>NC_091692.1:98349218-98962500 GCF_041296265.1 Equus caballus
GTGGTCAGATTCAAGCCACATCTGGCCCAGGTGAAGGCTCACCTGCCCTCGTTTGCCCAGGCAGTGCCCACCAGGGAGGCTGTGGCCCCTGAACGGGCACTCAGGCCCTCCTCTGATGAACCGGCTGTGTGCTCAGAGCCTGAGTGCTCCAGGATGGCAGGATCCCACCTGAGGCCCAGAGAGCAACAAACATGCGGGGTAGGCCTGATGGGGGGAGTCGTAGACAGTAGCAGAGACGTTAGAAAGCATCTTTATTGTGAGGAGGAGAGGGGCCTCTGGGGTCAAAACACCATAGATGGACACACAGACAGGGCTACTATAGACAGCAAGAGCTGTGCAGACCGTCCAGGGATCGGGTGTCCGAAGGAAGCAGGAACAATCATGGGAGGCTGTGGCCCTCCCCTGGGCCCACCTGGTCCCTCCTCCCTGCACAGCCCGGGCGGGAGACTGCAGGCTCAGGCATGCAGGAAGCGGTTGAAGGCGTTGTAGGCCGACTCCAGGTCGAAGAGCATCTGGCGCACCTGGGAGTCGTCTAGCTCGTCTGATGCTGACATGCCGCTCAGGGTCTGCAGCCTGCAGGAGCACAGTGCTGGCGTGTGTGGGCTTACAGAGCTGCAAGGGCACACAGCAGCTCAGCTAAGGGGACACTCACCATTGGCTGACGGTCTGTCGGCCCTCAAAGTCAGGGGGCAGGTGGCTCATACGGTGCATAGTCTCCATTAGCTCCCGCAGGTCAGGCTGGATCTGTGGACGAGGCTACACTGGAACCACCCCCTGTCCCCTGCTGTGTGCCAAGCCTGCTCCCTGCCCCCCACTGCTGGTGCTCCGAGTCCCCCAACCCACCCTGCCCGACCCAGGAGCCACACCTCGTCCATGGCCCGGATCTCCAGGCGCAGCTTGTCCATCACTGTGATGAAGAGCTGGAGGCAAGTGTGTGAATGAGGCAACACAGACCCACCCTAAGCTCTTGAGGATGGAGACCACCTGTAGCCTACAAGCCTGGCTCCTCTGCAGGGCTGAGCCCAGGTCAGCCCTCGCCCAGCCCCTCTGGCCTCAGGAACCCACCTCTCCCTCCTCAGCCTCAGCTGTCTGGTCCCTTGGGGCTCCTCCTGCACCCCATCCCTGCAGCCTGGGGCTCCTCCCCATGCTGCATGGCCCATAGACGTGGGGGCTGCTGCTGCTCATGGCCCCGCTTTGGCTGGGCCTCCTGGGGCTGTGGGAGCCCTGGCTGTGTTGAGCCTGGGCACCACCCACATGGGTCTCAGGCTGGGGAGGACCCTCAGGGGGGCTTCCTGGATGCTGCCCAGGGAGAAAAGCCTGCCCACCTCTCTCATTCCCAGCTATGGGGGGCTCCCACCCAATGAGTCCAAGTGCTGCACAGCCCTGCAAACCCCAGGACTCAGTGTGAATGTGTGACCATGGCCGGCAGCATCGGCCTTCCTGCCTCCCTGCAGGGCTCCCGGGAGGCCATGGGGCACACCGAGACGACATCTGCAATGCAGCGGTTGAGGTTGCCCTTGTCGTCCTTGATGGTGATGGGTCGGTCCTCCTTGATCCTCTCCATGGCAAGTGGGCAGTCCAGCTGAGGGAGGGCACACAGTGCTGGGCCTTGCAGGACAGCAGGCCTGTGCTGGCCAGGCCCTGTCCCAACAGCACCCACACTTCCCACCTCCCGCCCCTCGGGGTGGAGGGGCAGCTCACTCACACGGAACTTGCGGCAGAACTCATCAATGGAGCTGATCTCTGAGCCCTGAACCTGTCGGAAGGCGGCTTTGTACTGGACCAGAAGCCGGGAGCAGGCTGCCGTGTACCTAGGGAGAGGGCCAGGCCGCTGCCCTCAGCACTGGGCCAGCCCTGCCCGGCACATGCCGCTCTCCCTTGGCCCATCCAGGCATGGGGCAGGTGTCCCGGAGGGCTGGGTGACAGGTCAGATACGGGCTGTCGAGGGGAGGCTGGGGGGTCTACACGAGGAAGAGCTCTGGATGACAGGGGAGTGCAAGGTATGGCTGCCACACACGACCAGGCCTGGACTGTGCAAACTGGCCCCAAGCCCAGCACTAGGCAGAGGCCTGGCCAGCCCCTCGTGCCCGCTCTCCTGGGATGTTGACCATGCCTCCACATCAGAAGCTCATGGTCTGGGGCAGGCCCCGTGGTGTAGTGGTTAAGTTCAACCATGCTCTGTTTCTGTGGCCTGGGTTCACGGGTTCGGATCCTGGGTGTGGACCTACAACAGTCAATGGCCATGTTGTGGTGGTGACCCACATGCAAAATGGAGAAAAACTGGCACAGATGTTAGCCCAGGGTGAATCTTCCTCACCAAAAAAAACGAAAAAAAAAAAAGTCCTAAGGGGCGGGCCTGTTTCACTGAATAAAGACCCTACGTACCTCCTGGGCACCAGGCCTGGCCAGCAGCACCTCACAAACTGGCCTCTCCAACACTCCTTCTCACTTTCTGAAGCCCTCTCACTGATAAGGACATCTGTGCCCAGGAGAGCAGGGCTGGGATGGAACCCCAGCACCAGGGTGGTGGGCACAATTCTCCCCTGGGACACTCAGTACCACCATCAGGACTTCCCCAGCTGAGACAACACTGAGGCCACCAGCACCTAGGGGCACCCTCCTGGTGCTGGGCAGGCCCCACAGAAGTGGGCAACTCACAGCCTGACAGAAGAGGCGGAGACCCACACGAATCCCCAGCTCGGGCCTCAGACCCTTGCTCTTGTTTCCTACTAAGCACCCAGGCCCTGGAGGGTGGAAACAAGCTTCCGAGGATGGGTGCCATCGACGGCACAGGGATGGCAGGCTCTCACTCATTGGGGGTGACACAGTCCTTGATGTATGCCTTCTCCAGGGCCTGCATTGTCTTCACAACCGCAAACAGCTCTGCCATGTTGTCATACCTAAGGAGAGTGTCTTTATTGGACTGTGTCCACCGAGGCAAGGAAGCCGAAGCCCCCAGAGCCCGGGGCACAGCCGCCCGGGCACAGCCACGGCAGCTCGGCACAGTCTGCCTCTCCCACCCGGCCCTCAGCAAGGCTCCACGGCACTGCAGCACTGCTTTCCCAGCCTGACCCCATGTGCTTCTGACCGTCGGTGTGGGGGTGGGTCTGGGGTTGGGGGAGGTTGTCTGGGGGAGGCGGGCAGGCATGGATGTGTTCCTTGGGGGTGGGCAGCCTGGGTACTAGACTCACTTCTCCCGCTCCCGGGCGTTCTTGTACAGCTTCACTTCCTGTTGGAGAGGGGGCAGTGTGTCAGTGGCACCAGGGTGGCTGCAGGGTCCTGGGGAAGCTCACATGGGCATTGGCTGTTGGCCAATGCCAGCCAGGTGAGCGTCAGCCACTCACCTCATACAGCTCTGGCTTGTTTCCAGGGGCTGCAACAGAGGAAACAGAGCTGGTAGGCGGGCCACAAGGCGACCCCTAATGGGCCTGTCTGCCTGTCCTGGACCCATTCTCATTTCAGAACCTCTCCTGAGGCCTCTCCCTGTGCTGTCTCCAAGAGCCCAGAGGTAGCTGGAGGATGGGAATTCCACTCTTGGCCCCCCAAGTTCCTGGGGGGACCTGAGCAGAAGACACACCTCTGAGGCCAGAGGGCCACAAGCCAGGCCTGGCCCCTCACCCCACCACTGTTCCGCAGCCCTCTCCCTCTACAGCAGGTGACCACACCTTGCTTATGGGGCAGAAACAATGTGTGTCACGTGCTTTGTGACCTTTCCCCTGGCTTGGTGACTCTCGGATGCCCAGAGCCCCTCAGAATCCAGCTGCACCAACCCTGTCATCTCTGCCCAGCCAGCCACAGTTGGAGGTCTCTGGGCCAGTGATAAAGTGATAAACTGTACCAGCCCCTGGCCACCCCTTTAGGCCATGTGTAGGGGGAAACTTATAGACACCTCCCCCAATCCCCAGCCGCTGCTCCCATCAACCTCTGCAGCAGGGACTGAAAGCCTAGGCCCTTTGGGTCCCAGGCCCAGCTTGGCCCACACTCACCTCCCATGCCTGGAGTGGCTGGGATCCCGTGAAACATCCTGCAGGCTCAGGCAGCCACACCAGAGACCTGCAGAGCAGAGCCAGCACCAACTCGAAGGTGACCCCTAAAACTGGAGCACTAGACCTCACAAAGAGCTTCCCGGTCCCCCGCAGAGGGATAGGAAACAACACTGAACACACAGGGCATTCTGTGCCCTGCTGGGAACACCAGTCCCACCTGGAGGCTGTCAGGAGTGGGTGCAAGAGAACAGAGCAACAGGTGGGGTGGGGGGGGGTGGTGGGCCTCATGGCAAGTCAGGGCAGGCTGCTCTGAGCCAGGTGACCAGGAGGAAGAGGAGATGGTAGCAGCTATACGCTGGGGAGAAGCATTTGGGCAGAGGGAACCACACACATCCCACAAATTTGGAGGAACAGACAAGCCAGGGGCCAAGGTCTTTCTGACTGAGGGGCTTCCTGGGGAACCAGAATGGAGAGGCAGGCGGGATCAAGCGTGCAGCAGAAGGAATTCTAGTTTTCATACTAACACAGCTCGAGCTACTGGAGGGTTGAAGACAAGCTCTTGGGGCTCCCAGCTGGGCAGGGAGCTGAGAAAGGACAGAAGCAGGAGGCCCATGGGAAGGTCCTGGCCAGTCAGGAAGTTGATGGGGAAAGCTCCCGACACGCTTTGGAGGTGAACCACCAGACTCAGTGATGGACATGAACCGGGTTGGGAATTTAAAAGGAGCCAAGAATGACACCCTGTTTTTGGCCCAATGGTACTACGACAGTAAGGAGGACTGAGAGGGAGTCGCCGGGAAGAGAAGCAGGTTTGGAGGGCAGGCAGGTGTGCAGCACAGTGTGCCGTTTCGGGTGTGTTGGGTTTAAGAGGCTCTGCAGACACCCCAGGAGGCGTGCCTCATGAGGCAGCTGGAGGCCAGGCGAGAGGCCCAGGCTGGCAGCGCTGGGTCGGCGACACCGTCGGGGAGGATGGCCTCACAAAGAGGACGGTTAAGGGGTGAACGAAGATACAAGAGGAAGAGCAAGGCTGGAGGCCGGGGCGCCCAGGGCGCAGACAGGGAGGGGCCGTGTCCGAGGCAGGCGCAGCGACAGCAGACCCCTGGGTGTGGGTGCGGACGCAGACACGATGCGGCAGCCCCCTCGGACGCCGGGGAGGAGGGAGCCAGGTCAGACCGGACCGAAAGAAGAATAAGGATTCTGGGCGGGCCCAGAGAATTCCATTCCGAGGACGAATGACCCTGCAACGAGCGCACTAGCGGCCCAGCGCGCCCGCCGGGGACGCCCGCCAGGCCGCAGCGCGAGGCGCACTCGGGTGACGGCACGGGGCCGTGCTACCGGAAGGGGTGCGGCCGGGGCGGCCAGGTTCGGGCACGCCGAGAGCCCGGCGGTCGGGTCCAGGTAGCCGCCGCAACGAGGCCTCGCTCGCAGGCGCCAACCCCCGGGCGAAGCCAAGGGATTTGGGGTCCCGGGCGCAAAGAGGGTAGCCCCCCACGGTGCGAAGACGCCCGCGGGCCTAGGCCAGAGTCGCCGCCCCCATCCAGCCAGCGGGCCCTTTCCCGCCCGTCCCCCGGCCCGCGGTACCTGGGCGGGCTCGCCGGGTCCCGGAGATGGCGTCGGGGCGGGTCGCCCCCGCCTGCGCCTGCGCGCACCCCATCGGCACGCCCCTCACGTCTGCGCACGCGCGCGCCGGGGACGGCCCCCGCCCTGGCCACGCCCCCGACACCGGGGGCGGGCACTTGGCTCGCGATCGGTACTGCCGAGGCTTTGCCCTCGCCTTTAGCGCCTCTAAGTGGCCGGAACTGCCCGCAATTCCGGCGGGCTCTCAGCTTCCCTACAGCAAAGCGGACACCCGCCTTGGGCCTTGCGGCAGCAGCCGCTCTGATTTATTAGGGCTTCCTGGAGGAGGGGGACGGGGCGGCGCCGTCAGAGGCGCCTGAAGAAGAGCTTGGGGCCGCGGTCCAGGGTGCATGCACCAGGGCCCGGATGGCTGGGCAGCAGCTGGCGCAAAGTGTCCCGGTCCTGAGCGGAGAGGCGTCTGCTGCACAGCTGCAGCTCCTGCAGCTGCGCGGTGATCTTGTCCCAGAGGCCCAGGCCCAAGGGGCCCTGGACGGCACAGCCTGCAGAGGGGGCAGGGGCAGGAGCAGGCCTTAGAGTGGCTCTGGCAGGACAGAGCTGGGCGCGCCTGTAGGAGCCTGTAGTGTTCAGGCAAGCCCCATACGACTCCCAAGCCCGTGTCCTTCTCTCTTTACCAGTGTGGCCGTTGGGAAGAAACGCTTCCCCTGAGGCTCCAAGGGCTGCAGCCAGGCACATGGGCAGAAGCCCAGGGGAGGCCCGGTAACAGTCTAGAAAGGAGTGCTCTCCCAGAGGGGCTGCCTGGGACCATGGGCGCCTTCCACGGCCAGTGGTCACACAGAAGGGAGATCCGCCAAAATAAACAGCATTCACATCTGTGCCTCTGACTGTCTATAACGACACCTAGGTCTCTCCATCCATAAAATGGACACAATATGGCTGCCTGTGAGTCTCAGGAGGACACTAAGCTTCCAAGGCTTGATCCTCAGAGGCCAGAGAGTGCCCAGTAGGCTCAGGACCCCAGGGAACTTGGTGAAACAGAGCAGATGCCAGCAAGCCAGGTGTGTGGGGAGCAGCCCCTCAGCTGAGTGCCGCTCTCCCACCAGCCTGCCTTCTTCAGTGGGGCCTTCCCAGAGCAGCCAGCCTGGCCTGTGGGGTAGGGACTGAGGAGCAGCAAGAACCCAGGGGTTCCCCATGTGCACACCAACTCCCAGCCCTTGTCCTCCTGGAGGGCAAAGCCTGGTGCTCTCCTGCCCAAGGCCCCATCTGGATGTGCCAGGCTGCTGGGTGGTCAGTTTACCAAATGCACCACCCCTGGGGTCTTCCTCAAGACAGCTGTGGTGGGGTACTGTGCCCTGGTGTGACCAGAATGAGAACAAGCTAAGTCAGGCCACAGGCAGGGAAATGAGGGTCAGAGCTGCCCCTGCCATGAAGTCAGAAGGTCCCTTGGTGGCAGCTTTCACCACCCTGACCTTGAGCCCCTCCTCTCGCCAATGGGAATGAAGTCCCTGAGGAAGGGGACTCCTCAGCCATGGCCCAGAGTCAGGCTGAACAGGCCAGAGACCCCACGCTCCTCCTAACCCATCATTTTAGGAGCTGGGTTCACACCCCTTTCCAGTCATGCTGGTCACTTTTCCCCACTGTGTCACACTTGCTGTCTGGCTGGTGGCAGTGATGGCCCCTTCAGAGGAGCCAGCTGGGCCTCAGGAAGGTCCCTGAGGAGGGATCTCTGTCATCAGCCCTGGTGTGACAGGTGTGGCCACCACACTGAGGGCTCACCTGACAGGCTGAGGAAGCTGAGGCCTTGGGGTCGCTCCTTGAGGGCAGATAGGAGCTCCTCCAGGCTGGCACAGCTGATCTCAGGATTGGCAGACAGGTCCAGCGAGACGAGTGAGGGGCAGAGAGGGAGACATCTGAGACAAGGGAGGAAGCACGAGGGTAAGCTTCCAGAGAGGGAGGCCCCCACCACTAGGCAAAGCTGCCCCAGGCAAGCCCACAGCTCTATGAGCCAAAGGCCAGGCCCAGCAGGTCCTGCCCCCAGCTGGGCACAGGCACAGGCGCTCCCCCAGGGCCGGCCGGGCACTGCCAGGGCCAGGACCACAGTGGCCAGGCCTGGGTGTGACTGCCTGGCTTGGGTGCCCCTGACACTCCCAAGAGCCAGCCAAGGCTGGAGGGTCATGAGAGCAAGTGGCCCTTGTGTGGACTGCTGCACAAAGAGTGACAGGAAAGGACACAGCAAGGGAAGGGCTCTCAAGAGCCACAGGACTATGGGAAGAGAGAAACACAAAGAGGGTCGGGCAGGAGGCAGCGGAGAAGCTGGAAGGAGCCAGGCCTCGGGGCACACTTGAGGAAGGAGCGGGCACCTCTGTGGTCCTTCCCTGCTGGACCCAGCTCCCCCAGGCTCCTGGGCCTGGAGATCAGACAGGGGAGCACAGGAGGGCGGGGGAGCATGGGCAGGGGCGTTACCTGCTTAGGTCTCTCACTGCCTTGTCGCCCAGGTGGTTTGCAGACAGGCTCAGGTGTGCCAGAGCACAGCCTTCCTAGATAAAGTAGAGGCCCGAGGGGGGCCAGACTGAGTGGGGCGCCTGGCCTCCCTGCTCCCCACACCCAGGAGGCCGGATATCTTTCCTTTTCCTTGGGAACAAGGGAGCAAACACTCTCTGACCCTGGAGGCACCAGTGGAGAGCAGCGTCCCCTGAATTTGCAGATCAGAAGGAAACACCTCTTCTTCTGGTGTGAGTCACTCCTGCCACACAGGGACCCAGCCTTGCCTGGAAGAGCCCCCTGGAGAGTCTGGTGTGCTCCTTGGGACCTGTCTGGGGCCCTTCCTGCTGGCCAGGAATTAACAGCCTGAGGCAGGCAGCTCTCCAGAAAGCTTCCCCCGCAGCTGCTCTTCCGTAACCTGCAACCCTCTTCCCAGCCCCCTGCCCCCAGGCTTCATCTGTGGGACCTTTGGCCAGGGTTCCTCTGGCTTGGCGCCCCTCCCCAACTGCGTACCTTGGTCAGGTATCTGACCAGGGGCTCCACCAAGCTGGTGTCGTTCTTTATGGCTGCCACGGAGTTGAGCTCCAGGCGCAGGAGGGTGTGGGTGGGCAGGCTCTGCAGGGCCTGGGCGAGGGCGGAGGTGCCCAGGACGTTGTAGGACAGGGACAGCGTCTTCAGGTGCTTGGCATCTGCACCAGGGCCCAGAACCTCTGTCAGCTCCATGTGGCCATCAGCATTGCTGTGTAATCCTGGGCCCAAAACCCTCATGACCCTCTGGGAAGCCCTGGGGTTCTGTGCACAGGGAAATGGAGGCAGCTCTTGCCCAGGGTCTCCCAGCTGGGAACAGGGGAGGGCCAGACTGCTGAGCCCAGCTTGTCTCCACCATTTCTGGGTCCCCTGACTATCCCCAGTGACTGCCTCTCTGGGCCCTTGGGCACGCCCTTCTGATGGCAACTGGAATCCTGGGGCCAGGGAGCGCATGTGCCTGTCAGCTTACCTTGGAAGGCGCTGCCTAGGGCTGCCTTCAGGAAGAAGCTGGGGCCAAAGCCACAAGCCTGGAGGTGCAGGGTGCTGAGCGAGGGGCAGGCCTGCAGAATGGAGGCCAGGGCCTGACCACAGCCATCCCCAAGAGGGTTCATGCTTAAGTCCAGCTCCTCCAAGTTCTGCAGAAGACACAGGCCCCCCAGAGGATCTGGTCTCCTTGCTGTCCCAGAGCTGGGCAGCGGCCGGCACTCCCAACTGCACCTCTCCACCTAGTGACCAGCTGAACGCCTATGTCCTGACCCTGCCCTGATGACCACCCGCTGCTCCCCATGCCTCTACCTGCAAGGTGGTCTGCCCCAGGAGGCCCATGGCAAGTTGGCGCAGGCCTTCAGGGCCCAGATGATTGGAGGACAGGTCGAGGAGGGTCAGGTTGGGCACAGTGCCCAGGACAGCCAGTAGCTCGGTGGCACATCCGTCCCCTAGCCGGTTCCCTGCCAGGCGTAGCTCCCGGAGTGCTGTGTGCAGCTTGAGGGCCCGCAGCAGGGGCGTGAGCTGGGCCTGGCGCAGGGCCAGGGAGCAGGCACTGAACAAGGGGCCTGAGCTGTGGCGCTCCATGGCCTGCAGCACCTGCTGGTGCTCCCCTGGAGGTGGGTGGGTGTCACCAGGGCCAGAGCCTACCTGGTCTGCCCTGTGAACCCAGGACAGCAAACCAGGCGGCCCCTCCTTACTCATGAGCCATGGGGCACCCAGTGGAGGTGGTGCAGGGCCCACTCCCACCAGCCCACGGACCCAGCACAGTGTGAGTCCCGTGTGTGGCTGGTGGATGGTGCTGATCCATCTCTGCTGCATCAGGCCCTCCCCAGAGGGGCCCTGTCCTCCATCTGCCACCCCCACACCTCAGAGTCCCTGAGGCAAGCTTCCTTGGAAGCTTTCCTGGCAGCTCCCAGCTGTGCCAGACTTCCCTGCACTGGGCTGGTCCCCATGGCTCTGGTGGCTCTCTGTCCCACCTCCAGATGGAGCCATCTTCCCCTACCTGCCATCGACAAGTATGGACACTGGGTGGGGAAAGAACACCTGAAGACAGGTGTGGTGGGAGGCAGCCTTGATGGATACCCAGGAGTGGCATGGGGAGGAGGAGCCTGCATACCCAGTCCTGCTGCCAGGCCGCTGAGGCCCTCCTGGACCCTACCTTGCTCCAGGCTCTGGCAGGCCCTGCGGTAGCGGTCGGTGAGTGGGGGGAGGTCCCACGAAGTCACTTCAGCCAACACCTGGAAAGCATCATTGCCATGTAGCCCCAGGGCCCCCAGCACCAGGCTACACCCCGAGCTCAGGGCCCCGGCTTCTGCTCACCTCCTCATTGCTCTGCAGCACGTCAGGAATGGGGTCCTGTGGGGCCAGGAGGGCTCCGTCCTTTTGTAGGGTGAGCCGTGGCAGCAGCCCACAGGCCTGATAGTAGCGCTGGGCAGCCTGTTCAGCCAGCCAGGCCACAGAGTGGGCTTCCCTGCTGTGGGGATTGGGGCACGCTGAGCCCTGGCCCCACCAGGTTCCTGCACACACCGAGGAAAGGCCCCGGTCCTACCATCTCTGCTGTGGGTTGCCAGCTTCCCTGTCTGGCTCCTTCCCTCTCCTCTGCCCCTGCTCGGGACACCTCCAGCTCCTCCAGGTGGTTCCGGGAGCCCTGACTTGACCACCCCGGACCCTGCCTATGCCTTACTCTGGCCTGTGGACTCAGCCCAGCTACCCAAGCCCCTGGGCCAGCAGGAGACAAAGTGAGCCATCGCACGTCCCGACGTGCAAACACGAGGATTCCTTGGCCCCACCCCCTGGAACGGAGCCCACGGGGGCCAGAGGAAGTACCTGCCCCACCTGGGAGAGGGCAGGTGACACTTTACCTGTGTGGGACAGGGATGAGAAAAAGATTATCCTGAACTCGAACTCGAACCCGGATGGGAGGGGGCAGGACCGGACCCTAGTGGGGGGGCGCAGGGAGGCAGGGGCTGAGCCAGGAGAGACAGAGCCCCTCATCCCCACCTGCCTTGAGCCAGGGAGCTGGCTCTGCTCTAGGTTCGAGCACCCACCGAGGGCTGGCCTGCCACAGGGGTCTCCCCGCTGGGCCCTGAGGCCCTGGGGACGTCAGGGCTCTGTGGGGGCTCTGCAGCCGAGCTGTGGTCTCCACCTGCCGCAACCCGCGCACTCCGACTCTTGAGATGGGGCAGCTGGCTCTGCCTGGCCTGGGCCTGCAGCCTGACAGGGCTCTTGTCTCTGCCCGATTCCAAGGCACAGTGCCTGGTGCTGTCCCCACCGCCCTGGGGGCGGGGCAGGCGGCGTCCCCGGTGGCTCTGGGTCAGCAGCAAGTCGTCTTCCAGCCAGTCCCCAGCCAGGCACTCCTCCTCGGGGATGAGCGCTGCCTGGGGGACGGGGGCCTCGCCTGCACCTCGAGGTGCACCAGGCCCCCGGCGGCAGCTCTGGGCACTGCCCACGCCTCGGATGGCTGCCACATAGGCTGCCCGGCCGGCACTCGCTGTGGCTGCTTCCCTGTTGCTGGTGGGGCCAGGAATCCGGGCCTTGGTCTGCTGTGCTGGGGCAGAGTGCCGAGGCCTCTTCTGGATCGGCTGGGGGAAGCCCATGCTGTCCTCGCCCTCCGAGCTGCTACTGCTAGCCAGCTCGTGCCTGCTCCTCCGAGGCCTGGCCACAGCTGGCACCGCCTGCCCCTGGGAGACCCTGGCACTGGCCTGAGAAGTCTCTGGGGGTTCTGGGCAGGGGCTTGAGGGAGGAGAGGTCTCAGGGTCAAAGAGATGGTTACTTAGGAAGGTCTGGGGAGCCAGGGAGCTGTGGGGAGCTGTGGGGAGACAGAATTGACTGTGAGGCTGGGCGCGTACCATCCCTGCCACCCAGGGTAACTGCCCCTTGGAGTCAGGGCCCAGGGCACCCTCAGGCTAAGGAGCAACGTCCCTAGGGGTAAGAGGTCCCTGCTTGCCTTGGCCCAAGGAGGCCACCTGGAGCAGCCTCTCCATGGCGCCAGCCTTCTCTCGTGTCTCGCTGTCCAGATCCTTGTAATACAGCTTCACCCACTGCTGCAGCGTCTCCAGTGGGCTGTAGCCCTGTGTGGCACCCAGCTGAGCAGGGCTGGCAGGAGCAAGCCCCGCCAACCATAGCCCATGCTCACCTAGCCTGAGCCCCCACTCACCTTCCTGGTTCGGAGGGTGACTGAGGCCCCTCGCTCAATGAGCAGCTCTGCTACTTCGAAGTGGCCACAGTTGAGGGCATCGTGCAGGGGAGTGATGCCCTCACAGCCCTGGCCGCCTGGGTCATCCACTGCAGCCCCATGGTCCAGCAGGAAGCGGACAATGTCTGTGGACCAGGGGACATGAGTCAGCTCCCAGAGCCCTTCTCAGACCCTCCCCCATGTGCTCTCCCACACTCACCCAGGTGCCCGTAGTTGCAGGCTTCGTGCAGGGGTGTCCAGCCACAGTAGTCCCGAGGGTTCAAGGGGTGGCCCTGTGACCAAGGACGGGAAGGAGCGTGGCCTCACCCCAGGGCTCTGAGGCCTGGGGAGGGCTAGGGCCTTGGTCTCAGAGCCTGGAGCAGCCCCCACAGATCCATTCCCTGGCCCAGCCTGGCCCTGGTCCCGCAAGAGCGAGGGAGACACTGCCCCACCATGAGGCGCAGCCCTGGGAGGGCCTCAGGGGCTTGCACAGGGCCAGCAGCCACGGTGCTCCCTCCAGCCCCCTGGTCCAGCCCTGTCCCCTTGGGGAGACAGTGTACCCATCGGAGCCCCTGCAGCTTGAAGGGTGGCTGAATGGGGCGGTAGGCACACCTGCCTCACGAGATCCTGGACACGGCCCAGCTGGCCCTCGATGCAGGCTCGGTGCAGCATGGTCTCCCCCACGTCATTGCGCCGACTCCACTGTGGGACAGCCACCCCAGAATGGGGAGCAGAGGTGTGAGGAGACCAGGCAGCGCTGGTGAGCCCAGGACGGGGATACACACTCACCCTGCTGTCCTCACCTCAGTCACTCTCCGCCGACCCCGGCAGCTCTGGAGCTCCTCCTCCATCTCATCCTCTGCAACAGAGCCGAGCCCACCACCCCAGGTGAGCCAAGTGCCCTGCCCTCCCAGGCCTGGAGCTGACTCCTAGCCCACTCCCAACCTTGCCTATGGTCACTCCCGGCCGGTCCCTCTGCCCACGGGGGGCACTCTTGACCTTTCTTCCCACCTGACTCCCTGTCCACCATGTGCTGACCTCTCGCCCTGTATGCAGACCCTGCTCTGTGGGTCAGTCTCTCCCATCCCAGACCTCTGCTGTCCCTCTCCTGGGAAGCCTCCTTGTCAAGTCATGTCATACTTTAAAACTAGCTTGTCTCTAGAACCCGGATGCTCTCTACCTGAACACTCCTGGCCCTCTTGTCTGCGTCCAACTCCTCCCAGCTGTTCTCTGCCCAGTCCCACTCTTCACTACTGCTCTTGCTCTCTGCTCCCTCCTATGCCTCTGACTCTTTCTAGAAACTTCTTTCTCTCCACAGGCTTCTCTTACTGGGACTGTCTTGAACAGCACTGCCTAAAGCTCCTGTCTTTGGTCCTCTCTCCCCGCCCCTCATGTGGCTTCCCGCACCCACACCAGTGACATGCAGACTGATGACCCCTAAGGCATGGCCCGAACTTCCCAACGGCCCTGGTCACTCACCAAGAGGTTCTGGAGACCCCTCAAGTTCAAAACGGAACTCTCCCCTCCTGGCCTCAAGGACGAGGTCCCCACTCCCCACCACTTAGCCAGAAACCAGCTCACTCCTTGTGCTCTCCCACCTGGCCCCAACCCTTCCCTGCTTCCCTCTGCCCTGAGAGTGCTTCAATCCAAGCCCACCCCAGCCTGTCCCTCTTGGCCACCTTCCATGAGGCTGACCATGCTGGCCTAGGGGAAACTGTACCAGCTCCTGGCTCTCGAGGGTTTTAGGAGGTGCTGAGCTGCAGAATGGCAGCCAGTGTGCCGTCTCCGCTCCCGCCTTGCCTGGCTTGAGTCCCAGCCCTCCCATGGTGCCATAGCCCCAGGTCTGACCCTGCGCCACCTCCCCCAGCGGACACCCACAGCTCCCATCCCTGGCCCCCCACCCAGAAGGTCCCAGGACTGCCCCAGCTCCTTGCACATGCCCCTCCTCCGTCTGCCTCACCGGCATTGGCTGCCCCTCCTCCGAGGGACTGTCTCCTCCTGTCATGAGCCTGTGAGCAGGCCCCTCGAGGGCCCCACCCTCACCAGCTCCAGTCCAGGGCCTGGCTCAGAGCAGGCATCGGGGAGGAAATGCCAGGGGCAGCCAGCAAGGTGACCAAGGAGGTGTTTGGGCCTCACCACTCTCTGAGAGCTCCACCTCGCTGGCCTCCAGGGTGTGGTCATCCCCCTCTTCCTCCTCGTCCTGGTCCTGGTCCTGGTCCTGGTCCTCCCCATCGTTGGCAACACTCAGCTCCTGCAATCTGGCTTCAACGCCAGGAGCTTCCTGGGGCTGCAGCCTCAGCTGCACGGTGTGGAGGTGCTGCAAGACCTGCCTCTGAGGAACAGGGTACAGGCAGCTCAGGGGCCCCAGGGATGTCAACTGCCCCAAGTGGAGAGAACGCGGGGACAGGCAGGCTGTGCCTGGGGTCTCAGGGTGGGTGGGTGGGCTCCCACACCTGCAGCTGGGGCTGCTGGGCCTGTTGGGCACAGCTGAGAGCCTTCTGGAAGCACGGCGCCAGGAGCTCATAGGCATCGCCAGCCTCTTCTCGGGACAGCGCAATGTTCAACCAGGTCTTGGCTTCCTGGAGCAGGAGGATGAGCTCAGTGGCTACTCCCTACCACATCTAGCTGGTCACAGCCATGGCCCAGCTCCCCTCTGCGCCCACATGAGACAGGAGGATGGCAGCTCTGGGAAGGGAATGCAAGAGCCATGGGGACAGAGACCCACTATGTGCTGGGCAGGGCTGGATGCCATCAGCTCTCACCTCCAGGGCATTGCCGTCACGCAATCTCAATTCCTCCTCATAGTGGTACACAGCCCGGCGGTGGTCCTTCATGTCTCCCAAGGTGGCAGCCAGGGACACGTGGATGACAGCCAGCTCAGGCCCTGGCCTGTTTAGCAGCTCTGCGAAATGTAGCTGGGAGGCAGTGACAGTGAGGCCAGGGCCGCCCTACACCTTGCCAGCCCTGAGTGTTGTCGCCCCTCTCCTCCCACCCTAGCCAGGGGTGTGCACCTGCTTCTCGTAGGCCTTGGCCGCCTTGGGGAAGTCGCCTGCCTTGGAAAATAGGTCCCCCAGCTGCTCACAGATGCCCATGGCGCCTTGAGGGTCACTGCCCTCAGCCTCCTCCAGCCGCTGCTGCAGCTGGACCACTGCCAGCACTGCCAGTAAGAGCCTCGTGCAAGGGGGCGGCAGAGCGTGGGGCTCCAACCCAGCTCTGCCACCTGTTAGCCGTGTGCCCTTAGGCAGCCACCCACCCTGTCCAGGCCTCTGCTCACACACTGGTAAGAGGGGGTATAGGAGAATCTATCTTGCAGGACCGCGAGGATTAGAACTAACAAATAACTTGAGCAGTGCCTGGCTTGCAGCAGAGGGGAACACTGTTGACTGCCACTCGTCAGTCCTCCTGGCTGCGGGCACTGTCCACTCCATCCTCAGTAGACAGGGATGATTTCTGCCTCCAGCTGGCCAGTGGAGATGCTGGCTCACACCTAAACACCCAGCCAGTCTCCGGACCACCCCCAAGTGTCCCTCCAACAGGCTAGGTTTTGACTCAGAGAAGTGGGGCTCTCCTCCCAACAGTAAGTAGGGGAGGGGCAGCAACATGTCCATATTGATGCTGCCATCTCCCCAAGGACATGTGCTGAGGCCTCCTCTACTGAGGGAGGGGAGCCCTCTCTACCCCTTCCCATGCGGCTTCAGCCTCTTGGGATCCCTTCCAGACTCACCATGCTTGAGAGTCCGGCAGATCACTGCCTTCTGCAAAGGCTTCTGGGAGCCCAGCCTGTAGGCCTTCTTCAGGGCTCTTTTAGCAGCCAAGAAATCCCCCAGGTCTTGGAGGACCTGGGGGACAAGGGAAGGTGAGGCTTGCAGACTCCCCAAGGCCCAAGGCCTCCCAGGGGCTGAGCCCAGAGCCACTGAGAACTAGCACCTGTGAGAGGAGCAGGCAGCATTCGCTTTCCATGAACTCCTTCTTCATGATGCGTGCGCACTCCCGGGCCCCCTCCAGGCAGCGCATGGCCTGGGAGTGCTGCCCTCTGCGCCAGTGGATGGCACCCAGGTTGTAGCGGGCGCGGAATAGGTCCTCGTAGAGGTGGTTCTGCCTGCGGATGGTGACAGGTGCTCAGAGTGCCCACGGCACTCTTACTTTGGGACAGCACAGTGGCACCTGAAGCACTGACAAGCAGCTGCTGATGCCACTTGGGATTCTAGCTCTGCCACGCCAAGCCTGTTCTTCCCTCAGCACATGGCACACACACACGTGCCAGGGCTCCTCTGCTAATGGGAAACGGACGGGGCAGGGGTGAGGTCCAGCCAGCCTGCCCTTTCAGCTGCCCATCCCCCAGCTACTTCCACCAGGAACAGGGGGTTCACCTCCCTCCTGGGGCTGAGTGGGGGGGGTCTTACTCAGCGAGAAAGATGCTCTTCTTGAAGTAGTCGTTGCACAGGGCCATCTGCTGCAGGCTCTCGAAGGTGAGGCCCAGATTGAGATAGAGTCGGGTCCTCATCTCACTCAGTTCTCGCTTGGGCAATGTCCCTGGAAGATGCCCTCTCCAGACACTCAGTGCCTCATCCCCACTTGGGGTCTCCAGCTTGGGGCCCCGTCCAAGGCCTGTCCAGTCTCTCCCCCACCCCTCTTCCCACCTCTCACTGTGGGTGCCCGGGATCCTGCTGCAGGCAGAGTGTGCAGGCACAAAGAGCAGACAATTGCCAGCTGCCAGGCTGCAGTGAGCACAGGCCGTGCATCCCCTCATGGGGGCGCTCCTAGGGACAGATCTCAGCCTCACAAAGGGAGGACTCAGGCAGGTGGACCCTGCCATGCTGGCACGATGGGCAGTGGGGCTAAAGCTTCCCCTGCCTGCAGTTCAGGGGGCAGAAGGTGGGGATGGCCAGGCCCCCGAGGGCACTCACCCTGCAGCTTCTCGTCCACAATAGCCAAGCTCTTCCCAAAGGCAGTCTGTGCCTGCAGCAACGCATCCTGTGACTGGCAGTGGTCATAGATGTCCAGGTGGGTGCGGCCAATGGTGGCCCACGCCCTCTGCAGCTCGATGTGGTTAGACAGGGAACGGGCTAGCTCCAGGTAGTGGTGCTGATGCTGGGGTACAGAGGGATGGCTGCTGTGAACCATACCTCCGCCCCACCCCCCCGGTCCCCCAACTCTAGGGGGTCCCTACTCTTGCTCAGGAGAACCCTCTGCTCCTTGAAACCTCCACAGAGCACGCCAAAGCCAAACTATGCACACCCCATCTCCTCTATGCCAAGGGCTGCCTGTGGGGACAACAGCTCCACACTCTAGTCAACCAATGTCATTACAGGGAAGGAACAATGAGTGGGAGTTAGCTGAGCTGCTGCAGGGCCGGCTCTGTGTGGACAGGTCCTGAACCTCCAGCCAGCCCACAAACACTGCTCAAGTAATATTTTCCTTAATGGTTCCTGGGGCCAGGCTCCCAAGAGAGGCTGTGTGTTTCCACTCAAGGAGCAGCCTACCATTCCTTGGCCCACAGCCCTCTGAAGGTGAGGCTGCATTGCACAGTATCCCCCTCTGGCCAAAGGCCTGGACAGTGGACACTGTGCCTCCTTCTTGAGAAAGAGACCCCTACAAAGTGTGGCCCAGCAGGGCGGGGTGTGGCCAGAGTGGGTGCTGGGGGGGGGCACCGCCCACCTGCAGGGCAGCGGAGTAGTCCTCCATCTCTGCCAGCCGCTCTCCGATCTTGCGGTGGGCCACAGCGCAGCCCAGGGGGTCGTTGGCGCTCTCCAGGAGCTGCAACTCCTGCTGGTGCTCCCGCAGGGCCTCCGCGTAGCGGCCTGAGCAGGCGGGAGGGCAGGGCAGTAGGCCAAGGGCCGCGAGGGCGAGCGGGGCGGCGGCCAGGCCCGGGCGGCGTGCTCAGCAAGGCTCCCGATCCTCTGTCCCTCCCGGACCCTCCGGCCCCCCAGGCCCTTGCCTCCTCCCCCGTCTCTCCCGCCTCCGTCCTCCGTCCCTCCCGGCACCTCCTCCGGCCCCCCGGCCTCCCTTTCCCTCCCGGCTCCCCCGCTCGCTGCCCCGGCCCCCAGCCCCGGCCTCCACCCCGGGCCTGGCGCGGAGCACGTACCATGGCTGGCCAGGAGCTCCCCCAGCTGGTGGCAGAGGGCGGCCTCCTCTCGCAGCTGCCCGCTCCTCTGGGCCTTGGTCTTGCCCTTGTATAGCTCTGCAGAGAGACGGACGAGGCCAGGACGCTGAGCCCCTCCATCTGGGGGGCCAGGCCCGTTCCCGGCCTCCGCGCTGGGCTTAAGGACTCACGGCGAAGCTCACGCTCCAGGCTCATGCTCCGGACTCCGCGCGCGGGGATCCGGACTTCCCGCGCTCCCGGGCCGCTGCCGCGGCCCCGCCCCAGGCTCCGCGCGCAGGCTCAGTCCCGTCCCCGCAGGCCGCGGAGCATCCCGGGAAGTGTGGAGCATCCCGGGAAGTGTAGTCCATCCGCCCGAAGCATCCTGGGAGCTGTAGTCTGGCTGGCGCCCGCCTCCCCAAACTCCGGGGGCCGCTGCCGGAGCTGAGTCCCCCCGCCCCGGCCCCGCAGCCGCTCTAGGGGGATCTCCTGGGCTCCCGCCCCGTGCTGCCGCTGATCACCCGCGCCCCCCGCCCGAAACCTACCTGCTCGTGCCACTTTACCTGCGGAACGCACCGCCCTCATGGAAGAGGAGGCGGGACCAGTTGCGCCCCTCCCACGGAACCGCCGAACCCAATAGCTCGGCGGCCGGCGCCTCTTGGAGTCGAGCCCGGCGCTGCTGGCGGAGGGGCTGGAGCTAGGCTCGGGGCGCCGTAGTGCAGACCACTCACCTGCGGAACCTGGCAGATGTCGTGCACCCCGGCCGCACCGTCAGGCCCCGCTGCCACGGCCCGCGTCCAAAGGCCTCGGAGGAGGCTGGAAACAGTGGGAGGGAGATGGACGCGCTTATTTTCTAGGGAAATAGAAACAGACCAATGGGGTAAACTCAGCCAGTGGATGCACAGCCAGAGTGTTGGAGATGGAGTGATGCGGCGGCGGATGGGTCCATGGGTCCAGGGAATGCTGCCCTGGGCCAGTGCCCGGCCGCAGGGGCGGGGCAAGGCCAAACCCCAAGAGCTGCAGGAGGTGGGCAGTTGGAGCGGGGTGGCCGTCCTCTTCTCTTGGAGGGTGAGGTGCTCTGCTGGGCCCCTAGTCGGGCCCGGGGCTTGGAGCGCAGGACAGGGAGGCACTGAAGCCAAGGCGGCCGTTTGGCGGGAAGGCTGCTGGTGAGGTGTGCCGGGCACGGCGAGGGGCGAGGGTGGAGGCGGGGTAGGGGAGCAAGGCCACGGAAGCACAGTCTGGCTCGGCTGAACAGCGGAGGGAGCCTCTCCAGAGCTGCTGTGAAGAGTGACCAGGCTCCCTCTCCAGCACCAGCATTCAAAGGCCAGCCCAGGTCCTGGGGGCCCTCTTCCCCTTCAGAGAGCACCCAACTTCTGTATGCCTGTTTCCCCACTGATCAGACAGGGATGTGTATATGAGGTGGTGCCCAGCCAGTGGCTGGAGGCTTAGGGTGGGGAGGCCACAGGCTGGGGGCCAGCAGGGGCGGCAGCTGACCCCTGGCCGAATGGCTAGCAGAGCCCAGGAAAGCCCATCCATGAGGCTGTCTTCTCATAAGGAAACACAGACAAAACATGGTTTGGAACTTTTTTAAAACTGTAGTTACATACAGAAAATATCCAGAGAACGCAGACCACAAAAGTGATGTGTGTCATTTCTGACGGTGGTAAAAACACCTCTTGCTCTGCTCTTTAAAAAATTATTTTTATTAGTTTTGTAAATGTCTCATTTTGGGTGAACTGAGGGATGTAGTGCTCACAGGGGAGTGGGGGTGAGGAGAGGAAACCTGGCTTGGCTTGTGCCACCAGGCCTCCCCCAACATCTGCTGAGAGTGAAGCCCCACTTTCTCCAGGTCAGGATGCCAAGATGGCATGGGTCATGGAGACAGACCACTGCTATCTTCTTTCTAACAACACTGATGGGACATCACCCAGTAAATCAATGACCCAAAGTGAGATGCTGCAAAGGTTTGTGGCGCCAGCCCCCAGTGGTGATGGAGGTGCACTACAACTTCCCAGGATGCCTGGCTCCGCCAGATTGTAAGGCTCAGCTGCTGAGGTGACCGTCAAAGGGTGGGGGCCTTGCTGGGGATGGCGATGCTGGGATGTATTGGCAGTCCTCTCAGGCACCCCCAAACACACACCCACACTCCTAGAGGAAGGGCCTCACCTGGGTGCCACCCCACTCCAACACATGCCCTTGGGCTGCTGGAAGTAGTGGGCTGTGCGCCCCTGGCACATAGCTGACCCTCGTGCCACAGAGCCCAGCCCCTCCTGCCCCCGGCCCCACAAATGCAGGGCTGCTAGCCCCAGGGCTGAGGAGACAGGGCTGAGGGGGCTTAGCTGGCCCTGGTTTCTCCCTCCTTGTGGTCCCCTGCCCAGCCCCCTTGGGCAGCCACATACCTTCACTTGCACAGAGATCTGCTACCTCCCACCCTGCCCCACCCCAAGAGAGCCGCCAGGGGCCCAACCTTTTGCTGACTCAGTCTCTCACACAAGCACCCAAACGCACGTGTCTGGGCAAGCCTGCCCCTCTCCCGGCTCTCCTTGCAACATGGTCACTTTGAAATCCAGAAACTCTACATAGATGTCAGTTCCTGAGACACGGAGATGCAGTGACACGTGCCATCCTCTACATACAAGGCCCCATACGTGTCTACCTGAATGTCATCCTCTGTGCCCGCCAGCTGGGGGCAGACCTGAGGGCAGTGGGACTCCCGCCAGGCTGTGCCCAAGTCGGAGATCGCTGCCCCCAACGGTGTGCTGGGGGCTGGGCTAGGGTCTTTCTTTGTAGAGAGCAGAGAACTAAGCATAGCACCTCCAGATCCCCTCAGTGGCCAGGCAGAGTTGACCCTGCAGGAGGGGGATCCCTTGCAAGCCCCGTGCCCTGGGCTGGGAACAGAAAGCTAAACAGGCTTCTCGGAAGAACTTGGGGAGCCGCCCTGGGGTAGAACTGACTCAGAGGGCTGTCTTGGCCACTAGAATCTGGGGTGAGGCTCCTGCTCTACCTCACAGCTCCTTCCCCCCACTTCTCAGCCCCTGACTTGAGGGCCAGTAGAAGGAACCCTCAGAGAGGCCAGGCCTGCACCTCTGCACTCTTGCTGCCAGGGCTGCCCTGCCCGCCGATTTTACAGCGTCCGGGCACTGGGGGACCAGGCTGGCAGTGGGGGGCGGGGGGGGCCTGCTCTGAGGCATGGGGTGGGCCTGGACATGGACAAAGGAAACGGTTCTTTGGTATTGAAGCAATGAAAAACTATCACAGAAGAGCCACGTCTCCTAAGCAAGGGGGGTGGTGGCTAAGCTCTCCCCTTCCCAGTAGCTCCAAGGGATCTGGGGTTCTCCAGGCAAGGCTCCTTCCCACCCTGTGAGGCCCACACATCAGGCCTGCTCACTGCAGTCCTGGGGCCAGGGCTGCAAAGTCAAGGCTGGAAAGAGCCTGCCTCCCTCAGGTGAGAAACCAGCCTCTCCAAGCACTGACCTCTGCAGCAGACCCCAGGATGCAGGGCCAGCAGCTGGTCCCTGAGAACAGCATGGGGTGGCTGGCCCACTCGGCCCCTCACCCAGCCAGGCTCACTCACCACCAGCGGCCCCCAGAGCCTTCCTCACAGCCTGGGGACGCTGCACCCTCCAGGCTGAATACAGAAAATAGATTCTCTCTCTAAATTTGTATACCTTATAGAAGAGCCTGTAAAGAGTTTAATTTTTTTCCTAGGAAGAGACAGAATTTCACCCTGCATTCCGAAATGTCTGCTGAGCCCTGGTGGCCAAGTCCTGCCTCCCTGGAGTGGCTGGGGGGTGCGCTGGGACTGCTGCAAGACCCCCAAGCCTGCCCGCCCCCTGACCAGGCCTGTAGGGAGCAGGACAGAGGGGGCAGCATCTCCAAGTCTCTCCTGGGGGCATATTGAGATGCAGTAACAGGGATGGGTAGGCTCTGACCCAGAGGCCAAACCAAAGCTCCCACGCTGTCCAATCACAGCCATGCCTTCCCCTTGAACAAAACAGAAAGTAGCAAACAAGGTGCCTTTTTAATTGCAATCAAATATGCCGTCTGAAGTCAGCTCGCCTGAGCCCGGCCCAGAGCGGGTCGTGCACCTCGCTGCGCGCTGGGGGCTCCCTGAGCCGCCGTCTCCTCTGCAGGTGGCCCAGCCTAGGCGCCAGGATAGGGGAGGCGGGGCGGAGGGCCGGCGGAGGGCAAGGCAGAGCGCTCACACTGTCGCACACACATGCAGACTTTCCCAACATTCGCTTCTGTTCCTTCCTCCTTTACTAAAATGGTCAGAGAGCACTGTGAAGCCACTGCCAGGCAGGTGTGGGCAGCACAGCAGTGCCGCCTACTTCTGTATCTGGAACAGGAAGAGCCGCAGGTTGATGTTCTTGGCGGCCAGCAGCTTGTTGCACTCCACGGAGTCGACGATGGGCAGCGGCACGTAGTCCGTCTCGTTGCTCTCGTTGGTGAAGACGAAGTGGTAGATGACGGGGCTGATCTTCACGTCGTCGTAAGGGCCCTTGAGCAGCAGGAAGGAGCACTCTAGGGGTGCCGTGACCTTGCTCTTGAGGAGGAGCTGGAAGGAGAGCGTGCGCTTGCAGGACAGGTTGGGGTTGCGCTCTGAGTCATTCACGCGCGCCTTCAGAACCCACGTCTGGTTCAGCACTGTGAACCTCGGCGTCTCATAGTACAGGCGCGTGATGAAGTCGTCGGTGCGGTACGGCCGGAACTGGACCTCTGTGGAGACAGACAGGCCGGGAAGAGCCGGCAGTCAGTGTGGGCGGGGCCGCGTGGCGGCGCCTTCCCTACCGGCCAGCCGAGGACACAGGCTCAGCCAGGGAGGAAGGCAACTTACCAGGACACAGCGTGCTCTACTTGTCACAAGGCAAATCAAACGCAATTATGGCAAATGGAGGCGTACACAAGCTTTGGGGAAACAACTATAAACAGAAGTAACACGCATTAGCTGCAGGGAGCCCAGAGGCTGAGGGAAGTGAGTGGCCAGCCCCAACCCCCACTGGCCTCCCCCCTCGCCCTTCCCCAGGGCCCGACCCAGGCAGAGGGAGAGGCCCTGCCCCAGGGGCGTGGGTAAGCAGACACACAGACAGGATGCAGTTCTGAGAACAAGTGCACTTTATTGGTTCCCATACAGAGCTGCCAGAAAAGCCGGCGGGCAGGCTGGCACATGGCACTGGAGCCTGCGTTGGGCTGTGAGGCAGAGCACCAGCGTGTGGCCCAGTGCTGGGCTCTGCCAGCCATCTGCAGGGCCCATCAGTCAATGGGTGACTGCCGTCACACAGTCCTCTCAGCATAGCCCGTGGCCTGTGGCTGGCAAGTCCCTCCACGGAGGCGGCCAGTCCTTCCTGAGTGGACAGGGCTCCCTGCCCACCACCGCCGCAGTCACAACACCTTGGCCTGCCTGGACCCTTGAGGCCTGACTTGGACTGTTTGTGCCATGGCGCCCACCAGGGTGGCTGAAGCTGCAATTAACCAGGGGCCGCGGCCTTCTGCTGCTGAGGCCCCTGGGCCCTCAGCCTCTCAGGCCCATGCAGGCCCACACCTAGCCAGGCCCAGTCCAGGCAGTGTGACTTGGCTGCCCATGACCGCCCTTGATGCTCTGAGCTGGCCGCCTGGTATGGGCTGGGTAGTAGAGGGCTGGAGTCTCCCTGAATGGCCCCAGCATCAGCAGGTACTTCTGGCTGTTCTCTGTGTATGGACCAGGCTCTGGCCTGGCTCCTGCTCCCCAGCACGTCCAAAGGCAGTAGCAGTAGCCTGGAGAGCCCATGAGATCCAGTGGGCCTGGGCGTGGTCCAGCCTGCCCGGCCCTAGACGTCCACTCTCAGCTCTGCATTCTGAGCTGGGCACCCTCGCTCATTCTGGAGCCCTGGCCCTGAGCATCTTCTTGCTGGCCTTAGGAGGCCTGTGGCCACTGCAGTGACCTCCCGCAGGTAGGACCCGACGTGACAAGTGTTCTTCTTGCCCCTGGCTCTGCAGGGCAGGCCCCCAGCTCCTGGGCCCCCCAAGACACACCCACTTTCTGGTTAGACCCCAACTGTCCCAGGGCTGTGCAGCCCCATGCAGTGAGGACACTGCTAGCTGGCGGGGGGGGGGGAGGGGGGCGGGCGGGGATGGGGTGAAAAGGACAGGTGGGAGGGGCCTCTGTGAGAGCCATGCAGGTACCCCTGGAGTCCTGCCCCAGCCCCTTCCCTGCTTGGCCTCCAGCCTGTGTTCTCCCCCAGAGGGATCCTTCCATGGCCAGGAGCTTGTCCAGAGCCCAGCAACCGGCGCGACCTGTGCCCACTGCCCAAAGCCTGCTGCTTTCCTGGCCCCTCAGCTGAGTGGCGTGCAGTGGGCTGCGTGCGGTGGGCAGGGCCTCACCTGTGTAGCCGATCTTCTCAAAGCTGAGCAGGCTGAAGACGCTGTTGTAGAGCTGCATCTCCCTGCGATGGCTCTGATCCATCTCGTCCAGGATCTCCATCAGCTCGTTGCCCGTCTTGGTTGGGTGGGCACATGCAGCCTCGTGCACTGTCAGCTCATGGAAGGGGCCGTGCCATGGGCAGCCGATGCGCTTGTACTTGCACTGGGTCACCCTGGAGAGGAGGTGAGCACCATGGTCACAGCCTGCGCCCTGGGGAGGTGGCTGTGCCCAGTAGTCCTCCAAAGGTGGGCCTCTGCCCAGCCTTGCTCATATATGAGCCACTCTCTGAAGGACACACTCGCTGTGTGTGGGCTCCCTGGAAGGGATCAGAGCATGTGTGAAAGTCAGAGAGAAGAGGAGCACATTCGGACTGTGAATGCACATGCCACCTACACCCACTGCTAGGGGGTCTCTCTAATGCTTGGCAATAGTGGCCACTGATCACGGTCCCGGACCCTACACAGCTTCACTCCAGGTGAGGCTCAGTGGCCTGGCCCCACAGCAGGCGACAGTGTGAACCAGCCAGGGCTGGGTTGGGGTGCCATCGTACCCTCACAGAGAGCTCCCACAGCTCCTGAGTTGGCCATGCTTTCCTGGGCTCAGGGATGCCAAGGACAGCCTCAAAGAAGCACCACACAGTCAAAGAGAACCCTGCAGAGCCAGGATGATTACCAGATGGACACTGGGTACAAATCCAAGCCCCCTGCCCTCTGTGGGGCCACCCCCCTCCAGGGCCTGGGCCCTGAGCAGCTTCACGTTGGCCCAGCCCTAAAAGGTGGTCGGTGGGCTGCGTGTGCGGAACCTGAGGTCTGGGCAACAAGGACCAGCCAGAGTATCCCGCACACTTGGGTCTCACCCACACCAGAGTGGTCTCCAGCCCTGTGCTGGGCCCTGCACGTGTGGCCAAGCCTGTGGCAGGAGGGCCAGACAGGTGGTTACCTGTCCTGGCACTCCTCTTTTTGATGCCTCTCCAGAAGGGAGCGGGGAAACTGGCGCAGGCAGAAGCCACACTCGGAGGGCAGCTCGCTCACGGCTTTCTCCACAGCCAGGTTGCGGCAGCAGAGGCTCTTACTGATCTCACATCGACAGTTGGGGCATGTGGCCTGCTCCTCCTTCAGCCGGGCATCTGCTAGTAGGTGGATAAAACAGCCAGCGCACATCAAGTGACCGTTAGTACACTGCGAAGAAGGAAAGGGAGATGAAGCTCACAGACCTGCGGGACTTGCACACACGCTTGCGCCTGCCTGCTCTGCCCCGCCCCGCCCCACCCCCTCCAGCTAAGGCCAAGCCAGCGGCCATCCTGAGGGACTCCAGCTGTAGGAGGGGCTGCTGGCAAGGAGAGGTACAGGCATGCTGTTGTTTAGCAAACACAGAGGGCTGCTGCTCAGGAGGGAAAAGCCTTTTTCCTGGAGCACTACAAGAATACAGCCAACTGGGCCCCTGTGAAGAAGTGGGTGTCTCAAGGGTGGCCCTCATCAACTTGCAGATTATGGCTCTCCACTGAGGCAGGCCTGCTGGTGATTGGTCTGGCCACATAGGGGCTTGGATCCTGGCCTTGTCCCCCGCCAGGGGCCAGGGCTTCTCCCAAGAGTCCCTACAGGCCCTGATTTCAGGATGCCTGCAGGAAAGCGGGCTCTTGGCCAAGCACAGCAGTGGCACTTAGCCATCGGGTGTTGAGTGGGGCAGGAGACACTGCTCCTCGTGCCAAGGCAGGAGCACCCTCTCCCTGGCCTTCACAAGGGCCATTCAGGCTGGGGGCTGGGGACCTGGCTCAAATCCACCCCCAGCATAACCCCTCCAGCCCTCCTTGGCCAGCACAAGTGAGAGGGCAGTTGCCACCCACCCAGTGGAGCTAGCTACCTGTGGGGGCCTTCCCAAGAGCTGATGGCACACAGCTGTGGCTGGGGGAAAAGCCAAGTTGGCTTGTGACAAGGGTGTGTGGGTACAATGTGTGCCTGGGGGAGGCGGGAACAGGGGCTGCAAGTGGGACATGTTGCTGGGTTGGGTCAACAGGAGCCAATAGGTCCCTTCCCTTTCTGAACCTGCAGATCTGAGACCCGGAAGCTGCCTGTCAGCAACCTGCCTCTCTTGCTGGTGGTCCTTCCATGTGTGGACAGTGGGTTGCCACCTCAACTCCTATCTTGGGTCTCTCACTAGCTCCACACACACCTCCTTAGCACCCACTTAGTGCCATGGAGAGATATATGGTAGGCTGTGGGCTGGGTCCTCCAGGGGCTTACAGTGTTGGGGGAGGAGAAACCCACACAGAAACCAAGAGGTACAAGAGCTAAGACTTGGACTGAGTGTCCTCTTGGGGCAGACACAGCTCCCCTCAGGCCTGGCCCATGGGGCTGGTACAGATGAGGGGCAGGTGTGGTGGTCTCACAGAGCCCAGGGAATGCTGGGAGGTAGGGGTGTGCGGGCCTTGGGCTCAGCTTTCCATTGGGGGCCCACCAAGGACTAGCTGGATTTCCATTTGGGGAGACTCCCCCACAGCTAGCTGAGGATGAAAAAGCAGGCAGCACTTTCACACGCCTCTCCAGTGGCTGGCCTGGGCCCGCCATCCATGGCAAGCCTCCAGAAAGCCACTGAGCAACACGGGTCCCTTGGGGTCCAGGACCCTTTTCATAGTGAGATGCAGTGGGGTGGAGGCAGACAGAGTCACTGCCTGGCCACGCTCACCAACATGAAGTCCTCAGTAGACACTAGCTGCCATCCCATCACTTCAGGCATCTGTACACCATGAGCTGAGGAACTGCAGGAGGCTGAGCGAGCTCTGAGTACCTGTGGGCTGGGCCTGGGCTCTAGTGAGTGATGGGAGCTACATGCTGAGGACTGACAGTGGGGGCAGGTGAGCTGGGGACAAAGGCCTCATGCACAGAATCCATGTTGACACAAACACCACAGATTATCTGCACTCAAATCTCAGTTTCTAAGTCAGGTCAAAAATTAAATGTGCAAGATGAAGGGGAGTTGGCTGGACTCACAGTGGAGGAACAGGGTCTGGCAGGGGCGGGCCAGCGCCAGTTCTGGGCACAAGGGCTGGCTGGGGGTAGGGAGTGAGGCTGGTCCCAGGAATGATCAGGATGAGGTGAGGCCTGCCCACAGGAAGAGCAGGGTGGAAAAGCAGTCTGTCCACTCCTAGGGATCA
Source organism: Equus caballus (assembly GCF_041296265.1). Classification (NCBI taxonomy): domain Eukaryota; kingdom Metazoa; phylum Chordata; class Mammalia; order Perissodactyla; family Equidae; genus Equus; species Equus caballus. The sequence goes on from NC_091692.1 coordinate 98,377,077, forward strand.
GTGGAGAAGCCAGAGATGCAGTGAGTGGACAGGAGCGGAGGGGGATACAGACGCCACAGGCACAAACCAGGGGCCATGGTCACACCCCCTTTCACAGCCCCTGCCAAGGGCCTGACTCAACAGAGGCCCAGCTTTGCCACACCAGAACCCCAGGGAGAGGATCATACTGTGTGCCAAGGCCGAGAGGGAAGCCACACATGCTGATGTGACCACTTGTTCGTGGAGGAGGAAACTTCAGGGTGCCCCTTGGAAGGGAGGCTGAGACAGGTGGCACCACGTGCGGTGAAGCCCCAACGGCTGCCCAGCACCCGCAGTGAGGAAGCCCAGCAGGACGCCAAGACCCCCCAGGCCTGGGGGCCCCATGCCTGTGTGTGGCTAGCTCTAGTACTAGGCTGCCTGGACAGGGCCCAGCTCGACAGTCACCTTGGGGCCCCTGCCTGAGCAGAGTGGCAGCAACACCCTGTTGGGCCCCACCCACCTGGTTTCTCTTGTCTCTGGGGGCCCAGTCAGGGTGTGGGCCTGAGGGGAAGACTAGGGATGGAGTCCTGGGACTCCTGAGGGACACTGAGGCTGCCAAGTGTGTGACTGCTTACCTCCCAGCACCACCCCAAAAGCCCACTGCTCTGGAGCAGAGAGCCTGCCCATATGCCCTCCTGGCAGGCCTCTGCTTAGAGCCTGGGGGCTGCAGGGACACACGAGATCCCTGGCCAGCCCCTGCCCCCTTTCCCAGAGCCCCCAGAACCAACACAGGCACGGGTGATACGGCACCACAGGGAGGCAGCGCTGACCCTGCCCTCCTGCTCTAGGCCTTCTGAGGGGGCCTATAGGCTCTGGCGGGAGGTGGTGTCCCTGCCCCTTTGGACCCAACAGCTCAGCTCTAGATCGGAACGTGGTGAGCCAGCAAGATACTCCAAAGCACTGCTGGCCCAGCGAAGGGAAAAGACAATGTCCACATGCAACCAGCCCCTCACCAGCTACCAAGGGACACTCTCCGGGTGGATACCAAGTGGCTGGCCTAAGCCCAGCCAACACCCTGCCCAGGTGTACAAAGCAGGGCGGTCACCATGCTCCAAAGCCCTCCCCACCACCCAGGCCCCTCTTGGCCTTCTGAGGAAGACCTCAACACTCCACGCAGGCCTGGCCACAGGGCAGCATTGACTTGGCCTCTGCAGTGGCCAGGCTGGACCGCACCTGCCCCAATTTGCCCAACCAGAAGCCAGGCCCCAGAGGACTCTGCACGGTGCTGGCCGCACACCAAGCCTTGGATGGACAGCACCAGCCAGGGCAGGCGAGAGTGCCCCACTCAATATATTAGGGCCAAGCCCCCAGAAGCCTGGGCGCCCCCAGAAGCAGCTCCTGCAGTGCCTGGGCCAGGATGCCTTCCCACCACCTGCCAGGAAGACCCTGGTGGTAGGGAGAGGCAGGGAGAGGGATACCACAACCCAAGACAACATCATAGGGCCTCCCAGGCCCTCCCAGGACAGATGCTGGCTTAGACTCCAGCCCACAGGTCAGCAGCAGCATGATCCTAGGCTGGTCACTTCCCTCTCTGGGCTTCAATTTCCTCTGGCACAAAAGGCAACGAGGGCAGGACTGGCCTCATCATGTGCTGAAGAGGCAGGATGGACAACATACATAGCAGTGTGGCTCGGCCCCCAGCACTTGGTGGGCACAGAACAAACGCCCACGACTATGGTCATCATGCAGCAGAGCCCAGCGAGCTCCTCACACAGGCCCTGCCTACAGCCTCAGAAGGGACTCAGACACAGACCTGTGATTTCAGCAAAAGCCTCTCCCTTGCCCCTGGGGTCCCGAGTCCCACCCAAGTCGGGGCCCCACCCCCAAGACCCTCTGCAAATGGTCCAGAAGCAGGCATTTGTACCTGGCCCCTGAGGACACCACGCAGCAGCCCCGCCCTCTGCCTGGCCGCTTACTTGCACCAGGCTGTACATGCCCAGGGCCTCCAGGTGAGCCAACTTCTCCCCTGGGCTAAGGGGGAGTTGAATGGACCAACCAGACTCATGAAAAAAAGCCCTGACCCCCGGGCCTTGGGCCATAAACACGTCTTAGAAAATGCCCCCACCCCCGCCCCAGTCCCATCCCCTGACAACTCGCGGGAACCAAGCTCTTGGTCAGTAGGTCTTTCAAGCCCTCTTTGAAGCCTGGAGTGCCCAGTCCCCTCAAACTCTGGGGTCCCTCCATAGCCACTCTTTCCCACTAGAGGAAGGCTCAGCACCCAGGCCCATGTGAGCAGCCCACCCTCCAAAGCACAGTCAAGGGCATCAACCCCAAAAGTGCCACTCAGCCCAGCTGGAAGTCTGCCCTCACCAGGCCCAGCAGGGCCTCAGGGCACCCCACACCCCCACAGGCTTGGCATGAGGTCTCCTCAACCTCTTTAGTCACGGGGCCCTGAAGAGACCATGCAGTGTCCAAGACACACAGCTGTTTTGGGGGAAGCCAGCACGCCAACCTTCACCAGGTTTTAGGTTTGAAGTTCTGGGCCAGTGGTTCTCAATGGCAAGCCACCCCGAGAGCCAGGACTTGGGTAGGAAGCAGGCAATCCCGCAGAGTCAGCCTCTTGCTCAGAACCTAAGTGCTGCCAGGATCGAAAAGTAACTCAAATGACAAACCAGCACCACAAAAACACCGCTTCTCATCTAGCCAGAGTCCAGAAGCCTTCTCCTCTCTGCCCTTGATTTGGAGGCCTAAGCAGACGTATTTTCAGTCTTTTCTGCTACCTTTCTCACCTCAAAGCTCAAGCCAGCCGCAGTCCGAGAGCTGGGGAAGAGGAACCCAGGATGCATGGGTGGGCAGCACCACCAGGGATTCCTCAAACATCACCCTGAACAGAGCCTGCAGCACGAGCCATGCCGACGGCCGCTGAGATGGCATGCTGGGAGGCTCCCCAAGGCCTGTGCCCACACTGGCCAAGGCCGGGTTAGAGATGGAGCCACCCTTGCTTCCTGGGCCTTTTACCAGCATGACCACCACTCAGGTGACCAGTCCCCTTGGGCTAGGGCCTGAGCTGAGTCCTGGCAGAAATAGAAGACCTTAGGGGTGGGAGGCGTAGGAGGCCATACCCAACCTCCCAGAGGGCAGACAGCAGCAAGTGCCCCAGTCAGGTGGGGAGGAATGGGTATCTTGTAGCAGGGAGGGAAGAGGGCCACAGCAGGGCGGTGCCGCCTCGGTGGGGATCATGAGGAGGAGGAATGAGCAGAGACAGGGAGAGGGTAGACAGGCTGAAGTGGCACAGGAGCAATGGGCTGGAGAAGCAGGGCACACTGCTGGCAAGGCCCAGGTTGGAGGCTGGGCACAGTGGGCACAGGCGCCAGAAGGCCAGCTGGGGTCACATTCCATAACAGAGACCCCCTGACTAGTCCCTCACCCTGACAGGGGTCACAAGCTTTTCTGGCTGGTGAGAGGCTGGACAGAGCTGTGCAGCCCCTTCCTCCAGATGCCAGTCCACAGCTCAGGGCCTTCACTCATGTCAGCAGGGTCAGGGCCAGGTCTGTCTGATGGAGGACACATTGAGCCTCATGTGAAGGGCTAGGGGAGAGCTGAGGATGCAGGCATGGAGCTGCATCACTCCAGGCACCAATGAGGCTGTGTTTCCCCCAGAGAAGGCGCTCTCATAGGCAGTAGAGGAGGGTCACATTGCCCTGGGGCCACTGGGCTGCATCTAGAACTCCTGCCAGCACAGGCTGCCTACCATCTGCTCCTGCGTGAGCGTCCCTGATGTACCTCCAGCCCTCCTATTCCCACCTGCGTGCCTGGAGAACATCAAAGCCACCATCTGCTGTACCTGCCCTGGCCCTACCCTGTCCTAATGCCAGCCATAGTGAGAACTATGTGTACAAGTGCCTTGGTCTGACACCGGAGCACTTCCCAACCCAGGTGTGTGGTGCGATGTGCTGGGCATGCAGGGGAGCAGGCCCTGCCAGGCTAGGGGCTCAGACTTGGAAGCAGGTGGACAGGTCCACCCATGCAGCCCATGTCTGCTTGAGGCGAGTTTTCACCACCACCAAGGCTTCCCTAGTGGCACGGAGGTGGGGTCTGGTGGCCAGAGAGTAAGCTCTTGAGTTATCGTGCACCCAGCCAACTCTAGAAGCCCATTGAGTTGTCTCCGGCAGCTCTAGTGCCAGGCACAGCACACAGTGCTCAGCATGGCTACTGGCTCTTCTCCTCACCCCAGAGCTGGGCACCATCTGAGAGAGCCCCCAGCTGGACGGTGGGGCTGGTACCAGCCCCGAGCCACATGTCCCAACAGGGCTAGGAAAAATGTTGCCGGTAGGAAAAGAGTGGAACACGCCTGAGACTAGTCTACTAGAGATGGGCCAGCAAAAACCCAGGCCAGAAGGTGATGGTTAGCAGTGGGCCCTGACCAGGGACACAAAGAAGGCTCTGTGCCCACCCATCTTGATGCAACATGTGTGCAGCCCATGTCATCTGTGACCAGATCCTCCAGGAAGCAAACCCAGCTCTGAGGCTGACCAGGCAAGAGACCCCTGACCTCAATGCCCCCATCCAGGGTCACTGTGAAGGTGAAGTGGAATCCTACCTGTGGCAGGGAGCCACCAAGAAGCGTTCCCTCCTTCCCCCAGCCCCTCCCTCAGGCCCCTCACACCCCAACCTCCAGCATAGGTACTACTGGGCATCCATGCCCCACATGCCCCCCATCCCATGGCTGGTCTTCCAGCAGCTAAAGGAGTTCTGACCCGTGGCAGAGCTCTGGTCAATCCTTCTAGAGCCAAGGGCTCTCCCACTGATCACATATTCTAGAACTTTCTCCAGGCCTCTAGAGATGAGAGGAAAACAACTCCCTACCAAGGCCCAGGTGTGACTTGGGAAGAACGGAAGAGGAGCAGGGGTTCAGTGCCAGAGCCTGTAGCTCAGTGTCAGTTGGCTCTCCTTGCTCAGTGGGCCTGTTCCCAGGGAGCAGAGCCCACTGGGCTGTGGAGAGGGCCACAGTTCAGGGTGGCCCCAGTGCCTTCACTCTCCATCACAGCTGCTCAGCTGTCTGCCTCCGGCTGCCCAGGATACACTCAGCTCCCAGCACAGTGCAGGCCGGTTTAAACCAGCCAGGCTCAGAGGTCCAGTCACCAGCAGCTCTGGCCAGAGGCAGAGTTGAGACTCTCTGTGCTGAGTAGACCAGGAGACAGCACCACGTGGCCTATCATTATGCCAGGTCCAGCCCCAGCCCACTCACAGGAGAGAAGACAGGAGACTCCTGAATTCCCCTAGGAATCCCCTCACCATTGGCTTCTGGGGCTGTCACTCAAGACCCAAGGAAGGAAGAGTTCTACCTAGGAGGATCAAAAGATTGTGGGCAACGGAAAAAGAGGACAGAGAGAGGACAAGTCCTGAGGAGCACCCCCAAGGCTGAGGGGCTTACAGGAAGCACTCCCCCAGCTGGCACTGGGTCAGGAGGCCTGTGGTATTCCTGAGCAAGAGCCTCTGCCCAGGAGCTTCCCAAAGCCCAGGAAGGTGGAATGAGAACTAGTGCTCTCTCCCCAAAGAACTGAACCCACTTCCCCGTCAATGCCTTCTTTTCTTCCTCTGTTATGCACACGCACTGGGGTCCTCCCAAACAACCTGCCAGAGTGAGAAGGATTTGCACATTCAGAGGTTGAAAAAATGATAACCCAAACCAGCCCCACACTCCTTACTACAAAGAATGGCTCGCTCACCCATGGCCCCCAGTTTGAGTACAAAAAGAGGAACAAGACCCCGTCAACCATGTCAAGATCCTGTAAGTGCAAAGAAAGGGATAGAGAACCTGTTCTGTTCCTCAAGGAGCTCTGGGGAGAGCAGGGATCAGAGGAGGGGTGGGGGGTAAGGTGAAGAGAGACAGACAAAGAAGGCAAGACACTGCACACCGACTCTGGGGCCAGAGTGCAGCCCTTGGTGCTACGTGATGCACACGTAAGACCCACCTGGGCCTGGTACCCTCTCTGATGGCCCTGAGCTGGTTAAGGACTCTGCGTCCAGCCCCTATGCTGGATCCTCAGATGGGAGGAGGAGGGTGGACAGACCTCCTGGAGTGCTGGCAGCCCAGGAAGCCAGGCCTGGCATGGGTGAGGCAGGATGCGGGGGAGCCTAGCCAAGGGCGTAGCATGTCCAGAAGGGACTGGGTCAGACTGGGGCTGGAGAAGGGACCCAGACTGTGAGGCTGGATGCGGGTGGTTCATCCATACCAGGAATGAGAGAAAGGGACCAAGGAAGGAAAAGAGGGGATCCCCTCCCTTCTCAATGTTTTCCCAGAAAGAGACAGACAAGGCGAAGTGGATTCTTCCATTGGAGAGGAAGAAGGGGTACAGGATGAGCGGGAGGACAGGTTTTGGGGGTGTGGCTACCAAAAGAATAGAGATGGAGCTCTTCAGTGAAGAGGAAAGACCAGGGGGTCCCTGAGCCCAGGGAGCTCGGGAATGAGGACAACAGGCTCTGAGGTGGGAAGAGGATGGGCATCTGGCCCCAGTTTTCTGTGGGGTCAGCCTGAGGGGGTGGGCGGGGGGTTTGCTGAGGAGGGGGCAGCTGGAAAGAGAAGCATCTGAGGGAGAGAGATGAGATTCGGATGGGGAATTAAGGAGAGTCAGAACGAGAAAGAAGGGGGTTCCACGCAAAAAACAAGACAGTCTGAGAAGAGGAGAACGAGGAGCTTCCCAACAGGCGCGGAGTCCCGGCCCGGCTCGGCCGGCCGGCCTGCGAGGAGACGCGGCGCGGGGCCGGCCGCGGCGGGCTGGGGCCGGGCCGGGTCGGGGTCGGGCCGGCGGCCCTACCTGGTACACGGAGGCCTTGGGCAGGTCCAGGCAGACGGTGCAGCACAGCACCGAGTAGAGCCGCTCCTCCAGCTTCCCGCTGCCCGCCGCCGCCGCCGCCGCCGCCGCCTCGGCCGCTTCGGCCGCCCGCAGCCGCTTCTTGGGCGGCGCGTCGGGGTCGCCGGCCGCCTCCTGCAGCTGCCGGGCGCCCGCCAGGCCCGCCTCGTCCGGGAGCCCGGGCCCCGCCGCCTCTCCCAGCGCCGCCGCCGCCGCCGGCCCCGCGGCCGCCCCGGGCCCGGCCCCGACCCCGGCCCCGGCCCCCGCCCCCGCCCCCGCCCCGGCCCCGGCCGGCACGGCGCCGGCGGGCCCCGCGGCCGGGCCGCCCCCGCCGGCCTCCTCGGCGCCGGACATCGAGGCCAGCCGGCCCGGCGGGCGGGTGCCGGCGCGCTCTCGCGGCTGGAGGTTAGGGGCGCCGCGCGCTCCCGCCGCCCTCTCGCCGCCGCCGCGACCCCGCAGCCCGCTCCCTGCGCCGCCGCCTCAGAGGGTCCGGCCCGCGCGTCGCCCCGCAGCCGCCGCCGCCGCCACCAACCCCGGCGTGGCCGCCATCTTTGTTTTCGCTGCGCGCTCCCCCCGCCGCTGCCGCCGCCACCGCCTCCTCGTTCTCCCTGTCACGTGAGCGGCGCGGAACCAATGGGAGCGCCGCTCTGGGCGAGACGGCGCGGCAGCCAGGGCCAATGGGCGCTCGAGGGTTCCTGAGGGCCCGCCCCTGCAGAAAGTGGGCTGGGAGGGGGCGGGGCCCAGGGCGATCCGCGGAGGGGTGCGCGCCTGGGGTGGGGAAGTCTTGAGATGGGGGCGAGCGCGGCGCTTCCGGGCGTTCAGGGCGCGGCCCACACGCCGAGGGTCACCGGGACCGACGCAGCCCTGGACCGCACGTCGGAGTGTGCCTGCGCCTTTGTCCCCCAACACTCGGGCTTGCGTGCGCGGGGCCCTGGGCTGGCTCCTGGAAACCCCGCCGGCCACCCCTTCCCCTCCTGTGCGTGATGAGATGTGCTTCCACAGGACTTAAGCGCCCGGACTCCTCGCGGGAGGACTCGCGACCCCGAGTCTAACCCACTGTTCTGCCCAATCCCGCTTCCTAACCCTGGGGTTGGGAGATGAAGAGGGGTCAACTGAGCAAACTGAGGGTCTTGGGAAATCAGGACTTCTATTGCACAGGCCAGAGGGCAAACAGGCAGAGGTCGCATAGCCCGGGGAGAAGATGTGGCTTTCTGGGAAGCTGTAGTACAGCCCTCCCCTGCTTCCACCCCAGCCATCAGCCCGTGAAGGTCACTGCCCCAGAGGGCCACCTGCCAGGCCGTGCAAGGGCCCAGGAGTATGTCTTCTCAGTCCAGGGGTTCTCCTGACAAAGATACCAGCAGGAGGCCAAGCTGGGGGACGCCCCAGACTGGTTCCAGCGCATCCCCTTCTTTAGCTCAGAGAAACCAGTTGCTGCCCTGGGAGCCTCAGGAAGCTCACTGGAGGACCCCTCAATCCCTCTTTCTTTTTTTTTTTGAGGAAGATTAGCCCTCAGCTAACTACTGCCAGTCCTCCTCTTTTTGCTGAGGAAGCCTGGCTCTGAGCTAACATCCGTGCCCATCTTCCTCTACTTTATATGTGGGACACCTACCACAGCATGGCTGCCAAGCGGTGCCACGTCCGCACCCGGGATCCGAACCAGCGAACCCCGGGCCGCCGAGAAGTGGAACGTGCGAACTTAACCGCTGCACCACCGGGCCAGCCCCTCAATCCCTCTGAAGAATGGGCAGATTCCATATTTCTGCTGAATCCCTAAGGTTTATTGGAGACCAAGCCTCTCTCTGGATCTACGACCATGGCCTGCCCAGAGTCAGGTCCCAAAACATGCCTGGGACCCTTTCATTCTGATCTAAACAAGTCCCCACACTCAGCCAGAGAAGGGGCAGTGCCCAGACTCTGCCCCCTGACCAGTCACCATGCAGCAAGCCCACTTGAGGGAAAGGAGAGTCTATCCCTAGAGGAGGAGGCCTCAGGAGCAGGTCCATGGGAGGGGAAGGTGATAGCCAGGGCAGAAGCCCTGCCTTGCTGTCTCCAACTGTCACTCCCACTGCAGGCGCTGTGTGTGCAGTGCCCGGTGGTAGGCCCAACTCCCCGCGGCCAGGGCCCCTCGACAGACGTCCTCCTTTGGCAGCAGCAGCAGTCTGTCCTCCTCCAGCCGACTCAGGAGGCCTGCAGCACCCAGCATGGCGCCCCCCCACATTCCATAAATGTTGGTCGTGAAAACAGCCACAATGAGGATGGTCACTGCGACCACTAGCACCACCGCCTGACCAGCCACAGAGCGGCCCTCGGCACCAAGGTGGTCCCCAGCCACTGCCAGCACCATGCCCCCTCCCAAGAGCAGGTTGGCGGAGGAGCGGTCCCCATTCACCCAGTGGAAGTCGAAGGCAAGAAGGGGCAGACCAATGACAGTGGCTACCCAGGCTCCAGCAAGATAGTCTTCATCTGTGCCCAGCCCGGGGGCCAGCATGGTGGCGGTGGCCAAGGCCTGGAGCAGGAAGCCAGCAGCAGCCCCTCGACTTGCCTGTCAACACAGAGAAGGGAGATGTGGGAAAAAGAGGCCAGGACCTTCCGTTAAGCACGGAAGGTTCTGGTGGTCTCCTGGAAGCCTGGTCCCCCCGACTCACCTCCCACCACCCTCTCCCTGATCCAGGGAACTAGCTAGGTCCTTGGGGTTTGGGAGTGGGATACGCCTCTGCCAGGCCCCTGTGTACTCACCTGAGCAGTACTCACGGCTGCATGCAGAGACACCACTCCTAGCGCCAGGTGGGACAGGGCCGTGCTCCACTCACTCCAAGGCTTAAGGGCCATGGCGCCTTGGGCGGTAGGGAGTTTGAGGAGACAGGCAGGGGATCCTCAACTTTGGAGATGAAAAAAGAACGCAGAAGCCGGCGACCGGGAGCCCTAAGGGCGACTCCCCAGGACTCCCAGGTTCCAGAGCACCATTTCTAAATGTTGGGATGGGGATAGGCTCATCCGAAACTTTCCGGAGCCCTGAGGCCACTGGACACAACTGTGGGGAAGAAAAACCTAATTCTCCCGGGAAAAGAAGGGAGAAGGCAGTGCGGGGTGGGTGGGCGTGAGCCCTGGGGCCCTTGAACCCAAGTTGGGGCGCCGGACCTGGGGGAGAAGGAGCGAGGCGCTCACAGGCCCACTCGGCCTGGTCCCTGCGCTTGGAAGGAGCAACAGCCCAGGCTCTCAGGGGCGGCCGAACTGCGCGGCCCGAACGCAACGGCGACCGGTCGCCTGAACGTGCTCACAGTGCCGCCCGTCCGCCGCCGCCCCGCCTCCCGCGCCGGGCCTGCGGAGGCCCGGAGTGAACCAACGAGAGGAGTGGAGGCTAGAGCGGCAGGGGGCGGGGCCTGGGCTAAGGGGGCATTCTAGGAGAGCGAGACCGGGTTGTAAGAGAGGAGGGGGGACTAGGAGGAGGGGGCTCTGTACGGGGATGCGGTGTATTAGCCCGCTGGTTTGGAGGGATGTGTGGTGAGGAGAGGGAGGGGTCTGAGGAAGGGGCTGTGAGGAGAGGGGGTCTGGGCGGGGCTGTGAGGGGAGGGGCGGGGCTTGAGGGGAAGTCGACCGGGAGGGGCGGGACTGGGAGGGTCGGGGAGGTAAGAGGAGGGGGCTATGAGGAGAGGGGCGTGGCGGGGCCTGAGGGGGCGGGGTGTGGGCGGGGCTTCGCGCTAGGGTGGAGGGGGCGGGGCTGTGAGGGGAGGAGCGGGGCTGTGCGGGGAGTGGAGGTTGGACACCCGTGGGCGGACAGCTCCAAGGATGAGCGTGGTGGGGCGTCCACGGAGGGCTGGGAGGGATTCCGAGAAAAGGGGGTGCGGGGTCCGTTGGCGCTCTCAGCCCTACGTCTCCGCGAAATAGAAGGGGGCGCGGGGCAGGTGTCCGCGGGGGTCCCGGGGCCACCTGTCTCTGGCACCCCCTTCCTCGGGCGCGCGCCCTCCGCCCGCGGAGCCGGGCCGTGGGGGCGGCCGCCCCGAGCATGCGCACCGCCTGTGCGGCGGGCGGGCGCCGAGTCGGGGCGAGGGGACGCGGGGTGGCGCGAAGCGGGGCCCTCTGCTGCCCCGCACTCCCATGTACGCCTTCTACTCGCTGCTCATCTACATCTTCTACAGCCTCTTCCGCAGGGATGGCGGGGCCGCGGGGCCCGCCGACCCCGGGGACCCGGCGCAGGTGAGTGGGGGCGGGCGCAGCGCGGCCGGCGACCCCTTCCTGAGAGCTGCTTTGCGGGCCCGCGCAGCGTAGGGCGCTGACCCTGGGGAGGGGGCCGCGCGGAGGACCCCGTGTCGTTCTGGTGTTGGGAGCAGAGACCTCAGCCCCAGGTCCTCTGGTCCAGTTTCCTGAGGGAGAGAGCCCGGCAGGCTGCCTGGCCTCGCCTCAGGGGCTCCCCTGCTCGCTCCCTAGAGGGCCCGCAGCAAGCCTGGGGGTCGCCGCCGCCCCGACCAGCCCACGGCAGAACTGTGGACCGAGCTGACCGGCTTGGTCGGTAGGTACTGTCGGTGCGTCGGGGGAGCCCCGCCGTCCTAGAGAGGGAGGGGTGCCTGTGACCTCCTTGGGACGGAGGACCCGGCAGGTGCCATCTGGTGCCCTGGCCTCCAACACGTGACCCAGCGCACCTTGCCCTCCCACCACCTGGCCTCGCAGGCTGCTCTGAGTCTGAGGATGGGCCGGTCGGGGGAGCCGAGGGCCACGCAACCGAGGTCTCCTTGGAAGAGGCTCTGGTGCGTCTTGCGGAGTTCCTCTCGGCCCAGCTGGGGGCGGAAGAGAGCTGCGGGAATCCTCCAGACGTGACCAAGGTGAGCGGGACTGAGGGTCCTTCTCCGGCAACCCGTTATCTCCCCAGTCCTTCTGGCCTCCACGTTCCTGTTCCCATCTTCTCCGCCTGATTCTTATTTCCTTCACAGCCTGGTGATGTTCCCCTACTGTTGACGGTGACCGGTCAGCTTTTGGCCCTCTTGGCATGGATTCGGAGCCCCAGGGGAAGGCAGGCCCTGCCCCAGGGGACTCAGTCAGCCTCGGGGGTGCAACCCTCAACTCCCGCTGGTGTGTAAAGAGTAGTGAATTGAAAAGGGAGCGTGTGGAGGGAGTGAAGCCCACTAGAGCCTGAGTGGCGTGGAGTACGGGGTCCCAAGCCTAGCTCTGCTCTGAAGGTGCCCCTTTTTCAAGCCAGAGACCTCATCAGTCCTAACTGGGTCTACCTCACCACAGGGCCCCCATCCCAAGAAGAAAGCCCTTCCCTTTCACCAAGGGGTGAGACCCAGGGGCAACAGTCCCCCCAGTTGGAAGAGGACCAGAGAGCTTGGCAGCGGCTGGAACAGCTCATCCTTGGACAGGTGAGGGGCCCAGGAGGCAGCAGGGACTGGGGGGGACAGGAAGGAGGTGCTCCACCACGTGTCCTCTCCTCCTTCCCAGCTGGAAGAACTGAAGCAGCAGCTAGAACTGCAGGAGGAGGAGCTGGGCCGGCTGCGCCTGGGAGTGGTGAGGCTGCTGGGGGCGGGTCCAGGAGCGGACTCAAGAGAGAGGGCCCCCCGACTTTCAGGTGAGTCCTGAGGGCTTCTCTCTCCGCCAGGGGGCGACAGACTCGGAGAAGAGGGTTCAGCACCTTACTCTGGAGAACGAGGCCCTGAAGCAGAGCCTGAGCCTCACTCGGGACCTCCTGCTGCACTGGGGCCCCGGCCCCTCCACCAGGGCTCCCCAGGTACCCTGCTCCTTAGCTGCTGCTTCCCTGCAGTCTGGGGCTCCTGCACACTGGCCTCCAGCGATATTGCTCAGGCTTTCTCAGAATGTCCTGAATGCTGGAACAGAGGCAGGGGGCCCTCTGTGACCTGAAGGGCCAGGGCCCCAGGACTGTGGCTAGGCCCTGGGATGGTCTGTGCAGGACAGCCCCATCAAGGAGACTGCTGCCTATGGGAGAACTCCTTCACCCCGTCCCGTGGCTCCCCTGAGTGACTGACCCCAGGAGAACAGAGGGACCTGGGGAAAGGACCTTTGCACGGACTTAGGAGGCATGGGTCTGCCTGCTCCTCTTGACTTGACTTTCCCAGCTGGAAAATGGGGCTGCTGGGGCGCCCCTCCCACATGCTGACCTGGCTGCCCCCCTCCCCCCTCCTGCAGGATGAGGCAGAGGCACTAGTGGAGCTTCAGGGCCGGCTTCAGGAGGCCCAGGACACCACAGAAGCTCTCCGAGTCCAGGTGGGTGCTGGGCCCAGGGGCCAGAAAGGCTGGGGCACTGGGGAGAGGGGCATCTGAGGTGGGGACTGTTAAGTGCCCTATCCTCAGTAATGGGTGGCGTTGGGCGGGGCAGCTGGGGGTGCAGGAGGTGCAGCTGCAGGGCCTTCGGGGGGCCCTCCGGCAGCTCCAGCAGGAGACTGAGCAGAACTGCAGAAGGGAGCTGCAGCAGATGCATGGGCAGCTGGCAGGTAAGTCCAGGGGCTGGGGGGCTCATGGAAAGGCCACGGGTTTGGGCTTTCCCTCAACAACCTTCCCCTGCCAGGACTCCGGGCACGCATGGCCAGCCTGCGTCAGGGCTGTGGGGACCTCCGAGGATTGGTCAGCACCTTCACCCAGAGCTGTCAGGGTTCGTTGAGCGAGGCCCAGGGCCAGGTCAGGACCACCTGCCCCCTCTCTTGACACATGATCTCTGGGGAGCCCCATCACTGTCCTTCCCTCAGGGAGCCCCTGTCCTTTCTCCCTTCCCAGCCTGGGAGCTGCCTGCTCTGATGGAGGACGTAGGCTCTGGAACCAGAACAGTCGTGTGACCCTGTGTGCGATGTCACTTCTGGGTCTCGTTTTTGTCTTGTGCCAACTGGGGTGACAGTGAATCTCTCAGGATTGCCAAGAGCCCAGAGGAGACAGATGATGTCTTTGTCCGTGGGCCTCCTCAGATTCCTGGGTTCCATCCCAGGTCCGCAGAAGGATGTTCTTAGGGACCTGAAGCCACAGAAAGTTGCAGATCACCACAGCTGTGTGGTCACACGGTGGCTCCACATTGCTCTCAGCACCCACCCCATCAGCTCCTCCCTCAGCAGTTCCCTGCTGTCTTCATCACATCCCTGTTCCCCCAGGTATCCTGGGCCCTGGGAGCACTGTCAGCCAGAGGGGCTGGGACTCAGCTCCCTGAGGAGCAGCAGAGGACCCCAACTGGATGCCCAGGGCGACTGCTGGAGCTCAAGGGTATGGCAGGACCGGGGAGTGGAGGAGTGAGGGGCAGGCTGAAGGAAGTGGAGCCTCTCCATGCTTCATGGCCCAGGAGGCAGCTCACTGGCCTGCTCTCCACCTCAGGAAATATCCGTGTGCTGTGTCGGCTGAGGCCAGGAACACCCTCCAGCCTGGTGTGCTCAGAGCCCGGCCCGGGTGGCAGTGTCACCACCTGTTATCGAGGGCGCCAGCATCGCTTCCATCTGGACTGGGTCTTCCCTCCAGATGCCAGCCAGGAGGAGGTAATGCTCTGCCCTTGCACCTGTGTTCACCTTCCTTCAGGGTCTCCTGGAGTCCAGAAGACACTCTGGGTTCCCCTTTTTAGTCTATTTGTCCTCCCAGGAGGGAGAGTGGCTGGACTCCAGCAGGGAAAAGAAGGGAGCCGGAGGATTTGGGATGCAGGACTGGCAGGCTAGCTGGGCACTTCCTTTCCTTCCAGGGTTGTTCCTCTGCATCCTCTCCCCCCCACCCCACCCCCAGGCTCTGTAGGCCCAGGGGAAACAGACCTTCTCGTTTAGACATGAAGGTTAACATTTTCAAAAATAACTTTTCATCAGGAAACTAAAGAAAATGAACCTTCTGAGGTGACGGTTACTGCTCAGGCAGAGCTGGCTGTGGAGCATGGTGCTGCTGTGGTGGGGACAGTGCTGTGACCTCCTTCTCCAGGCTTTGCTGGCTGCCCATTCCCCCAGCCCGGGGTCCAGAGTTGGCTAGCTGTGAGAGCAGAAAACCCTCCTGGCTTTGTGGCCAAGGTGGGCAGAGGGGGACATGGGTGAGTGGGAGAGCTTCTGGCCCTCAGTGCTCTCCCGCTGCCCTGCACAGATCCCGCCCTCCTTCCTCCTCTCCTTTCCTGCCAGACTCAGCAGAAAACAGAGGCTCAAGCCCCAGCCTACCAGCAACTTGCTTCACATACTCTCTCTCTGTCACACACAAACTTTGCCGCTAGAGCTTCCATAGCTCAGGAAACAGACTCAGGGCCAGGAGGGGATGAGGTACGGGGCAGAGCTGGCTGAGACTCAGACCTGTGCTGGCCTCAGAGGGACAGACGGTGTGATGAGAGTGCGTGGCAGGTGTCCAGGGCGCCCTCCTCCACTTCCTGGAGTACCACAGCTGTTTTCCACTCACCTCTCTTGTGTATCCCACACACCACCCCAGCCTCACGTGCTGCCCCAAACTGCAGCCCTGCACGGGCCCCCCGTTGTCCACTGCCTCACAGGCAGCCCTTCTGGACAGGGCCTTCCAACTCCATGTGTCTGAATGAAAGAACCAAAGGCATCTGTCACCGAGCCCCCGCATCTCTTCCCCATCTCTGCAATGGCACCACAGTCCCCCCAACCACAGTCCCACCACCATGGTCACCCCCAGAGCTTCCTCTCAGTCATGGAATCTTAGTGACCACACGGCAATTCTGGATTCTGCCCTCATGGCCAGCAACCAACACTTCCGGCAGAACTGACATTACCAGCCACCTTCTAAGCTGGAAAGCTGGCATGTCATTGCTCAAAAGGCTCCTGTTGGCATCCAGTTGCCAACAAGATACAAGTCCCAGCCCCACATCCCCCTTGGCTACCTCTCTGCAACCTCCCAGGGCCCAGGTTCCAGCAATCCTAGTTGGCCCATCCTTCACACCCTGGGGCCCTTTTGGGCTCATCATTTGTGTGCCAAGCACTGCTCTAGTCTCTCAGCACATGCTCCCCTTCAGCCCTGACGACGGGGGCCATTACAGTCTTCAGCTCACAGAAAGAAACCTCGAACAAAAAGGATGAGTGACTTGCCTCCTGTCACACCCAGGGTTTGAACCTGGTGCTCCAGCCCAGCATCTGGGCTCTTGACTGCCATGCCCCCAGCCTCCCCAGTACTCTGCACCACCTCTTCTCCTTCTTTTCTTTGCCTGGAAAATTCTTGAAAATGCCCACTTCTCCAGGGAGCCTCCTCTGTGGGGAGATCCACCCTTCCCCCATGCTCCCCTAAAGCCTGCCTCCCAGGGGAATCAAGCTCTGTTCACACCTTGCCCCACCCCTCGCACTCCTCTTGCCCCTAGGTCTTCAGGGAGCTGGAGCCGGCTGTGCTGTCCTGCCTTCGAGGCTACAGTGTCTGCATTTTCACCTATGGTCAGACAGGGACTGGGAAGACCTACAGCATGGAGGTGGGAAGGGGGCACACTCTGGGTGGCTCCTGGGGCTAGGGACTGGGATGTGAGCCCGATGTGGCACTCCATCCCGTCCCCAGGGCCCACCCGAGGACCCTGGCATAGCTCCTAGGGCGCTGCAGTCATTGTTCCGGGAGATGGGGACCGGAGGTCAGCACCGCGTGACCCTCAGCATGGTGGAGATCTACAACGAGGCTGTCAGGTCGGCACCGCCTCCTCCCCACCCCTAGTCCCAGAGGCTTCTGGCTCCCCGGAGAACCCCCAAACCAAGCCCTCCCATTTCTCACCAGGGACCTCCTAGCCCCAGGGCCTCCCGAGCGCCTGGCCGTGAGGCAGGGCCCAGCAGGCCAAGGGGGGATCCAGGTGGCTGGCCTCACCTACTGGGACGTGCCCAACCTGGAGACGCTGCACCAGGTAAGACTGCCTAGTGTGCAGCGCCGCCCTCCAAGGCCCCGCCCTGTTCTCCCACCTGGGGGCGCAGACCCTGCAGCACGAGCAGCAGGCAAGCCCTGTCGCTCCGCCCTCCAGATGCTGAGCCTGGGGAGGAGCAACCGGGCCACCGCCGCCACCGCCATGAACCAGCACAGCTCCCGTTCGCACGCGATGGTCACGCTGACGCTGCGCGCGGCGTTCCCACCGCGCGGTCCGGGCCCCGCAGGTACCGCGGCCTGCGCCTGAGCCCTGCGGGAGGCCTCGTCGCACCTGAAACCGGGGCGCTCTCCACGTCGGACTCGCTCGCCCCTGCAGGCACGCTGCACCTGGTGGACCTGGCGGGATCCGAGCGTGCCTGGAAGGCGGGGGCGGCCGGCACGGCGCGGGGAGACTCGGACGGCGCCCAGCGTCTGCGGGAGGCCCGGACCATCAACCGCTCGCTGTTGGCGCTGGGAGGCGTGATGGCTGCGCTGCGGGCCCGCAGGCCACACGTGCCCTTCCGCGATTCGCAGCTCACGCGCCTGCTGCAGCCGGCGCTCGGTCCCGGCGCCACTGCCGTGCTGCTGCTGCAGGTGGGCGCGGGCGGCGCGGGCGCGGGCGCGGGCGCGGGGCGGGGCGGGGCGCAGGGCCAAGGGGGGCGGTCTGCACGCCAGGCTCCGCCCACTCGGGGGCCGCCCACCAGTGCCGCTCCCCCGCAGATCTCCACGCGGCCCGAGGACCTCGGCGAGACTGTGTGCTCGCTCAAGTTCGCCGAGCGAGTGGGCCAAGTGGAGCTGGGGCCGGCCCGGCGCCGCAGGGCCCCGCGCTCCGGGACGCCCTCCTCGCTCAGCACCGACACACCACTCACTGGAACCCCCTGTACCCCCACGCCACCCCCCGGCAGCCCTCCAAGCCCCGGCCCCGACAGCGGCTCCAGCTCGGCCCTCGTGCCCCCGGAGGACCTGCCCTCGTAGTCCTGCCCAGGGAGTCTAGGGTCGCACTTCTGTCGGCGGAGGCAGCGAAGTTTCTACACCCAAACAACCTTCTTGACCTTTTGGGGGCCCACTGCCCCCCAAACTCCCAGAGTTGCCCCTCCCCCCGCCCCGCGAGGAGGAGTGTTAAGCCTGGAAAATGATTGCTCCCCAGGCCCTCAGCTCCCTCCTTATCACCATTTGCTGTTATCGCGGCACACAGCAGGGATCCCAGAGCTGCGGGAGGGGACGCAGACCCGGGCCCAGTGTTACCCGAGTCACCAGTTACCGACCCCACCACCAAAAATCAGACTTGCCATTAAAATCTGGTCTGTTCCTTTACTGTGCTCTTCCCCACTACCATCACCAGAACTACTGTAGGGTCCTTCTTCCCGATCCCTTTTCCCCAAAAAGGTGCTATCTCCTTCCCAGACAGTTAAGGGGGCACAAGACTTAAGGCTGGAGCCGCTATTAGGTTGTCCCTCCCCCAGCCTGCAGCCAGGGAGGGGAGGCGACAGATGGTGATGGATGGAGGGATGGACGGACGGACAGACGGCCAGAGAAGGTGGGACCTGGAAAGGGACAGGAAGGGCTACTCCAAGCAGAGCCCTGCTCCTTCCAGCTTTGCCTCTGGGGGTAGGAGAGGCATGACTGACCATCAGGGCCAGGGTGGTGCCCAGCTGGGCCACAACCCTTCGTGGGGCTGTCCAATAAACATTGTGGACTCAGAACAGCTGGTGTCTCATGTTTCAAGGCTCTGTGGCCACAGACATCTCTTGGTCCTCTTGGCCTTGGTTTCCCTTTAACAAGCCAGTGGCAGCAGGAGGGGATGGGAGAAGCAAGCAGCCCCTGCCCTGGGAGCCTCACAGGCTGTACCAGGAGAGTAGCCAGCCTGGGGTGGGGGCAGCCAGGTCCCGGGGGTGGCTAATCCACACATCGTAGATGCTCTTGTTGGGTGGCACCCCTTGGAAGAGTGCATCTAGATCCCAGAGCAGCCCTGGGGGGCCATGGGTTTCAGGAGCCACCCCCCAGTAGGCTGGGCTGGTTGATGGTGGGCACTGGGGACAGGATGTGGGTGGTAGTGGAGCCAAGGGCATTACCACGTTGGGAGTGTAGATGGGCAAGTAGGAGGTGGGTAGCTGCCCCCAAAGTGAGGCCCTGTGGCCCCCACTGGACAGTCCCCCAGAGTCTGGGGTACCTTGCAGTAAGTGGAGGGGCCAGGTTCTGGGCTGAGGGGAAAGGGGCGAGGGCCTGCTGGTTCCCCCCTGGGAAGCCTCCCCTTCTGCTCTCATGGGCCCGGGGAGGGGGCAAAGGGGCCACAGAGACCTCTCAGAGGGCAGGGGCTGAGTGGGCACCACGTCCTCCCCACTGCGCGTGGAGCCTGCCAGACCTGGGCTGCTCCGTGGCGCCTCCTCCCCGGGGTCCCCTAGCAGAGACTTTATGCTGAAGCCCTCGCTAGGCGGAGGCTGGGGACTGGGCGGCCGGTAGGGCCGGCCGTGCAGCACGTAGGGGCCCAGATCCTTGGCGAAGGCCCCCCGCACGCCCCTGCTCTGCCAGCGCCGGCACAGGGCCGTGTTCTGCAGCCGCAGCGCCTCGGCGGGGATCAGGCTCACGTCGACCGCCCAGAAGTTGCCCTTGGCCTGGGGCTTCGCAGGATCCTTGGGCACCTGGTTGGGGGGGCAGGCTTGGGTGGGGCCGTGCGACCCCGGATACTCGGGATTACCGCCCCCGCCCCGCCCCCCGGCCCCGACCCTCGCCCTGCCCCACCTTGCGGAAGCATCGGTTGGAGGAGAGGTTGTGGCGGATGGAGTCCTTCCAGCCCTCGTAGTCGTCCCTGAAGAAGGGGAACACGGCCTGGACCTGACGGATGATCTGAAACCACGGGGCGGCCGGCAGGCGCTGTGAACCGGGGCGCGGAGGGGGCAACCACCCCTCCCCCACAGCTGGGCTTAGGGGCGCCCCAGCGCCGCCCCCCTCAGAACACCTCTGAGCCCGAGGGAGAAGGGGGCACCTCCCTGAAAAGGGTCTCGCCTAAGCATCTCAGCCCCCTCGCCAGGTGCCCAGGCCGGGACTGGCCGCGCTGGCACAGCTGGGTAGGGCCCGGTGGGGGTGGAGGCCCGAACCTGAGCCTGGGAGTAGGTGGGGGACGGGTCTGGGGTGTGAAGAAAGTGGGGGACCTCGGAGTGTGAAGAGAGTGGGGGACCCTCTCACCTGGGCCAGCTTCAGCCTGCGGGAGGGTGCGGCCTGGATCACCAGGGCGATCATGGCCAAGTAGGTGTAGGGGGGCTTGTCATGCCGCAGGTATCTCTTCTTCCTCCTCTTGGGGGGCTGGGAGGCCGACTCCGCCCCGGGGAGCTCTAGGCGTGGGTTGCTGCAGGGCCCCATGCAGGGGAAGCCGACAACGTGGGCAGAGGCCTGGCCCGTGGAGGGCGCAGGGCACTGGGGCAGTGTGGCGAGGCAGGGCCGGGGCCTGAGGCCGGGCGGGGGCAGGCGGGCCGGGCCCTTTATCATTCGGATGGAAGGGGGAGGGGAGGGGAGGCAACGGGAGGGAGGAATACGGCGGTGGGGGAGGGGAGCGTGCAGAGGGCTGCCACAATTAGCAGGTTTCAGTTAATCTGAAAGGGAGGGGCAGGGAAGATTCCAGTGGGGGCTGCAGGCGGCCACTCAGGCCTCATTCCTCACCCCTGGGCTGCCTTCAGCACCCCCTATGACCTGGAAGGAAAAGCTCTTGGAAAGAGCCTATGACCCAAGGTTACTTTACCCCTTCCGTCCAGAGTCAGTCTCAGGCTCCCATTTAACCCACCCGGGAGTGATTTGCCCAAGCTGAGCTGCCAAGAGTGGGTGGGTCCTGCTGAGAGTTCAAGGCCAAGCAGCTAGCAGGTCCTGGGTGGTGGTCTGGGAGGGCTTCCTGGAGGAAACATCAGGAAAAAGGAGGGGCACAGTTGACTCGAGATTTTCCCAGGGACTGCTGAAGGGTCCCAGCAGGGTCTCCAGGCTCTGGAGACCACTTCCGTCCTTGGTGCTTGTCCACAGTGGATCCTGGGAGCTGACTAGCCCTTATTACTCACTGTGCACCTCGCCTGCCCTGAGTGAGCTGTACCTGCCTGGCCCCAGAGAACGTCCCGGAGGCAAGCTTCCCTCCCTCCTCTTCTGGTCCTCTGGGTCCAGATGCTCTGGAGGTTGCCCCCGGGGAGGATGCCCCTTGTTTCTTGGGGGCATTTGGGCAGTGCCCCTGTATGGGTATGCATGGAGGAAGAGATCTTCTAGCTGTAGGGGTTTACTGGACACCTCTTGGAGCCAGGACTTGAGGATACATCCTCATAGGTCATGGTCCCTGCCCAGGAGAGACTGCAAGGACCACCTGGCTTTGCCCTGGGTGGGAGTGAGTCCAGGTGTGCTGTGTGTGGGTGAACAGGAAGGGCTTCCCAGGCAGCTAAGGCCCCGTGGCTTAGTCTAGAAGGAGGGAGATGCTCCCCAGGCAGGTGAGGACTAGTCTGAGTGGAGGAGGAGCACAGAAGAGGGAATAGAAGCTTAGGCTGCAGAGGCCTGTGTGGCCAGCACCCCCTGTTCAGGCCTGGCCAGAGCCTCTGAAGGCTCTAGCAGGCACAGGACCTAGCCCAAAGGTGTGGTCCAAGAAAAATGCCTCTGGCAGCTCTCCTGAGACTCACCAGTCCTCCTAACTCCCACGCCTTCTTCTGTCCCCTCACTTCCTCCCTGGCCATCTGATCTGTGGCCCTCCCCTCAAGTCATTCAAGACCTGTGGTCTGTACCCTGCCCCAAAGCCCAGATGTGTGTTGTGTCAACTTTCCCCGCCACACACACACCCAAGTTTGCCCAAGAAGGTATCAGGCCCAGGGCACTAGCAGTGGTGCTTGGTACTGGTACCAGGGCCCCCAGACCCAAGGGATGCCACAGGAGCACAGGGACACATTTTATATCAGTTTACTCATCTTTTATTGTGCAGCCCCTGACCCCATACACTTAAAGGGTTGAAAATCCACAGCATACAGTGGGTGTCCAGCTCCTACTGAGGCACTGAGGGAAGGAATGAAGGATGGGTGCACTGGAGGAGGAAGCCTTGGGCTGAGATGGATGATGTATATGGGGTACCACATTGCTTCCCCCACTATCTCAGACTCTCCCTTCAGACTTCACCTGGCTTTCTCTGGGCTCCTATGTCACTTCCTCAACTCCTTTCAGTTCCCAGGGCTCTAGTTAGGGGGTCCTTGTGTCTCACCAGGCTGTTACTACCGATAGCCTCCTGGCCCCACTCAGTTAGCAAAGAGGTCTTTATCTCCTACAAGTCTTTTTTTTTTTTTTTTTTGAGGAAGATTAGCCCTGAGCTAACTGCTGCCAATCCTCCTCTTTTTGCTGAGGAAGACTGGCCCTGAGCTAACATCCGTGCCAGTCTTCCTCCACTTTATATGTGGGACTCCTACCACAGCATGGTGTGCCAAACAGTGCCATGTCTGCACCCGGGATCTGGACCAGCGAACCCCGGGCCGCTGAAGTGGAATGTGCGCAGTTAACCACTGTGCCACCGGACCGGCCCCCTCCTACAAGTCTTAAGTCACCCCTGTCCTCCTCTGGTCCTCCCTTGCTTTCAGGATAAGGCCCAACTCCTTGGTTTGGCATTCAAGGCTCCTGTGTCCTGACTACTCAGGTCTGACCACACTCTCCCTGCGGCCCTGCTAAACCACTATCTCAGCTGTTTCCCATTGCTCCAATGCACCAGGTCCTTTCTCTCTTGCGTATGCTGTTCCCTCTGCCCGTAATGCCTCTGCTCTGTCCGGTGAATTCCGACCCTTCCTTAAAAGCCCAGCATAAATAGATGACCACCCTCCTGGGAGTCCTTTGACTACTTGCCTTTCCCGTCCCACCCGGGCGCCACCCGGGCCCCACCCGCGCCGAGGGTGTCCTTGCCAAAGAGAAGCTCACACGCCGGCATCAGCAGCCGCACTAGTCCACCAGTTGCTCGCGGCAGCCCCGCCCCCGGGCAGCTCGGCCCCGCCCCCGGGCAGCTCGGCCCCGCCCCCGGGCAGCTCGGCCCCGCCCCCGGGCAGCTCGGCCCCGCCCCCGGCACCCACGGGGCGCAGCGGCTTCCGGCTCTGGGCCGCGCGGGCCGGAAGTATAGCGTTGCCATGGCGAGGGCCCGGCGCGGGGCCCGCCCCCACGGCGCCGGGAGTAGCGCGGGGCTGACTGACCAGCCCACGGGATCCGATCGACTGCGCGGTGGCGGCCTGCGCGAGGCGGAAGGTGAGGCGCGACTTCCGGGGGCTGCAGCGGGAGAGGAGACCCGGCCCCAGGGGGAGAGAGGAGGCCGAGCCCCCGCGTTGGGGGCAGAGGAGGCCGGGCCCTTGGGTGGGGGGCAGAGGAGCCCATGCCCCAAGGGGGAGAGAGGAGGCCGAGCCCCGGGCGGGGAGAGGAGGCCGGGCCCCGGGGTTGGAGGCAGAGGAGGCCGGGCCCCGGGGGGAGAGAGGTAGGGGGCAGAGGAGGCAGGGGCTCAGGGGAGAGGAGGCCGGGCCGCGTTCTAGGGGCGTGAAGAGGAGGCTGGGCCCTGCTGGGGAGGTGGGGGCGGGGGAGACCGGCTCAGCTGAGCTGAGCGAGAGGGAGGAATAGAGAGAGATTAGATCGGGATGAGAAGCAGAGGAGGCCAGGGCCCAGATGGGGGAGTCCTTAGGAAACATATCTGGCCAGCACACAGAGGCCAGGGCAGAAGTCTCCGCACGCCCGCCTCGGGCGCAGGTGGAGGAGGCCCAGGGCAGCGGGTGCTAAGGATCACAAACGGCTTCTAGTAGTGGCAGCCTGTGAAGGCCAGCAGTAGGGCTTTTCACGTTTTATCTATACGTCCGGTAGTTTTCATTCTTGCAGCCTGTTAGTCAGGTAGGCAGCACTAGAATTATCTCCATTTTCTGCCGAGGAAATTAAGGCCCCCAGAGAAGTGACTTGCTCAGGCTTTGTGTGGGCTTTAGAGGTAGGCCAGAGGAGAAACTGGAGCCTCTCTGGGGCTAATTCCTCACATTTTCAGGGGTTCAAGTGACCTTACTTGTAACGTGGGAATCCTGGGCTCCACCTCACAGAGTGAGGTCAAGGCCAGAAGTACCTAGTATGTGTTGGAAGTGCCTGGCCCTGTGCTGGTGCAGAGGTGCTCCAGGCCTGCGAGGGAATCCACTACTGGCTGGGGCCCCTCGTTGTCCCGGAGCAGAGGCTCAGGCGACCATGGGATTAATTTCCATGGGTGCAGAAGGGAGGCTTGTATGGAGTCATTCCAGGTTTTGGGAAGCTAGAGAAAGGCTGGCTCTCCCCAAAGCACTGGGTCCTCAACTTGGGGGTGGAGGTGGCGGTAGGGGTACCACATTGCTCTTCTCAGAGCCTCTCTTGGCCCAGCAGTGAACCCTCCTGTGTCTTTGCTCCTCCAGGTGCTCCCCCGGCAGGATTGGAGTTTCCCTGGGAGAAGTGTGAAAGGGCCTCTGTGCCTCTGGTTGTGCTGCCTAATTCACTTTGGGAGCCCCAAGGAGAGCCCCAGCCTGGGGTCTAGTTGCTAAGGGGCTGGTGGCTGCCCAAAGGAACCTGCACAGAGGCTAGCTCTGTGCTCCTTATTGTGATGGATGTGTGATGCTCTGAGCAGCCAGTTGCCTGCCCCTGCCCCCTTCCCCCACCCCTCAAGCTCTTGCTCAGAGCTGAGATGGGGAAGCTTTAGCAGGTCCTTTTTTCCCTTGTGATGCCTGCACTGGATTTCTGGCCTGTTGGCTGGAGCCTCCTCTCCTGGCTCTCCACTGGTCCATCCTGCCCTCATCCCTCATCTGCTTGGGGTGTGCCTGGACTCTGCTTTCCACAGAGTGTTGCCTGGGCTGGCAGGCACCTAGGAAGGGGGTCCTGTATCTGTGGACTCATTGATGGGGTCTGTGTTCTAGGGATTTATGAATTTCTGGTCTCTACCAACAGCCTGTCTCCACTGCGTGTGGTTTTGGAACATCAGTCTCAGGTGAACTTCTGGTGACCCAGCACACCGTATCTGCCCTAAGAGTGGCCCACCCCAGTGCCTCTGCCACAGTCCACCTGTTAGCCAAAGCAAGACATCTGGTGGCAGTTCCAGGCTCTTCTCTCACCTCCAGGTTCTCTCAGAACTTCCTCCTGGATATCCCTGCTCTTGGCCCTTCCTGTCCATCCCTTCCTTCAAGTAGCTTGCTTCTGTGGCTCCTTCTTCCTCCCGGGATCACAGCAGTTGCCCCGGCTGGTCCTCTTGGCTCTATCTCAGCCCCTGCCTTCCTCCTTCTCACCCTAGCCAGAGTGATGGGTTTGAAATGCAAATTTGATTTTTATACTCTCCTCCTTGACATCCTTTCCCACAGACTTCAGGATAACACTCGCCTGTCTTTGCAGACTAGGTCCTGTCCTCTGCCCCCTGACCCTACCCTTGACTACCTTTCTGTGTGTGTCATGCCATACTAAACCCCTGCATGGTGGTGGAAGGGAGAGAGTGAACCTGCCCCCACCCCTTCTGTGGCCTTGGGCAAGGCCACCCAGCACAGCAGGCTGAGCAGGAAGGACAGAGAGGTCCAAGAAAGTCTAGTTCTTCATACACCTAGGGGACAGGGCCCCATGGAGGAAGAGCAGGTGCTTGCCTGCTGGGAGCCCTGTGAGAGCAGGTGTGGTAAGGCCTGACGGTGGATGTTGGATTCTAGGCTGTGTCCTTCCTTGATGGCCGTGACAAACACAAAGATGGGACACATAGGTGCTGGCGGAGGAGTGCATAGGAGGTGGGGCCGTGGAGATGGGGCCTGCAGACAAGTCCACAAAGGAGTTTCAATGTGTGTGGGAGATGGAGAGACTGGAGTTGGCTTGAATGGCGAGGTCAGCAGGGATCCAGAGAGGTTGTGGGCTCGGGTGGAGGAGTGACTGACAGCCTTGAGGTCCCAGGCTGGCAGAAGAGGGCTGAGTGCGAAGTGGAGGTGGAGAGTGGGTGGTGGTGCCGCCAAGTGGCTTGAAGGAGCTAGAGTCCTCGTCTCACTCTCAGCCCCATCTTGCCATGCCAGGATTCCCTGAGACCTTGGCCATTGTTTGACCAGTGCTATTTTGTTGCTTTTGTGTAAGTGTCACCCTCACCCCCCTAGAACCTCCTCCTGTTTTGGAAGGAGGGGAGGGTGGTGCAGATGCAGGTGACCCCCTGGGAGCCTCCAAGACTCAGATGAAGGGGTCAGTCTCCTGAGGAGCCCTCCCCACCATCCAGGTAGCTTTGAATGTCCCTCCCTGTGCTGGCAGGGCATGGGGCAGAGCCTTGCTGTTGCCCGTGGACCTCCCATGTTTCCTCTGGGCAGAGCTCTGGTTGGGCAGAGGGAGGTGTGTGAGGAGATAGCACGGCAAGCAGGGCCCAGCTACGCAGGGTTTAGGGGCGAGGGTAAGACTTCTGGATTGTACACTTTTATTTTTTTACATCAAACTTTGTTGAGGTGTAATTTACATACAATAAAATGCACCTATTTTAAGTATACAGTTTGGTTGTTTTGACAGATGGCTACATCTTTGTAAACACCACCGTAATCCAGATGTGGAACATTTCTGTCACCCCCAGAAGTTCCCTCATTCCCTTCTGTGGTTAGTCGTCCTTCCACCTGGCCCCAGGCAACCACTGATCTGTTTTCTATTTCCATAGATTCACTGTCCCTTTTATAGAATTTCGCATAAATGAAATCATACAGAATAAATACTTTTGTGTCTGACTTCTTTCACCAAGCACAGTGTTTAGGAAATTCATGTTGTTGCGCGTGTCAGTAGTTCATTCTCTTTTTTTTGCTGAGTGGTCTGGTATTCCATTACGTAGACAGACCACCATCTAGTCTATACATATACCTGCTAGTAGCCATTTCACTTCTTTCCAGTTTTGGCTGTTGTGAATAAAGCTGCTGTGAGCATTCGTGTATAGAGGTCTTTATGTGGACATATGCTTTATTTCTCTTGGGTTGAAATGATGGAAATGGTTGGTTGAAGTATGTGTCTAACTTTATAAGAAAGTGCCAACTGCTTTCCAAAATGGTATTATTGTTTTACATTCCCAGTTGTTCCATATTCTCTTTAACTCAGTATTGTTGTCCTTTTATTTTTTTTATTATTTATTTATTTATTTATTTTGAGGAAGATTAGCCCTGAGCTAACTGCTGCCAATCCTCCTCTTTTTGCTGAGGAAGACTGGCCCTGA
Source organism: Equus caballus (assembly GCF_041296265.1). Taxonomy (NCBI): domain Eukaryota; kingdom Metazoa; phylum Chordata; class Mammalia; order Perissodactyla; family Equidae; genus Equus; species Equus caballus. Next base: position 98,403,834 of record NC_091692.1, read on the forward strand.
GCTAACATCCGTGCCCATCTTTCTCTACTTTGTATGTGGGACGCCTACCACAGTATGGCTTTTTGCCAAGCGATGCCATGTTCCGAACCCGGGGTCTGAACCGGCAAACCCTGGGCCACCGAGAGGCGGAATGTGCGAACTTAACCGCTGTGCTACGGGGCCGGCCCCATTGTTGTCCTTTTAAAGTCTAACCATTCTCATAGGTGTGTAGTGGGAGCTCATTGTGGCTTTAGTTTGCATTTCCCTAATGATGAATGGTGTTGAGCATCTTCTTGTGCTTATTTTATTGGTCCTTTGTATATCTTCTTTTGTGAAGTGTCTGTTCAAATCTCTTGCCCTTAAAAAAATGGGTTGCATATCTTATCAAGTTTTAAGAGTTCTTGGGGGCTGGCCCCGTGGCCGAGTGGTTAAGTTTGTGCGCTCCACTTCGGCGGTCCAGGGTTTTGCTGGTTCAGATCCTGGGTGTGGACATGGCACCGCTCATCAGGCCATGCTGAGGTGACATCCCACATGCCACAACTAGAAGGACCCACAACTAAAAATACTCAACTGTGTACTGGGGGCTTTGGGGAGAAAAGGAAAAATAAAATCTTAAAAAAAAAAAGTTTTGAGTTCTTTGTATCGTCAGGATGAAAGTCCTTTGCCAGATATTTGTACTGCAAATATGTTCTCACAGTCTGTGGCTTGCCTTTTAGTTTTCTCACTGGTGTCTTGAACAGCAGACACTTTTAATTTTGATGAAGTCCAGTTTGTCAGTTTTGTTGCCTTGTGGTTTGTGCTTCCTGTTATGGTGTAAGTAGAGGTGAAGGATCATTGTTTTCCATTTGGATATCCACTCGTTTCCAGCCCCATTTTTGAACACTATCTTCTCCCCCTTGCATTACTTTAACACTCTTGCTGAAAATCAATTGACAGTATATGTGTGGGCCTATTTCTGGATTCTCTATTCTACTCATTGATCTTATGCTAATATCCCACACATTTGATGATTGTAGCTTTATAATAAGTCTTGAGATCATGTATTGTTAATTCTCCAATTTGGTTTCTCTTTTTCAAATCATTTTGGCTCTTCAAGATATTACACCCTCCTATATAAATTTTAGAATTAGCTTGTCAAGTTCTACAAAAAGGCTTACTGAGATTTTGATTGGGATTGTATTGAAGTGATAGATCTATTTGGGGGAGAATTCACATTTTAACAATATAGAACATGGTATGTTTCTCCATTTATTTAGGTCTCTGTATTAATTATCTATTGCTATATAACAAATTACCCTAAAATATACTGGCTTAAAGCAATGAGCATTGGGGCCAGCCTGGTGGCGCAGTGGTTAAGTTCGCATGTTCTGTTCTGCTTCTTGGTGGCCCGGGGTTCGCTGGTTCGGATCCCGGGTGTGGACATGGCACCGCTTGGCAAAAAGCCGTGCTGTGGTAGGTGTCCCACATATAAAGTAGAGGAAGATGGGCACGGATGTTAGCTCAGGGCCAGCCTTCCTCAGCAAAAAGAGGAGGATTGGCAGGAGTTAGCTCAGGGCTAATCTTCCTCACCAAAAAAAAAAAAAACAAAAACACCAATGTGCATTTATTATCTCACAGTTGCTGTGGGTCAGGAATTCAAAACTGGCTTAGCTGGGTGGTTCTGGTTCAAGGTCTGGTGTGGTTGCAGTTCGGATAATCAGCTGGGGCTGCACCGTCTGAGGGCTGTGGCTCCCTCATGTGGCTGTTGGCAGTTCCTCACACGTGGCCTTTCCATAGGCAGCTTCAGTGTCTCACAACATGGCAGCTAATTTCCTCGAGCCCCAGCTATCCGAGAGAGCGAGAGGCCATGTCGCCTTTTACAGCCTAGTCTCTGAGGCCAAGCATCGTCATTTCTGCTTTTTTCCTGTTTGTTAGAAGTGAGTAACTAAGTCCAACCCGTATTCGAGGGGAAGGGGGTTAGGGTCTGCCTTTTGAAGGGGTGTCAAAGAAGTCCATGCTGTTTACCATTTTCCATTTTCCACTTGTTTATTGCCAGTACGGAGACATCCAGTTGATTCTGACATATCATCCTTGTATCCTACAACCTCACTAACTATACCTATTTATTCTAATAGCCCTATTGTAGATTCCTAAGGATTTTCTACATGTCTTCTGCATCTAAAGAGTTTTACTTCTTCCTTTTCGATCCGTATGCTTTTTATTTCTTGCCTTAGTGCATTGGCTAGGACCTCTAGTACAGTGTTGAATGCAGTGGTGAGAGTAGATAACCTTAGCTCATTCTCAATCCTAGGGGAAAGTGTTCATTCTTTTCCCATTAGGCATGATTTACTTGTAGGTTTTTTTTTTTTTTTAAAGATTTTGGTTTTTTCCTTTTTCTCCCCAAAGCCCCCCAGTACATAGTTGTCTATTCTTAGCTGTGGGTCCTGCTAGCTGTGGCATGCAGGACGCCACCTCAGTGTGGCCCGATGAGTGGTGCCATGTCCGCGCCCAGGATTCGAACTGACGAAACATTGGGCCGTCTGCCGCGGAGTGTGTGAACTTAACCACTTGGCCACGGGGCTGGCCCCTACTTGTAGGTTTTTTGGAGATGCTCTTTATAGGTTGAGGAATTTTCCTTCTGTTTCTAGTATTCTAAGTTTTATTATTATTATTTCTTTTTATCATGAATGGAAGTTGAGTTTTGCCAGATGCTTTTTCTGCTTCTACTAATTTGATTGTATTTTTAATTAAATTAAATTAATTAATTTTTTTGTGAGGAAGATTAGCCCTGAGCTAACATCTGTTGCCCATCTTCCTCGTTTTGCTTGAGGAAGATTGTACTTGAGCTAACATCTGTGCCAATCATCCTCTATATTTTGTATGTGGGATGCTGCCACAGCATGGCTTGATGAGTGGTGTGTAGGTCCGTGCCCGAGATCCAAACTTGCGAACCCCGGGCCACTGAAGTGGAGCACACAAACTTAACTACTACACCACTGGGCCAGCCCCAGGTTGTATTTTTTTAATAGTAAACTATGTTGGTTTTTAAAATGTTAGACCAAGCTTGCATTATTGGAATAACACCCATGTGGTCATGATGTATTAGCCTTCTTATATTTTGCTGGATTCAATTTGGTAATGTTTTTTAAAGGATTTTTGCAGCTATTCATGAAGAAATGTCTGTGATATTCTTATTTATTTATTTTTTTAAAGATTGGCACCTGCGCTAACATCGGTTAGCAGTCTTTTTTTTTTTCTTCTTCTCCCCACACCCCTCCAGTACATAGTTGTAGATTCTAGTTGTGAGTGCCTCTGGTTGTGCTCTGTGGGACGCTGTCTCAGCACCGCCTGATGAGCGGTGCCATGTCTGTGCCCCAGATCCAAACCCGCAAAACCCTGGGCCACTGAAGTGGAGCATGCGAACTTAACCACTGGCCACAGGGCTGGCCCCTGTGGTGTTCTTAACTTGTCGTGTCTTTGGTTTTGGAGTCAGGGTAATACTGGCCTCATAAAATGAGTTGCGATGTCTTTCTTTCTCTTCTATTTTCAGAAAGGGTTTTTGTACATTTGGTATTTTTTCTTCTTTAAGTGTTCCCTATAGTTTACCAGTGAAGCCATCTGGGCCTGGAGTTTCTTTGTGGGGAAGTTTAACTGCAAATTTAATTTCTCCAATAGGTATGGGGCTATTCAGGTTTGCTATTTCTTCTTGAGCCCATTTTTATAGTTTGTTTCATTCAGGTAATTTGCCTGTTTATTTGTGAAACAGCAATTTTTTTCTATAAAGGGCCAAATAGTAAATATTTTAGGCTTTTCAGGCCATATGGTCTCTCTTGCAGCTACTCAACTCAATATTGTAGCACAAAACAGCCAGAGACAATACATAAACAAATGAGCATGGCTGCGTTCTAATAAAACTTTATTTACAAGAACAGACAGTAGGCCAGATTTAGTCCATGGGCTGTAGTTTGTTGACCCCTCACCTAAATTGTTGAGTAAATTGTTCAGAACATTCCCATTTTTATCCTTGTAGGATCTGTAGTGATGTCCCCTGTTTCATTCATGATATTGGTAATTTTTATCTTCTTTTCTTGATCATTTTAGCGAGAGTATCAATTTTACAAATATTTTCAAAGGAATGTCTTTTAGTTTCATTGTTTTCCTCTAATTGTTTATTTTCTATTCATTATTTTCTGCTGTTATTACTATTTCTTTTTACTTACTTTGGGTTTAACTTTCTCCTCTTTTTCTGGCTTCTTAGATTGGAAGCTAAGGTCATTGATTTGACCTTTCTTCTCACTTAAGCATTCAAAGGTTGGAATTTCCTTCCAAGCACTACTGTAGCTGCATTTCACGTATTTTGGTATGGTGTGTTCTCATTTTCATTCAGCTCAAAATGTGCTCTAATTTTCATTGTGATTTCTTCCTTAGCCTGTGGGTTATTTAGGAGTATGCTTTTAAGTTTCCGAATATTTGGGAATTTTTCCACATTTTCTTTGTTACTGATTCCTAATTTCGTTCCATTGTGGTCAGTGAACTATTTTGTGTGCTTTCATTCCTTGTAAACTTATAGAATCTTGTATTATGTTCTAGCATATGATCTATCTTGATGAATGAATTTTTTTTACTAATGAAAAATTTCAAACAGCTATATAGGTAGACAGAATAATATAATGATCCTGGCTGGCCTGGTGGCATAGTGGTTAAGTGTGCATGTTCCGCTTCGGCAGCCTGGGGTTCTCCGGTTGGGATCCTGGGTGTGGACATGGCACTGCTTGGCAAGCCATGCTGTGGCAGGCGTCCCACATATAAAGCAGAGGAAGATGGGCACGGATGTTAGCTCAGGGCCAGGCTTCCTCAGCAAAAAGACGAGGATTAGCAGCAGAGGTTAGCTCAGGGCTAATCTTCCTCAAAAAAAAAAAAAGAAAAGACCCCCGTATATTTGTCACCAACTTCAACAATTATTAACTCATGCCAGTTTTTCATTTGTACCTTTTATATTATTTAGAAGCAAATCTCAAATATATCATTCACCCTGCAAATGTTTTTGTATGTATTTCTAAAAGCAATGCTTTCAAAGATCTATTACCATAATACCATTAATATACCTAAACAAATTAACTGTAATTTCTTAATATAATCAGTGTTCAAATATCCAATTGTTTCATAAATGTCACTGTTATAGTTTTATGATTTGTTTGAATCTGGATTTTAAAAAGTTCCATACACTGCAAATATCTATTAGTCTTCTTTAAATATGTATAGGTTCCCAGCCATCATTTTTTTTCCTATTCAGTCTATTTTCTGAAGAAGCTAAGCGACTTGTTTTTTATAGTTTCTCACATTATGTTTTTTTCTGATTGCGTTTCTGTGGTGTCATTTAACCTGTTCTCTATCCCATATATTTCCTGTAAATTGGTAGTTGAGTCAAGCCTTGATCAGATTCTCATTTCTTTGTTTTTTAGGAAGCATGCTTTATAGGAAGTGGCTGTTCTTCTGTTGTGGAGCACATTGTCCAGTAGTCTCTCTTTTTGTAATTGATAAAAATTTCCCACATCAGGTATTTGGTACAGTTCAGATAGGAAAAGTCACGTTAATAATCAATTCTTCCTTATTTTCCAGTTTTCAAGATGAGTTAGTATTCCCCAGCAGTGAGGTTGTTTTTTGTCTCGTTTTGTTTTCAGTGTTGTTGTGAACTCTTGGGTGTGAATATATAGACATGTGATACGTTTCAGGCCATTGCAGTTGTCACCTTGGTTTCACCTGTACCACGTCTGTACCAAGTTTGGCAGTGGGAACCTCTGACGTGGACCCTGGACCCTGTCGTCTTTGATGGCTCTCTCACTGTCTGGTTTGACAAGATGTTCCAGGTTAATCTTGGACATTTCCTACCCCAGGCCTGCAATCAGTCATGTCTCCAAGGATATTTATGAGGGAAAAAGCCTTTGGAGATTTCAGTCTGAGCTTTTGGAATGCTTGTTGCTGTTGGGTGGCCATTGTTTCTAGGTCTTTTCAGTGGACAGAAGTAGGAAGGAAGTTTGCTTTATTTTATTCTTTTGAAGATTGGCCCTGAGCTAACATCTGTTACCAATCTTCCTCTTTTTTTTTTTCTCCTCCCCAAAGACCCAGCACATGGTTGTATACCCTAGTTGTAAGTCCTTCTAGTTCTGCTATGTGCGGCGCCACCAGCATGGCTTGATGAGTGGCGCTAGGTCCATGCCTAGGATCTGAACCGGTGAACCCTGGGCTGCCGAAGCAAAACGTGTGAACTGAACCACTACGTCACGGGCCGGCCCCAGAAGTTTGTTTTAAATTAAATAACGTTACATTAAATTAAATAACATTTGTATTGATACTTCCAGTTCAAATTTAGGACTACAGGAATTTTACTTCACCTCCTTGCTCTTACATTTGTATGTTTTCTCTCCCGTGCCAAGAATCCTGGTTCTCAGTGACCCTGGATGATAGAATTGTGATATTACAGGTACTAAGTATGAATTACTTATCTCCCTCATCCCACAACAAGCCTAGAACAGTCTTGAGGTTAAAATACCAGCTTTACCACTGGTCATGCAACTATTGAAAACGGACTACCTGCGCAGGTCTCCACTGCCTGGGTGAGCCTGTCTCCCTACTCCAGCAGTTGACAGCAGCCTGGCTCTGCTCATCAGAGGGAGCTGTGGCCTTGCATCCGTTTTTCCCCTTCCTCTTCCTGTCGCCTCTCCTTTTACTTTTTTTTCTTTCAGTTGTGGTACAATGTGCATAACATAAAATTTACCATTGTAACCATTTTTAGGTACAATTCAGTGGCATTAAGTACATTCATAGTGTTGTGCAACCATCATCACTATCCACTTCCAGAACTTTTCAATCACCTGAAACGGAAACTCTGTCCCCATTAAACAGTTCCCATTCTCTCTGCCCTAGCCCCTGGCCACCACCATTCTACTTTCTGTCTCTATGAATTGACCTATTCTAGGTACCTCATAGAAGTGGAATCATACAATATGTGTCCTTTTGTCTGATACATCTGTAACATGTATCAGAATTTCACTCCTTTTTAGGGCTGAACATTCTACTGTGTGTTCAGACCGCATTTTGTTTATCTATTTGTCTGTCGGTGGACATCTGAGTTGTTTCCACGTTTAGCTATTGTGAATAATGCTGTCATGACCATGGGTGTGCAAGGATCTGTGTCCCAGTTTTTAGTCCTTTTGCTTATATACCTGGAAATGGAATGTGCCTTCACTTTTACGCTACATGGTTGATGGTTACCTTCTATTCTGTACCATAGCTCACAGTCCTGTGGTGCAAAAGTTGGAAACGATGTCGGTCTTTCTGTCTGCAGAGGTAGACAGTGTGTTCAAACTATGCTTCCTCATCTGTGAGTCCAGTGTCCCAGCTCCTGCACCCCTGGAAGAATAGCGTTCTCGGCTGGCTTCAAGTTCCTGGGGGTTCTGCTGTTCCATGTGTTACCAGTCCCCTTTATCATGTCCTTGAGTCTTTCTGACCTCCGTCGTTTCCTGGACACCTCCCCTCTGCAGTTGTCTCTTTGCTCTGTGGCTCCTACTATTCTTCCCTCCAACTTCCAGGAATTTTTAAAGTAACCGTGAACTCTCTTCCTTTCCGTTGGCCCTCTAGTTCTCCTCTAGGTGGACGAGGGTCTCATTGTGGGTACACATGTGTGCTCAGTTGGTCATCTAGACCCTGCATGTCTCTTGTTTTAGGGTTTTGTGGCCCGAGTGCTTCTTCCTTCCACAATTCCTGGGCCCTATGCTGCTGGCAGGTCCCCAGGTTCCCTAATGAGGGGCCTTGTTTATGTAGGGGAGTGAGTTTTGAGTCAGAGCAGACTGGGGATTACAACACTGTCCCCTCTAAAACCCACTTTTGTTATTTTGGTTTTGACACTGTTGTACTTGACAGACCTTAATTTCCAAATCTACAAGGTGGGATCATGGCCCATTAGAGTCACGAGGCTAAACGGGGCTAAATGTGACAATGTGGCAATATGATGATGTGGCAATACTTCGCTCAGGAAGTGGAGCCTGGGCCCTGGCCTCTGGGGAGGTGTGACCCCCCTGGGCCTCTGGAAGTCCTCAGTCCTTTCTCTCTCCTTGCCAGGGGCTGGCTTTTATCTTCAGTTCTCAGTGAGACACCTTTCAAATGCAGATGCCTCCGGCTGGGTGGCGTCTTTCATTGGGACAGCTAGGCCTCTGACACCTTGCTGTGAGTCAGTTTATTAGATTTATTTGGAGCTGGGTGGCAAAGGGAGAGGAAATTGAGGAGGGAGATTTGGATCCCCTCTGATTTCTGGGAAGAGGCCTTCCCAGATTTTCCAGCCCCTCACAGGCCCTGCTGCTGGAGTTCGCAGGCGGTCCTTCCTTGTGTGGTTCACACAGCTCTCCAGTGCCTGCTCTGTCCCAGGGGCCTAGCAGGCTGGAAGTGTGGTATGCGCAAACCTGCCAACGTCTTGGGGGTCCTCCCTCACGGGATTGTCAGCTAAGCACTTGTGACAGCCAAATGAAATTTCACTTTTGTAGGTCAAAAACTGTGGAATAGCTTCAGTTTCATATGATTCTACTGCTAAGTGTTATGCTAAGGGAAGTTTGGGGAGGATTGAGATCACTGAGAAAGGACACAGACCTTACGTAAGGGGTCAGAAAGGAAGCTGAGACCAGAACGTGAGTAGGAGTTAGCCCCCAAAAGAGGGCTGGGAGGCAGAAAGGAGACTCATTATAAAGCCATGGTGGGTAGGACATTGTGGTACAGGCTCGGGGATCGACAGATGGACCAATGAACAGGGTCGAGAGTCTAGAACAGGCTCACACATGTAGAGGAACTTAATTTATTACCAAGACACTGAAGACCGTGTGGAGAGAAGCAGCTTTGACAGAAATGGTTCTTGGGACAATTGGATGGCAGTGTGGAAGAAACATTAAATTGGAGCCTGTACTAGTTATGTATTACTGTGTAACGAAGTGCCCCCAAATGCAGTGGCTTAAAAGATTTATCTCACAGTGTCTGTGGGTCAGGAATCCAGGGGCCCCTCGGCTGGATGGCTCTGGCTCGGGGTCTCACGTGTTTGCAGTCACACGTCATCTGAAGGCTCCGCTGGGGCTGGAGGGTCTGCTTCCAAGGTGGCTCCTCCTGTGGCTGTTGGCGGGAGGCCTCAGTTCTTTGCCCCGAGGCGCTCTCCATAGGCTGCTGGAGTGTCCTCATGATGTGGCGTGGGCGTCCCCCAGAGCGAGCAATCTAGCAGAGAGCAGGGAGAAGTCATAGTGCCTTTTATTTGCATCCTGATCTTGGGCGTCACACACTGTCACTTCTGCCACACTCTGGTCATTATAAGCGAGTCACAAAGAGCAGCCCACACTTAAGAGGAGGGGAATTAGGCTCCACCTTTTCAAGGGAGGAATATCAGATAACTTGTGGGCATATTTTAAAACCGCAGACCCCTGCTTCACACCATACAAAAACGTCAGTTCCACGTGGATTACAGACCTAAATGTGATGTAAGCTATCGTGCTTTTAGAATACACTCTCTTTGGGAAGATGCCTGACCTGGTTAATGCTCAGAGAAATGCAAATTGGCTGTAGGGAGGTACCACTGCCTTGCACCAGACTGGCAAAAAGAACTTTTTTTTTTTTTTTTAAATTAAGATTATGATAGTTTACAACCTTGTGAAATTTCAGTTGTACATTATTGTTAGTCATGTTGTAGGTGTACCACTTCACCCTTTGTGCCATCCCCCCATCCACCCTTTCCCCTGGTAACCACCAATCAATCCTCTTTGTCTCTATGTGTAACTTCTACCTATGAGTGGAGTCATACAGAGTTCATCTTTCTCTGTCTGGCTTACTTCACTTAACATAATACCTTCAGGGTCCATCCATGTTGTTGTGAATGGGACGATTTTGTCTTTTTATGGCTGAGTAGTATTCCATTGTATATATATACCATATCTTCTTTATCCAATCATCAGTTGCTGGGCTCTTAGGTTGGTTCCACGTCTTGGCTATTGTAAATAATGCTGCGATGAACGTAGGGGTGCATGGGACTTTTGGAATTGCTGATTTCAGGTTCTTAGGATAGATACCCAGTAGTGGGATGGCTGGGTCATAAGGTATTTCTATTTTTAACTTTTTGAGAAATCTCCATACTGTTTTCCATAGTGGCTGTACCAGTTTGCATTCCCACCAACAGTGTATGAGGGTTCCCAAAAAGAACGTTTTATGTAAAACAAGTGATATATAAAGCAGTTGGAACGCTCCTCTGTTGCTGCTGGGAGTGGGAATTGCTCCAACCACTTTGGAAAGCAGCTGCAGCGTCCAGTGATTCATGTTGTAGAGCCTGCACCTGACTGGTGTGCACCAGGGTCTGAGTACGGGGTGTTCACAGCGGCCTGTCCATTGCAGGCCCAGGCTGAAATGCCCCGGTCCCTCAGAAGCGGGGGGCTGTGTCACGGGGGGTTCAGTCATGTAGTGGACTATTGCCCTGCAAAAGGCCGAAACCTTAGAGCCACACCCCTTGGAGTGGATGGCCCCCATGCATGTGACGGGAGTGAGAGAGCGCAGAGAACGCGGGCCGGCTCCCCTGCGTAAGTCCAGCCTGTCAGCACTGCGCCCTGTCGTTCCCAGGGCGTGTGTGGGTCAGAGGTGGGAAAACTGTGAAGAAAACTAAGGAGGCGATTGCGGCCAGGAGGAGTGAGGGGCAGTCTTGGGGCTGCTTGGCATCTTGATGAGGTGGTGCTCGCACCGCTTTGCGTTTCTGTTTTATGTGCATTGTGATTTATGCACTGCCTATATTTCTATCACACTTCACAATAAAAAAAGTTTTTAAAAAGGGACCCTGACACACTGGTGGAAGCGTGTGTGGAAGCACGTCCCAGGTACAGGGGACCCCTGTTCCGCCAGTCCCAGGAGGCAGGGCATGCAGGACTGACACAAGGTCCAGCCTGGCCGGAGAGTAGTGGGAGGGTGTCCTGGTGGGGGATGGACTGGGCTGCTGAGTGGTCAGGTGGAAGTCTGCGCAGGCCCTGGGCCCAGGATGTTCATGGGCCATGTAAGAAGCTTGGACCTTCTGTGGGACCAGTGGGGCCTGAGGAGTATTTCACGCAGGGGTGACTGGGTCAAGGTTTGCCTTTTCAGTGCCCTGGGGCTACAGCATGGAGAGCGTCTGGGGCCCCGACTAGGAGCAGGAACACAGGTAGAGGCCTTGTGAAAACTGCAGACCCAATGGGACCTGGGGGTAGGAACAGGCTGGAGGGAGGGGGCCTAGGGGTGGTCCTCTGGCCTCACCTTGGGTGGCATTGCTCCCTGAGATAAGGGCCCAGCCTCGCTGAGCCTCCTCACTCCCCCCATTGCTGCTTTCCAGTTCTCAGACTTGCCAGGTGTCTTCCGCTGGGCCTTTGCCCTGACACTTTACTTGGCCTGGGTGCTCCTTCCTGCCCATGAAATGGGCACTTTGTAGCTGTGTCCATCATCTGCTGCCCTTCCTTGAATGCTGGCCTGGGAGGAGCAGGGGCTGTTGCTGCTACTTGTAGAATGAATGAATGAGCAGGAAGAGGAGCAGGAGATGCAGGCTTTCTGGAGTCTGGATCTGCCTTGGTGACAGTTGTGGTGGCAGGGTCACCGAGCCATGGTGGAAGGTGACCAGTGCCAAGAGTCCCAGAGCAGGAACTCACTTCTTGGGGGTCCTCAGGACCCCTGAGGGTGGGAGCCTGGGAGTCTGGGCAGCAGGGGCTGGGCCCAGGGGACTCAGAAGGGCCATAGGAGGCCCCAGGCCCCAGGCAGCCATGCAGACAGGTTTGGAGCCAGGCCCACCAAGTTGCTGCCCAAAGTGGGTCCCCGAGACCCTGTGGTGGGAGGAAGGTGGAAGGACAGGGACGTTAGGAGGTCCAGGCACGTGCCACTCTGAGATTGGGACATGAAAGAAGGACCCCTTTGGGATAGGAGACCATTAACCGCATTCCTGTTGGCTGTGAGACACTTGGGAGCCTCGAATGACAGGTGAACATGACTAGCCAGCTGCTGAGACAGAGTGGGAGTCACCAAAAGCGAGGGTTCCAGAAGAGGCAGGGGGATGTGGCCATGGGGAGTCAGGGTGGACTCAAGACTCCCGGTTGCCCATCTCCCTTGAGGAGCCTCTGCTGCCCCGGGCTGTAAGCAGGGATGGCAGTCTCTCTAGCTGTATAGGACTGTCTCTGAAAGTGCATCTGATGCTGTGCCAAGCAAGGGTTAGGTGACAGCTGATCTGCCCTTTCTGCTGCTGGAATGATCCTCGTGGTTTCCCACTGCCTGCGAGGCCAGGAGTTCGGGAGGCCATTCGTGCCCTTAATCCTTGAGCTCGAGTTCCTGCTTCTGTGACTCTGCGCAGCTTGAAACCTCAGGGAGCTGGACGTCAATATGGCACCTGAGTCCACAGCCCAGGTCCCAGTTGGCCAGCTGTCCTGGGAATGTCCTTTATAGCAATGTCCCCTCCAAATAGGTTTGGTGTCGGACCCCTGCGTGGTTCTGTTGGGGGCAGTGCCTAGAGTGGGATGGCGGGGCGGGGGGAGGATGTCTGTTCTGCAGACACCCCTGCAGCCTCATGGGACAGTCCCAGTGGTTCCATGCCTTCCTATACTTGGTCTCTATTCTGGTGGGAGTGTGGGCTTTCCTGTGCATTTCCCTGAGGACTAATGACCTGGAGCACCTTTTTGTGTGTTTCCTGGTGTGAAATGACTGCTGTCACCTTTGGCCTGTTTTATGATTTGGTGGAGGTTTCCTTTGGCTTCTAGTTGCTCTTCTGATATCAGTCATGGGGTGTGTGATGCCAATATCATTTCCTACTCTGTGGCTGAGTTTCTCCCTCTTTATTTTTTATTATTATTTTCTTTCTTTCTTTTTTTTTTTTGAGGAAGATTAGCCCTGAGCTAACTACTGCCCATCCTCCTCTTTTTGCTGAGGAAGACTGGCCCTGAGCTAACATCCATGCCCATCTTCCTCTACTTTGTATGTGGGACACCTACCACAATATGGCTTTTGCCAAGCGGTGCCATGTCCGCACCCAGGATCCTAACCGGCAAACCCTGGGCCACTGAGAAGTAGAACGTGTGAACTTAACCGCCACGCCACTGGGCCAACCCCTCTCACTCTTTGTTTTTAAACTTTATTTTCAGATCATTGCAGACTCACTTGCAGTTGTAAGAACTAGTTCACAGAGAGCCCTGCGCACTCTCCCAGTCCCCTGAAGGCGCATGACTGTAGTGCAGACTCCTCGAAGACGCTGACTTCGACACCTTCCATTGACCTTTCCAGATTTCACCAGTTTTATGTGCACCCGAGTGTGCGTGCATGCGTTTGTTTACTTCTGTTCAGTCTTACCACATGTCTAGATTTGTGTGATGACCACAGTCAGGGTACAGAACAGCTCCATGACAAGGGTCCTGCCCTCCCTATGTAGCCATGGTCACCTCCTCCCTGAGCCCCACCCACGCCCTGAGATCTTACCACTTCGAGAATGTTGTACGAATGGGGTTGCGCCACGTGTGACTGATAGAAATGAGCACAGTGCACTTGAGATCCGCCCAGGTTGCGTGCAGCACAGCTGGTTCCTTTTTATTGCTGAGGAGTGTTCCACGCTGTGGGTGGACCAGAGTTTGGTTAACCACCCATCAAAGGATATCTGGGTTGTTTCCAGTTTTAGGCGGTTATGAATAAGGTTGCTATGAAATTTGTGTACAGGTTTTTATGTGCACTTAAAGTTTTATTTCTCAGGGATAAATGCCTAAGAGCACAGCAGCGGGGTCATATGGGAAGCACATGTTTATGTTTAGTTTTTCTAAGAAACTGCCAAACTGTTTTCCAGGTGGCCGTGTCATTTCATGTTCCCACGGTCCTGTGGGAACCCCATTTTCTTCACATCCCGGCCATTCTGACAGGTGTGTAGTGGTGTGTCACTGTGGTTTTAATTTTCGTTTGGCTCATGGCTACTGCTGTGTAACATTCTTTCATGGGCTTTTCTGCATCTCTACCTCCTCTTCAGTGAAACGTTTATTCGCATCTTTTGCCCCGTTTCTCATTGGCTTGTTTGGTTGTTTACTGCTGCGTTTTGAGGGTTCTCCCTGTGTGCTGGCTGGAAGCCCTCTGTTCGGGCTGTGGTCTGCACATGTGCTCTCCAGTCAATAGCTTGTCTCCTCACCCTCTTCACAGGGTCTTCAGTAGAGATAGTGTTCTTGATTTTGCTCAGGTCCACAGTCCCATTTAGAGGCTGTGCTTTGGTGTCAGTCTTTATGGAGGTTGTATTCCTTCACCTTTTACATTTAGATGGACAACACACCGTGGGGGGGGGGTGCAGGCAAGATGAGTTTTTCACCGGTGGCTATCCAGCTGACCCAGCACCATTTATTGAAAAGGCTCTTTTTCTGTTGCTCTGCAGTGTCATACATTGAGTGTCTACCCACGTGTGGGTTTGTTTCTGGACTCCATTCTGTTCCACTGGTCTGTTTTTCCTACCCTAAGCCAAGACCTCAGGGTCTTACTTACCAAACTTTATAATAAATCTTGATATCTAATAGTCTAAGTCCTTCAGATTGTTCTTTTTTAGGATTGTCCCAACTATTCTTGGCCTTTGCATTTCATATAAAATGGAGAATTAATTTGTGAGTTTCAAATATAACTACTGGAATTTTGATTGGGATTACATTTGAATCTTAGACGAATTGGGGGAGAAATGACCTTTTTATAGTTCTGAGTCTTTTGACCATACGTATGGTTTGTCCCTCCATTTACTTGAGTCTTTTTTCATGTCCTTCAATAAGTTTTTCTGGTTTTCTGTGTAGAGGTCCTGTACATTTTTTATTAGATTTATTCCTGGACATTAATGCTTTTGGATACTATTATATTATAAATAGTATCATTATAATTTTTCATTTTTTAATTGTTGCTGGCATTTATAAATAACAGTAGATTTTTGTACATTAAACTTATATTTACCAATATAATGTTCTCATATTAATTCTAATAGTTTTTCTATAGGATCTTTCAGGTTTTTATCATACACAATATGTCATTTGCAAATAATGAGTTTTTTTCTACCTTCCTGTCCTTATTCCTTATATTTCTTTTTCTTGCCCAATTGCACTGGCTCAAACCTTTAGTGCAATATGAATAGAACTAGTGGTAGCACGTGTCTTTGTTTCATCCCTTAGGGTTTGTTGTTTTGTTTTTAGTTAGGTTGGGATAATCACCATGCTGATGGCAAGGATTTAGAGGAGGGAGAGAGCTGATGCTGGAAGACAGGGGTCCTGGAGGGGTCTTGGGGGCGGGAGTGGGCACAGGTCTGTGCCGTGGGTGGAGCATTGTGGCAGGTGGGAAGGCCCTGCAGGGGGGCTCAGTGGCAAGTGGGTTGTTCAAGGTGGACGTCCTCTTCTGATGGCTTCTGTCTTCTCAGGAAACGTCAGCAGCTGAGTGTGAGGATGAGAGAGAAGGGGCAAGGGAAGCTGTGAGACTTCCAGAAGCATTAAGGCTGTCAAGTGTGGTCTTCAGTCAGCAGCTCTGCTTGTACATTCAGAATTGGGGCAGTCGAGCTTGACTGGGGCTGGCATTTTCCAACCAAGACAGTGAAGCAGGCTTGAAGTGTTGGGGCCTCTGGAGTGCTGGAGTCAGGGTTTTCGGGAGTGAGCTGGGAAGGGAGTGGTGGTCAGAGAACTGCGTGTTTAATTGAATGCCGGGGTGGGGTGGGGGGTAGTTCTGGTGGTGACAGGGTTGAGGACATAATTGGGGCAGAGGACAAGGCCATTGGCAGGAAGGAGAGGTCAAGACTGAGGGGCAGGGAGTTGAGGTGGTCCCTGAGAATATTGAGACCACCAGGAATTCAGACCCGACACAGTGATGGGGTGATGCCCACAGCAAGGGCCGGTGTGGGTGGTTGGTGCAGCTGATGGCTCATGTCAGCGAGGACTCTTAGGGAGAGGGGAGGAGAGGGGGCTGCAGGCCACAGCAAGGAACAGGGGTGGGTGCCCCACTTCAAGGCCAGGGGGCCAAGGTGGGGAGAGAAAAAGCAGCCCCCAGAGAAGGCTGGCAGGAAGGGAGCAGGGTGGAGGGGAGCCGGGGTTCCTGCAGGAGAGCGAAGGTGAGCAACAGGCCTAAGGACACGGGAGGGTTGTGGGTGACTGGCTCCAGGGAAGGGCTTCAGGATTCCGGGGTGGAGGGTGGGGTCAGAAGCCCATCCTCTGTGCTCCTTCTCTGAAAAGCCTCTCTCTTGCCTACCTCGCCTCTCAGCCAAGGCTCCTAGAAGGGAGGGCCCCCATGGCTCCACCCACTGTGGCTTCCACTGGGACTGCTCCTGGGTAGCAGTGATCTCGTAACACTTTTTCTTTTAAAAAGACAGAGTTGCTCTTTTGAGAAAGATCACCTGTGCACGGGGCAGGCATACCCCTAGGGCACCGTCTTGAAACAGTGTGTTGGGTCTAAGGCCTTTCACACTTCAGTAGATGCCTCCAGGGCATCTCTTAGGGCTGATGCTCTTGGCTTCTGTGGCCCAGCTGCGTGTGCTGTCCACACTCGTGGTCCAAACGTGTGTCCTACTTGTAATTTGCATGTTAATTATTTGGGTGTTGAGTGTATGTTGGTTGTTTCCAGTGAGGTCTGTGCCCTTTGTCCCGTGAGCTGTCCTGCCCTGTGCCCACTATGCACACACGGCCCCCTCACGGTTGACCCGAGGACCACTTTGTTGTGTATTGTAAATGTTTTTGTCCAGTTGACCATCTGCCTTCTGACTTTGTAGGTTTTGTTTTGTTTTTACAGTATACTCGGATTTATCAGTTTTCTCTTCGGTCTCTGGGTTTTATGTCAGCTTAGAAAGGCTTTCGCCTTTGCTGGGATCACACGAATGTTCTCCCTTCTTCCTGCTTGTACTTCTGTGGTTTTGGTTTTCCTTACTGCTGTGTCTGTGCTGTGTCTGGTATTGACTGGGGTGAGGAGAGGTGGGAGTCAGCTCTGTGTTCTAGGCGGCTGCCCGCTGTCCATTGGAGCCGTCCTTCCCCTGTTGCCCACGTGGCTCTCCTGCACTTCCTGCTGTGGCCACTCTGGTCCTCCTGTCTGCATCTCTGCTGACCACTTGCTCTTGGGCTTCCTGGCCCCAGCTCACCTTGGACACTGCTTGGTCCCACTTCTTGAGGCCCTCCTTCTTCTCTCTGCTCCTCGCTGGCCCTCTCCTTGCATCTGACAGCCTGTCCTAGTCTCATCCTGTTACTCCTGTCCTCTCCCGTCCATTCCCTGCTGGGCGTGTGGGTCCCAGTATCTCTCCTGTAAGGTTCCCCCCAGCCCCCCCGGTTTGGATCTTATCACTCATTTGTCTGAAAGCCTCTGTGGCTCCCACAGTTTGTTGGGCAGAGGCCAGCTTCTTGGCTGGGGACAGAAGACACTGTTCCTCCTACAGCCCTGCCCTCCCAGGCCTGACCTGAGACCCAGCAGGTGTGCTCATACTTACTCTTCCAAAACAGAGTGCTTAAAATTGTTTTGAAGAGGTTTATTCTCACATGGCTCAAAGGTCAAGCAGCAGTAATGACCCACCAGGCCGGCCCGCCAGCCCTCTGCTCCCCTCCAATGGCCACTTTAGTCATTTCTGGTCTATCTTTTTTGTGTTTCTTATATATATGTAAGTGTATATTCTTATCTTACTCCCTTTTTACACAAAAGGTAGCATATTATATACAGATTTTATACCTTTTTTCTTCACTGGAGAAACACTATTTCTTAGCAACCTTTCCATGATAGTGCACAGGGAGCTTCCTCATAAACCCTTCAGGGGCTTATTTAATGAGACCCCTTTGATAGACATGTGAGTCATTTCCAGTGTTTTCTGTCATAAAGGCTGCTGCAGCGAGGGGCCTGATAGTAGTGCTGCGGGATTAGCTCTAGAATATTCTAGAGCAGGCTTGCTGGGGGCAGGTGAGTGCACCCTGGGGATGGCCACCCTGCACTTGCACGATATCACAGTGGTGAGGGTGCCCATGGCAGCACCCTCAGATCTGCTCCTCCTGTGGTCTCCTGGCCAGTGTGAGGAGCCAGCTGCCCACACTTGGCTCCCTGGCCTCAATGTCCTTGCCACTCACACCTCCTCAGCCTGCCCCCCCACTGCCAGCTGCGGCTCTCTCAGTGTGCCCTGTGAGGCCCTGCCATGGGTTTGCAGCTGGGGCCTCCTCCCCAGAGCTTCCTGTGGCCACTTACTCCTCTTCATGTGTGTTTGGGTGCAGAAACCCTCCCCAGAGCCGCGCCCAGGGCCTTTTGTGCCCCACTACAGTGGATGTCATCTTACTCACTGACGTACTTCCTGCTCCTCTGCTGAGGGCAGGACCTGTCGTCCTGGCCCCTTCTGTCCCATGACCCCGTCCCCAGAGCAGAGCCAGGTGGAGCAGGGGAGTGAGGAGAGTTTGTCAAGTGACCAGAGCATGCATGCCAGTCAAGTGCCCATTGTGAAGCATGCCCTGCCCTCCCGGGTCGGGGGGCCAGGTCACCTGTTCATGGCCCAGTGCTGCACTTGTCACGTATGAGGGTCTTCAGATGCCTGGCTCCTTCCCTGCCTGGATGATGCAGGCCACAGGCACCTCTGGCCTGAGCACGTCCACTCCTTGGCCACACTGAGCTGCACCTGGCCTTGCATCATCAGCCCTTCACAAACACTGAACGAAGACCCTTCTTCCAGGTCCTGGCACGTGGCTGGAAAGACGGGCAGGGAATGTACCCTCAACAAGCTTGTCCTCTGGTGGAAGGCACAGGCTGGGACAAAAGTGCCCTTGGCATCTGGTGTCCTGCCTCCGTCTGCCCGTGAAGCTGCTGTGGGGCATTTGTGCCTGCAGGAGTCGGGACATGCCGTGGTGACAGGAGAATTCCGAGGTGAGCCAAGCCGGGGTAGGGGTGGGTGAGTGTGGGACAGGTGCTGAGGTTGGCCCTCAAATCAGGTTAAGCATGTCCCCAGAGGCCTGGTTGCGTGCCCTCACTGCCCCATGAGTCCCACATCACAGTCCCTGCCCTCATTCCTTCTCTGCTCGTGCAAGTAGACCACCTTGTCTCCGTGACAGCCCATCTTGCACCAGGATAGTGTCAGCTCTGCATTGGGGTTTCTGGTGAATGCGTCACAGCCCCTCACCCATGACATCTAGATGACCTCACCTTGTTAATGGACACATCTGTGTGTGTGATTCTACAGAATGAGGACACACACTTTACTCTTACCAGAGGGAGGGGCATCTAGGTAGTTTCCCGTCTTTTGCTATTGTAGATAATGCCACAAATACAACCAACTTTTGATTGCAAGTTACAGGAACCTACTCCAACAAGCTAAGCAACAGGGATGCGAAGCCCTAGAACCAGGGGGAAGGTGGGCACCGGACCCCCTGCTGCTCCTCCCTTCCCTCCCCTGCCCCTTCACCTCCTCCTCCCTCTCTCTGAACAAGGCATGGCCGCCCTGTCTCTGGGTGAGTAGAGGGGCACTTATTGCCCCTCACGGGCTCTGGGATCTTGTTGCAGTGCCCCTAATTCTCACATAGCTGCTATGAGTGGGCGTGAGAGGCAGGATGATGGAGGGATTAACAGGGGACTCTGGATTTAGGTATAGCCTCAGTTTCCCCACCTGGAGAGTGGGGATGATGACAGGGACCTGCCAGAGGAGGGCTGTGGCAGTGAGTAAGGAGAGGGCTGCTGGGACACGTACGCCAGCACGGGTCTGTCCGCGCTGGGACACATATGCCAGCATGGGTCTGTCTACACTGGGCCTGGGTCTGGGCACTGGGCTGTCCATCCCCTAGGCCAGGGGTCTGGCAGTACTCTCAGCAGTCTTTGGGGATGGCCCAGTACTGTGGGCTGAGAGGATGGGGGCAGTGGCCATTCTTCCAGAAGGCTCCTCCCAGACTTCCATGCACTTGCCTGGGACGGAGGTGAAAACTGGACGAAATCACCCAGCTTATCTCTGTGTGGCATTCCAGGGAGGCTTGGGGGAGGATTTGTGGACTGAGGTGGGGGCTGCCCTGCTCAGACCCCCTCGGCCTTGGTGTGGTGTAGGGTCCATTTGGAGGGACTCCATGAGCTGTCCTGGGTTTCGTGCCGAGGGGCATCTTCCAGCTCTGGCAGGCTGTTCTTGGACTGTGTGGCTGGGAGGAGGTGGCTGAGTGAGGTTCAGGAAGGGGCAGCAGGCAGGGTCCAGAGGGTTGGGGGTTTGAAAGCTTAGGGCACTGAGTACCGTGGCACCCCTTCAATGGAGACTGTCCCAGGACGAGGTGCTCACTGCAATGGGGCCCTGGGACTCCTTAAGGTCACCTTAGGCACTTCCTTTCTCTCAGAGGAGGCTGTAGGGTTACCCATGGACCTGCCCAAGGTTATTCAGAGACTGCCGTCAGGCAGCTTTCAGCAAGGAACGCTATACAGGGGCCCAGAGGGGACGTGGGGCTTCAGGAAGTGGCTCGTCAGAGTCAGCGGCCGAGCACCCATGTGGGCTGCCACGGCCCAGACCAGGAGCCAGAGTCTTCTGCCTTTGCTCCTGGGCGTGCGGGCCAGAGGGGCCTGGTCTAGCCCTGGCCTCTGTCCTCTCTTCCTGGTGCAGCCAGAGCGGTGGGCCGGGCTTGAGGCTCTCCAGGTCTGCTCCGTGATGAATTTTCACAGATGGCCTTCAGAATGAGAAAACCAAAGACAGCACACACTCAGCTGGAGAAGCCGACTGCTCTTCTAGGGTGTTCTCTATCAGACTTGGGCATCAGAATCTCTTTCTCGTATGAAATGATGGCGGTAAACCTTGTTAAACTTAACAAAATTCAAGTGGTGGCTCTGATGCTAGCACCCATCTTGGAGAAGTGAAACTGGTCCCTGAGACCCTGGACCATTCTACTGGGGAGCCTTGGCCCGTGGGGGGGCCGCCTCCCTCATGAACAGGGTGGGGCATGGCCTTCTCTTCAGGTCCCCTCCCTGTCCCCAGCCTGAGACTGGGGGCCCTGCTTGGAGTGGGAGGTTCAGTTTGGCTTCCCTGGCAGGCCCACAGACTGACGGCAGAAAGAAGGTCCCACCTTGCAGCCATGTGTGTGGGGGTGGTGCCAGCTCCCCTAGGTGAGCATGAGGGGAGCTGTGAGTGGCCAGCAAGGAAGGAGGTGCGTGAGGGCTCTGCCATGCCCGGGGTGTGGTCTGGGACCCACCCCATCCTCATGGTGGGGAGCTGGCGGGCGCCTGAGGGACCTGGCCCTTAGCCTGTCTGGTTGTGGGGAAGCTTTGTCTCAGAGGGCAAAGGCAGGCCCTGGGGGCCCAGCAGAGTATCTGGATAGTGCCCGTCTGCCCTGGCCCCAACAGTCATGCAGAGGTGGCCAGTTGGGGGCAGGTTGCTCAGAGCAGGGGTGCTACCTAGAAAGCTCTTTCCTGGGCCTTACTGGTCCTGCCCCATCCCTAGGAAGCCTCTGAGGCCAGGCTGGCAGAGTGGACCACTGAAGCACGGGTGAGTCCAGGCAGGTCAGACTTGGGAAGTGAACCTCCTAGGGACACTGGGGGTCCTGAAGCAGGAAGGACTGACCTAATTTGATCTGGCCCAGGACAGTTCCCTTCCAGAAAGAGGGGGCACTCACTGAGACCCCTGAGAACAAGTCAGGCCAGAGGAAGGCTGGGTCAGTATCTAGATGGACACGAGGCCTGGCCGGGTGAGAATGGGGGCTCCTGGAGGACAGGCTGAGGTGTGAGTGGGCACCTTCTGGGTGGAGCATGGCCAGGGCCTCCTGAAGAGTGTCCTGTGATCATACCCAGCGACCACACCAGGGGTGCTGGGCAGGACGACCCGTGATGGGTACTTGGGGCTGTGCCCCAGCCGAGCTGCCTGCCTCCCTGCCTGCCTGTTCTGATAGATCCTAAGCCAGGCAGGCCGCTGGTGTCTGTGTCCATACAACCAGGGCTTTTATTGCAGCCCAGCATGGTCAAGGCGTTGACTGGCCTGGACCAGGGATCCCAACAAGGAAGAGGCCCAGATGCTGGGCGGTGAGGAGGTGGGGTGCTGGTCAGGACAGGCTGTGCCCGCTGCCCTCAGCAGCCGAGAAGCAGGGAGGCCTGAGGCCCAGGAGGCAGGGCCTGCCCCCGGGAAGGTTGTAGCTTGTATAGCCCTCAGCACAGTTTCAGGAGATCTCAAGGAGAAGGTGACCCTGCCTGACCTCGCCTGGGGCAGACAGGTCAGCAATGCTCTGGGGGCTAGGGCCAGAGCCCAGGGCCCTGAGAAGCTGCAGAGACCTCCCAGAGGCCAGTGCCTGGGCCTGGCGGGGCAGCCTCGTTAGGAAGGCCCACCTCAAGCTGGCAGTACAGGCCTTGCTGCCTTCTCTCGGCTGCACACCCTCTCTGAAAACACTGAGTGTGTGAGCCAGAATGGGGGCAGAGCAAGCTCCCTCCCATCTGCCAGGATTGTTGTCCAGCAGTGCTTGCTGCAGGCAGGGGGTGGGCCTCACACAGGGCAGGGCCCTGATCTCACCTGCTGACCGCTGGGAGCCGGGCCTGCCTCATCCAGGAGCGGCCTTGATGTGCTTCCTCATTCCTCCTCAGGCCAGCGGGAGCCACCTGCTTTCTGCAGCTTGATCGCCTGGCTCCACTGAAGGGGAGGCCCTCCTGAAGACACAGTTGGCAGGGCCGCTGTGCCCTCAGTGCCCTGGCTGCTTGGAGAGCATCACTCCTGGACACGGGGGGGCTGGGACCCCAGGACTCTGAGAACGCCCTGCCCTGGTCTCTGTGGCTGCTGAGCCCGCCCTCCGGCCACACCTCCTCATTAGCAATGATGCACTGACCCTGGAAGACAGCCAGGAGGAGGGAGAAGGGAGGAAAGGCCACTCATGGCTGCTTCCAGGCCCCACCCAGGCTCCTAGGCCTGGGAGGTGAGGGAGCTTCTACGGCTCCCAGAGGCCTCTACCCATTCTCTTCTTGCTCGCCCAGGTGCCAGGAAGCTGCAACTTTGTTATCTGGGTAATTAGCTTCAGACCCTGGACTGAGGCTGGCCGGGTCCTGGGCTGCTTCCCACAGGCTGTGCACCCTGACCCCAAGAGGGAGGTGAGGCCCTGCCTGTTCAGCGGCTGAGGTGCCAGGGCTCCTGAGAGGCCGGCTGCTGGCACCATTCCACGCTGTGTTTGCTGCCTGGGGCCTGCGCCCCTCAGGGCTGCCTGGGCCTGCTCACAGCGTGGGGCCTCCTGACCCAGCCTTGCCAGGGGCAGTGGGCACCAAGCGTTGGGGAGGGGATGCCCCCGAGGGTGCCAGTCCAGCCAGCTGCCCCGCCCCTCAGGCCCAGCCTGGCCCCTGCACTCCCCCGTCTGGTGCCCCAAGTAGCCCCCCTGGCAGGCAGTCCCCGCCATGGCCGAGCACCTGGAACTGCTGGCAGAAATGCCCATGGTGGGCAGGATGAGCACGCAGGAGCGATTGAAGCATGCCCAGAAGCGACGTGCCCAGCAGGTGAAGATGTGGGCCCAGGCTGAGAAGGAGGCCCAGGGCAAGAAGGGCCACAGGGAGCGGCTGCGGAAGGAGGCGGCCAGCGACAGGCCACAGAAGCGGGTCCTATTCCCTCCCAGTGTTACCCTTCTGGAGGCTGCTGCCCGAAATGACTTGGAGGAAGGTGAGTGTGGCTGAGCCCTAGGGCAGTTCACGGCCAACAGCCCTGTCCCTGTCACCCTGGCGTAGGCCTCAGGAGAACTGCCAAGGATGCAGCCCCCTCTGTGGGGTCCCAGGATCTGGCCTGGCTTCCTCAGCTGCAGGCCCCAAGTGGTGGGCAGCCCCGAGGCCAGCCTGTGACAGGGAAGCATGCAGGGAACCTATGGGGGTGAGGCTGACTGGGCAGGCAGGGGCATGGGCTGGGCCCATAGGAGCCTGGAGAAGCACCCAGGGCTTGGCTTAGGTGGGCTGGGAGTGGTCCATAATCTTGGCCACCTCTTGCCAGGGTGCTAGGTGATGCTCAGGAGAGTCCTGGCCACCACCTACTTGGGTCCTGAGTCTCTGCGTCTGTAAAGTAGGACAGGAACACCTACCTTAGCAGGTCAGAGGGCAGGGAGCAGGGCCCCCCACACAGGTTGCCCCCTCAACGCCTGCCCTGGTCTCGGTCTTTCACTTCTTTCTTTTCATCAGAGCCTTCCTGCCAGATGAGAGGCCTGAGCTTTGGGAAGGCTCCCCATTCCTCCCCTGTGCCCCTATGCTCACAGCCTTTTGGCTCTCCTCCAGAGGCTCTTGAGGGCTCTTCCTGTCTCCCTCCAGGGCAGGGGCCTCTGCTGCAGAGGCTGGGGTGCAGAGGGCGAGGATTGTGGGCAGTCCTGGATGCAAGGGAAGTGGAGGAGGGTGCGGTGGGTATGCCTCAGGCCAGGGCACTTGGAACTGTGGGAGGGAGGGTGTGTCTTCGTGTCGCCTGCTGAGCATGGCCAGGGAGGGCCAGCCCACCACGGAGGTCCCGGTGACCTTGACTAGAGCCTGAGCCCAAGATGGGACCACTGAGGAGTGAGTGCAGGGACCAGCTCTGCTCTTGGGGAAACCCTGGAGGGGGCAGGCCTGGGTGCCTTGGGCCCACACCCAAGGCTGCATTGGATCAGGGAGCCTGCTCTGGGCTGGTGGTACCAGGGAAGGGGCATGTGTGGGGGTAGAGTGGTCTGCCAGTGGGGAAGGTGGGGTAAGGGGAGGGGCACGGTCAGCCGTCTGATGGGGGATTGTTGGGGGAGGGTGGCAGTACCTAAGCCAGAGTGGGACAGCCTGTAGCCCAGTGGGGACTGCTCACGCACAGGAGGGGCCTGTTCTGGGAGTCTGAGGGTTGGAATGTCATGATTCGGGATGGGTGGGTCCTGCTGGGGTCTGGAGGCAGAGGGCTGCTGTGTGTGCCCCTCTTGGTGCAGACAGATGCCCAGGACCCTGGTTTCAGAGCTCTGGGCTCTGATGTCCTTCCTGCCAGCTGTACCACTGTCTTTGTCACTCTTCTCTGCTACCTGGCTGCAGCACAGTAGTCAGCTCAGGTGCCCTCAGGTACAGGGGTCTGGCCAGGACAGTGCTGGCCTGTGGCAGGATTTCTTGCCCTATGCCTTGACCACATCTCCCCACTTCTTGCAGTCCGCTACTTCCTCGAGAGTGGGGTCAGCCCTGACCTGGCCAATGAGGACGGCCTGACAGCCCTGCACCAGGTCAGCGGTGCTCAGGGTGGAAGGGGAAGGGAGAGGCACTGGCCTGAGGCTCTGACACTCAGGCTGCTTGGTTTACAGAGCTGCATTGATGACTTCCGGGAGATGGTGCAGCAGCTCCTGGAGGCTGGGGCCAAGGTCAACGCCCGTGATAGCGAGTCCTGGACACCCTTGCATGCTGCGGCCACCTGTGGCCACCTGCATCTGGTGGAGCTGCTCATTGCCCGGTAGGGTGCACTGAGACTAGGTGTGGCTAGTGTGGGCATCTGTCAGCGAAGGGCTGCAGCTGGGCCAGGGGCAGGCAGGGCCTTCCTTGCAGGGGGCTGTTTGTCCTGAGATGCAGCCCAGATGTCTCTCCTGAGGGAAGTGTACCTGGACTCTTGTGTTCCCACTTACCTGGCTTGGAAAGCAGGGCCTGGGCAGAGGCCACAAACACTGTGACCCAAGGGAACGAGCATGTGCTCAGGGCAGTGTTATCTGCCCGCCAGGCTGCTCACCTGGGTACAGCCTTCTGCCAAGCACCATTAAGAGTTTGGGAACTCCTTGGTCTCTAGCTCTGGCCTCCCAGCCTCCCCAGGGTCTGCACAGAGAAATACCATTTTGGTTAAAGTGAGGCGAGAGGAATTGGCAAGGAGGGAGGAGGTACCTGGACCCAGGTGGGGACTTGAATGAGGAGGAGGGCAGAGCAGGGCAGGACTCCTGAACACTTGCCTTGGTGAATGGGGAGGGTGGTTGGATTCACCAGGATCCAGGATCCCCTGATGGCTCGACTCTGATCCCTCTAGAAGATGGTCAGGGGCTCAGGCTGTCCTTGGAGTGAGTGGTTCAGGCATTGATGGTGGGTGTACGGGTGATTGGGAGTGTCTCCCCTTCAGCACTCAGATGCCTTGGAGTGGGAGGGGGTGAGTGTGCAGCCTTCTGGGGCAGCAAGGCAGGTGTGCACAGGCGGCCCCTAGCCACACTCCACTCCTCCCCACGGCGGGCACCCACCCTTGTATTCTGGGCTCCCGTTCAGCTTCCTGCCTTCCCCTTGGGTGATACTCCCGCTTGAGCCCTGTTCCCTGCAGCTCTGTGGGGCTCTCCTGGCACCCAGACTCTCCTCCTCCCACCGCCTTCTGCTCCCTGGGGCCCCCCGAGTCCTGGCACCCACTCCTGGCAGGTGGGCCCACTGTGCATGTTCTTGGGGCAGATCGGTGCCAGGAACCTGGAGTTCGGACATGCGTGGTGACTGCGGGACAGCCTACCTGGTTTGAGGCTAGGAACCAGGGCAGGCTGAGGGGCAGCCTCTTCCAGCAGCAGCTTGGGCCTGAACCTCCTCCACATCAGCCCTAGGCTGAGTGCCTCCCCAGAGGGTGGACCTCTGTGAGGGGCCTGGGGGCCTCTCTTGGGAGAGAAGGGTCCTGTGGTCAGCACTTCTGTCCATGTTTCCCGCAGTGGGGCTGATCTTTTGGCGGTCAACACAGATGGGAACATGCCCTATGACCTGTGTGAGGATGAACAGACACTGGACTGCCTGGAGACGGCCATGGCCAACCGAGGTGAGTGCGACCCCACCTCCCCACTAGGTGGTGCCAGGGGTGCTAGCTCTGAGCCTACTGCCCCGCAGGCATCACCCAGGACAGCATCGAGGGGGCCCGGGCCTTGCCGGAGCTGCACATGCTGGACGACATCCGGAGCCTCCTGCAGGCAGGGGCCGACCTCGACGCCCCTCTGGACCACGGGGCCACGCTGGTGAGGATGTGGCCCACGGGAGGCAGGCAGGGGAGGTTGCTGCTGGAGGGGCACACTCAGGGCTCGGTGATTTGCCTGCAGCTACACATTGCCGCTGCCAACGGGTTCAGTGAGGCGGCGGCCCTGCTGCTGGAACACCGGGCCAGCCTGAGCGCCAAGGACCACGACGGCTGGGAGCCGCTGCACGCTGCAGCCTACTGGGGCCAGGTGCGCGTGGGGTGGGGGCTGCCAGGGCGAGGGCGGTCAGGCTCCGTGGGCGGCTCCGGAGCCTTCAGCAGCCCGGGCTCGCTGGCCCACAGGTGCACCTGGTGGAGCTGCTCGTGGCACACGGGGCCGACCTGAACGGGAAGTCCCTGATGGATGAGACTCCGCTTGGTGAGCTGGGGACCACCTCCTCCCGGTGTAGGGGACTGGCGGTGGGCGCCCATGACCCTCGCCCACCTCTCCTCAGACGTGTGCGGGGACGAGGAGGTGCGGGCCAAGCTGTTGGAGCTGAAACACAAGCACGACGCGCTCCTGCGCTCCCAGGGCCGCCAGCGCTCTCTGTTGCACCGCCGCACCTCGAGCGCGGGCAGCCGGGGGTGAGCACCCCTGCCTCAGCCCGGGCCGGTCCAGGCCCACAAGGCCTCGTTCCCCGCCCCCGCCACCCCTGCCGGCACAGGCCCCACCCCACCGGCTCTGCCCAGGGCTTTCCCCCGCTGATGTCAGCCGGTAGGCCGCGGTGCCAGCTGGAGCTGGGGGCAGAGTCCCCGGGGTGGGCGGCGTCCTCCTCCCACCCTCACCCTGCCCTCCCCCAGGAAGGTGGTGCGGCGGGTGAGCCTGACCCAGCGCACCAGCCTGTACCGCAAGGAACACGCCCAGGAGGCCATCGTGTGGCAACAGCCTCCGCCCGCCAGCCCGGAGCCGCCGGAGGAGGATGAGGACGGTCTCACTGACGTGGAGCTTGGGCCACCGCCCCCGCAGGTGAGCCCCGCCCAGCCCAGCCTGGGCGGTCCGGCTCCGCCCTCCCTGCTGGAGCCGGCGGCGACCACACATCGGTGCGTCGGTTCTTGCCCTGCGCTCTTCCCAGGAGCTGGTGGGACCGTCTAGTGCCCCATAAGCTACTGCCCCGACGCGACGCTTGTGTCTGTCCTTCGACTACCATGCAGCCCCGGGCCCAAGACCAGGGGAGGCCAGAGAAGGCCTCCTGACGGCCTCTGGGCCTGCGTTCACCCACAGGAGGAGGATCCTGAGGTGGCCAGGCCGCACAACGGCCGAGTCGGGGCCCCCTCGGGGCGGCACCTGTATTCCAAGCGGCTGGACCGGAGTGTCTCCTACCAGCTGAGCGCCCTGGAGAGCACCGCCCACGACGCTCTGGTCCAGGCCAAGGCTCACCACACCCTGGCAGAGCTCAAGCGCCAGCGAGCAGCCGCTAAGCTGCAGCGTTCCCCTCCCGAGGGGCCTGAGGCGCCTGAGTCCGGCCTGCCTGCGGACCCTGAGAACCCGCAGTCCGAGTGTGGCTCCAGCGCTGGCGAAGACCCACCCCTGCTCAAGCTCACAGCCCCCTCCGAGGAGGCCCCCGTGGAGAAGAGGCCGTGCTGCTTGCTTATGTGAGGGCTGGAGCTCAGGGCGGCAAGGGTCCTGCGGCCAGGCCCATCCCAAGGCTGCCTAGAGCCCCTGCTCTGGACACCCCACTGTGTGTCCTGGTGCTGCTGTGGGCGGGCAGCCAGTGTGGGACCTCCTAGGCTTCCCCCATCCAGGACATCAGCCTCCTCGTTCAGGGGTGGACCCTCGAGAAGCCATACCTTGGGGGCACATGGCTGCAGAGACCTGGTTTAATCCTGTGACTCTTGATAAAGAGCCGTTCTGCCATCTGCCTTGTTGTGTGTCTCAGCTGGGCCACCGTCCCCACGGTGGGGAGCTGCTGTGCTGCTGGGCCTGGGTGCACCAGTCCTTGTCTAAGGCCTGTAGGTACGGGCCGGGCTTGCTTCTGGCGGCCTGGCTCCTGCATGGGAGTGAGGCCCACAGCCACTGGGCAAGAAGCCTGGCCCTTCCTGCACCCTGCGTCCTTGCCTGCCAGCCTCCTGGAGGCTCCTCTGTAACTCTTTGCTTTCCTGAGGGGAGCAGAGAGCTCTGGAAGGGCACTCCTTGGGGGCCAGGTGTTCATGCTGAGGGGCAGGAATCCTGGCTTAGAAAGGGAGGGGGTGTTTTCCATGAGACTCTTGGGCCAGAACCAGAGGAGCCAAGCAGCACAAGGCTAGCATCAGAAAACTCCCTGGGGGGGCAGGTCCCCCGTTCCTGGCATGCAGCCTCAATCCTGGGGCCTGGCTGCCAGCTTCCGCTTGGGCTGGCAAAGGGGGCCAGCAGTTGGCCTCTCAGGCTCTGAGCTGGCTGGGCACGATATGTCAGGGTGACAGGGGCCCCTTAGGGGCCTCGCGTGGGAGGGCTGAGGGCACTGCCAGCTCATCTGTCCGTGGCAGGCAGTTTTGTATGGCCACCAGCAGTGGGTGTCATGGGCTCTGGTCACCTTCTCCCTGACGGACACTGACCCAGTCGCCCAGTGCCTGCAGGGCCCACCCTTCCCTGAGCATCAGTCATTGGGAGTGTGTCCTCAGCAGGCTGGGGGAGGGCTCGGGGTAGGCTGCTGGTTAAATTTAGTGTGGAACAGTGCAGCTGCCCAACGTCCACCTGCCACCACAGCTGCCACTTGGGCCCTACTGCCATGGGGGGTGTGGGGGCTGGCTCCATGTGGGGCTTGGTGCATATTAACCTGTGCTCCAGCCTGGGGGCCAGAGGAGCAGGCCTGCAGCTGGGAGGCCGAGGTGGCAGCGGAGCCGAGAGGTGCAAGGTGAGAGACAGGCCGGCTTCCTGGGGCTCCTGTTATTTCCTCTCTAGCCGGCAGGAGCCAAGGCTCCTCTCACGCCTGACCAGCTACCCTGCCCGACCAGCTACCCTCCCACAGTCCAGCTCAGAGTCAGATGCTGGTGTCTGGGGGTAGCCACCCCTGGGCGAGGC
This sequence comes from Equus caballus, assembly GCF_041296265.1. Lineage (NCBI taxonomy): Eukaryota > Metazoa > Chordata > Mammalia > Perissodactyla > Equidae > Equus > Equus caballus. Next base: position 98,433,644 of record NC_091692.1, read on the forward strand.
CTATCAGCTCCCTGCAGGCCTGTAGAGGTGGGGCCCAAGGGCCTATCTAGGGTAGCGTCCCCCTTTCTCCACCAATCAGGTGCAACAGGGAGGGGGAGCTTAGGTCACCTGGCCTGTGGTGTGCCCCAAGGTCAGCCTCAGGCTGGCATGTGGTGAAAGGGCACAGCAGCAGCCTAGAGCCGCAGAGGTGTCCAAGGGCCCTTCAAGGGCCAGAGCTGCCGTGCTCCCTCCCCCAACACCCCAACCCAGAGACTCCAGCCTTGCAGCACTGATTGGGGACCAAGGTCCAATCACAGGGCTCTTGCAGCCTCCAGGTCATGGCACCAGCCCAGGAGGGGCTAGATGGAACCCTGTGTCTGAGCACCTCGCTCCCCTTCCCCGCTACCCCAGGACTCCCAAGACCTGACACAGTTACCTGGGAGACAGGCCTGCTGGCCCAAGCAAAGATGGGGGGTCTGAGGGGGCTAGGCCTTGGCTGGGCCCTGCTGGGGTAAATCTCTAGAGGCCCCAGGCTCCATTTTCCCCTTGGGGTTCAGTGCTGCCCAGCTCTCCCAGCCCCTCAGGGCCCCTTGGCCCAGGTGCTCAACCTATCTCCCCTCCCCCAGGCCCAGTCCCTCACAGCTTCGTGGACCTTCCGTCTGTCCCTACCCCCCATGTGGGTCTCCTGCTCCCCTGTCATGGGGACACTGGGCGGGTGCTGGGCCTTGCCCCAAGCCCCGCCTGCCTCCTCACCCACTCCCTATGGCTCCCTGGGGCAGAACTGTGCCCAGACACGTGGGGCGGGGCCGGGCGGCCCCAGCTCCTCCTTCAGTTTTTCTGTCCCTTTCAGTGGGGCCAGCAGGCTGCAGTGAAGACCAGGCCCTCTTACCTTGAGTCCCCCACCCAGGCCCCCCCTTCCCAGCCTGGCCCACCGGGCCTGGACCCAGCTTCCCTCATCCCCTCTTCTGGATCCTGCTGCCTCCTGAGCCTCCTTCCTGCCCGGTCTTGAGCAGGGTCATGGCCTTGAGGGCAAGTGACCACAGCCAGGCTGCCATGAACAGGCTGAAGGAGAAGGTGCTGACGCTGGACACTATGAACCCGTGTGTTCGGAGGGTGGAGTATGCAGTGCGAGGCCCCATTGTGCTGCGTGCCCTGGAGCTGGAGCAGGAGCTGCGACAGGTATGGCCCTGGGCCCCACCATGCCCTCCAGGCTGCACCTGCGCAGCCGAGTAGGCCCCATTCCCAGTGTCACACTGGAAAACGGCCTACAGGAGTGGTAAGGCCCATTCTCACTGTCAGTACCCCCTCTCTCCCAGGGCATAAAGAAGCCCTTCACTGAGGTCATCCGTGCCAACATCGGGGATGCACAGGCCATGGGGCAGAAGCCCATCACCTTCCTGCGCCAGGTGAGGCTTGGCACTGCCTTAGTGCCCTTCCCCCATCAGCCCATGTGTCCTGGCCTCAGCATTTGCTTCTCCCAGGTCCTGGCCCTCTGCATCCACCCTGATCTCCTGAACAGCCCCAACTTCCCTGAGGATGCCAAGAGAAGGGCGGAGCACATCTTGCAGGCGTGTGGGGGCCACAGCCTGGGTAAGTGCCAGTGCCAGAACCAGTTCAAGCCCCAGGGAGGAGCAGGAGCTGGAGGGAGGCTGTCCCAGAGGAGGGGTGGACTCGCAAGCTGGAAGAGGAACTCACCTGTCCTCCCACCCCCACCCCCTCCTGCGCCACCCCCTGGCCCAGGGGCCTACAGCGTCAGCTCCGGCATTCAGCTGATCCGGGAGGATGTGGCACGGTACATCCAGCAGCGCGACGGAGGCATTCCCGCGGACCCCAACAACATCTTCCTGTCCACGGGGGCCAGCGACGCCATCGTGGTAGGCCGGGGCAGGAGGACACCATGGCTCTTTGAGCATGGCTGGGTCGGTCCAGCTTGTCTTGTTACGGCGGCGCCCGCCCAAGGCGGGGGATGGGTGTAGCCCCTCGCCCTGCCAACCCTACCTCCCAATCCTGCCCACAGACGGTACTGAAGTTGCTGGTGGCTGGCGAAGGTCATACACGCACGGGCGTGCTCATCCCCATCCCTCAGTACCCGCTGTACTCGGCCACCCTGGCAGAGCTCAACGCTGTGCAGGTGGACTACTATCTGGATGAGGAGCGCGCCTGGGCGCTCGACGTGGCGGAGCTGCGGCGCGCGCTATGCCAGGCGCGTGACCACTGCCACCCGCGCGCACTCTGCGTTATCAACCCCGGCAACCCCACTGGTGCGCCGCGCGCCCCCTGGCCCCAGCCCCGGCCCCGCCCCCGCCCCGCCCCGCCTCGCCCCCTCCCGCCGCGCCGGGGTCAGCTTGGCCCGCCCCGCCCCGCCCCGTGGAGAGCAGGGCGCGCTGTCGGCTGACTCCGGACGTGCTGCATCCCCCGTGCCCCAGGGCAGGTGCAGCCCCGCGAGTGCATCGAGGCCGTGATCCGCTTCGCCTTCGAAGAGCAGCTCTTCCTGATGGCTGATGAGGTGCTGGCAGGGGTGCGCGTGGGCTGGGGGGAGGAGGGCAGCAGCGAGTGCCCTCGTGACGCCTGGCCACCCGTCCAGGTGTACCAGGACAACGTGTACGCTGAGGGCTCGCAGTTCCACTCGTTCAAGAAGGTGCTCATGGAGATGGGGCCGCCGTACGCGGCGCAGCAGGAGCTCGCCTCCTTCCACTCGGTCTCCAAGGGCTACATGGGCGAGTGCGTGCAGGCCGGGCGGGGGCTCGTGGACCTCGGCCGCTGCCTGGCTCGCTTCGCCCGCTAGGCTTGCCCCCTCTTCCCGGCCGTGCCTCGACGTCCGCCCTCCCTTCGTAGGTGCGGGTTCCGCGCCGGCTACGTGGAGGTGGTGAACATGGACGCCGCCGTGCAGCAGCAGATGCAGAAACTGATGAGCGTGCGGCTGTGCCCGCCCGTGCCAGGCCAGGCCCTGCTTCACGTGGTGGTCAGCCCGCCCGCGCCCTCCGACCCCTCCTTCGCACAGTTCCAGGCGGTGAGCTGCAAGGGCTGAGGGGTTGGGGCGACAAAGTGGGCGAGTGGGGGCCAGGGAAGCACCGCTCCCCTGGCCAGCCCTAATCGTCCCTCCCTCCGTGGCCACAGGAGAGGCAGGCGGTGCTGGCCGAGCTGGCGGCCAAGGCCAAGCTGACAGAGCAGGTCTTCAACGAGGCTCCCGGCATCCACTGCAACCCGGTGCAGGGCGCCATGTACTCGTTCCCGCGAGTGCAGCTGCCCCCGCGCGCTGTTCTGCGCGCTCAGGTCCGGCGTGGGCGGGCAGGGGGCGGGGCCCGCGGGGGTGGAGTCTGGGGAGCCCCGCCCTGACCTACGAGCCACGCTCTCACTGCCCCCAGGAGCTGGGCCTGGCTCCTGACATGTTCTTCTGCATGTGCCTTCTGGAGGAGACCGGCATCTGCGTGGTGCCTGGGAGCGGCTTCGGGCAGCGGGAAGGCACCTACCACTTCCGGTGAGGCCTGGCCTGCGCAGGGTCTCCTCGCGGGCCTCGTTCCCTTCACTTACCTTGCTCCTCCTTTTAGGATGACCATTCTGCCCCCCGTGGAGAAGCTGCGGTCCCTGCTGGAGAAGCTAAGCCAGTTCCATGCCAAGTTCACTCGCCAGTACTCCTGAGGCCCCCCTCTGGGGCCCAGGCCCGGCCAGGCTGGTGTGGCAGGGCCAACCCTAGACTGACCATGCCCAGGGCCCTGGGTGTCTCACTCCTGCAGCCTGTGGGGCTGGGCCCCTGCCTCTCTGTAGGCCCCTAATAAAGCTATGAGACAGCCTAACTGCTTGGAGGATGTGTGCACACCTGTATGTGCCTCCCCCACCTTTATCCACTGCTGACTGCCTTTCTGTACCAGGTTCTGTGCAGGCCTGGGGACCCAGCCCTGAGTGGGATGCTCGTCTGCCTTTAGGAGGTGTGGTCAAGGAGGACTTCCAGAGGCGGTGACCTTCTTATAGATGCAGAGCCTCTGGTGTGCTGGGTCTCTATCGTAGTCCCTGGTCTTGGGGCAGAGACTGAAAACATTCGCAGAAGAATTAGGAATAGTGAGACAAGTGTGAAGGAAGGCACCGGGCCACCTGCACATCCTCAGGGGCGACCCCAGAGTTGTTAGGGGTGGGGATGGGGCTGGACAAAGAGACACAGGAGCAAGGTCCCAGGGTGGCCATGTCAGAAAAAGTTCCTTTTCCTGAGGAAGACACAGAAAGGTGTGTCCGCTGTCCTGGCTCCCCTACCTGTACTGTCCACCTCTTTGTTGGTGGTACAGGGAACGTGTTAGCTGGAGGATGGAGTTGGCTGGATGGGGTGAGCAGTGGATGTGGAGTCACAGTGGGGGCTCAAGGAGCAAGTCTTGGTTTTCCTCTTAATTGGGCAGATGGCGGTGGTGCTGCCACCTGAGGCTGCTGGAGGAGCAGCCGTGCCGAGAGGGGAGGGGAGGAAGAACAAATGGGTTTTGCTTTGCCCATGTTGTGTTTGAAGTGTGTGACACCCTAGTGCAAATGTTGGCCTTGGGCTGGGAGGCCCTCTCCAGCTGGGGCACCCGAGGGCAGGTGCCAGAGAAGAGGGCAGATAAGATGCTGAGGAAGAGGTGCCTGGGGAGAGCTGGAGGACCCAGACTGGGGACGGGTGGGCAGCCCTGTGTCCTTGCCATGGGAACACAGGGATGAGTGCCTACTGTGTGCATGCCAGACACTGGTGGGTTGATGCCCCAGTGGTTCCTCTGAGATAGGCATGGTAGTCCTCATTTGTAGACGAGTAAACTTAGGCCCTCCAAATATGTAGGAGTGACAGGAAGCCCACTCAAACGGGCCTCAGCAGCCGAGGGAGTGTGTTGGCTCAAGTGCCTGCTGGTTAGTCTAGGGCTTGGGCCAGCTGCAGGACCCAGGGGCTTGGAGACAGTACTGGTCAAGGCTCCAGCTCTGTCGGCTCCAGAAGTGCTTCTTAGGCACGGGCTATGCTTCACTAGCTCCTTTGGGCCTCAGGGGCCCATGGAGTGCAGCTCTAGGCAGGAGGAGAACCGGCATGAGAGCCCACATTGCCTTGTACTTCCCCTTGGATAGGCCCCCGGTAGGGCCAGCTGGAGTCCTGCAGTGCTTGGCCTCATGGTCATGCTCTCCTGGTCTTGTCACTGGACACCAGAAGGCACCACAGGCAGCAGATGCCTGAATTCTGGCCAAGCCTGGGCCCTGACCTTTCACACAAACCTTCTGCCTTCCATGGCCCTCTGTGGCCACTGGCTTGGGGGGGGGGGGGTGCGCTGAAACCACAAGCACAGTCAGGTGAGGGGTCCAGTGCAGAAGGCTGCAGTAGTGGACAGTGGAACCTCAAGAGGCCAGCTCCTCCCTGGGGAATGCTGGAGGGACCAGGTGGATGCTGAAGCAACAAGCCTCCAGGTGAGACACCGGGAAGCACTTCTGAAGAGTTAGGGTCTGAATCCAGGGGGTCTGGGGGCCGGAGCTGATGACCCTCGGAGGGAGCACGATGGGCCGCCGGTTGCGAAGGACTCCTGTTGGGGACCGCGCTGGCCGGCCGCACCCAGGTTGGCCACTGGGGGCGCCCGCGGCCGGATGGCCGGCGCTCTGGCCCGCTCGGACGCTCTATGGCCGCCGCGCCTCCTAGCCGCGCGCCCGCACTGAGCGGAGGCGGGGGGCGGTTCTCCGCTACCCGGACCGACACCCCGGAACTAGGGCGCGAGTGCGGACGCCGCTCCACCCAGCCCAGGCCAAAAGCTATGCCGCCGTGTGACCCCTGATGCCATCCTGACCGGACCAACCCGCGCCCCCTCCCCTCCCCCCCCCCCGCCCCCCCGCTTCCTCCCCCGGCCTGGCCCGCGGGCCTCGGCCCTGGCCCTGGGCTCGCGCTCCGGCCATGCGTGGGAAGCTGCTGCCGCTGGCCGGCCTCTACCTGGTGCAGGGCCTGCCCTACGGGCTGCAGTCCGGCCTGCTGCCCGTGCTGCTGCGGGCCCGCGGCCTCTCCCTGACACACGTGGGGCTAGCCAAGGTGCTGTACGCGCCCTGGTTGTTCAAGCTCGTGTGGGCCCCACTGGTGGACACGCGGGGCTCCCCGAGGGCCTGGCTGACGCTCAGCACGGCAGCTCTGGGCCTGGTGTGTGGGCTGCTGGCAGCGCTGCCTCCTGCTGAAGCTGGCCAGGCCGGGCTGCCCGTCACCGTGGCAGGGCTGCTTCTGTTGCTGAACCTGGGTGCGGCTGTGCAGGATGTGGCCCTGGACACGCTAGCCGTGCAGCTCCTGGAGCCGGCTGAACTGGGGCCTGGCAACACCGTGCAGGTGGTCGCTTACAAGCTGGGGGCGGTACTGGCCGGGGGCGGGCTGCTGGCCTTTGTGCCCACCCTCTCTTGGTCTCTGCTCTTTCTGCTCCTGACTGCCACCTATTGGCTGGCCGCTGCCCTGGCCTGGGGTGCCCGGGCCCTGCAGCCACTGCCTCCACCTCAGGCCTCAGAACCTCCCCCACACACCCTGCACCTTCTGCAGGACTTGCTGGCTGTGCCTGGGACCTTGTGGACAGCGGGCTTTGTGCTCACATACAAGCTGGGTGAGTGAGGCCTTGAGTCAGGCAACTGCAGGGGTGGGAGCCTGGGGGAACTCCAGGTAGGTCCCCAGGAGCTCTGAAACCCACTTGTGGGGCTGCCCTCTTTCCGGGGTGTGACCTGCAGGCTGGAGCCCAACCTGGCTTTGCAGTTGGGCCTCGCCTCTGATCCTTTTCCAGCTCCAACTCCACGGCCACTCTGAGCTCTAGCCACAACCCTTGGGTTCTTTCTGAAGCTGCTTCATGCTGACCCTGAGCTTGGCCAATGCCCAATCCCAGCTGTCTCCCTGCACCTATGGCCCAGCACAGAGGCAGGGCAGTGGCCCAGCTGAGGCAGCATGACAGGCCCCAGGTGGGGAAGGGAGGCGGGCCGCCCCTGCTCACATTCTCCCTACAGGTGAGCAGGGAGCTGGCAGTCTGTTTCCACTCCTTTTGCTGGACCGTGGTGTCTCCACCCCGGAGCTGGGGCTGTGGAACAGTGTAGGTGCTGTGGCCTGCTCCATTGCTGGCTCATCCCTGGGCGGGGCGCTGCTGGCCAGGCACCGGTGAGCCTTCCCCAGCCTGCCTTGCCCACCTGCTCACTCCTTAACCTGCTCCGTGCCCCTTGACCTGCCTAATCTCCCCACCCCAGGCAGCCACTGCCCCTGCTGAAGTCAGTGCTTCGGTTCCGTCTTGGAGGCCTGGCCTGCCAGACCGTCCTGCTCTTCCACCTGGACACCCCAGGGGCTAGGCTGGGTCCCAGCACAGTCCTGAGAGGTGAGGGGCTGGCCATGGGGGGGAGGAACCTGGAGCCCTGGGCCCTGCTGACCTTTGCCCTCCCAGGGGCAGCCTTGCTGAGCCTGTGTCTGCAGCACTTCCTGGGGGGCCTGGTCACAACTGCCACCTTCACCCTGATGATGAGCTGCAGCCAGCTGGCACCTGGTGCCCTGCAGGTGAGGGGCTGTGGCTGTGACAGAGGGGCTGCAGGGCTGGGGTCGTCGGGTCCTGACCTCATCCCCCCACCCCCAGGCCACACACTACAGCCTCCTAGCCACTCTGGAGCTGCTGGGGAAGCTGTTGCTGGGCACGATGGCCGGAGCCCTGGCTGATGGCCTGGGGCTGCATCTCTGCTTCTCCCTCCTTCTTGCTCTCTCGGCCATGCCCATTGTGTACCTGGGTCTGGCACCCAGCACCGTGGCCTGAGCGGGGCTGCTGGACTGGTCAATAAAGCTGTGTGTGCCCGGGGCCTGGCTGTGTCTGTGTTCGGGATGTATGACGTACAAAGCTGTCTTCAGCCTGTGGGGACCATGCCACCAGAAAAGGAGGATCCCTAGAAATGACTTGAACATCTTTTATTCTGCCTTTTAGGGTCCCCTTGCCCCCACACTCCTGGCAGTGGGCTTTATCTGGGGTGGTCAGTCACCGACCTGACCACTGATGTCGTCTTGCCTTTCCCTTGATAAGCTGCCGCACCAGAACCTTCCACCCAGTGGTCATACAGTTCAGCTCATGCCTGCATCTGTGATGTGGGGGGACCAGGGCCCTCCCTCTGCAGGGCAGTCAGCGGCCCCACAGCAGGATCTCCTCTGTGGCCAGGTGCGCCAAGGCATGGAAGCTCAGGTGCAGGTACTTTCTCCAGAAGCGCCGGTCCCGCCCATATACCTGGGCAGGATAGCAAGGGCTTCCTGCGGTGGAACAGGAGACACGGCTCTGAGGACTTGGCAGGTCCGACCCCAGTGCTCCCTGTGTCTTAGCCAAACCTCCCAGGCCCTCACCGATGCCGTGGAAGATGCGGGCCACAGCCCTGCCTGAGAACTGCTGCTCTGGCCACGAGGAGAGGAGGTGGCGGATATCCCGGCGGGTCTGGTCCTCCCAGTCCTGGAGCTGGGGGTGGGGGCATATCCCAGCTTGCATGGCACTGTGTTGCACATGGCCTGCCACGGTGCAAGGCAGGAGGGCAGTGTGCACATGCGCCTCTGCGGTCCCATGGGAAGGGCCAGCACTCACCCTGGCCAGCCCCGGCTCTGGCCCCTGCTCGGCCTCCGTGCCTCGTGGCCCTTCTCCTCCCTCTTCCTCAAAGTAGTGGCTGAGCACGGCCTTGAGCCTGGCACTGCGCTCCTCATCTGGCTGCTCCAGGCACGGCCCACAGCTGGGGAAGGCTACACTGCAGTGGGAGAGGCCCATCAGAGCTGCCTGCCTTGGGGAGGGTGTGGTGCCCAGGCCCTGCTCACCCTCTCCCGCACCTGTGAAAGGCTCGGAATGTGTGGTGCAGACAGGCCAGGGCCTCCCGCTCTCGGTCCTGCACGCGGCTATAGAGGAAGTCACAGATCTGGTCCTTCTCCTGGGCTGTCAGATCCCCGGGGCTGTGCAGGTGGAAGGCCAGCTCCCTGAACTCCACCAGCACCCCCGTGCCCCGAGGTGCACCTGCCAGAGAGTGTGTCAGACTGGCCTGTGGGCAGACAGGTGGCAAGCAGGGCTGGGGGCAAGGCACACCTGTCTTAGGCTCTGGGTCCCACTGCAGCTGGTGGAGAGCCCGTCGCACAGGGACCAGCTCCCAGCCCATTGAGTCTGCCAGCTGGACCACATCAAACTCCACAGAGCTGCTTCCCTGACCTGTGTTCTCAGGGGGCTGCTGGGCCAAGCACACAGCCAGCGGGGGACACCTGGGCCAGGGGAAAGGATGTGTGATTGGCAAGCCTAGTTCTCCGTTCCTGCCCCCAGCCCGGGTGGGAGGTGTGCTCACCTGTGGGTCAAGGCTTGGAGCTGGGTGGGGCCCCCAGGGCAGCGCAGGTGGCAATGGGCATAGGTAGGTGCCAGCAACTCTAGCCAGTGCTGCGGGTGCAGCTCCAGGTAGCACAGCAAGGTCTCGATGGCTGGGGGGCAGAGCAAGGCTCAGAGAACGTGGGGACATGGGGATGCCCCTCATCCTGCCCCCAGTTCCTCACCCTCCTCTGGCATGTCCAGGGCCTGCACTGTCGGCTGCACTGGGAGTGCCCGCTTGTGGCCTGGGCACCGGGCTGTGTGCTCACTGCTGGGTTGCTCAGCCTCCCGTGGGCACATGGTCACAGGGGCCCTGGCCAAGCCCCTTTCCTGGCTGTGGTCTCCCTCCTCTTCCGGGGACCGCTGGGTGTGGGAGCAGGTGCAGGGTGGGAATGCACGCTGCACCAGCTTCTTCACGGCACAGAAATCAGTGGTCTTGGCGTGCACGTGTCTGCGCAGCTCCCGCAGGTCCTCACCCTGTGGAACGGCCATGAACATGGGCTGTGGCACCAACTGGGGTGGGGGGACGGTGAGTAGAGTGGGTACCAACCTGGGCCTGCAGAAAGAGGTGGCAGTGTGCAGGCTGCCCGTCGCGGCCCGCCCGGCCCACAGCCTGCACGTAGCTCTCGAAGCTTGGGGGCAGCCCTAGATGCAGCACGGCCCGCACATCTGGCCGGTCCAGCCCCATCCCAAAGGCCACCGTGGCCACCACCACCCGCAGCTGGCCCTCCATGAAGGCCCGCTGCACGCGCCGCCGCTCCCGGCTGCACATGCCAGCGTGGTAGGCTTCAGCCACGGCCTCTGGGGCTCGGCCTGCGGGGCAGACGCATAGTCAGTTGGGTGGGGCACATGCCTTGGGTGGGTCTGTGGGGTGTGGTCCTGCCCCTGCCTCACCTCCGGGCCCTGGGGCCCAGGCCTCACGCAGGCAGGTGCGGAGCAGCGCAGCAACTCGCTCGGTGTCCTCTCGCCTGTTACAGTAGACGATGACAGAGTCCAGGGCACGAAAACGCTCACTCTGCAGCAGTGTCACCAAAGCCTGGGGGGACAGTGGTCAGTGTGGGCACCCAGGAGGCGGGGCCTCTGCTGGGCCCATGTGTGCACACCTACCTGGTCTGGGTCCCTGTCCATGGACACAGAGAGGTGCAGGTTGGCAGGGATGGTGACTGGTCCCCTGAGGACAGCCTCCTCAGCCACGCCCAGGTGCCAAGCCACATCGCGGGCAGTGCTGCGGGTGGCTGTGGCCGTGAGACCCAGGAAACAGTGCACGCCCATGCGTTCCCGCAGCACCTGTGCAGGAGTAGGGGGCAGTAAGGATGCTCAACGCACCCTCCCTGGCATGCTCACCCGTAACCTGGGCAAGGCTCACCTTGCAGACTCGCAGGTAACAGGGTCGGAAGTTGTGGGACCACTGAGAGAGGCAGTGGGCCTCGTCGATGCAGGCAAAGGCAACCGGGGGCAGCTGAGTGAGGCAGGCAGGGCCCCCTTCCCCAGCTCCAGCCAGCGCCTCAGGCGACAACATCAGCACATGTACCTGGGCTGCCCGGACCTGAGGACAGCAAGGTCAGGAACACCACCCAAGTGCTGCCTGCTGCCCCCACCTGTCTGGGCCTGTGAGGCCCCTCACCTTCCGCAGGGCAGTGTCCCGCTGCTTCCTGGTCATGCCTGAGTGAATGCAGGTCGCCTTCAGGCCTGGGGGCAAGCCAGACACCTGCAGGTACAGGAGCATAGTGTGCCACAGGCCTCCCAACCCTGACCCTTCCCCAAATGCCTCTCAGGGTTGCTGTGCCCAACAGCTACCACCATCTCCACCCCACGCCCTGTAGGGAGAATACTCAGATCCTGGGTCCTAGGACCAAGGGTTCAGAGCCACCTGTGGGCCTTGGCTCAGGAGCACCAGGAACAAACAGACCACTGTGGGGATGACCCCGTTCTCAGCACTACTCCTCTTGGGGGTGGGCCTGGATCTGGCTAGCCACATCCCTATTGCCGTCGGGCTACTGCCAGGCCTGGGACTGTGGATAGGGCTGGTAGGCTTCTTGCAGTTCCCAGGTGGGGATGGGGCAAGAAGCAGCAGCCCAAGGGGGTCAGAGGAGCTGTGGGCATCAGTTCCTGCCTTCTGCACAGGGCAGAGGGCCCTGTCCGCCCACCTGGTCGTCCATGAGTGACAGGAGGGGAGAGATGACCAGCGTGAGGCAGGGGCTTCGCCGGGCATAGAGCAGTGCAGGGAGCTGGTAGCACAGGGACTTGCCGGCGCCTGTGGGCAGCACCAGCAGTGTAGACATGCCTGTGTGGGACCCAGGGTCAGTAGTGCCACTCTGTAGCCTGGCCTTAGCCCCTCCTCACTGCCTGGCAGCCATGCTCACCAGACAGGATCCGCATGACTGCCTGCTCCTGCCCGGGACGGAAGGCTTGGTACCCCAGCTGCTCTAGGGCCTGGAACACCTCAGCCGGTGTCTCTGTGGACACAGGTCTCAGTCAGAACGGACCCAAGTCACCCTTATCCCTTACTAAAGGCTCTGGGCTGGCCTACTCACCTGCCACCTGCCCAGAGGGCTCCCGCAGATAGAGTGGTGGCATGGTGGGGGGTGGGGAAGGGGCCCTGGGCACAGGCTGCTGCGTGGGTGCCAGCAGCTCAGGCCCAGCAGGCTCTGTATCTTCCTTACCTGCTGGGGGCAGACAGGAGAGAGTGGTGTTGGAGCTCCTGGCTGGGCAGGGGTCATTCTAGGAAGAAGCCACTGACCACAACTTCTCCTGCAGGCCCTCACTCACCAGGGAGTTGGCAGTAGGCAGTGCCGGGCTGCTGGGCTACTTCCTCCAATGTGGGGAGGGTCTGTGTGTCCCCCTCGTCCTCACCACCTTCCTTCTGGGAAGCCAGGGTGGGTTCTGGGCCGGGGTGGGGAGGTGGTAGGGCCTTTTGCTGGAGCCAGAAGTCCCGCCCTTCCAATGAACATAACACCCCCTTCAAGCAGTGTTGGCCCAACCCACCACCCAGGGCAGAGGCCTCACCTGGGTGGGTGCACTGGGATGCCCAGTGGCCAAGCTGCCCACACCAAAAGCAAGAATCCTTGACTGTGGCTCTGAGTTTACCACCCCCAAAACGCTCTCCTTTCTTCTGCCACTTCTGCTTCCACACCTGGGGGGCGTCCACAAAAGAAGGTCACAAGATGAGAGGCAGGAGGGGTGAGGGGAGTGTCTGCTGCCATCTCACCTGCTTACGGAGGAGCCTGCCACGCAGGGCTGGGCCCCGTGCATAGCGTTTCTGCTTCAGGTTGAGCCGCACATAATTACCCCTGTCCTGGATGGCTGGCCTAGAAAGAACACACAAATGGGCCATGCCTGAAGCCCTCCCACCTGGCTGGACTCAAGGTACCCTGCTGGGAGGATGAAGCCATGGTACCTGGGGGCCGCTGGGATGCTGGGCAGCTGTGCCTGCACGGGCTCCCCTAGACAGCCTTCTGCATGTGCTGTAGCCCCAGCTCCTTCTGGTGGGAGTTCTGGTTGGCTGCTGTCCTGCTGGGCCTGTGCAGGGCTTCCCCCTGGCTCCTCACTCCGCCTCCGCTTCTTGCCTCGAGTGTTGCTAGGCTGGGGGCTCCCTGCACTGACTCTGACTGCCTGTAGGGTTGGAGCCTCTGGGGCTGGTAAAGGTGCCTCAGGGCCAGTGCTGGGACCAACGGATGGGACACTTAAAGTCAGAGGCTGTGACAAGTCTGTATCCAGGCCAGGGTGGCAGGCCTCGGGAGCCCCCTGAAAGTCTGGGGCCTCATTGTGACACCTCTGCAGCCAGCCAGGGTCTAGGGAGTTCAGCCGCAGGCTCAGGGAGGCCCGTAGCTGCTGGAGCCGGCCTGGCCTCAGCTGGGGCTTGAGAGCCTGTGGGGGCACCTCACTGACTTCCTCTGGAGCGATGAGGGCAGCCCCCGCAGCAGGCAGTCCTGAGGAGAGCATCTTGGATGAGGGTCTTCGTGGAGGCCGGCGTGTGTGGCCCAGGGCTGGCCCAGCCTGGGAGAGGGAGGACAAACCAAGCAGGAACTCAGGCCCCCAGGCTGCTGCAGACTATGAAACTTGCCAGGTCCCCACCCACAAGGGGGGCAAGGGGAGCAGCACCAGGCTGGCCCTGAGCTCTTCTCAGGAGTCATGCCTTGATTAACGCTGGGGTCGTGCCTGGAACTGTGGTAGTGCAAGCACGTGTGTGTGTGTGGAGGGGCTGCCGGGAAGGAGGGTCTGGTGATCTTGCTCCTGGGCCGAGGCAAGCTCTGGACCTAGCCTGGACGCACTGCGTGCCCAGCCCTCACCCCTCACCTGCAGGGCGCCCTTTAGGTTGGCCTTAAGCCTCTTCCCATAGTCCTGAACAGAAGCCTGAGGGCTTGGCCCTGGAGTCGGATGGGGGCTTTGGGTCGCAGCCCGGTTCAGGTGGGACCCCCAGCAGCTGGGCTCTAACGCCTGCAGGAAAAGACAGCGGGGCCGGACGAGGGAAAGGCTGGTGTGGGGGCACAGGTGTCTCCAGCCTCCCTCCTCAGCCCCCCAAAAGCCGAGGGAGGGGCCAGGCCCTCCTCCACCCTGTTCAATCCTCCCCGCAAGTTCTGTGCCCGTTCTTGGCTCCACCGTGCAGGAAGCTGCCCTGGAGGCTGGGGTGTCAGGGCCCGGGTACCTTCTCGGCCACCGCGGGAAGCGACTGCTCGGGTCTGACACCACTGGCCTGGCCCAGGGCCTCTTTCAGGGCGCGGTACTCCCGGTAGAGCGCTGGGGGCGAGGGTCAGAGGTCGGGGGGGTCAGGGGTCGGGTGGCTTCCCTCCGGCCCCCGCCAGAACCTCCACCCCGTCCACCCCGCGCGCTCACCGCGGGTCTCCTCGGGCGCCGCCTCCACGTCCTCCTGTGAAGAGAGCGCGTCAGCCGGGGGCCGCGCCCTCAGCCCCCCGCCCCCGGGCAGCCCGCACCTGGCCCGGCCGCCGCCCGCGCCGCCGCCGGAACGCGCGCTCCCAAGCCTGCAGCCGCGCCCGCACGTCCCGCAGCCGCTCCATGGCAGCCCTGCCGCGCTCCGCGCCCCGCGAATCTCCCGCCGCGAGCTCGGCGCCAGCCGCCAGCCAATAGAGGCACTCGGCGACGTCGGAGGCGGGGCGGCGTGGCGGCCACGGGGCTGAGGCAGCCAATCCGGGGGCCCTGGCGGGGAGGCCAATGGGGGGCGGCTACGTCATCGCGGCGCGCGGCGGCGCTGGGCGGGGCGCCCCGGACGGCGGGGCGGGGCCGGCGGTGGTGGCCGCTGCTTCGAGGCCGGTGAGCGAGGCCGGGGGCTGATTGGCCGGCGTGTGCCCCCGGCCCTGCCTGGACGCTGGAGGCGGACGCGGCGCTCGGGGCGGCGCTGACCGGGAGGCGGGGCGGGAGCCCGGGCGGGGCGGCTGCGGGCTGGGAAAGCACCTGGAGCTCCGCGCCGGCCTGAGCGGCGTCGGCCGGGGACGATACACAGGCTTAGATGGGCAGACCCCGCCCGGGAGGCCGAGGGCGGTGGGCTCAGCGCCTCCTGCGGCTCGAGGCCGGGAGGAGCCGGGCGGGGGCGGCCGCACAAAGGCTCCTCCCACGGTGACCACTGGCTGCTTTCATTTCCTCTCGTGACAGGTGCTCGGTTGGTCTGTCCTGTTACAGCGAGGTATGATCGTCCTCGCGAGATTTGTCCAGGCAGAGCGAGGCCGAGGGTTTGGCGTTCGGGGCTCCTCAGGAACCAGTGCCCTAAGGGCTTGTGTTGTGTGTGAGGTCCGCGAAAGCAGGGGCTCTGGGGCCAGACTGCCTCCTGCCCCAGCTCATCACCCAGGCTGTGACCTTGGTCGAGCAAGGCCTAGGTCTTGGTTTTCTAATCTGTTTTCAGGGGGATGACCGGGAAGCAGTTTTGAGGATGAGGTGCCTGGCGCACAGTAAGTTGGCTAAGTGTTGCTGCTGCTGCGGCTGCTGAAATCAGTAGCAGAGGTGACACCTGGGGTACCCTGTGGCCTCAGGCATCTCCTGTGTGCCCTTTGTCAGCTTGGATGTCCCTTCGGCAGTGGCCTCTACCCATCTGAACAATCCCTGGCCTGGGGCCTTCTGAATCCCAAGGGTTTGAGACTTGGTTTCTCAACATGGTTCTCCAGGGAAGAGAGAGATATTTAGACAGATGACAATGACCTCGGTGGGTGAGGGTTGCTTTCTGCAAACCTCCAGGGGTCTCCATGCCTGCCAATGCTCCTGGAGAGTAGTGGGACAGGGGGTTGCGCTGAGAGCTTGTGTCACTCAGGCTGTCTGGACTCTGTGTTCCCTAGTCCTGGTCATTTCTATCTGCCTGCACCTGTGCTTCCCGCCCCTCTGCTGTGCTGTGAATCCAAGGGTGTCCTGCACGAGGCCTCTACGAAGGAGAGGGGAGGGAACTGTGATGTAGCTTCCAGTCCCCTGGGAATGTGCCACCACCTCTAGTGCTTGTGTGTCGGGGGAGGGGCCTAAGTTTTATTCTCCTTTGAGGAAGGGAGGACTTCTGATAGATAGGTTTGTGATTTGAGGGGCAGGGAGTACAGATGGGAGCCCCTGCAGAGCAACAGCCATAAAAAGCATACCCAGGCCAGCTAGTCACTTCTGGTGGCATGCTATTTACATATTGCTTGATGGCTTTGTGTTCCTAAAGAAGCCCCCACACTGCTAGAGAGTGGGGACTGGGAGGTGACCTTGTCCCCCTTTCCACTCTTCCCAGCCCATTGCTAGGCACCTAGCACTTGCTCTTAGGTGCTGAGATGCTCCACGGAGCACCAGCTCTGTGCCAAGCCCCATGCTGGGCTTTCCCACTACCAGTGCATGGATGGGGCTGTGGCCTGGTCATGTTCTGTGGTGTCTTCCCTGCTGAAGAGCCCTTCCCCACAGGTGGCTTCCTGCCGGGCCCAGCACCATGCACACGCTTGTGTTCCTGAGCACGCGGCAGGTGCTCCAGTGCCAGCCAGCTGCCTGCCAGGCTCTGCCCCTGCTGCCTCGCGAGCTCTTCCCTCTGCTGTTCAAGGTGGCCTTCATGGACAAGAAGACCGTCGTGCTGCGCGAGCTGGTGCACACGTGGCCCTTCCCACTGCTCAGCTTCCAGCAGCTGCTTCAGGAGTGTGCCCACTGCAGCCGAGCCCTGCTGCAGGAGCGGCCCAGCACAGAGAGCATGCAGGCCGTGATCCTGGGGCTGACAGCCCGGCTCCACACCCCAGAGACCGAGGCTGGCACACAGCCCCTCTGCAGGTATGGGCTTGCCTGAGGGGCCCTCAGGCCTGGGGGGGGTGCAAAGAGGGTCCCCTGAGAGGTTCCAGGCTGGTACAAGAGGTCAGTGCAGGAACAGGCATGTTGCTCTTGTCCCAAGGTATCTGGGAGTGGGTGTGGGCTCTGCCCCCTTGTCTCCTGCTTCAGCCCACCCATGCTCCCAGGAAGCATGCCCTGCGGGTGCTGGACATGACAGGCCTCCTGGATGATGGTGTGGAGCAGGACCCTGGCACCATGAGCATGTGGGACTGCACAGCAGCTGTGGCCCGCACGTGCATCGCACAGCAGCAGGGCGGGACTGTGGAGCCTGGGCTGGACCCCATTCCTGTGGAGGTGCGTGTGGATCTGCGGGTAAACCGGGCCTCTTATGCATTCTTGCGGGAGGCGCTCCGCAGCAGCGTTGGCAGCCCGCTGCGGCTCTGTTGCCGAGACCTGCGGGCTGAGGACCTGCCCATGCGCAACACCGTGGCCCTGCTGCAGCTTCTGGATGCCGGCTGTCTGCGCCGCGTGGACCTGCGCTTCAACAACTTGGGCCTTCGCGGCCTGTCCGTCATTATCCCACATGTGGCCCGCTTCCAGCATCTGGCCAGCCTGCGGCTGCACTACGTCCATGGGGACTCACGGCAGCCCTCCGTGGATGGTGAGGACAACTTCCGATACTTCCTAGCTCAGATGGGCCGCTTTACCTGTCTTCGGGAGCTCAGCATGGGCTCCTCTCTCCTCTCAGGGCGGCTGGACCAGCTGCTCAGGTGAGCAGGCCCCACTGTTGCTGCACTCCTTCCCTCCCCTCCATGAGACTTTCCCCTGGCCTTGCCTGTTCGTGACCTCTTGTGTCCTTTGCAGCACCCTGCAGAGTCCCCTGGAGAGCCTGGAGTTGGCCTTCTGCGCCCTGCTGCCTGAGGACCTGCGCTCCCTGGCACGGAGTCCCCATGCTGTCCACCTCAAGAAGTTGGACCTAAGTGGCAATGACCTGTCTGGCAGCCAGCTGGAGCCCTTTCAGGGTCTGCTGCAGGCAGCAGCAGCCACACTGCTGCACCTTGAGCTGACCGAGTGCCAGCTTGCCGATACCCAGCTACTGGCCACACTCCCTGTGCTGACCCGCTGTGCCAGCCTCCGCTACCTCGGTCTCTATGGCAACCCATTGTCCATGGCAGGCCTTAAGGAGCTCCTGCGGGACTCGGCGGCACAGGCTGAGCTGCGCACAGTGGTACACCCCTTTCCTGTGGACTGCTATGAGGGCCTGCCCTGGCCGCCGCCTGCCTCTGTCCTGCTGGAGGCCTCCATCAACGAGGAAAAGTTTGCCCGTGTGGAAGCTGAGTTGCACCAACTGCTGCTGGCCTCAGGGCGTGCCCATGTGCTCTGGACCACGGACATCTATGGGCGCTTAGCTGCAGACTACTTTAGCTTGTGATCTCTGAGCTCTGGGTGAGAGACAGGCTGTCCTGGGGTCCAGAGCTGCTGAAGGCTGCTCCCCCACTTGGCTAGGCGGAGCCTTTGCTGGGACCCTGCTAGAGGCCTGACACAAAGGCACTGGTCTCTCATTTTCCTGCTTTTGGGCGCACCTTGAGCTTCCCTGTGCTTTCTGCAGTGCTCTGGGCAGTCTGCCTTGCTCCTGCTCTCCTGACTGGCTGACCATCTGTGGGCCTGAGGGCTGCGTTTCAGGCCCACTTGGTTTAGCTGCGCTTGGCTGCCCTCCAGCATCCTGGTCCTCTCTGTGGAATTTCCTGGGGTCCCAGCTGTGAGCTGAGAGAGAGTGTGCTCTTCGGGTCCTTCCCAAGAGCAGACTGCCCTGAGGTTTAAGTTGGGGCAGGGGCCTGCTTCAGGGAGGGTTGGGTCTCCGTGCACTCCGGGGCTTCTCACGGTTCTCCCTGCCCTGGCACCCAGGAGGCCGCCTGTTGGCTGGGCTTTGGGGCCAGAGAGTGTCCTTAAGGTACAAATGTGGAGTGCGTTTGGAACTTAAATTTGTGGCTGTTTTTTCTGTCCTAATTGGTCAGAGTGACTTGTCCCTGGCTCTGCTGGCACCCCAGCATGGCTGCTGGGTAACAGCTGTCTTCTAGTGTGCCGCCCCCTCCCCTTCCCGGGCATCCCCAGCAGCTCGCAGCGTGTGGGCCCGCAGCGTGTGGGCCTGGCGGCGCGGCCCGGCGCCCCTCCCCCGTGGGCAGGTGCAGGAGGCCGGCGCCGGGCGGCCGGGCCCTGCCGAGCTGGAGGTTGGGTCGCTCTGGGCGGGGTCTTTCCTGGAGGGCCTCAGTGCGGGCGTCGGGAGCCTCCCTGGCCACCCTCGGTCCGCACCCCGGGAGCGCAGAGCCGGGGTCCCCCGCCCCCGGGCCCACATAAGGCTCGCCGCACACTGCGCAGCTTCCATCCTTTACTGACGGCGCCGGCGCATGCGCGAGCGAGCCGCGTCATTAGCGCGCGCCCCTCAGCAGCGCGTCCCGTGGGCGGCCGGGCGGTCGGCGAGGAGCAGCTTGGAGCGGTCGATGACGAACATCTCGTGGCCGCGCTCGCCGCGGAGCTCCTCGAGCTGCGCGAAGGTGCAGGGCCCGTCCGAGTAGTCGTTGACGAACAGCGCGCCCTCGCCCGGCGGCCCCGGCGCCCGTGGCCCGCGCCGCCCGCGGCAGATGAGGGCGGCCAGCAGCAGCGCCGTGAGCGCCAGCAGCGCGATGGCCGCCGCCACCGCCGCCTGCGTGGCCAGGCCCAGCGCGCGGAAGGCCAGGCTGCCCGCCTCGTGCAGGGGCTCGCGGCCGGCGGCCGGCGGCGGCGGCCGGGACAGGTTGACCAGCAGCTCGAAGGGCACGCGGGCGGCGCCGCCGGCGTTGGAGGCCTCGCACTCGTACTTGCCGGCGTGGGCCAGGGTGATGTTGGCGAGGAAGAGCATGCCGCTGCCCGTGTCGGGGGCCGCGGGCGCGCCCGGGCCCGGCGCGCCGCCCTCCGGCTGGGCCTGCGCGCGCGGCTGCCCCTCGCGAGGCTGGGCCAGCTTTCTCCAGGTCACCAGGGGCTGCGGGTAGCCGGAAGCCTGGCAGGCCACCCGCAGGTCCTCCCCCAGGTTGGCCGTCACCTCCAGCGGCTCCACGTGCACAGAAGGCGGGATGCAGATGAGGCTACTGCCAGAGACGTCCAGAAGACTCTGAAGAGCCAGGCGCGGGGGCTCCGCACACGTGATCTTCTTGTCCCTGGAGCTGAGCAGCCGCTGGCCGTCCTCCTTGATCCAGGCTCCCAGCCAGTGCAGGGCACAGTCACAGCGCCATGGGTTCCCTGCGGGCAGAGCGGCAGTGGGCAGGTAGCTCAGGGGTGGCCCAGAACGCAGCCTGTGCAGTTGGGCTTCTTGCGGGCAGCGCAGGAGCCCTTTGCCCACCTCCCACAGAGTTGAGGGCCCCTGCCACCCCTTCTCTGACTCCAAGCTCCTTGGAGTGTGGGCAGGCTCTTCCCTGGCTCCTTTAGTTCTGTGATGCACAACCAGTTCACTTCACCAATCTCTAAGAAAGTCCCTGCTTCTCAGGTCTCTCCCTGCAACAAGTTCCACTATTTTGGGGGAAACTCTGTCCCCCCATAGACATCCACTGCCACTAAAATTTTGCAAATCTTGTCAGCCTTGTCTTCAGTTATTATCTCTTGGAAAGGCTCCCAGTCCTGAGCTCATCTTTCCAGTTTTTGCCTGCCTGCCATCAAATGGCCCCAAAGTGTGCAAGCCCCTCAACTCTGTCCAGTCTGTCCAGAGACCTCTACCTTTTCTGTCTCGCTTAGGCAAGGTCCCTGAGTTGTGTCCCTACCAGCGTCCCAATTCCTAGCAGCCTTGTTATTGCTGCAGGTAGTGGTGTGGCCCTCCAGAGTGCTGCCTGATGGTCTGCAGCTCAGAAGCACTGCCATGGGAGCCCCCTCCACACCTGTGCCTGCTCCCTACTGACACCACTGTGGCCAAAGAAGACAACTTTGCATGAGACCCCCTTGCCCCAGAAAGAGGTACCTGTGAGGCGCAGGACCTGCAGGCTGGCCAGGGGCTGCAGGGCCTCACGGCTGATGGTGCCCAGCTGGTTCCTGCTGAGGTCTAGCAGTGCCAGCGAGGAGAGCCCGGCCAAGGCCTGGTCCTCCAGCAGCTCAATGCTGTTTTCTTGCAGGTGCAGCTCCTGCAGTCGCTGAAGCAGGGACAGCAGACCATCAGGGAAGGGGGTCCTGGGGGACAGGTCCTCTTCTTACCAGGCTATACTTAAGTTGACTTTTCTCCCCTTCACTGCTCCAACCCAGCAGGGCAGGTAGCAGTACAGGAGGACCCCTTCTTGCCCCATCCCCACCCCCCTCACCGGCAGGTGCAGGAAGGTGAAATCCAGCAACTGCACCAGCTGGTTACCAGCCAGGTAGAGTACACGCAGCTGGGCCAGGCCAGTGAAAGCACCGATGCGCAAACCATGTAGCCGGTTGCCTGTGAGTGCCAGCTCCAGCAGGCGTGGCTGCGCGCGGAAGGTGCCTGGCTCCAGGGCACGCAGGCTGTTGTTGTGCAGGTAGAGATGGCGCAGGGCAGTGAGGGGCGCCAGGATGCCTGGCTCCAGGTTCACGATGCTGTTGTCCTGCAGGAACAGCGTCTGCGGCCGGAGGAAGAGGGAGGGTGGGTATTTACCCTGCTGAGGGAGTCTGCTTCTTCCCTAGGGTGCCCCATCTAGCCACTTGGGGCGCTCACACACCCCGTTTCTCCCTGTCGCAGGTACCCCTAGCCCGCAGCTGGTGGTCCCACGTGGTGCCCACCTGCGTCCCGGGTGGGATTCCAGGTGGGATGACGCGCAGCCGCAGAGCGCCACACTCCACTGTGGTGCTGTAGCAGCGGCAGGTGGTGGGGCATCCGGCAGCGTGGAGTGGGAGACTGGGCACCAACAGCAGTGACAGCAGCAGTAGTGTGGGCGCCCCTGGGGCCATCTCCCGCGGGACTGGCCGTGGACCAGAAGCTGCAGTCTCCTCACCAGCCTCCCTACAGTGTGGCCCGCGATGGGATGCACCTCTGGAAACACAGGTTGGCAGGCCTGCCCTTACATTTGAGAGCCAGCAAAGAGCATGGATGAAGGCCCACACCCTGTGTCTAATTTTTGAAAAGCTGTACATCAGTTCAAGAAACTGATAAATAAAACATTCATTGCTCTCCTTTACAAAAACAGTGATAAAGATCTGGGGCATCAGATTCCAACTTAGAAATTCTGACGTCCTCAGTCTTGCTACACTGGCCGCTGGGGAGAGCCAACTCCACCCAGCCCCCTTCTCTTCACATTTCCGTGTTCCTGGCACTGTGAGTGGCTTCCTGATCATGCATGTGGATGTTGAGGTCACGTTGCCCTCCACGCCCTAGCAACTGATCACTCCTTGGATCTAGGGTGCAAGAGGGTGGTGTGAGGTATAGGCTTGGGGACACATGGGCAGTGAAATCCAGGGCCCAGTTACCCAAATGGGCTGGAAGCGAAAGAGCAGGCTCTGGCAGACACATCTCCTTGTCCACATGGTCTCCACATGGACCCAGTGGGGACGGGCATGAGACCTCATCAGGCACAGAGCCCAGAGCAGAGGTCCTTTTTGTGCCCCCAGGGCAAGGCCTCAGGCCCCAAGCTGCCCGTGTCCCTGTCCTTGCTTGACCTTGACCCAGTGTTAATGCTAGTTGTTTTATCCCTAGAAGTCATGCTCTGTTCCCAACCTTGGGATTCACCTGTTGTGACTTGGGCAAAACTAGTCTGAGTGGAGCCACCAGCCACAGGAAAATCAAATCCCAGCTTTGTCCAGCCCCTGTTCTGCCTCCTGGGGGTGGGAGTAGGTGGGACAGCTTAGCTAGAATTGGGGATTTTCTCAGGGAGCTTGTTAGAGAATTGGAGGATGAGACAGACACTAAGAGAGTCAGTTTAGAAGCTATGGGCCTGTGTTCTCCATGCTGGCTCGCAGAAAAGTGTTTCTGTCTTTGGGGGTAGGTGGGGCCCTGGGACAGCTGTGGTGTCAAAGGGGCCTGGGCCACCGAGTTTTTAGTGTAGTTCCCCAAGTGGGCTCTAGGAGCAGTGACCTCCTGGACTGTGAAGGAGTGAGTAGTGTTTTGGAGGTTTACACACATGCAACTCTGATCCTAGAAAGACGGGAAGGCCTGGGTTTAGTACCAGGTACAGTACACAGTTCCGGGTACAGTTTTAAAGGTGGGGACCTTGGCTGAGAAACTAGCCAGTCCAGAGCCAGGGATGGTGAGGCTGAGGGTGTGCTGTCACCCAGCTCCTGGCCATACCTCAAGTGGTCCCTGCTCTGAACACCTGCCTGTTCACCAGTTCTCCCCTTTGGCGAGAGTGAGTCATGTGGAACGGTACCAAGGGGCCTTGGTATTCGTTTAAATCTTGCTCTAAATTGTAACTCACATGATTACTTAAAGTCACTAGAGGTGAGGTAGGCACAGCAAGTTTTAATGGAACAGCTTTGCCCAGGCAGAGGCGGTCCCCAGGTGTCTTAGGATGTGTGTGAACCCCAAGAAGCTGGAGGCATTCTCTGGGCCCCTGGGATCCATTTCTTTGAGCAAAAGGGCTGGCCCAGGGCTCCTCCACCCAGTCTCCAGCGGCAAGGCCTTTCAAGTGGAGGTTCTTGGCCTCCTCCTCAGGACGTGGGGTACTGCTGTTCACATGGAGACCCCCTAGATGTTGATTCGTGTAGAAGGGCCGGCCTGGGCAGGGATGAGGGCCCAGGTGGGAAGAGCAGGGGAGGCCAGCCCAGAAATCCTTTTACCCAGCGGACAACCCCCTAATCCGGCTGGCAGGGGGCGGGGCGGCGCACACAGGATTCGGTGATGGCTGTCACTGTCTCCAGGGCGCCCATCTGTGCAAGGGATGGAGGGGAGAGGGAGGAAGCCCTGCGAGCCCCTCGAGTGCAGTGGGAGGCCCGAGTGGGGTGCCTCGACCCCCCACGGCGTCCCCTGCACCCCCTCCAGCGCGGATTTATCCCCGGCCGGTTCAGGGCAGGGCGTGGTCCCCGCCAGGCCGCACGCCCTTCTCGGTGCGCGCCGGTGGCAGAGCCGGGACGGCGCCATCCCGCCCCCACGCCCGCTGACCTTGGGTCGGGCGCCCCCTCACCTGACGCTCCCGCGGCGCGGCTCCCCCGCCGAGCCCGGCGCCCTGGCCACCGAGCAGCGCCGGGCAAGGGAGGGGGGCGGGCGCCGATCGCGCAAGCGCACTGGGGCCTCCGCGCCTCCCGCCCGGACGCCCAGGCTTGCCGTCGCGAGCGAGGGCCGAACCGGAGGACGCCCCAAGCCCAGGGTGTGGGGAGGGAGAGGAAGGGCCCGCGACCCCGACCCTCCCGGCCGTCGGGGCCCGGGCCGCGGCAGCACCACGGACAGCGCCGGGCGGGGCGGGGCCACGGCGCACCTCCGCCGCGCACGCGCACTCGGCCGGCGCGCGCTCCGGGTGGCGCGTGCGCAGCGACGCGGGCCGGGGACGCCCGGAGGGCGGAGGGAGCTCAGGGCGGCGGGGCGGCGGCCAGCAGCGGGGCCAAGTCCATGGTGAGGGCGAGGCGGCGGCCCTGCCAGCGCACGTGCGAGGGCAGCGCGGGCGCGCCGGGCGCGTACTCGAAGCAGGCACTGAGCTCGAAGGCCAGGGCCGAGCGCACCAGGCCCACGCCGCCCGCGCGCTCCGGCGCCGGGTGGTAGAGGCGCCCGTTGGCGGCCAGGGGCAGCAGGCGCGCGGGCTCGAAGGGCACCGTCAGGGCCTCGCCGCCGCCGCAGTAGGAGAGGCGCGGGGGCGCGGGGCCCGCGGCCAGCAGGTGCGTGTAGACCACGGGCCGGTCCTCGCAGCGCAGGAAGTTGCGCTCCCTGCCGCAGAGCGAGAGGAAGGGGAAGGAGGCCTCGTAGCGCCCGCTGCGGTTGGGTCTCAGGCGGGAGAAGAAGGTGACCAGGAACTGCGGGTCTGGGGGGGCGAAGGGCGCGGCTGCTCACCATGCTCCCCGAGGCGGGCGGCTCGCCCTGGGCCGCGCCAAGAGCTGGCCCCGGCCTCAGCCTAGACATCCAGGCTCTTGAGCGCAGGACGCCCAGCCCCCTGCTGTGGGCAGCCCGCGGGCAGGGCGGGGAGCGGAGCTCGCCAGGGCCCTTTCCGAAGGGAGAAGGAAGGTGGGGAGGAGGGCGCAGCAGTACCTTTGAAGCAGGTGGTAAAGTTCTTCATCTTGGAGTCATCCAGGAAAAGCTGCAGACAGAGGGGCAGGCCGAGGCCCATGAGTCCCAGCTGGAAGCCCGATGGAGCCGGCCCCGTCGCTCTGTGCACACCACGTGCAGGGAGGCGCGTGGGTAAACCTGGTGGCCTGCCGACTTTCCCGCATCTGCTCCGCACGCGGGGCCGTGCGTCCTCGCGCACCGGTTCTCGGCTGGCATGCCTTCCCCGCACCTCTTCCCTCCTTTCAAGTTTCTAGTCAGATACGCCACCACTTCCGTGGCGGCGACCTGACTTGCCTCCTCCCGGATATGCCGGATGCCCCGGCCAGGTTTTCCAAAGCAGGCGGGGCGGAACTGGGGATGCAGGACTCTGGCGCCTGAGCTCAGTAGAGTCGGATTCACTTACCTTAGAGACCCCGCCCACCCCTCCAGCCCGCCCCCTCTGGGACCTTCCTCCAGCCCCGCCCCCTCGGGGGGCACTCTCTCCAGCCCCGTTCCTCGGGCACTCCTCCAAGCCCCGCCCCCTTGAGGGACCTTCCTCCGGCCCCGCCCCTCGGGCCCTCCCCCAGCCCCGCCCCCTTGGGGGGCCCTTCCTCCGGCCCCGCCCCCTTGGGGGGACCTTCCTCCGGCCCCGCCCCCTCGGGGGGCACACTCTCCCTCCGGCCCCGTTCCTCGGGCCCTCCTCCAGCCCCGCCCCCTTGGGGGACCTTCCTCCGGCCCCGCCCCCTTGGGGGACCTCCCTCCGGCCCCGCCCCTTCGGGGGGGCACTCTCTCCCGCCCCGCCCCTCGGGCCCTCTTCCAGCCCCGCCCTCTGGGGGGGACCTTCCTCTGGCCCCGCCCCCTCGAGGACCCTCCCCCGGCCCCGCCCGCCCCGGGCACTCTCTCCGGCCCTTCCCTGGCCGGCACAGGCCCCGCCCCCAGCCCACCTGGCCCTGATGATCCACGTAGTAAAAGTACTCGCGCGTCCGGGGCTCGGGGCTCTGGCCCTGCGTGTAGGGGACGCCCCCGCTCCCGCCGCAGGCCCGGGCCCCCGGAGACCGAGCCCAGGCCCGGAGCGCCCCGCACGCCAGCCACATCCTTCTCCAGGCCGGAAGCCGTCAGAGGGTCACGCGGGGGCCGCGCTGCGCGAACACCCGTCCTCCGGCGGCCGCGGCCTCGCGATTTGAGTTCCGGCGGCCCCGACGCTCTTTCTTGCCCGGCCGCCTGAAGGCGGGGTGCTGGGCTCGGGGCGCCGGCGGCCGCTCGCCTCCCCCGTCCTGAGCGCGGCTCGGCGGACAGTGTGCGTGTCCTCCCAGGAACCGCGTAAAGACGTGAACACACACGCTGCCTAGAAGCCGCTGCCGAGTCGGGGGCAGGTCGGAGCCCCCCGCAGTCGGGGTCCACTCCGATACTCCGGTGGGCGTCTCGCCCCCATTCCCAGGAAGCAGCCGCGCCCCGCCCCCTCCCCCACCTGGCCCGTCCGCCCAGGTGCCCGTACCAGCAACCAGCTGGCTGCCGTGGGGCGCTGCCCAGCTTCCCACCCAGACACCCGCAGCGACCAGAGGGGCGGGAGGCGACAGGCAGCGACCATGGCTCGCAAGTGTCCATATGGATTTTATTCACACCAAGTGTTGTCACCTCTCGAGTCCGTGCGTCAGGATGAGAGTCTGTGGCCGGGTCGCCCCTGCCCAGGCCCCGAAACCACCAGACTGAAGATGCTCCCCCAGGGGACACCTAGGCCTCGGCAGGGCTGGGCTTGGTTTTAATAATAAATAAAAACAACTCTAAAAAATATATATATATAAAAACTGGGGAGAAATTAAGTCTCACAACAACTGGAACCCAAAATTCCAAAATGGAAAATGTACAAACTGAGAGTCTAGGTACCTCCCGCCAGCTCTGGCCTCGAGGAAGGGCAGTCCTGGGCACCCCTCTGGTCCCCCAGCTCGGGGTCCTTCCCTCTCATCTGCTGCAGGTCCCAGATGGGGATGGGGCAGGTCTGGATTTTGGTCAGAAGCCAAGAAAGTGGAGGAAAAAATGAAGGAATGATATCAACTTGCTCTGCACAGAGGACGGGCGAGGAGAGCTCAGAGATAAATAGCATTTGGGTTAAAACTATGTCATTAGCAAATTTAGTTCTTATATCTTTTGCTCTATTTATATCTCTATACACAGGTGGGTTGGGGTGCAGGATAGATTCTGAATTTATAGCTACATGAAGAAAAATATTCTTGCCCCTCCCCCACCCTGCCCCAAGAATGCCTGCCCAACCCTGCCCCCACCCCAGAGGACTTTGGTTTGGGGGCCCCTCCCCACCCAGAGAGCGCCTGCGGGCCCTGGGCCAGCTGGGCCCGGCTCCAGTGATAGGCAGCCCAGTGCCCTAGAGCCCCCAACTCCTGTGCAGTCACCGCGGAGGCCACAGGCAGCAGGAGCGGGGCAGGGCTGGGGAACGTGAAGACTGCAGGCCAGGTGGCTGAGGAGAACAAACAGGGCAGAGGAGGAGAGAGAGGCAGCCGGGGCAGGGCCCAGGACAGGACCACGCTGAGCGCAGGAGCTCCAGCAAGGCAGCTCACCCCGGGAAGGGCGGCGTGTGCTCTTGGGCCGGCCCAGGAGGGGCAGTGTCACTTGGCTCCAGGAAACAGAAGGCACTTTCTCGGGGCTGGCCCATGGCCGGCAGTGGGCGGTGCAGTGCCCATGGAACTGGCCACGAGGCAGGGGGCCAGAGGCGCCCTTCCTGCAGCCCCTCTGCCCTTGCTGCGCCCTCAGGCCGAGGGCCTGCGTGGGGAAATGGGGGGGTTCCAGGGCTGGGGCGGGCATGGGCGGAGCCTGGCATGCTACCTCCGCGGCTGGGGCCTTCCCTCCCCCCTCCCGGCGTGTCCCCTGCCCAGGCGCACCCGAGCTTCGGCTCTGTCCCCACCCTCGGTCCTTCGGTGCCCACGTGCTATAAAACGCCCTCCATGAAGCTGGTGTCCAGGTGCTGGATGAGCACGCGCAGGAAGGACATCTCCTTGCGAGTGTTCTCGAAGATGACACGCGGGTCGTCTGATCGGCAGCGCAGGCAGTTGGGCGCCATCACCATGGCCAGGTTGCTGACGTCCATCTTAGTGATGGCCACGTTGGCGGGCTGCACGAACACCTGCGGAGGAGCGGCGGGTGGGCCCAGGTGGGGCGGGGGGCGGTTTGGGGGTGGGGCCCGGCAGAGGAGGGGAGTGGGGCATGTCCACACCCGGATGGGCCTGGCGTGGGCGGGGAGGGGGCGCACCTGGAGGAAGCGGATGAGGTAGCAGAGCACCAGGCGGTTGATGCGAGGCAGCGCGTGCACCACGGCCACGGCGGCCTCGGGGCTCTCGTAGTGCGCGATGCACTGCTCGTAGAACTCATGTGGGATCAGGGGCTCCTCCAGCTCCCGGTACCACAGCTTCAGCAGCGACGCTGCAGGCACAATGCTGGGGCTCAGCCACCTGCTACGCAGGCACCCCGGGCAGTGCCCAGTACGGTGGGGGACCCACTTGACCAGCAACCAGGGAGTGAGAGGGGATTGTGACCGGGAGGGAACCCGACTGGAGAGGGTCCACCTGGCCAAGATGGGCTGCACCAGCCCAGATCCTAGTAACCTCGTGGTCCTGAGAGCCCGGACTCATCCTGGAGACCTGGGCATTGTGGGGGAGTGACATGCAAAATGTGACTTCTTGAAAGGAGGGCTGTGCAGCTGCTGTGAGCAGGCAAGGCTGCAAGGATGTCTGTGCTGGAAATAGACGGAGCCGTGGCATCACTGGGGGCAGGGAGAGCAAACTGTCTGAGCTGCCTGGACCAGGCCTGCTCCTGCTGCCAAGGGGGCGGGGGGCTTACCTGGGACGTGGGGGTCCTCCAGGCCTGTAGGCACCTTCCACTGGTCCACTTGTAGCTTCAGGGCATTCACCTCATCAATGTCCCCAGGGACCCTGCCAGGGCACAGGGAGGGTCTCAGAGAGAAGCTTGGCTTGCCCAAGGTCAGGGGTCAGGACCACTTGACCTCTCTTCACCCAGTTGACCTCTTTCCCACCAGAGAGGTGTGGCTTGGGGCCCTTGCCCCATGCACCCAAACCACCGTTCCTTGTCCCTCTGCTGGCCACCCCCATGCAGATGTTTTCCTCCATAGGGCTACTGAGGCCCAAACCCACAGGCCTGTTTTCCCAGCTGTCCTTATGGGGCCTGGGAGTGGGTCATGACAGCAAGTGACTGGCCATGTGCCACTCCTGTTGGGCAGGGGCCATCACCCTCATTCCCAGGTGAGGACCATTTGCTGGGGCATGCTGTCTCTCTCTAGACTCACATCTCAGGCCCTGCCCCTGGCTGGGGTCCAAGCGCCCTCTGGGCGCCTAGTGGCCATTTCTGCAGGGGCATTGCCCCTGGCTGGCCCTCCTGGCTGGCTCAGGCATGCTGTGGTTCAGGGGACGAGCCTGCTGACCGACCTCCTAAGCACAGGCCCTGCCCTGCCTCTCCTGGCTGAATGGTGGCCTGCCCTTCCGCTTGCTCCAGGGTGCCCTCCCTGCCCACATGCTGGCCTCTCAGGGGGCTGCTCTGAGGCAGGGGCACAGGGCTGCTGGCCCCGCTGCCCTGGGCTGGGGCAGGGAAGTAGGCCCAGTGGGCCTGGTGCCCAATAGCCCCTGCCTCCTGAGACACATGATGGAGACACCTGAGGCCCCCACAACCAGGGCCCAGGATGCAGGGCACCTGAAGATGCCTTCCGTCTGGTCACCGTTGAGCGCTAGCACCTCCTCAGACAGCCGTGTCTGTACCCAGGGCAGCTGCCGATCAGGGTACCGCTCCTTCTGCATGCTCATGACCTCCTGCAGTGCACTGCCAAACATCGATGGGCTGAACACGGCATTCTTGGCGTGCCGGATCTCCTCCACGTTGGGCTTCTTCAGCCCCTGCAAAGACAGCCCAGTTCTCTGTCCCTGCGTGCATGCCCAGCTGCCCTACTCCCAACCCTTCCTCCCCTTGCATCCCTCCTAGGGCTGCCCTGGCTTGGCCACCCCTCCTCTCTTCGTGTCCTCTCATCCCTGTGAACTTCAGGCTTCTGTCCAGCCAGAACTGAGGGCATCCCCAAGGTCCTGACCCGAGTCACCAGGGGGGGTCTCCCGCTGGACCCCCTACAGCATCCTGAAGCTTCAAGAGGCCCCATTGGTCATGCAGGAGAAAGGTGGGAGTGACTCCTGGACAGGCCAGTCTGGGAGCTGCCTGGGGCCACAAGCAGGGCCAGGCTGGCGGATCGGGGCCATGTGAGACTACCCTGTGGTGGTGGTTGTAGGCAGTGGATTCTGAAGTCTGTGGCTGGACTGGAGCAATGCATCAGGAGCGGGGACAAAGTGGGGAGGGGTGGCCAGGCTCTGGAACAGTGAGGGCACAGCTGCCTTCATCAGAGGTGGGGAAGGGTCAGGTGTAGGAGGGTCTAAGGGGCTTCCTGGGTGAGGATAGGGGCTGAGAGGGTGGAGGGCACCTGGCCGAGGATGGCCGAGGCCCACACCTCCTGACGAGGCCAGAGAAAAGGTCCAGCTGTGTGGTGTGACTGAGGCTCCCATCCTGTGGAGTAGCCAAAGAATGCAGGCTTGGAACAAGGAGGACTGACCAGGTGGAGGGAAGGGCTGTGGCTGCCAAGCTCCTCCAGGTGGTAAGGGGTCCCAGTGGCTGGCCAGGGGTTAGGGAAGCACCTAGTGGAGAGCACTGCTGGGACTACCTGCCCTGCCTGCCCACCCTGGAATGGGTTCGCCCAGCCCTGGCTGATAGCACTGGGAGGAGCCCTGTGATGGTTCTGGGCTCTCGGACCTCCACAACCAGATGGACAGCCCAGTGTGAGCAAGGGGGGCACAGGGTGGTCTTC
Organism: Equus caballus; assembly: GCF_041296265.1. NCBI lineage: Eukaryota > Metazoa > Chordata > Mammalia > Perissodactyla > Equidae > Equus > Equus caballus. The sequence continues at coordinate 98,464,134 of NC_091692.1, forward strand.
TGAGCCTGCCTTGCAGTACAAGGCTGAGCCTCCGCTGGGTCCAGAGGCAGGCTGCCAGGAGGCGAGGGTCTCCTGGCCCGCCCATGGACTATGCCTGCCCTCTACACCTCACCACGCCGGCCCGACAGTGGCAGGCCTGAGGCAGCTGGTGTCACTGTCGCAGCACACCCCACCCTCACTCAGGCTGGTGATCTGATGCCCTGGTCCAGCCACACACTCCTTTGCCTGCACTGGCTCTGGAACTGAGGGTGCAGACCCTGCCCAAGGCCTTCCATGGTCACCTGCCTAGGTGGGCTCCTTGCAGCACCTCTGCACCATCAGCTGTCACTCCCTCACCCCCGAATGTGCAGGCTGGGTTTGAGGAAAGCAGGGCCCTCAGGACATGAAGGCTGGCTGCCCAAGGGTCCTCGCCTCCCTTTGGACCCTGTCTAGGAGTCACTGGCACAGCCTGCCGACCCCTCCCCGGCTGTCCTGGAGAAGCTCGTACCTTCTTGGCCCCAGTCAGGGCCGCCTTCTGCAGCTTGTGGTAACAGTACTTGGCATATGTGCTTATCGCCACCCCTGGAAAAAGAACAGGCGCCGGTTGGCTTGGGGTGGGCAGGGGCTGCAGGCCAGCCAGTGACTAAGAGAGGAAGCAGCAAGAGGGGTGAGGAGAGGCAGCTACTGTGAGCCCTGGGGGTCTGGGCTGGCCTGGCCAGGCTCCTGCCCACCCCTTGTCCAGGGCGGTAGGTCCTCATTCTCCTGGGCTAGGTCCTTTAGAGCAGAAGCCAATGTGTAGAGGCAAGGGGCACTTCCCTCACCTTCAGAGGAGCCAGTCTGGGGAAGGAACTCCTCCGCCAGCCCACGTACTTCTCCCCTTGACTAGGAAGGGTAGGCTGGGGATGAGGCCTGTTTCCATTGAGGAGTCACAGGGAGGACAGGGCAGGGCCTGGGCCCCAGGGCCTCCAAACCCCATGCTCCCTCCCCTGCTGGCCCTCTCAGGGGGGGTGTCGACATGCAGCAGGCTTGGAGGAGCTTGGTGCCCACTGCCTTGGGCCAGCACTGCAGGAGGGCGCCTGGGGCTGGCTGGACAGCGGGCCCAGCTCTCCTGCAGCCCTGCCTCTAGGAGGAATTCTGGGTAGCCCTGGGAGTGGGCCTCAGCCCATGGTGCCCCACACCTGCTTGGCTGAGGGCTACCTGGGCAGGAGTCAGAGAGAGGGAGGCCCGAGGCTTGGCCTGTGGTGGAGGGGATTCCCCGTGTCCTGAGCCTGGGTGTTGCTGGGAGGGCAGTGCCACTGGAGGTGGCTGAAGGCAGCAAGCAGAGGGCTGGTCTCCTTTCTCGACAGAGGAAGCTTCCTAAAACTCCGCCCCTGGCAGCAGAAGTTCTAGCTGGTGGTCACGGGCGGATGGCCGGGCCAGCATTCCGAGGGCAACCTTGTGGGGGATCTCCGCCAGGGGGCTCTCCAAGCAGAGAGGGGAGAGAGAAGAGGGAGGGGACCCCACTCAGGGTGTGTCTGAAATGTGTGGAGCATCTCTTCTAGCCTAGGCAAGGGAAAGGAAGGAGATGCAGTGGTGAGGCAGAAAGCACACAGTTACGCCGAGCCCAGAGGAGCCGTCTGGGCCAGGGTGCCTCAGACCAACGGATGGACAGGCAGATGGGCTGAACATGTGCCTCCAGGCTCCAGACTGGCCCCTTCCGGGCCCATGTGCCTGCTGTCTGCCAGAGGGAGGCCTCTAGACTCAAGTCTGAAATCCAAATAGAGTCTTCTTTCAAAGGAAGCAGTTTCTGTGGACTTCTGAGGATACTGGGATCTTTGGACCCCAGTGTGAAAAACACAAACATGTCTTAGTCCATGAAAATCTTTTCATTTCTAATTATCACAAAATAGTTTTGTCATTATAAGTGGTAAGGGAGTTCTTTTTTAGAATAGCCAAAATGAAGACAAATATTTCTCACACATTTAAACCCTGGAGAATTGGTTTCAGGCCCCCGAGGACCCACAGATCCCCGGCAGAGAATCCCAGCTGCAGCCTCTGACTGGTCAGCTCAGGACACAGCACCTGGAACTTCTGGCCACAGGCCGACGTGGCCCTTCTGGGTAGGCTCTTGGTTTAAGGAGAATGGACGGTGTTTAAGCAAATGGGACCCAGGCTGTACCCTGACCGCTTGGAGCCCGGAGGGCATTTTGCAGCAAGGCAGAAGCCTGGGACTCCCTTTTTCCATCCTGAGGGTGTGCATACCCCTCCCTCGGTGAGTCCCTCCCATCCCTGGTCTCGGGGGCTGAGGGATACGCCCTGACCCCTGTCCCAGGGCCTCCTGGGGCCCCACCAGGCCTTTCAACAGGCTGTGATCTGAAGACCCTGGGGCTGCCTCCAGCTGGTGATTGTGGCCACAATGCAGCCTTTCTGGGCTTTTGTTTCCTCCTCTGCAGGATGGGGACAGGGACAACATGGTTGACAAGGGTGCCCATAAAGGGCTGCCCTCAGAGTCTGGCACCCAGTGAGGGCATGACAGATGTGGCTGCTGGTGTCACAGTTTTTGTGGGCAGACGAGGAACTGAGGCCAATGTGTGCTGGGGTGCCTTTGCACCTGAACCTCCATGGGCACAACCTCCCGGGCTAGGACAGTGGGGTGTCTGCTGAGTGCTGGGTGATGGCAGTTCCCATGGCCAGCCCAGGGAAACACTCATGGTGTTGGTGGGTAGTCTGCTCTGAGCACTCTGCCCCATTCTGACCTCGCCAGGTCATGCCTGTACCCAGTGTTACAGGTGGGGAGACAGCAGCCCACAGAGGGAGCAACACACTAGCCCTCCTAGCGTCTGTGCCGCTGTGCTAGGGTCTAGGCCCACCTGGGGCCTGAGTCCTTGAGGCCTGGCCATAAGGCTCAAAAGCTGCTGGGTGTAGCCAGCACCTGCTGCCTCTTGGCACTGAACCTGCTGGGTTCCCAGGGGGCAGTGTCCAGCTCCCTCCTCTGCACCCAATACCACTTGGGCCACAGGAGCCTGCTGGCTGTGTCCCCAGCCCCACCTCGCTGCTGCAACATAACCCTAATGGATGGGCTCAGGCAGGAGCTCAGAGCTCCTTCCACTCCTGTCCCAGATGAGAGTGGCCCAAAGGGGCTGGGAATCCTGGATCGCAGCTGCCTCCCTTCTCCTGCCAAGGGCAGCATGCAGCCAGAGCACTTCCCAGAGTAAAGGGTGCCAAGGCTAAGTGGTCTCAGAGAAAGAGGAGTGGTCAAGCATGGGGGACTGGATGTGCCAAGGCTGGGGGAAGTCCCGGAGATGGGATAGGGGTTGGTCCCAAAGCCCTGGTGCCGGGAGGGGAAGCTGACGGGCCAGCAATGGGCAGTGGGGACCACTGGATCTCCAAGCAGTGGGGCACAGCCTGGGGTTAACAGGGTTTCCCTGGAGCTTGTACGGGGTTGGGGGTCCTGAGCCAGGGCCCAGAGAAGGACAGGGCTGGGGGGCTGGGGGGAGGTTGGGAAACCCCTAGGCTGTGCTGTGGGCCCACCAGGGAAGCACAGCCAAGCTCAGCTCCTGCCCCAGGGATGCCGGGGCTAGAGGTCAGGGCAGGGAGGTGCTTGACCATGGGCACTCCCTCACCAAACACTTACCTGGGGGCCTCCAGTTGGCCTTGGCCAACTGTCCTCATGCCCCCTCCACACTGAGAACCCAGCATGCAAGTTGGAAACTGTTCTGAGCTCCACAGAGAAAGGGAGGCAGGCGTGGCCTCTCCCAGGAGCCCCGCCAATGACCCCAGGCCTCCAGCTGGCTCAGGAGGAGGCCGCAGGCCTGATGGTTAGTGCCCCCCTACCCCAGCCCAGAAGCGGTTAGAGAGAAAAGGCCAGGCGGCCGAGGCCGGAGAGCAGAGCTGTGCAGACGCAGCGCACAGGGGCTGCGGGGAGAGGCCCTACCATCCGGCTCCTCAACATAAGGCTTGGGTTTCTTTCTCAACTTGGACTTCTTCTTAGTGTTCCTTTCCAGGAGCTCTTTCATGTGCTGTGTCACTGGGGAGCAAACAGAGCCATGAGGACACAGAACACAGAGCCAGGAACACATGCCCACATGGGTCCCCACGCAGCCACGAGGAGGCCCCTGGGCCTGCCGGGGGCTGCCATTCAGCTGGGAAGGTGTCACCCCTGCTGGATTCCTCAAGGGGAGACAGGGCCACTGGGCCAGTGCCCAGATGGGGTGGGGGCGAGTGTCCTGTAAGTGGCCACTTCCTGCTCACACTTCTGGGGACAGGGAGGGGTGTGTGTACCCTGGGGGAGATGCCGGGGGCCCTTCTGAGCACTGTTGCCCAGAAAGCCAGCTCTCCTCATGCTGGAGGTGGGCAGGAAGGTGCAGGGACAGTGCCCCTGGGCAGTGGGGACAGGATGCAGTCAGCTCATGACCCACCCCTGACAGAAAGGCAGGGGTGGGGTTCCAGAATGGCTGCATTCCGGGGGCCCAGCTCCTGAGCTGGTGCTGGAGGTGGCGCTGGGCGAGAGCAGGGGCCGGGGCTCCCCCCTCAGGCTGGTCTGGGCATGCCTCTCACTCCACACAAAGTGTCAGCCTGGCTGATGGCAGACCCCTTTGTTGCCCTCCATACTGCACTCTCTGGGAGGAAGTGGCCGTGCACAGCCCACCCCTAGGCGGGACTTACACTCCTCCCTGATGGTGGACCATCCACATGAATTATTTGTAATTCTTCTGCATGGGAGATGTCTATCAATCATTTATTTATATCAGTATGGACTTAGAGATATTCATTTTACACTCTGGGTTATACTCCAATACGACTTTATTTTCTTGCTCACATTGCCCCAGTTTTGGCTGCAGGGTGTTCTTTCAGTGGGCTCCTGCGTCCTGTGACAAACCCCACCATCTCCACTTGCCCTCTCTACCACTTCCTCACTTTCGGCACTGCACCTTTTACATTCCCTGCATCAGCCCTAGAATCAGCTGTTTCTCAAGGAGCTCTGGTTCCTTTTACTGGGAAATGGTGCTAGAAACCAAGATCTGGGTGTCAGGTGTGCTCTCTGCTCCTGAGGTGTCACTGCTTCCAGGCCCTCGCAGCTGACAAAGGAAGGGAAGATGCATGTGTTTGCAGCCCCTGTACACACATCTCTATAAATATTTCCAAAATGATGCCTCCATCTCTAACCCACCACCACACGGATCCTTCTAGCCTCCCTATCCTTGCTTGTCTGTAACTGGTTTATCTTTTCATTCTCTTAACAGTGTCTTTTGAAGAACAGGAGATTTAATTTTGATAGTGTTTTTAGTGTCACATAAAAAATCCTTTGCCTAACTCAAGAAAACAAAGATTTTCTCCTACATTCTACAAGTTTTATAGTTTTAGGTTTTATATTTTGGTTTACGATCCATTTTGAGTTAATTTTTGCAAATAGTACAAAAAAAGGGTTGAAAGCTCATATTTTGTGCATTTGGATATCCAAGTGCCCCAGCAGCACTGGAGGAAAACACTACCCTTTCTTCACTGAGCTGCCTTTGCGTCTCTGTGGAGAACTAGCTGACCATGTGTCTGGGTCTATTTATGGACTCTCTGTTCCGCCCCTTTGGGCCGACACCACCTTCCCTGATCGCTGCAGGTTTGCAGCGCGTCTTGGAGTCAGGCAGTGTCACTGCTCCCATTCCGTTCTTTTTCAACGGTGTTTTGGCTGTTCTAGGTCCTGTGCATTTTCTATGAATTTGAGAATCAGCCTGTTATTTTCTAAATTTAAAAAGAAACTTTTTTTTTTTTTTTAATGTATGCTTTTTGGTGAGGATGATGGGCCCAGAGCTAACATCTGTTGCCAATCTTCCTCTTTTTTTCCTTCCTTCCCCAAAGCCTCAGTACATAGTTGCATATCCTAGTTACAGGTCCTTCTAGTTTCCTGTGTGCGATGCTGCCACAGCGTGGCTTGATGAGTGGTGCATGGATCTGCACCCAGGATCCCAACCAGTGAGCCCTGGGCTGCTGAAGGGGAGCACACGAACTTAACCGCTCTGCCAGGGCCAGCCCCTAACCTACTAAGATTTTGATTAGGACTGAATCTATAGATCAGTTTGGGTAGATGTGACATCTTAGCAATATTGAGTGTTCTGATTCATAAATACGGTTTCTCTCTCCACTAATTTAGGTCTTCTTGACTTTCATCAACATTTTAGTTTTTGGCATAGAAGTTTTACACGTACCTTGTCAGATTTATCCCTAAGTTTATCATATTTTATAATGCTATTGCAAATGCTATTTTAAAAATATCCATTTCCAGTAGTTTGCTGCTAATATATAGAAACATGATCAATTTTTGGTCTTAGATCCTGCAACCTTGCTAAACACACTTCTTAGTTCTAATGCTATTTTTATAGCTCCTATAGGATTTTCTACAAGAAGAAACTTTTGTCTAACCTTCACCTTGCCTGTGAATAAAGACAACTGCACACTTCCTTTCCAATCTGGATGCCTTTTATTTCTTTTTCGTGACTTTGCACTGGCCAGGCCCTCCAGCGTGATGTGGAGTAGATGCACTTGAGGTTGGAGGTCCTTGCCTTGTTCCTGATCTTAGGGGGAAAGCATTCAGCATTTTACCATTAAGTATGATGCTGGCCAAAGGCTGTTTTGGTGGTAAAATATAAACATAACAATATAGCCATTTGACAATTCTTAAGTGTATAATTCAGTGGCATTAAGTACATTCACAATGTTGTGCAACCATCACCACATCTATTTCCAAAATCCTCTCATCACCACAAACAGAAACCCTGTCCCCATTAAGCAATAACTCCTCATTCCCCCTCCCCCAGCTCCTGGTAACCTCTACCCTACTTTTTGTCTCTATCAAGTTGCCTATTTTAGCTATTTCCTATAAGTTGAATCATACAATATTTGCCCTTTTTTGTCTGGCTTCTTTCACTTAGCATAATTTTTCAAGGTTCATCCATGTTATAGCACGTTATCAGAACTTCACTACTTGTTGTGGCTGAAAATATGCCATTGTAAGGATGGACCCCATTTTGTTTATCCATTCGTCTGCTGATGGACACTTGGATTGTCTCCACTTTTTGGCTCTTGTGAATAATGCTGCTGTGAATATTGGTGTAGGAGTATCTGTTTGAGTCTCTGCTTTCCATTCTTTTGGGTAGTGCAGGTTTTTTATAGATGCCTTTTATCAGGTTGAAAAGTGTCCCCTCTTTTTTTTTTTTTGAGGAAGATTAGCCCTGAGCTAACACCCACTGCCAGTCCTTCTCTTTTTGCTGAGGAAGAGTGGCCCTCAGCTAACATCCGTGCCCATCTTCCTCTGTTTTATGTGGGATGCCTGCCATAGCACGGCTTGATGAGTGGTGTGTAGGTCCACACCCCGGCTCCAAACCGGCGAATCCTGGGCCACTGAAGCAGAATGTGCGAACTTAACCACTGCACGACCCGGCTGGCCCTGAAGAGGCTCCCTTCTATTCCCAGTTTGTTTAGAGTTTTATCAGGAATGGATGTTGAATTTTGTCAAATGCCTTTGAGATGATCATGTGACTTTTCTTTTTTACTTTTCTTCTTTACTCTTTTTTACTCTGTTGATATGGCAAATTACATTGATTGACTTTTGAATGTTAGACCAACCTTTCACTCCTGGGATAAACCCCACTTATTCGAGATGCACTATCCTTTCTAATATATTGTTGGATTCAATTTCCTCAAATACTGTTAAGAATTTTTCTATGTTCATGAGGGATACTGTCTGTGCTGTTTTTTATAATGTCTGTTTCTAATTTTGGTACAGAGTGAATTTGGGAAATATTCCCTCCACTTCAATTTTCTGGGTGAGTCTGTAAAGAATTGTTACACAAACAATGAAATGTTTGGTAAAATTCACCCGTGAAGCCATTTGGGCCTGGAATTTTCCTTTTGGGAAGGGTTTTAAGTACCAATTCAATTTCTTTAATAGATATATGACTTTTCTGGTTATTTATTTCTTATTGAGTGATCTTTGGTAGTGTGTGTCTTTCAAGGAATTTGTCTATTCCTCTAAATTTTCAAATGTACTGGCATAAAGCTTTTCATAATATTTCATTATTCTTTAACATCTGTTGAATCTGCAGTGATATCATCTTTCATTCTTGATACTGGTAATTTATGTCTTCTTTTTGTCCTGATCAGTCTGGCTGGAGGTTTATTAATTTTATTGGTCTTCTCAAAAATCAGACTTTTTTTTTTTTTTTTTTTTGAGGAAGATTGGCCCAGAGCGAACATCTGTGCCCATCTTCCTCTACTTTATATATGGGACGCCTGCCACAGTGTGGCTTGATAAGCAGTGTGTAAATCCGTGCCCAGGATCTGAACTGGTGAACCCCAGGCCACCAAAGCAGGGTGCACAAACTGAACTGCTACACCACTGGGCCAACCCACAAAGAATCAGCTTTTTGTTTCACTGACTTTCTATTTGTTTTTCTGTTTTCTCTTTTATTGATTTCTACTTTGATCTTCTTTATTTCCTTTCTTCTGCTTATTTTAATATAATTTACTTTTTTTTTTAAGTTTCTTAAAGTAGAAGCTGAGGTAATTGATTTGAGATCTTATTTTCTAATACAGGCATTTTGGTGCTAAAAATTTCCCTCTAAGAACAGCTTTGGCTGCATCTCACAAATTCTAATATGTTTTGTTTTTATTTTCTTTCCTTTCGAAATACTTTCTAATTTCCCTTTTGATTTTTATTTGATCCATGGGTTATTCAGTAGTATGTTGTTTTTTTTCCCTCCCCAAAGCCCTAGTACATAGTTGTATATTCATTCTAGTTGCAGGTCCAAGTTCTTCTATGTGAGCTGCCACCACAGCGTAGCTACAGATGAGTGGTGTGGTTCCATGCCTGGGAACCAAACCCAGGCTGCCAAAGTGGAGCACACTGAACTTTAACCACTAGGCCATCAGGGCTGGCTCAGTAGTATGTTCTTTAGTTTCCAAATACGGGGGGATTTTCCAGAGATCTCTGTGTTACTGATCGTTAATTTAACTCCGTTATGGTTAGAGAACACACTTTTTCATCTTCCCAAATGGAAACTCTGTACATATTAAACAACTCTCCATTTCTCCCTCCCCCTAATCCACAGCAACCACCATTATTTAACATTTATTGAGACTTGTTTTATGGCACAGAATATGACCTGTTTTGAAAATGTAGCTCGGATTTGAGTCCAGATGCTCTGGGTCCAGAATCTATGCCCTCACCTCCTCCACAGTAGCTCCTTTGTTTCTTGAACAGACTTTCAGCTAGTCCTTTTCTTTTCAACTTTAAGGTCGCCCCTTTCCAAACCACTGCTAAAGAAAGCTGGCTCACCCACAAGTGAGCTTGTAAGGGTTTGCTGCCTGCTTCAGCTTCCTAGCTTTCCTACTGTCTGCTTGGATGCACCTTTTTTGGTCTACCAAGTCAGTTTCCTGATACTCGTCCATGTGTTTTTCAGCTTCCAAAACATAGTTGTTCTTCCTCTTCCATTCTCTTTGTCCTTGTGGGGCTAATTTTTTTTTATTGTGACAAAATATACATAAAATTTACAATTTTAATCATTTAAAATTAATTTACAGCTCAGTGGCATTAATTACATCCATACTGTTGTGCGACCATCGCCACCATCCATCTCCAGAACTTTTTCATCTTCCCAGATGGAAACTCTGTATGCATTAACAACTCTCCTTTCTCCCTCCCCCTAATTCATGGCAACCACCATTCTACTTTCTGTCTCTATGAATTTGACTCCCCTAGGGATCTCGTAATGTGGAATCATACAGTAGGTGTTTCTTTGCGACTTGCTTATTTCACTTAGCATAATGTCCTCAAGATTCATCCATGTTGTAGCATGTGTCAGAATTCCCTTCTTTCTTTAGGCTGAATAGTATTCCATCCTATGTATTTTGTTTACCTATTCATCCACTGAGGAACACTTAGGCTGCTTACACCTCTTGGCTATTGTGAATAACGCTGCTATTAACATGGGTGTGCAAATATCTGTTTACGTTTCTGTTTTCAATTCTTTTGGGTATATACCCAGAAGTGGAATTACTGAATCCTATGGTAGTTCTATGTTCAATTTTTTGAGAAGCCTCCAGACTGTTTTCCACATTGGCTGCACCATTTTACATTCTCTTATGAGGGTTTCTCTTTTTTCCTTTAAAAAATTCCTTCACTGTTCTTTTAACAGGAGTTCAAGGTGAAGTCCAAGTAAACGCATGTTGTTCAATCTGACATCTTTACCTGGGAGCCAGTAAGTCTTGCTGCACACACGAATGCATAAGCAGTGAATGAAACACCTCAGGGTCTACAGCCTTCCAAAGGGCTCCTTTACAGAGCAGATAGAAGAGCTGTAGTCGGCTGTGTCCACCACTAAGCACCCCTGTGATGTCTGTGCTTATGGAGGTCCCGGGAGACAAGCTGTGAAACCCTCCTGCTGGTGGCTGGCACCAAGGTGTGACCATGTGTGAGACGAGGCTAAGCTGGGGGGCATGTGAACTGGGGCTCACTGCATGGCACCTTGGTCCCTCAGGGTTATGACCACACAGAAGAGATGTCGTACACATGCTGGCAGACTAATCAAAGGCTTCTGAGGCCAAGGCAGGCAGTGGGATTGAGGGTGAGGCTCAGCTCTGCCCTCTCTGGCACTCCTGGGACCCGCTGCAGGTTTCTTCTGCTAAATGCAGGCTACATTCTCCTGGGCTGATGGGGCCTGCGTTCTTGACCAACACTCAGCACCCACATTGTTGATGGGCCGGTGGGAAGGAGTGCGAGCCCTCTCCTCTGGGCTCAGTGCTGAGCAGGGCCTGCAGCAGATGCCCACCCAGCAGTGGCTCTTGGGGCTGGGGACAGGGTTCTGGCTGGAGGGCGGCCCCATGCCATAGACATGAGACCCGATCCCCAAGCCTAGACGCAGGCCCCCGCCGATAGGACCATGCAGATCCTGTCTCCCTTTGTGAGCCCAGACCATACAGCCCTCTGAGACCACCCGGCCTCATTCAAGGGGTGGGGGAAGGGGGCTCAAAGCCATGGATGCCCAGGCTGATCCCCTATTCCCTCTTACATGCCAGCCAGGCCTCCTGGTGTAGACACTAGGACAAAGGTGCACAAACCTCTGTGGCAAGGGGAGTGTCCTGCTAGGCCCTGGACGGGGCCTGAGGCCTAAACTCCCTGTGGAAGCCCCGATGGGCAGCGGGAATGGCCCTGGGAGCCTCCGGCCTCTGTGTGTTCACTGCTCACTCACCTTTTCACTCAGCAAGCACTCCCTGGGGCCTCATGGGCTGCGTGCTGAGCAGTGGGCAACACTTCCAAGCCTCCTGCTCAAGGCAGTGACATCTCGAGGCCTTTTTGGAAGAAGCTGAGATGAACCATGAAGCCAGTCAGGGCTCACCTGCTCCTGGAAAGGCCTGAGAAGAATGAGGCAGATCCAGGCCCCCGCCAGGCTGCACGTCTGCAAGTGGGGGGAGCTGTCTGTTGTGTCCAGTGATCCTGCTTCAAAACTGTGTGCCTGGGCAAAAATCTCATGGCTTCCAAGACATCCCCCCAAACAGCTGACACGCTGGATGTGCTCGATGCACCTTCACTGGGGCCCACCACTGCCAAGCAGCTGTAGCCCCCATCACTGTGTACACACGCCCTGGCCCCCCACACCTAGGCTTGGGCAAGGTCCTCCTGCAGAGCAGTCTACAGCACGTCTGACCTGGAGGGCTTGTGGGAGCTTGAGTGTGTGCATGCATGTGCATTTGTGCATGTGCTTGTCTGGACGCTGGTTCCGTGGCTGTGCCCTGTGGACACCCAGGACTATCAGGGTGGCAGACAGCCTAGTGCTGCCTATGGCCCTGTCCCCATGTTCACTCTGCCCAGCCTCAGACTACAGCCAGCTGCCAGGTCAGCTGCATGGGCACCGCCTGGCCAGCAGGACCATTGTCCCTAGTCTTCCCCCGAGCAGGCCAGGCCTGGGCCCAGATGGACCCGACGCATGGCCTTTGGGAGCCTCAGGCAGAATTTGGCCCTGCACTTGGCCTCAGGCTGCCATAGCAGGTGGCTACCCGTACTGGTCCCAATCTCTGACCCCTTGGGGAAGCTCAGGGCCTCTCAGCTTGCAGCACCCCAAGGGCCTGCTGGTCTTGCCAGACCTGGTGCTGGGCCAATGAACGCTGCGATCACCATGCTCCTCCCCACTCTGAGAAGCCCTCCTCCAGGACCGCACAGTCTCCTTCCCACCTACAACAGATGGCCTGAGCCAGGCTGAGGTGGTCACTCCTCCATGCTGCAGGACGGTTGAAAGCAAATGCAGTAAGCACCTACAGGCCGACCATGGCCTCCCTGCTCTTGGGCTTTTTGCTTCTGCCCTCATTAGGCAGGGTGAAGAGCCACAGTGGCTTCAGAACAGAGTGGACACTGGCTGGCTAAGACATGGATGCCATGTGTCCTTGTTCAGGCCCCCCTTCCTATTGGCCCGTGGCCGGGGGACCCTGTGCCAGGACTGCCTGCTGCTCTTCCTAGGGCTTCAGTGCCCAGGGGAAACCCAGAATGGGGCCCTTAGGGGGCACATGTGTCTGCTTGGAAGTGCTGTGTCAGCTCCCATGTACCTGCTGCCCCTGAGGCACTGCCCAGCGCAGGCCAGGAAGCTCTCGCCACAGCACTTACCTGAGCTGGGGGCAGAGCCCAAGGTGGCAAGGAGTCCCATGTGCTGGGCCTTACCTTTGGTGTCATTGACGGGGTCCATGTGCCGGTAGATGTAGCCCTCCAAGTAGGAGTGGAACTTGGGTGTGGGCGGGAAGAAGGCAAGACAGATGGCCATGAGCTCCCAGCCGCGGGCCAGGCTCTCGAGGCGGAAGTTCTCCGTGGTCTGCCGGCACAGCTGAATGTAAAGCTCGTCCCGCAGGCCCTGCACGCTCCAGCCCTTAGTGGCAATCTCCAGGGCCACGTGCAGTGGGTCTGCCTTGGCGCGTCGGTCGCCCATGTACATCTGGATCAGTTTGAAGATCTCGCAGGCCTCCTTCTTCACGTGGCGGTCGCTGGTCACGATCATGGGCTTCTTGATGGACTCACTGCTCCAGGCTAGCATGTTGGCAATGGACACCTTCCGCCGGAAGAGGCCCTGCGTGTGCTTGTTGAAGTGCTTGGAGGCCCAGTTTTCAATGTCGGTCTCCGAGGATGGCTTGCGCAGCGTGAAGGTGGGGAACACGCAGCTGGCACTGGGCATCACACTGCGGGTCTGTCGGCTGCTCTCAAACTGGGCACAGGTCCCGAGATCCTCGGACTGGGGAGCACAGAGGGGCTGTGAGGGGGTGGGGGTCCCACCTGACCCAGTCAGCTGAGAGGCGTGGCCTCCCTGCTGGCCCCAAGGCTGCTGGAGGAGTAAGGCCAGGGTAGGGTGGGGTGGGCATTCAGGTGACCTGCTGGCAGGGGAGGCAGGAAAACAACTTTTGCTGGGCAACCCAGGCTGGGGCTAGGCCTGGGCTTCCAGCTTTGCACCTCATCTTGTTCCACTCGCTTCGTAAAGACATGCTAGCACCGTCCTCTCGAAAGGCTGGGGCAGGGACTCAGAGAGGCCCTTCTTCCAACCTCTACCCTGAGAGTTGACCTCCAGGAGGTACCCTCCCTGCTCCTGATACCAAGGGTTGTAGGGGCCAGCGTGGGCCTGGAGGTGGGAGGAAACCGCATGTGCTTTTCCTCGGCTTCTCGAGGTGCCTGTAGCCCCAGGTGGGGAGATGCCAGGGACGCAGCACCCACAGGTGCTCACGTGGCCCTCCCCAGGCTGGACACTGGCCCCGTGTGTGGGGGCCCACAGGGTGTGGCAGGGCTGCCTCCTGCTGGCCTTGCTGCTGCTGTTTTGCTTCTGCTGGTTCACTGAGCTTCGAGGTTGGGAAGCAGATGGAAAGGGCAGCCCCATGAAGACGCGGAAGACCCCAGATGCAAAGTCTGACAGAGAAACACAAATTCTCCCTTGGTCCTCAAAACCACCTCCCCTTCCCTGTTGCTGTGTCCACTTTCCCCAGCAAAGATGCCCATATGGCATCTCGGGTAGAGTGATGCCGTGCAGAGGCAGGATCAGGCCTCAGCGGGGCTGTGGGCTGCAAGCCTCCCATCCCGTGATGCTGGGAAGAGTGGGGGTTGCTCCAAGGCCCCTGCCTGCCTCCCTAACGGCCTCAGCCTAACTGCACAAGGCCTGTCACTCAGATAACAGCTCCTCCTCACCTGGCGCTCTTGGGAGCTCCCGTGCCCTCTGTCTGAGGAGCAGGTTCTTGCTGCTCATTCTCCATCTCCCACCTACCCAGGCTGCCTCTTCCCATCTGTCTTGTGTCCTCCCGTGTTACAAGCCACAGACAGAAATGCTGTTCTGAGCTCTCCAGCCTGGAAGGGCACTAAGGTGGCCTGGCCTGGGGGATGCTGGTTGCCCAAGGTCACCAGGCCCTTGGCACCTCTTCCTCGGCAAGGTTTGGGGTGAATGTGAGGAGTCTGACACCGGGAGGCCCTCTGGCCACTGGCAGCTCCAAGCAGATGCCAGGGAAGACCCTCAGCTTTGACTTCATGCAGCAGACTGGTGTGAAAGGTCAGGGGCCAGGAGGTAAGAACTAGGACACTCGCCTACACTGAGTCCTGGGGCACAGGGCTCCCAGCACATGACCCGGACAGAAGGTGCCTGCAGGCCCTTAGAGCCTGACTGATGTCTGTGCCTGGCACTGCCCAGGGAGCATACACTAGGCCAGGCCTCTGCTTTGTCTCCAGCTGCAGCCCGAGATCCTAGGAGCCACCTGGGGCCTGCTAAGCATGTCCTGGACCCCAGGGCCAGGTGTCCAGTCTCCCTGTGTGTGGGGAGCCTTGCTCGAAAAGAGTTCTGAGCCATGGGAGGAGGGCCTGACGCTCCACCTGCACAGTTCCTCACCTGAAAAGCCATTCACAGGCGGGAAAATAGAGTGGGTGGGTGGCTGCCTGCCCATCTCCCCTGCCTGGCCTGGCATCAGGGCACAGCCTCTGGACCCCAGGTGACTTGCCAGCACCCGGCTAGGCCTGGCCGGGAGCTGACGTGAGGGAGCCCTGCGCAGCTGGGAGCCTCAGGGGCACCTGCAACCTATCACCAAACCAGCCAGGAACCTGAGTGCCAGCCCACCCTGCCTGGGGCCTCGCCGTGGCCACGTGTCCCTACCTGTGAGGGGTGGAGGTAGGGCTCCGGTGAGGCCAGGTTGGTCTGCACAGAGACGCTTTTCTCGAGCAGGATCTGGGGGAAGGCGAGCCTCTCCAAGGCGCCCCTCTGCCAGTGCTTGCTCTCCTGCTGGGCCAGTGCCTCATCCTCACTGAAGGCACGCACCACGGGCCCCGGCATGGGCAGTGGCACGGCCCCGTCGCTCTCATAGCCCGAGCCGTCCTGCTGGGAGTCCCAGCTGCCCCTCTGCTTCAGGTGGAAGTGGGCCTGCTGTGCTTCCCAGGCCAGCCGCGCCTGAGCCAGGAAGGGCTCGGCTGTGCCCCGTGCCCCATCTGCCTCACCCGCCTTGCTCTCTGTGCGCTTCACTGGGGCCAGGCTGGGCCCACACGAGGGCCGTTCCTCAGCCAGGGGCTGCTCGCTGAGCAGGTCGCGGTCCCCAGGGCCATCAGCAGATGAGGTGCTGGGGGCATGACACAGAGACGGGTTCCTGCTCTTCCTCTTGCGTGTGCCTGGGGAGTAGCCCGTTGAGGACATGGTGTCCTGCTGGCTGGACCAGGACATGGCGTCGTCCTGGGCCTGGGGCAGTGGCGTGGGTGGTTGGGTGTGCCGCGGCTCAGGGCCCTGCATGCTGCTGTAGTCCCCAGACGTGACCCCCAGGCGTTGGTCCCGCAGTGGGCAGGGGCTGGGCTGCAAGGAGAGTGAGCCACCCCCGGGGTTGGGCGCATACTTGTGGCGTGGGCCTGAGCGCAGCTTGGGGCTTGAGCCAGCCTGCTCCACGTACACCAGCTGCCGCACGTACTCCTTGCCCGCGGGGCTGTACTCGAGGCTCAGGAAGCGCTCGGGGCACTTCTGCCTGGTGAGCACCAGCTGCTGGTAGGGTGAGGCGGAGGCCTGCTTGGGCGACTGTGGGAAGGGCGGCGGTTTGCGGCCCGGGGACCGCTGGGGCGAGCCGGCCTGGTAGCCCCCGCCAGCCTCGTACTGTACGTCCATGGGGGGCTCGTCGTAGATGGGGGCCTGGTACTCCACAGGGGGCTCCTCGTAGAGAGGGGGTTCATAGGCATAGCGTGGGGAGGAGGGCTGCGAGTCACCAGCAGGCTTGCGGGGCTGAGCCAGCAGTGGGGAGCAGCTCCCGAGATCAGCCCTCTTCAGGAAGGGCGACGGTCTCCGCTCAGGGAAGAAGACGGAACCGTCTGCATCAGGGGCAAATGTCTGCAGGCTGGGTGAGTGCTGCCCACCCGAGGGTCTGCGGGAGCGGCCCCCAGGCTGACTGTCCAGGGGGTAGCCGTTACCCTGCGGGGAGAGGAAGCTGGGCTCCCGGTCAGCAACTTTGATGAGCATGCGTTCCTTGGTGCCCGAGTTCCACCGGAGTGAGGAGGTCCTGAGGGGGACAGGCACAGGTTACCTGGGGGAAGTGGAAGTCTGGCCCCACTGCCAGCCTGGAGCCATTACCCACTCGCCCTGGCCTCATGGGCATTTGAAGTCAGGGCCCAGAAGGACTGGTCATTTCTCAGCATCCTCCTCACCCCCAAAATGAGACTGCAGGCTGTGGGGGCCTGGTACTTTCTAGAGGGCTCCCTGTAAACAACCTGTGCACCCTTCGTTGCTAGGGCCCTGACCCCAGGATGTAGCTGCCCTCTGTCCTGGGAGCTCCCCTCACACACCTCCTGACTCAGCCCTGCAGCCCTCCCCTCCAGGGGTCTCTCCTGACTAGGGAGCTTCCCCAAGGTCCCTGGCTGCTGCCCATCATGACACTACCTGCGAGGGCCTCTCTGTGTGTCTCTGCTCTGGTCCCAGCACAGCACCAGGCACACAACTATTTCTGTAATGGAGAACCCAGAGGCGGCCCTCCCAGAGGGAGGCCTCTCTCTCTATATGCATACTTCCCTGCAGGCCTCGCTCCTGGGCTCAGCACCTGCCCCTGCTCTTACTGCACAGTGGGGTGACGTGCCCCGTGCACCAGCATGTCAAGCCCTGTTTTCAACCACAGAGGCTCCTGTGAGATCCCAAAAGGCTGACTGACCCCCTGTGCCCTCTGCCCTCACAGTCAGCACTCTGCACCTGGATGGAGATGCCTGCTAAAGCCTGCATAACTCCCACAGTCCCTAGGGGTTATGGGGCTGAATCCTGGCCTCTCCACCCAGTGGGGGGCCATGCTGCATGTGTGGCCTCTTCTGAACCTCAATTGCTTGGTGACCACGAGTGACACTGCCCTGGGAAGCTGCTGGCAGGATGTGCAGACTCAGTGCCCACACTGTGCTCCGCCCACTCAAGGTCAGCACTTGGGGCCCATGGCTGCATCTGCAATGCCAGGGGTGGGACTTCAAGTCCAGGAGAGATGAGTGGGGCTCACCTGTGCCACTTCCACTCTCCCTCAAACAACTTCTGGCTGGTGTTAGGATTTTCTTTTCTTTTTGCTGAGGAAGATTTGCCCTGAGCTAACATCCATGCCACTCTCCCTCTATTTTTTAGTATGTGGGCCGCCAGCACAGCATGGCTGCTAACAGAGTGGTATAGGTCCATGCCTGGGAACTGAACCCCAGGCCGCTGAAGTGGAGCATGCTGAACTTAACCACTAGGCCACAAGGTCTGGCCCAGGATTTTCTTTTTGTATTTCATATTCAGCACACATGTTTAAGTGTCTGGGAGTCACAGCACTTCTTCAATCTGTGGCTGTGTAATTTTTGGAAACTCTTGACCATTACCTTTTCAAACATTACCTTTATCCCATTTCCTCTCTCCTCTCTTCTGGGATCAATTACAGTCCTTTTCACTATGTGCCATATGGTTTCATGCCATATTCTGTCTTTCCCATTCCCTGGACTTTCTACACTTCACAACAGATATTTTCTTCTCATCTACCTTACAATTTACTAATTTTGTATTCAGCTATGTTTAATCTGCTCTTACACTGATCTACTGAGTCCTTAGTTTTTGTTATTACATTTTCCAGTTCTAGAATAGATTTCCTATTTGCTCCACATCCTTGCCCATATTTGGTCAGTGTTCTAAATTTTTGTCTTCTAATAGATGTATAGTGGTATCTAACTGTTGTTTTAATTTGCATTTCCCTGATGACACATAATGTGGAGCATCTTTCATATGCTTATTTGCCATCTGTATATCTTCTTTGGTGAGGTATCTATTTAGGTTTTTAGCCTATTTTAAATAGATATTTAATTCTTTTTTTTTTTTTGACATTGTTTTTTAAAGCATTTTTAGGTTCACAGCAAAACTGCAAAGAAGGTACAGAGATTTCCCAGAAACCCCCTGCCCCTACTCATGCACAGCCTCCCCAGTTACCAACATCCGAATCAGAGTGGTACATCTGTTGCAACACCATAATCACCCAAGTCCTTAGTGTGCTTTATGGTTCACTCTTGGTGTTGTACATTCTGTGGGTTTGGATAAATGTATAATGACATGTATCCACCATTAAGATATTATACAGAGTATTAGTATTTTCATTCCTCTGTGGTCCTCCTATTCATCCCTTCTTCCCCCAACTGTCGGCAACCAATAATCTTTGTATTGTCTCCACAGAAGCCAAGCTAGTGAGCAGATCTTTGGCCTCCAAAGAAGCCACTGTGCAAAGGTTACAGTCTGTATGATTCCAGAACGTCATATAACTGGAATCATGCAGTATGTAACTTTTCAGATTAGCTTCTTTCACTCAGTCATATGCATTTAACGGTGCTCCTTTCATGGTTTGATAGCTTACTTCTTTTTAGCACTGAATATCATCCCACTGTCTGGATGGACCACAGCTTATTTATACATTCACCTACTGAAGGACGTCTTGGTTGCTTCCAGGTTTTGGCAATTATTAATAAAGCTGCTGTAAACATTTGCGTGCAGGTTTTTGTGTGGACGTAAGTTTTCACGTCCTTTGGGTAAGTACCAAGGAGCACAACAGCTGGATCCTACAGTAAGGGTATGTTTAATTTTATAGGAAACTGCCAAATTGTCTTCCAAAGTGGCTGTACATTTTGCATTCCCACCAGCAATGAATAAGAGTTCCTGTTGCTCCACATCCTCACCAGCATTTGGT
Source organism: Equus caballus (assembly GCF_041296265.1). Classification (NCBI taxonomy): domain Eukaryota; kingdom Metazoa; phylum Chordata; class Mammalia; order Perissodactyla; family Equidae; genus Equus; species Equus caballus. The sequence continues at coordinate 98,483,286 of NC_091692.1, forward strand.
GTTGTCAGTGTTCTAAATTTTTGTCTTCTAATTGGTGTATAGTGGTGTCTAACTGTTGTTTTAATTTGCATTTCCCTGATGACATATAATGTGGACCACCTTTCATATGCTTATTTGCCATTCGTATATCTTCTCTGGTGAGTTATCTCTTTAGGTCTTTAGCCTATTTTAAAATCAGGTTGTTTGTTTTCTCATTGTGGAGTTTTAAGAGTTCTCTGCATATTTTGAATAACAGTCCTTGAGTATCAGATATGTCTTTTGCAAATATTTTCTCACAGTCTGTGACTTGTCTCTCATGCTCTTGTCACTGTCCTTCACAGAGCAGAAGTTTCTAATTTTAATGAAATCCAGTTTATCAATTACTTCTCTCATGGATTGTGCTTTGATGTTGTACCTAAAAAGTCATCACCATACCCAAGGTCATCTATGTTTTCTCCTATGTTATCTTCTGGGAGTTAGTTTCGTGTTTTACATTTAGGTCTGTGATCCATTTTGAGGTAATTTTTGTGAAAAGTGTAAGGTCTGTGTCTAGATTCTTTTTTTTTTCACTTGTGCATGTCCAGCTGTTCCAGCACCATTTGTTGCAAAGACTGACTCTGCTCCATTGTATTGCCTTTGGTCCTCTGTCAAAGATCAGTTGACTATATTTATGGGGGTCTGTTTCTTGGCTCTCTATTCTATTCCATTGATTGATTTGTGTATTCTTTTGCCAACACCACACCGTCTTGACTATGGTAGCTTTATAGATCAGTTGACGATATTTATGGGGGTCTGCTTCTTGGCTCTCTACTCTATTCCATTGACTGATTTGTGTGTTCTTTGCCAACACCACACTGTCTTGACTATGGTAGCTTTATAGATCAGTTGACCATATTTATGGGGGTCTGCTTCTTGGCTCTCTACTCTATTCCATTGATTGATTTGTGTGTTCTTTGCCAACACCACACTGTCTTGACTATGGTAGCTTTATAGATCAGTTGACCATATTTATGGGGGTCTGCTTCTTGGCTCTCTACTCTATTCCATTGACTGATTTGTGTATTCTTTTGCCAACACCACACTGTCTTGACTATGGTAGCTTTATAGATCAGTTGACGATATTTATGGGGGTCTGTTTCTTGGCTCTCTACTCTATTCCATTGACTGATTTGTGTGTTCTTTGCCAACACCACACTGTCTTCACTGTGGTAGCTTTATAGCAAGTCTTCCAATCGTGTAGTAGTAGTCATCCAACTTTGCTCTCCTTGAATATTGTGTCAGCTATTCTGGGTCTTTTTCTTCTCCATATAAATTTTAGAATCAGTTTGTCAATATTTACAAAATAACTTGCTGGGATTTTGATTGAGATTGCATTGAATCTATAGATGAAGTTGGGAAGAACTGATATCTTGATAACATTGAGTCTTCCTATCCATCAACATGAAATATCTCTCCATTTATTTAGCAGTTCTTCTTTGATATTTTTCATCAGAGTTTTGTAGTTTTCCTCACAAAGATTTTGTAAGATTTATACCTAAGTATTTGACTTTTTTTGGTGCTAATGTAAATAGTATTGTTTTAATTTCAAATTCTTCTTGTTCATTGCCAGTATATAGGAAAGCAGTTGGCTTTTTTTTTTTTTTAAGATTTTATTTTTTCCTTTGTATCCCCAAAGCCCCCCAGTACATAGCTGTATACTCTTCGTTGTGGGTTCTTCTAGTTGTGGCATGTGGGACGCTGCCTCAGCACGGTTTGATGAGCAGTGCCATGTCCGCGCCCAGGATTCGAACCAACGAAACACTGGGCCGCCTGCAGCGGAGCGCGCAAACTTAACCACTCGGCCATGGGGTCAGCCCCAGCAGTTCTTTTGTGAATTCTTTAGGATTTTCTACATAGATGACCATGTAATCTGTGAACAAAGGCAGTTTTATTTTTTCATTCCCAATCTGTATACATTTTCTTTCTTTTTCTTGTCTTACTGCATTAGCAAGAACTTCCAGCATGATGTTGAAAAGTAGGGGTGAGAGGCGACATCCTTTCCTTACTCCTGATCTCACCAGGAAAGCTTTGAGCTTCTCACCACTATGTATGATTAGCTGTAGGGTTTTTGTAGATATTCTTTGTCAAGTTAAGGAAGTTCCTCTCTATTCCTAGTTCACTGAGAGTTTTTATCACGCACAGGCACTGGATTTTGTCAAATGCTTTTTCTGCATCTGTTGATATGATCATGGATTGTTCTTCTTTGGCTTGCTGATGTGATGGATTATATTGACTTTTGAGTGTTGAACAACACTTGTATACCTGGTATAAATCCCACTTGGTCATGGAGTCTAATTCCTTTTACACATTGTTGGATTTGACTTGCTAATATTTTGTTGAGGATTTTTGCATCTATATTCATGAGAAAGATGGGTCTGTAGTTTTCTTTTCTTGCAATGTCTTTGTCTGGTTTTGGGATTAGGGTAACGCTGACTTCACAGAATGAGTTAGAAAGTATTCCCCCTGCTTCTATCTTCTGAAAGAGATTGTAGAGAATTGGTATAATTTCTTCCATAAATGTTTGGCAGAATTCACCAGTGAACCTATCTGGGCCTGATGCTTTCTGTTTTTGAAGATGATTAATTGTTGATTCAATTTCTTTAACAGATATAGGCCTATTCAGATTGTTTATTTCTCTTGTGTGAGTTTTGGCAGATTATGTCTTTCAAGGAATTGGTTCATTTCACCTAGGTTATCAGATTTGTTTGCATAGAGTTGTTCATAGTGTTTCTTAATCATCTTTTTAATGTCCATAGGATTTGTAGTGATATCTCTTCTTTCATTTCTGACATTCATAATTTGTGTCCTCTTTCTTTTTTTTTTTCCTAGCCTGGCTAGACACTTATTGATTTTATCGAACATTTCTTAGAATCCACTTTTCATTTTCCTGATTTTCCCTATTGATTCCCTGTTTTCAATTGCATTTGATTCCTGCTCTAATTTTTATTTTTCTTCCGCTTACTTCAAATTTAATTTGCTCTTTTTTTTCTAGTTTCCTAGAATGAAAGCTTAGATGATTGATTTTAGATCTGTCTCCTTTTCCAGTATATGCATTCACTGCTATAAATTTCCCTCCAAGTACTGCTTTTCTTGGCTGCAACCCACCAATTTTGATAAGTTGTCTTTTCATTTTTATTTAGTTCAAAATATTTTAAAGTTTCTCTTGAGATTTCTTCTTTGACCCATGTGTTATTTAAAAGTGTGCTATTTAATCTCCAAGTATTTTGGGACTTTCCAGCTGTTATTTATTTTTAGTTTAATTCCATTGTGGTCTAAGAGCAGATATTGTATTTCCAGTCTTTTAAATTTGTTAACCTGTTTTTTCAGCCCAAAATGTGATCTTGGTAAAATTATTTGATTTTTAAAAACTACCATTTAATACCTTGTACATATGAATATTTATTAAAGTCTGTGTCTGATAACTCTAAAATACAGATCTCCCGTGGGTCTGTTTCTAATGTCTGTTTTTCTTTTTAATCAGTTCTGGTACTTTTAGACTGAAATCCTGGTAGCTGTGTATGGAAAGCTGTAGAGAGAATCTGAGGCCCCAGGTGCATTTTTGCTTCTGGCGGGCAGTTGGGGTGAGAGCAGATCACTTGAATCCCCTTGGGGACTGAGTTGACTGGAAGTAGGGTTTATGTTTGGGGGCTGGTCTACTTAAGGTTCACCCTGTTCCTAGGTGTAGCCCTTCAGGAGTTCAAGTGGAAACAGGGAATGTTAACTAGAGTCCCTCTTTGTGGTTCCTGAAAGCCAACATTTGGACCTCTAGCCCTGTGGAACCACCCAAAGGCCTGCTCGCCTTCTCAGCCTCTTGACTGTCATGAGGGAGAGGCAGCGTCACACGTGTGCTCAGCTGCACTGATCTCTGCACCTCGGCTCTCAAGTCCCCACTCCTCAGCAGATCTCTGATGAGTGCAGGATGATTTTGTCTATTTTGTTCTCGGTGTGCAGTTAATCTACCATGGCAGAATGTGGAAATCCCAAGCTTCTTAAGAAACAGTTGTGTAGCTTGGTCCGTCTGCCTCCGTCCTCTGATTATTGCTGGGCCTTTCTGGACAAGGCCACAAGTCCCAATTACTGGGAGTGGGTGAGACGGGATCTGAAGAATGAGGGTCAGTAATGTAAGACCAGGGTGCAAGTGAGAGGGCCCGTGCTGACTGTGTGGCAGCCTGTTCCAGTGTGCTGGGTTCATGGCCCACTCGGCGCAGCCAGGATCAAACCCTGCTGGTTGGCCATGATGTCCAGCAGCTTGGCCTTACCACCCCAAGGAGAGGTTGGACAGCAGCAAGGCTCTTAATACAGGCTCCCATTTCTGGGAACTCTGCTCGTGCTCCTGCTTGCTGGAGACTGCTCCAGGCCTGCCACACGCGGCCAGCCAGGCAGAGAAAGGTGGCAGTTAGTGTGCCAGGGCATGCAAACCCTGAAGACTGGCTTTGGAGTCCAAGACACCTGGGACTGAACTCCAGCCCGTCACTCCCCGGCAGCAGAGCTTGGGAAAATTACCTACCATTTCTGTCTCAGTGTCCTCATCGGTTCTCATGAGGATTATATAACATAGCGTGCATATGATAAAGTCCTTAGCTCAGTACTGACACACAGGAAACACTCCGCAAGTGTGACCCGTTATTTCTGCACATCTTTTCACCACTAAGCAGACAGTGACACAGCCTTCATGCCAGGCCCTCTGCATGGGCTGTGATGTAAAGAACGGTCCCTGCCTGCGGAAGCGCGCTGAGGGGTGTGGCCCAAGAAGGCACCTCACTGGCCTGTCAGTCGTGGGCCTTCAAGGTGCTGCTGGATGAGGAGGCTGGGAGGAGTGTCAGGCAGAGTCAAGAGCACATGAGAGGCCTGTGGGTCAGAGGACACATCTATTCCAGGACCCAAAAGTAGTTCCACCTAGTTAGGGCAGAGATGGGAGAGGATGAAACAGGAGGAAAGAAGACTTCTGGCCCTGCCCTCCACAGTAGAAGGTGTCCCTGGGCTGGGGGCAGAGGCCAGTGCTGCAGTACGTATGCGCGCCAAGCACCTCCACAGAAGTCTCTCATTCGATCCTCAAGACAGGCCTGAGGCCTGTGTGGGTACCTGAGTCGCAGGCTCCATATCACACATGGGGAAACAAGCCCTCAGGGGCCCAGAGATGGCGCTTGGTCATGGAGAGCAGGTGCCCCATGGACAGCCAGGTGGGGCCCACCCTTGGCAGGCATCCAGTGAGTCTTTTGGTCTGATGAGGCATCTCTTGTACCCTGTCCCTCTGGGCCTCACCCACCCACTTACTGTGCAGGCGGCTTCACCTCTCATCCCCAGGCTGGGCCCCATATTCCCACCTGACTCCACTGCTCTGCCCTTTTCTTGGGAGCCCTCCCCGAACCCTCACATCCAGTTTCTAGGTCTTGCTGTCTGCTTTTTGTCCAGAGTCTCTTAAGCTTGCCCTTCTGGGACAAGTGAGTGGCCCGATGACCCTGCTGTCTGCAGCTGCACTTTCCACGCTGTCCAACCTCCCTGGCCTACCTCGACCTCTGTCTCTTTACAGCTCCCCAAACCCAGGAAGCTTGTCTTCCTCATCCGTTCCTTAATTCCCCATCAACTCTGCCTGGACAGTGGTACCGAGGCACAGGGACACCACCCACCCCTAAATAAAATGGGATGATTGCCCAATACAGTTGTTCAGTGGACTCTGTCAAACCAGGAGGGAAGGAGGAAACAGGCTTCCTCTGCCTCTGGAGAGGCTGGAAGCCAGGCAGGCAGCGCAGAGGCAGGTGTGGAAGAGCAGGGATGGACGGCTCCACTCAGCCCAGGGCGTCTCTCCCATGGCCTGTTTTCCAAAGAACAGAGAGCCCTGCACAAAACCAAAGCCGGAGGAAGCCTGCTGTGCTGCCGCCTGTTCAGGGATGCACTGCTCTGTGTATGGACGCCTGGGAGGGGCAAGAGAGAACCAGACCTGACCCCAAGAGTTTCAGAGGAAAACCTCTGCACCAAAGCTCGTAAACACAACTCACAGAGGCATGCTCACGTGGAACAAGAAGAAACCAAACGTCTCAAGTCATGTTTGAAAAGCAACTTCAGCTACCTAGTTCTCTGACTGCCCTGCAAACCTCCAGGTCCACCGGGGCCCCCCCATGCCTGAGTTGGGCAGACTGTATGCCAGGCTGTGTCCCCACTGCTACCCTGCCCCATGGCCTCCAAAGCTGCCAGCCCCTGCCCTGCTCAGTGCACAGCCTTGGTGGACACCATGGGCTAGGCCTGGAGAGGCTCTTTCCCGCTTCCCCTCCTCCTCGTAGAGCCTGTCCACAGTGTCTGGGACGGGGAGTGTCTCTTCCCCAATCTGTCCACAAAAGTCAGCTTCCCTGTTCTTCCCACACTTTCTGGGTGAGCGTTACTCCTAAAACAACAACGTGTTGTTCTCATGTCCTGGGTGGCACCCAGGATGGTAGTGCTGGGGCAGCACTGGGCCACCAAAGACCAGGCGGGCATAAACACACTACAGGGTGCGATGGCCTTTGATGGGCAGCCTGCTAGAGCACCACCCAGTATGGGAAATGTCAAGTCTGGGGACATGCCCTGACCTGCCCAGCATGGAGAGTCCTGCCAGTCAGCCGCCCACACCTGGAGGCACGGGAGGCTATGAAGCATGCCCACTGTCACACAGCACGCCACTGGACCCAGTGTGGGATCAGTTTCCCTTCTACATCAACAAACCTACGTACCACCTCCCAGCTTCATTCTTAAACTGTCCGAGCAAACCACCAAAGGCCCCTCAGGTCTTCAAATTCTTCCCCAACACTGGTGTCACTCCTGTTGGTGTGCTGGGGGCACCCAGGCCACCCAGAGGCACAGCACCACACCTAGTTCCCCCACAGCTGGGGGAGCAGCTGCCTGCTCCAGCCTGGACACACGAGTTGACCGAGGGATGGCCCCTGCCCAGCCTGGCAGCTACTGCACCCCAGGGTCTTGAAGGTCATCCCCAGAACCTTCCAAAGTCCTGAAAAGCCAACCCAAGGCTGAGAGAGACCAAAGTCTGCTCCCTTTCCTACGATTAACACCAATCTTCCCGACTTCACCTGGGAAGTGCTCCCATGCATGGCCTGCAGCTCCCAGGGAGACCACATGCTGAAGACCCCCCCAGGACCTCACTCCTCCTCCAGGGACCGGGGCAGTGCCATGAGCTCCATGGCTCCCTAAACTGGGCAGTGACAAGGTTCTTCCAGAATCAAAAGCTGCCATATGAGCCTGGGGGACACTCTGGGAGGCTCTGCCCAGGACAGTGGCCCCAACAGCCTCTCCTCACATTCCACTGGACAGTGCAGGGCACTGTGTACCGTGCACATCCAGCTAGCTGCTGAGCCAGACTCTTCTCCACTTCACCCAGCAGCTGCCAAGAAAACCACCCTCGGGGCAGTAGACAGGGCCAAGCCTGAGACAGTGGGCTCTACCTGTAGTGAAGAAGTTGGCCGTCTGCATTGTAATCCCTGTAAATCTCATAGTCCTTCTCAAGGAACACTCCCGGTGGTGAAGAACTGAAATACAGCAAAATGAAAAACACGAATGTAAGTGCAATAATTTTAAAACACAGTACATTTAAAACAATATGATTTCACTTTTAAGAATGTGAGTGTGGCCCTTTCACTCTCTCACAAATGACCCCAGTGTCCTGGCTCCTGCCCACAAAGCTGTCCCTGTCACTTGATCAAACAGTTATTTCTTCTGCTGTAAGCCCACCTCCCTACAGTGCTTGGCACACGGCCTGGATGGAACGGACTGGAGACCCACCTGCCCTCTAGCAGAGACAGCCCCACTGTGGCCCCGTTCAGAGGTTGGGAGGCAGGCAAGGACACTGATGGCCTCATCCGGGATTTTAGGAGCTCGGATGACTGTAACTGGGGCTCCTATTCTAAATGCACAGTGAGGGGGTCAGTGAGACTCACAGCTTTGACCAGACATGACCAGACGACCCGAGAAGGACGCAGCACTAGAAATACCCCTTATGGGGACAGTAACCTTCTTAAAGGTGGGGGTTTGGAATACAACAGGCACTCAATATCTGGGAAATGAATAAGTGGGTGATTATCTCAGCAGATGTTCAAAGGCACGTGATAAAATTAACATCTATTTATGATTTCAAAAACTCTCAGTAACCCAGAAGTAGAGGAAAATTTACTTAAATTGATCAAGAATATCCCTAATAAACCCAAGGCCTTATGATATTCAGTAGTAAAAGGCTGAAAGCAACCCAGTAAAGTCAGGATAAGATCATCTACTCTCACTACCACTATGTAATAGTTTTGGAAATGCTAGTCAATGCAACAAGACGAGAAAAAGAAAAGTAAGAGATTTAAATACTTGAAAGAAAGAGATAAAACTATCCTTACCTGTCAACCTAGAAAAACTAAAAGAATCAACTGACAAACTATTAGAAGTATTAAGAGAGACTGGTAATGTAGTGTTCACTTCTGTAACACATAAAATCAATGGCCTTTCTGTGTTAGCAGTAACTGGACAGAAACAAAGTTCGCTTCATCATAGTGATAGCAACAAAAATAAAACAAAAGTCCTAGGCATAAATTAACAAGGAACATGTTGGCTCAACATGAAATAAAACATTTTATTTTTAATAATTCCTTTATATATCTTTCATTGAGGTATACATATATATTTAATATATAACAGAGAAACACATAATCTTGGATGAGAAAACTTGATAATTATAAAGATATAACTTCTCTTTAGTTAATAAATTTAATGTAATTCTAATAAAATTTCCAACAGGAAGGAATGTTTTTAGAACTTAGAATGTTTAAAAAGTTAACCCCAGGGGCTGGCCCCCTGGCCGAGTGGTTGAGTTCACGCGCTCCGCTGCAGGTGGCCCAGTGTTTCGTTGGTTCGAGTCCTGGGTGCGGACATGGCACTGCTCGTTGGGCCACGCTGAGGCAGCGTCCCGCATGCCACAACTGGAAGGACCCACAACGAAGAATATGCAGCTATGTACCGGGGGGCTTTGGGGAGAAAAAGGAAAAAAAAAATAAAATCTTTAAAAAAAAAAAAAGTTAACCCCAAAAATTAAACATAAGAATAACTAAGAAAAAATTCAGAAATGATAATGGGAGAGATTGTTTGTACCATCAGTTATAAACAATATTATAAAGCTACATAATTAAAACAATATGGCACCGGTAGAGGACTAGACAGATTATGGAATGCAATAGAAAGCCTAAATATTGACCCAAATATATGTAAGAATTTAGTAAATAAGAATTAAAAATTTCCTATTTAGCAAGTACACTGGAAAAAAATCATGTGTCTAGCAAAGGGAGCTCCTATCAGCTCACTGTTGTCCAACCTGAGAAAGAGAATGCAGCTGTGGAGATACCGCTGTGGTACTTTAAAGCTGATAGCAGACAGTACCAAGTGGGTTTTAAAGTTTTCTTCTTTGTAATTATATGTATTTTCTACAACTAATGTGCATTGCTTCTCTAATAAAAATGTCAATTTTTAAAAAAAAAGTTGAATAAATGAATGGCTAATGTTAACACTGACTGGTAGTCAATATCTTCAAAGATATAATTATGCTATAGAACAAAAAGCTGGAAATATGAAAAATGATATATGCAAACCCATCTATAAGATACCGATACTTCCATCTCTATCTACATCAGTCAGCGCATCCCTCCTCCTGCTTCTAACTGGCCACCAAAAGCCCTGCAAGCTGCGGGCACCCTGGTCATTGGTTACAGTTACGGCCACCACCCTGTATGCTCCCTGTGATCACTGTGGCTTTGCCACTGGTGCCCAGGCCAGGCTGAACCATGGTTCTTCTTTCTTCAAAGTCAGAGCCAATGCTGTCTTCCCACCACTGGGTTGTGACCTACACCTCAGCATCCTGGAGGCACCATGGACTCCTCTTGCTGGACTCAATGGCGTCACAGTTCCCTGGGCCCTTAGGGGCTCTGACGCTCCATTCCCCACTCCAGCCACCAGTGCCCAGGGCTGTCAACTCTCCTCCAGACTGCCGCTGACCAACCAAAGCACCAACTCCATGCTGAGTCTAGGCTGGGGGCAGGGATCAAAGCAGGTGAGGCAGATATATTTCTGCTCCTACAGAGCTCACATTCAGTGTGGAGTTCACCACGGAACGAACCAGAGCCTCAAGCCACTGTAGGACCCAGACAGGGAGCAGCCCTAGGGAGGGAGGCCGGGGACAGCTCTCTGAGAGGGCAGTTTCAGCAGAGAACGGGGGAAACAGGAGACTAGACAGAGGGACTGCAAGGGAGCCGAGTTTGGCACATCCCAGGAACAGAAGGGAGGCCCCTGTGCTGAGGCCCAGCGAACAGTGAGTGGGGGCGCAGAGGGGCCTGAGCCAGATCACACAAGGCCTTCTGGGCTGGCCACAATGGAAACCCTGCATTTCACTTTACGTCAGGAGTCAGCAAACTATAGCTTGTTGGCCAAGTCCAGCCTGCTGTCTGTTTTTGTGAGCTAAGAATCACTTTTATATTTTTAATTTTTTGTGTGTGAAAACTACAAGTGTCCATAAGTAACATGTTATTGGAACACAGTCCTGCTCACTCGTTTCCATGCTGTCTGTGGCTGCTTCTGCCTAACAGCAGACTTGAACAGCTGTGACAAGACCAGATGCAGCGCTCTCATCACCTTGCAACACTGCTCAGCACAGCGCAAAGTGCAGCGATACAGCCGTAACTCAACAGCGGCGAGCGCCACACGTAGCGCCACCCTGCAACATTTGATTATGTTTTTATTACCAGTGCATACTCATAAGGTTACAATAAAAAGAGAACAGTGGACCTTGAATGTTACACTTCTAAGGCATGGTGGAGTGTTGGCTGTATGTTGCTGCATCAGGCGGAAAGCACTGTGCCCATTATGCAGGGACACACAGCCTTGTTAAAAGAACACGTGTCAACATCACTAGACAAAGGACTCAGCACAATGTTCCCAACTTACGCAACAGTCAGAGAGAAGTTTAGACAGAAACAGAGACTCTCAAATGGAAATCTTATCATGGTAGAATTATTTCACAAAACGAAAATGACTCTTCTACCACGTAAGTTTCCAAGTGGCTGATTTGTTAGCCAAGCAGGAAACCTGTTCACTGGTGAGTCAATTAAATCGTGTTGATCGTAGCAGCTAAAATCTTGTGTCCAGGGAAAATAAACTTGCTAAAGACTATTAGCCTCTTGGCAAGAACAGTGGCTTAAAGAGCCGAGGACAATGAGAACGACACAAACACTCAAATGCCTCAAGTGTTTCCTGGGCTCTTGATGGTCAACAGATGTCACTGATAATGCTCAGATGTGTTATTTTATTCAAGGAGTCAATGCTGAGTTTGAAGTGACTGAGGAATCAGCATCTACCAATCACCCACATGGAACTCAATTCCACTCAATTACAGCTGAGATTATTTTCAAAGAAGTTGAGAAAACATACAATTCAGTATAACCTGAAGTGGAATCTGCTAAGATGTGTTACAAGTGATCATGCTACGAATGTATGTGGATCAGAAAAGGCTTAGTTAAAAATTTACAAAGCATGTGAAAACGTAAGGTGTTTAAAGGTTCTGGTTATTTAGTGTATTATTCACTTGCAGCTACTTTACAGCAAATATTTGAATCTACTATATGACAGAGTAATTGGAACAGCAGTGTTGACAGTGAACTTCATTAACTCTTGTGGATGTCGCCATCATCAGTTCCATGGGTTTTTGTCAGAAACAGAAGCTAAATACCCCACCCTGCCCTACCACACAGCAGCTGAACAGCTTGACAGTGGGAAAGCTTTATTCCAATTTTTTGAAAACTTGAGGCTGAGACTGAAATTTTCTGAATGAGAAAAACCCCTCTCAACCACTATTATCAAACAACGAATGTGGGGTTTTTTCCAAAGGCTTGATGATGTTTCTTTCTTTCTTTTTTTCCTGAGGAAGATTAGCCCTGAGCTAACGTCTGTTGTCAATCCTCCTCTTTTTGCTGAGGAAGACTGGCCCTAAGCTAACCTCCATGCCCATCTTCCTCTACTTTATATGTGGGATGCCTACCACAGCATGGCTTGACAAGCGGTGCCATGTCAGCACCCGGGATCCGAACCAGCAAACCCTGGGCAGCTGAAGTGGAACGTGTCAACTTAACCGCTGCTTAGCTGGATCCATTGATGATGTTTCTTAATGAATTCAACCTAAAATTCCAAGGCAAAACAGTGCTTAAATGAGAAACTTATACTGCACTCAAGTCATTTTGATGACAACTGATATCTGAGTCACAAGTAATACCAAGGTGCTTTATCTACTTCCCATGCTGTCAAAAATCAAAACAAGAAGTGAGATCTCCATTCCTACATAAATTTGCAGTAGATATATTTTCCAAGCTCAAACTACAGTTCCAGCAGGGTTTTTCAGACCTCAATGTAAGTGCAAGTGCAAAGGAAATTTCCACATTTCAAAATCCATTTGAGTGTGTAAATGAGGAGCACCCATCTAACCTTCAGTTAGAAGTGATGAATCTGCAACGTAATGACATGTGAAAAGGCAAAAATCAAGAGGGGAATCTAATGGAATTTGATAAACGCTTTCCAAGTGATGACTATGTGCAATCAAATTGACAAGCTCTTGGACTGATATCAGTATTTTTAGTACCTACATGTGTAAAAAGACATTTTCAAAGATGAAACATGTAAAATCTCATCACAAGCCATAACAGATGAACATCTGTACAGATTCTGATGACAGGGAAGGGCAACTCCCTTTGGTCCCGCTGAGGGGCCACACTGGCCTTCCTGCTGCCCCCTGAGCACACCAAGAGCCCTCCCTCCTCCGACTCAGCACCTGGTACGTCCTCTGCTGGAACAGCCTGCCCTCAGATCTGACACGGTCTGTCCTCACAGGATTCAGGTTCCTGCTGAAAACAAACTGTAACGAGGAGACAACTCAGTCAATCGCACCTGACCCAGAGTTGACACTGATGATGGAACTACTAACAAGGACCTTAAGAGTTATTAAAACTGTATTCTGTATGTTCAAAGGCTATAAAAAAAGACTGAACATGTTAAGTAGAGAAATGGAACAAATAAAAGACCCGGTCAAAGTTCTAGAGAGGAACACTGCAATGTCTGAAATGAAAAATACACTGGAAGGGGTTAATGGCAGAATAGGCATTACAGAAGAAAAGACTAGTGAATTTGAAAGTATAGCAATAGAAACTATCCAAAATGAAACACAGAGAAAACAAAGATTAAAAAGAAAGGAAGGAAGAAAAAGAAAATCAAGCAAAAGAAAATCCAAGAGCACTAGGGAGCTGTGGGACAACGTCAAGCGGCCTCACACACACGTGATCGGAGTCCTGATGGGAATGGACAAAGAATATTTGAAGAAAAGAATGACTGAAAATTTCCTAAACTTGATGAAAACTATAAAGGTATAGGTCCAAGAAGCTCAATTAACCCCAAGCACAAGAAACAGGAAGAAAACTACATCAAGGCAAATAGTGAACCAACTGCTTGAAATTAGCAATACAGAGAAAATCTCTTTTTTTTTTCCTTCAAAGATTGGCACCTGGGCTAACAACTGTTGCCAATCTCTTTTTTTTACCCTGCTTTATCTCCCCAAACCCCCCCCACCGTACACAGTTGCATATCCTAGTTGCACGTCCTTCTAGTTGTGGGATGTGGGATGCTGCCTCAATGTGGCCTGACGAGCAGTGCCATGTCCGCGCCCAGGATCCGAACCCTGGGCCGCCGCAGTGGAGTGCGTGAACCCAACCACTCGGCCACAGAGCCAGGCCCCAGAGAAAATCTTAAAAGAAGCAGAGTGAAAGGACACATCATACAGAGAAGTACAAAGTGAAGATGAAAGATTCTCATCAGAAATGATGCAAGCCAGAAGACAGCAGTGCTGCAAAATGGGAACACCTGTCCACTTAGAGTTCTAGACCCAGAAGAAACATATCTCAAAAACGAGATTGAAGTACTTCTTAAAAAACACAAGTTAAAGTCCTTACCAGCAGACGTGCATTACAAGCACTGTCCAGTGAAGTCTGCAAACAGAAGGAACGACACCAGACAGAAAGCTACACCAGAAAGGAAGAGCACTAGAAAAGGTAGCTATGCATGAATGTAAAAAACATTTTCCTTTTTTAAAAAAATGTAATTGGCTTCTTAAAGCAAAAACAACAACGTATCAAGAGGTCTATAACAGAAATAAAATCCATGACAGCAATAGGATGACGTCTGGGGAAAAGCTGGGTCCTTACATCACATGTGCAGTGTTGTAATGCTGCCTGGAGGTCGACTCTGATCCGTCGTCTATACTAGCAACCACAAAACCACCACTAAAACACAGCAGAGAATAAAAAACACAGCCCAGGGAAAAAGTGGAATAAGAAAACACTCAACCCGAAAGAATAAAAAAAGGGACAAAGGATAGAAAAAACAAAAAAATAAACGGCAAAATGAAAGATTTAAACTCAACTATAGAAATAATTGCATTAAATGTGAGTGGTCTAAACTTCCCAATTAAAAGGCAGAGACAGTCAGATTGGATAAAAAAGTAGGACTCAACAGTCTGCTGCCTACAAGAAAATCACAATAAAAACAAAGAAATAGGTTAAAAGTAAAAGGTTGGAAAAAGAGATACCATGCTAACAGTAATCAAAAGAAACCTGGAGTGCCTATACTAATGTAAGTAGATTTTGGAGCAAAGAATATTACTAGGAATTAAGAGGATCATTTCATAATGATAAAGGGATCAATTCACCAAGAAGACATAACAATTGTAAATGTTTAGGCACCTAACTACAGAGGAGCAAAATACTCGGGGGTATTTTACCTGTGAGAAATCCAAGCACAGGTCTGTACAAAGACTTTACATGAAAGTTCATAGCAGTTTTATTTCTAAGAGCCAAACCTGGAAGCAACTCAAATGCCCATCACGAGGAGGTAGGGCCACACAGTGGAATACTACTCAGCAGTGAAAAAGGGAATAAATTACTGACATATGTAAAAACTTGTCAAAATGTCACCAATTTCACCTCACTCTGGTAGGACTCTGATCCACACTCAGAGGAGCTCTGAGGAGGGCCCATGGTTGGGCCTCATGCCCACAATCTGCCCCTTCCTCACAGGAGTCTTCTCTGCTCAGTCTCATGGATTTGAAACGAGACTGAAGCTGGGCATTCAATACCACAAACTTTATTCAGTGGCCAAAGAAGGGAGAAGTGTGAACAAAGTTCACAGATCAGCTTCTCAGCTCCTGGGGTGACTAAGCAGCTGTTATAAGGGGTCGAGGTAATGAAGGGGTCGAGGTAATGAAGGGGAGGAATATGCAGAGTTATGTGGGGAAATGGGCAGGCTGTTCTGGGGAGCAAGGGTGCCACCTCTTTCTTTCCTTATTTGGTTGTGTCCCGCCGTTGCCATGGCAGCTGTAAACTGTCATGGCGTTGGGGGCGTGTGTTCTATAATATAGTGACGTATTACAGTGAGCGTATAGTGAGCTGTGGGGTCTGTGTGAGGTTAAGTCGGACTGCCATGTTGCCTTCGATGGGTTTTGACTGGTTTTGTTCAGCCATCTTCTCTTTCCTTTCTTTGTGGTTTCCTGCAAGCTAAAGAGAATGTGTTAGGCTTGTTTTGAGCAGGGCTGTGGTTAACATCTTATGGGGTCAGGGGCCAGGGTAACAAATACAATTATGTTGAGTGAAAGATGGCAAAAAAGAATACATACTGTTTGAGTCCATCTACATAAAATCCTATAAAATGCAATCTCATCTACAGATAGAAGGCAGATCAGTGGTATCTGGGAATGGGGGGTGGTACAGAGAGGGGCCGGGGGCCAAGGAGGGCCAAGGAGACTGTCAGGATGACGGAGACATGCATGGTTGTGATGTGGTGGTTTCATGGGTGCATACATGCACAAATATGGTGAGACGCTTTACACCTGGGTAGCATTGCCTGTTGATGTCCCCACCGAGAAGCAGGGAGGCAGGAAAAAACACTGAGCAGGACATGTTTTTCTCTTCTATATACTTTCCTCGACTACTTCAACGTTTTTTGTGAAAATTTATATCTTCATAATTGGGGGCGAGAAGAACAGTAAAGCTACCTTCAATTTGAAAACAAAACCCATATCTGCCTCACCCCAAAGCTCCCGCCCCTGGGAAGCAAAGCTGTGGGGGGTTGTTTCTGTCCCTTCAAAAACTGAACTGGAAATCCAAACAAAACCTACATCAAGGACCCACTGGGTGGACCTGCAGGACCCCAGAGTCCAGGGCCCGTCTGCCCCAACCACTCTCCATCCCAAGAAGCCCCACCAGTCAGTCCAGAGCTGCCCCGTGGGGGACACAGGCTATCCTTTGGTGGGGTAGGAGACAGGGCGACCTGGAAGGATGCGGGGCAGAGGGCAGGCAGGGGCCGGGCGCTGGAGTGGAGACGGCAGCAGAGAGCAGGCCTTGGTCTGGACCGAGAGTTCCTGGCGATTCGGCATTGTCCCCTGGGCAGAGGCCGAGTTCTACTGTGGCCTGAATGCTGCCTTTGTTGCCACTAGGCCGACCCTGCACAGGGTGCCCAGCCCAAAGGTCACATGGAAACTTGGACTCATGCAGCATCTGCTTGCTGCCTCCAGGGCGGACGGGACCTCCATGTGTGGGGTAGGGAGGGTGGAAGCAGCTGGCCACCCCCAGTCCAGTCCTGCCCAGGCCTGTCTGAGGTGCTCGTCCTGCAGGCTGCAGCCTGCTGCTCTGCTCTGCAGAGGAGCCGTCGTGGTTGGGGGCCTGTTTTCCCCCAACGGTTTTTCTGCATAAGAGGCAGAGCTTCTTCCCACCCTATGCCCCTCACAAACTGCAAGCCTGACAGCACCTGCACTTCCCTGTCTGGAATATCAGGCCGGAGGAGGGTGGGAGGGCCCTGCGAGGAGGCCCCAGCCAGGAAATGGGAAATGTGGAGACACACATGTGGGCCTCTGTCTCCCTCAGGGTTGGCTTCCTGCATGCCCTGCCTGACAGAGACCACAGGGGGCTGCCTGTGCTGCCCAGCTGGGAAGCGGGGTACCCCATTGCGTCCTGTTGGTTCCCACCAGGACAGGGCCAGCACAGACAGCAAATCCAGCCGGCATGTCCACATGCTAGACACTAAATTAGCTTCATTTTCCTTCTTGGTAATAATCAAAATTAAACAAACAAAAACAGATAAAACCAATGAAGTTAGAAGACAAGGGAGGCAAAGCTACAGACCCCACGGGGGAGACAGGCGCTCAGGAACTCTGCACGTTACGCACACACGCTGTCACAGGAAGGGAGAGGGAGCAGGACTCAGATCTGTCATGTAACTGACACCACCACAAGTGCCCGCCTACACTCCTGAACATGGAGGTTAAATGAACCCCTGTGGGGAAGGCATGAGAGTAACCATCCTGGAGAGGAGCAGGAAGTAATCGCTAAGGAGGAAAGTGCTTTAGAAAATCAACACATTTAATAGAGCTTTAGGAACATGTTAAGTTGAACAAATGGCAGTGTTGTTTTTGTAGGTTGAAACAAGGTTAAATATTACCGATTTCATATGGTTTGATCTGTTTATTAAGGGCACACGTGTAAGAAAAACCTCAATGAGAGAGATGGATGGGGCAGAGGTTTTTAGAATCACAGTAAATTAGTGAAAAAAAAAGACTAAAAAGCACACATTCTTTGTTTTCAACAAGACTAAAAATTTTTAATGATATCCTTGAATAAAAAAAGACATATAACATTTAAACTGTGGCAAAAGTGACACACACACACACACACCATGTCAACAGAGAAAGTGAAGAGGATCAGCAAGTGCTGCAGCACAGAACACCAGGAGCACACGCGGGGGGCATGGCGGGCCCAGGCCACGTGCCCAGCTTGGTGGGCTCCAAGTCTCCCACATTACAAGGGCTAAATGATAAATCCAGCACCATGATGCTCCTGGAGTCCTAACTAAAGCGAATAGGCAGCCACAGATGGGAAGTTAGGAAAACTCTATTACACCAACAAGTAACCCGGAAGAGAGGGTCTGGAGCAACCACGGTGCCTGCTGTGAAGGGGCTATGTGAGAGGAAGGTCGTCTCTGATGACAAAGAGCATTTCAATGCTGAAGACGTAACAAGACTAAATTGGACACATGAGTTAATGCTGGACAGAAACATGCAGTGCTACACCTGCACGGCAGAGAGGAGTCCTGTGGGGACTCAAGGCCCAGACTAGGACATGAAAAGGAAAAAGTAAGTAACTGATACAGTGGAATCAGTACATGAACATGGAATTTCATGCTCTTAAATGAGAACGCTATTTTTCAAGTGTCCGCAAAATATTTCCAAATTGGATCATCACCTATAGAACAAAAAAGCCCAATAAATTTTAAAAAGCGGGAATTTTAGACTCTATTCCTTGGACATAATATAATGATTAAAATAAATAACATAAGTTAAACAAACCCCATACTCTTGAAAATTAAAACAAAATTCTCCTAAGTAGAGCAGGGTCAGGAGCGGCCAAGTTGCTGAATGACCCCCGGGGGCAGGGCCGAGCAGAGCTGGCGCCCCAACCAGGGCCCCTTCTTGGGAAGCAGGGCTCAGATCTGCTCCAGGATGGAAGGTCAGCACTCAGAGACTTTGGAGGCAACTGGAGACCTGAAGACTGTGCCTCCCAGACCCAGGGCAGCCGGAGCCACCACGCTTGCTCACTGTGCAGGGGCCACAGGGAGCGGTCATGATTCTCCAGGCCAGAGCTCTGCCTCACCTGGGCACTCCCAGCCGCCCATGTGGTTCTCACAGCCCTTTCCAAAAGGTACCCAACACAAGCAGTCAAGTCCAACTGCACCCAGTCTGACTTGCATCCTAAACTGAGGCACCTTAACAGCTGTATGTGGGATGTTGTGTGTGAGAGCACATGCGTGTGCAGGCATGCGTGAACTGTGTATGTGCGTGTGTGTCCTGTGGCACAATCGCCAGGGAAAAGGATGGCTCTATTTGTGCAAACCTGGCATGCAGAGAGAAAACATCTCTGTAAGCTGTATGATAGCTGCTTCTCATTAAAACCAAGATTTTTAGCAGCTGATGCTCCGTTCTGTAAATTGTGTGAATTCTCTCAGCAGAATCGCTCTTACTTGCTGTGAACATAAGTGGTGGCTGATAATGAACCAGAGCAGTCCCAGGTGGAGGGCCAGCCCTGGGGAGGGGGGATGGGGCTGATGTTCTGGCCGACAAGTGCTGGACTCAGCTAACTCTCAAAAATGAGGGGAAAACGTGGTATATTTCCTGACCAAGACAACAAATTTACCATTAACAGATTTTTGCAGAGAAGAAAAGAACCATCTGAAGAAGAACAAGGTAAAAAGGAATCGTGAGCAAAGAAACATAAACTGTGGGCAAATCTACACAAGAGGCATCCAAACAAGAAGAAGTCATGCTGCAGGGGCCCTGCAGGGTGGGACAAGGGCAGAAACTGACTTCAGATTCCTGATAAGTCAAACACTTGTTGTTACTGCCCTCGAGTTGATTCCAACTCCTAGTGCCCCTGTGGACAGCAAAGAGGGTTGACCCCTGCTGGTCTTTCTGCACCATCCTCTTGCCTTCCATCCTATACCAGACAATGCTCAGCTCCTATTCACAGGGTTTCTATTTTTCGGAAGTGGGTAGACGGGTCCTTCTTCTTAGTCTGTCTGTCAGTCTGGAATCTCCACTGAAATTTGGTTCACCGTGGGTGACGATGCTGGTATGTGAAATCCTGGTGGCACAGCTTTCAGCATCACAGCAACACACAGCTGCCACAGACAATCGACAGACGGGTGGTGTGGTTCCCTCAGCAGGACACGAACCTGGGCCATGGTGTGAGAGTGCGGAATCTTAACCAGTAGACCCCCAAAGTCAAACATGCCATGAATATTTTAAGTATAATCAATGAATAAAAATCTCACAGAATAATAAGAGATATAATTTCCTGACCAGAGGAGGGGAAAATAAAACAAAACCCACTTAATCTAGTAGGAGGCAAAAAAATAAATAAAGAGAAAGGCAGCCCAATATCTCTCTATAATAGTAATAGCCAACAATAAGGTAACACAAAATCAGGAACTCTTCACACTAGCAAAAGAGAATGTAAAACAGCGGAGAATTAAAGACTGCAGACCTTGCGAGCACCCAGGAGGCAGTGTGAGCACATGGCCCAGCACTCACAGAGGATGAGCTAATGTGGCAGAGGGGTCAGCGCTCCGCAAAATGCAAGTCAATGGATCCAACGGAATTTCCCCTTGAATTTTCTGAGGAACTTGAACTCTAAAATATACACAATGGAATAAAAGTTCACAACTAGCCACGACTGTCTTAACCACAAAGAGGAGAAGGGAGACTTCCCCCCGCACATGTGACACCCACCATGGGCTCAGGTGGTGCTGACTAAGAACAGACGGACGGGCCTCAGGGCCCACAGCACAGGCTCCTGTGTGGTGTGGGGGATCAAGTCAGCACGGGTGAAAAGCACACGCATTGCTGGGCAAAGGCGGGCAGTGTAGGAGGTGAAAGGTGGAGCCCTCCTGGCCCTATACAATGGTGGCTCCAGACAGACTGAGCCTCAATGGCAAAAATAAAACTATAATGTTAACACAAGACATGTAAGAGAATATACTTGGGCCTAGGCCAAGGAAGAACTTTTAAACAAAACATTAAAAATATAAACCACAAGGCAAAAATGCCCATAAACTTAGCTGCATCAAAATCAAGGACACCAGGGACCAACCAGTTAGCAGGCAGGTGGCAGAGAAGGAGAAGATACACATGATGTCTGAAACGAACAAGGAACTGACATCTGGAATTTACCAGGAACTCCTGCAAACTTATACAGAAAGTGAGCCAACCACTCCAGTAGAAAAATATAAGCAGGCAATTCACATAAGAAAAAACTCAAAAGGCTGCCAAGCTTGGGAGAGACAGTCAAAATCAAGGGCAAACAAGGAATGAACATTAAAGCGAGGACTGACTGGATTGGCTGGGTAAAGCCCAGCGCTGGGGGCTGCCCTGCTGACCTCTCATGGGGCAGCACAAAGGCCAGGACACCCGACCCAGGCCCCCAGAGGGGCAGGGCTGTCCCGCTGGTGAGAGGTTAACGCCAAGTGCACGGAACTGCAGGGACGCAGCCTAAGAACAGCCTCCCACCACCAAGAAGGTGTGCAGCCTCCAGACCACCTTTCATAAGAACACACTCCCACAGCAAGACACACCTTAGACAATGGCGTGGGAGTGGTGTGCGCACAGACAACGGACAAAAGGTAACCACGAAAAGATGATAAACTACGTCCTTTTGCTGCATCAGTGATCTCAGTAAATACACAGTGGCCCTCCATACCTGCAGATTCTGCATCTGCAGATTCAAGCAATTGTAGATGGAAAACACAGTACACGATTGCAACCATCCTGCCCAACCAGAGACAGGTGTTCAGAAAGGATGAGAAATAAACCGAACAGCCATTCATTATTATAAGAAACATACCCAAAGTATAAGGACAAGGACTATAGTTAGTGCAAAGACATCAAGAGGGAAATACTAACCAAAGAGAGACAGCAGTGCTATGTTAACGTCATAGAAAGTGGACTTCAAGGCAAAAACACCATGAGGGGTAGTAAGCATTACTACATAATGGCAGAAGGAAACAGCACCAGGAAAACAAGCATTCTAAACGTATGTGCAACCAAACCACAGCTTCAACACAGAGGGAGCAGCACAGGTGGACTGACAGGAGAAACAGACAGATTCCACCATTCCAGTGGAGACACCACCTCTCGGAATTGCTAGATCAGGCAGACCAAAACTTAGTAAGAAACTCAATGAATACAACAGCAGATTTGACCTCATGAACATACAGAGAACCCTAGATTTAATTAACAGAGAATAGAAATTACTTCTGAAGTAGTCATAAAATCATTTACAAAAATTCAGGATTTAGGCCACAAAGCAAGTCTCAAAAAAAAAAAAAAAAAAAAAAAATCAGGGCCAGCCCCATGAGTGAGTGGTTAGGTTCGCACACTCTGCTTTGGAGGCCAGGGTTGGCTGGTTCGGACCCTGGGCACTTACCTAACACAGCTCATCAAGCCATGCTGTGGCGGCATTCCACAGAAAAGAACTAGAAGGACTTACAACTAGGATATACAGCTATGTGCTGGGGCTTTGAGGAGAAAAAAAAAGAGTAAGACTGGCAACAGAAGTTAGCTCAGGGCCAATCTTCCTAAAAAAAAAATCATGCTTTCTGACCAAAATGAAATTAAGTTGGCGATCAAGAACAAGAATGAAAAATAACCTACAGTTTTGGAAATTAAGACATTTCTTAGTTATAAATGAGTCAAAGAAGAAATCATAATTAAAATGAGAAACTACTTAAAATTGAACAACAATGAAAATTCTACATACCAAAAGTTGTGTAATAAAACTAAAACAGTATGTTGAGGGGCTGGCCCGGTGGCGCAGCGGTTAAGTTCGCACCTTCTGCTTTGGCGGCCCAGGGTTTGCCGCTTCGGATCCTAGGTGCAGACAAGGCCACTGCTTGGCAAGCCGTGCTGTGGTAGGCGTCCCACGTATAAAGTAGAGGAAGAAGAGCATGGATGTTAGCTCAGGGCCAGTCTTCCTCAGCAAAAAGAGGAGGATTGGCAGCAGATGTTGGCTCAGACTGCATCATGTTCACCACCAAAAGTCTAGTTTCTCAAAGTTCATCTTAGAAGAAACAGTGAAAACGCATGTGTTAAGTTTCCAACACAAAAGGTTAGAAAAGGAATGAGAAAATAAAGTCATATAAAGAAAAGAGCAAAGATACAAGAGAGGCTCACTAAAGCCAAATGTTGGTCTTTGAAAAGACATAGAATGCCACAGAAAATCCCTTACAAAACTGACCGGGTGAACGAGCACATGCAACTGTAGGGTGAGGAGTAGGTTACACAGGGGGAGAGTATCTCAAAAGACAAAGAACACTGCACAGAGCTTTACACCAGTACATTTGTAAACTTAGATAAATGGACCATTTAGTAAAAACATATTTTATAAAATTGGATTTAAGATATTAAAAACCTGAATATTCCTGCCAGCTTTAAAGAAATTGAATCAGTAGTTAAAAACGTATCCTATCCACACAAGCCACAGGCCCGGACGTGTGCAAGTGCAACTGCCACACACCCAGGAACAGATAATGTCTCAGAGGAAGTGCTCCCAACGCTGACGTGAAAACCAGCCAAACACAGAATGAGGAGTACAGGCCATTTTACTTATCAATATGGAAAAAAAGTCCTAAATAAACTACTAGCAACCTGAATCTATTTAAAAAATCACAGAGACCTACTATCCCAGGAATGCAAGAAATACAGAATAATAATAATAATAAAAATGTCAACTGTAGCGGCGTCCCGGGCTGCTGTAACCAAGCCCCACAAACTGGGAGTCTGAAAACAACAGAAATTCACTCCCTCACACTTCTGGAGGCCGGAAGTCCAAAAGCCAGGTGTGGCAGGTCTGGCTCCTCCTGGAGGCTCTGAGGGCGACTCTGCTCCAGGCCCCCCTCCTGCTCCTGGTGCCGGCCATCCTTGGGCGTCCCTTGGCTTGTGGCTAAGTCGCTCCAGTCTCTGCCTGTCTTCACCGGCGTTCTCTATCTTCTTATAAGGATACCAGGCCTCTTGGATTAGGGCTCACTCTACTCCAGTGTGACCTCATCTCAACTAATTCTATCTGCAAAGACCCTATTTCCAAATAAGGTCACATCACAGGTACTGAGGATTAGTACTTCAACAAATCTTTTTGAGGGACACAATTCAGCCCACAACACTGACATAAATAGACTCAGAAAACATACTTGATAAAACACTACACCCGTTCGTGACCAACAGCCTACAGCAGAAGACTTCCTAGGCTGACAGGCGGCATCCCAGCACCCCAGGGACAGCAGGCCTGCAGCCTGAGCGTTAGGACAAGGCCAGGGTGCTGGCCCTCCTTGGTTCAGCCTCGTTCCGAAAGTCCTGGCCAGCGTGGGGTGGGGCCAGCATCACAGGCAATCCAGGAGACGGATGATGAATCATTAATGAGATTAATGAGAGCTCAACAAAGTGTAAAAAACGACACTGACATATAAAAATCAACATCTGTATACCAGTAACAATCAGAAAATAGGGCTTTAAAAAGAGATATAACTTACAAAAGCCAGAGCCATAAAATTGATAAAGTGCCTAGAAATAAACCTTCAAGAAATAGGCAAGGCCTTTGTGGAGAAAGTATACAATGCACCATCTTTATACGTGGGAGAAGACGACATACTCAAGATGTCCATTTCCCCCAAACTGATCCATAAATTCAACACAATTCTAACCCAAATCCATACAGGGATTCTTGTGGAAACCTGATCCCAAACTGACCCAGGAATCCCACAGAACATCCAAGACACCTTTGGAAAGAGGACACTCCTGCCCGCAGACAGCGTGGTGCTGGCTGGAGGGTAGAGGGCGCAGGGCAGAGAAGGGCGGCTGCTTATCAAGACCTGGAACCCAGAGTGTGGGTGATGGACACACATGTCAACAGAATCCTAAAAAGAATCCAATCCCTTCACCTAATTACAGAGATGAGTCAGCAACCAATAAAGAATTCAAAATCATCACGGTCCAATAAAAACCAGACTCTAGGGCCGGCCCTGTGGCTAAGTGGTTAAAGTTCCGCATGCTCCGCTTCGGCGGCCTGGGTTTGTGGGTTTGGATCCTGGGTGCGGACTTACTCTACCGATCAGCCACGCTGTGGAGGCATCCCACATACAAACTAGCGGAAGACTGGCATGGATGTTAGCTCAGGGCCAGTCTTTCTGAAGCAAAAGAAGAGCAAGATTGGCAACAGACGTTAGCTCAGGGTGAATGTTCCTCACAAAAATAAATAAATAAATAAATAAAATCTTTAAGAAAACAACAAAAAACCCTGAAACAAACAAAAAAATGAGACGTTATCTGAGCCCTGAACCTGCCAGGTCTGCTGTGTAAGAGGAAACACGGGAGAGCCTGTGGGCTCCAGGAGGGGACCAGAGGTGGGAGCATTGTTTCTAAGGATGTTAACTCCCAGCCCACCCACCCATTTGCTCTCTCCTCCTGCTCCCCCTGGGACTTCTGGCTCCTACCAACAGAAGCTCCCCTTCTGCAGAAGACTCCCAAACTTCCCCTCCAAGCCCGCTCAGACCTGCCCAGCCATTGCCTCTTTGGCCTCTGACCCCTAGTGTGTGTCCAGCATCCACACTGATCTGACCCCAATACATGTCCTGTCTTCCCAATCCCACGCAGGAGCACCTAAGTGCACCCCAAAGCCGCCTGCACAAACACCAGACTGTGTGGCACAGAATGGCGTTACCACTCTTGCTGCTGACTGCCAGTGGGCCTGTTTCCATCCTGGGCCACCCGCATGGCGTTTTCATGGAGCAAAAGGGACCCCACGTGGTTTTCACCAGGACAGACACCATCCTGGCACATTACCATCCAGCCATTCCTTCTGGACTTGGCTCCTTGGGCACTGGGCCCAGGGGTCTACTCTGGGGCCTAGAACAGTATCTGCTAGATATGGGCACCAGGGTGCAGGCACTCAGGGTATGGGGCAGCAGGGTACAGGCCCTCGGGGTATGGGGCACTGGGGAGCAGGCACCTGGGGTATGAGGCACCAGAGTGCAGGCTCCCAGGTATGGGGCATTGGGGCGCAGGTTCAGGGTATTGGGCACTGGGTGCAGGTTCTGGGGTATGGGGCAGCAGGGTGTAGGCACTCAGCGTATGGTGCACTGGGGTGCATGACACTGGGGTGAGGCTCCAGGATATGGAGTATTGGGGTACAGGCTCTGGGGTATGGGGCGCCAGGGTCTAGGCTCCAGGGTGTGGGGCACTGGGGTGCAGGCTCCGGGGTCAGGCACTTGGGGTATGGGGCACCAGGGTATAGGCTCCGGGGTATGGGGCACCAGAGTGCAGGCTCCGGGGTGCACACTCTGGTCAATGTTGCCACTGAAACCACATGGTGGGTATATGAGCACCACAAGATATCCTGATGTGCATGAGGTTAACAGGAAGAGGGAGGCCAGGCATCCACCACCACGTGTCACCTCTGCACACAGCCATGGCGGCTGGCGGACGGGGCAGACACATCCTCAACCCCAAGGCCAGAGTCCTGGGGTCTCTCTGGCGCTTGGGGCACAGGGCCTGGACGCTCTGCTCCGCTGCCTGACCACCTCAATCCTTTACTTGTAAAACGGGGATGACAATAGCACCGTCCTCTGGGGTTCTAGTGAGACCCATCAAGTTTGGGCAGGGGAGGGCTGGCACCTATGCTGGTGCCCGTCCTTCAGGTCCCCGAGGACCTGCCTCCTGAGAATCACAGGCCTCGTCTGCCCAGACGGGGCTTCGCCAGGAGAAGGCACCTCCCCTTCATGGCATGTACTTTGTGGGAGCTGCCTCTGGGGGGTACTAACGCCATGTCTGCACTTCCCAAAGCACACAGAACCAGACAATTCCACAGTTTTTAGCCAGAAAATCTCCAGCCCCAGACACTTCCTGACAGCTGCATCTAGGAAAGGAGAGGAGAGCGGCTCTCACTTACTGTCCCCACCAGAGGCCACTTGGCAGGGAGGCAGATCTTGGTGCCAGAGGGGAAAGGTGAGGAGACACGCAACCCTCCCCATCACGGAAGGCTCTTGTCAAACGGAGACGAGAGCCACTGGGGACATAGGTGGCAGTGGGCACAGGCAACTGCTCACGGAACAATCAGGCCCCACCCCCGTGCCCCAGGTCTGCCCGGGCCGCCTCACCTGCCGCTCTCCTCCTTCACAGCCCCAAACACGGCCTGCCGGTTCGCCCTCCCTGGTGGTTCCTGCGCCTTCTCACTGACGTCCGGCTCGGGCTCCAGGGAGGAGCTGGTGCTGCCATCACGGCTGACGCTGCTGCCTCGCCCAGGGCTGTTCTCTGCGGAGGCGCGGGGGGACTCGGTGTTCTGCTTCAGGGTCTGCAGCTTGGCCAGGGGGATGATGTCGCAGTCCTGTGGCCGATGCCACACGGTGCGCTGGGTGGTGGCATTGTAGTAGTAGAAGCGGGACGTGTTGGGGTCAAAGAGCTCCCACCACTGGTTCTCGCTGGTGCGCTTGATGCGGACGCCAGCGGGTGGGTCCCACACGCACTCACCGGTGACCAGGTTGGCATACATGCGCTCGCGGGTGCGTGGCTCGATGATCTCCACCCACTCCAGCCTGAGAAAGAGAAGATGGTATTAGCGTGTGGTGGCGCTGCAGGCGGCCAGCCCAGGACCAGAACGGGAGGTTGGCAGAGAGAAGCAGGGGGCCCCACCCCGGGCCTGGCCCCCAACCCACGGGCAGCCCCATCCCTTAGGCAACGTGCCTTGCATCCCAAGCCGCCAGGTGGTCCACCCTACATCCAGCATCAGACCTTTTCTCACATCCAACAGTTTCAAAAGCAGGAAATCCTGTCACAAAATAAAACCAGCCCAAACCCACGTTCCACCCCTGGTTTTCTAAATGCTCATTAGTTCCCAGGCCCTTGTGCGCTCTCTGAGGGGTCTTGGGTCTGGCCCCTCTGGCCCACCCCATGTGGAGGGGGCACGGAGCTCCCGCCTCAAAGGGGCTGTCCACTCTCCTCGCGTCCGGCAGCATCCTCCAGGAGCCCTGGCTGCTCTCAGCCTGCCTGGTCACCGTGGGCCACCACCATGGGCCACCACTGCCCATCAGTCTGCAGCAGGAACAGGGACCACCATCTCCACACTGGGCCCAGCAGAGACGGTTTCCTCCCAGGGGCCCCCAGAGCGCCCCACCCCCAGGACACAGCTTCCATCCTGGTAAGTTTTTTTAATTAAAAAGATAACTTGGGGGGCCTGCCAGGCTGAGTGGTTAAGTGCACGTGCGCCGCCTAGGCGGCCTGGGTTCACTGGTTGGGATCCTGGGCGCGGATCTATACACCACTCATCAGGCCATGCTGTGGCAGTATCCCACAATGAAGAGCTAGAATGACCTACAACTAGGATATACAACTATGTACTGGCACTTTGAGGAGGAACAAGTTAGCTCTGCTCCAATCTTCCACACCAAAAAAAAAAAAGATAACTTGGAAAACAATGTAAATTAACTCTATCTAGAACAAGGCAGTTTTAATGCTGATACGTTTGATGTCAGGGTGTGGTCCAGCTGACATCTGGTGTATTTTTATTCTGCTTCCAAGTTTCCACATAAATAACAACCCTCTAAATGCCACAGACTACTCTGCAGTGTGGACGCTCTGTGCCTGCCTGTCTGTCCACCAATCTGCTGTTTGGAAACCCTGCAATAGGCCTGCTTCTCACCACCCCTGTGATGGTCAGAAGTCTGGTCTCCAGGACAAAGAGCGCTAATTCCAGGGGCTTGGAGACAATGAGGGGTGGCCTGCAGCTCCCTCTCTGCCTCCAGGCCGTGTCTTCCAAGTGCGAGCAAAGGTGGGCTTGGCAGAGGGCGAGGGGGCGCTGACGGCCTTAACATAAGTGCTCATTCTCTGAGGACCTCACCCTACTCTGAGACCAGACCTGTTTGAGGGCTGGCTGCCCGTTTAGGGAGGAGAGAAGGCACGCCCAGCCCCCATTACTCACTGTCCATTCCCAGCGGCAGTGCCCCCTGCAGCAGCCCTGCAGGCTCTGGGGCCTCTTTCTGGGTCAGCAGACCCTTCCAGAAGCCCACAAGGAGGGCCAGGTGAGTCCAGGGCCCGTGTCTCAGCCAGTGCCTGAGTGTGGGCACCCAGCACAGTGCAGTGAGGCCAGGCAGGAGGACAGGAAGTGGAGTGGCCTGGCAGGGCAGAGGACGTGGGGAGGGCTGCCTCATGGGATGGGGCTCTGCCATGGGGGCTGAGGGGCACAATGAGTTGGAGGATGTGGATGGCAAGTGGAGCCATGGAGAGGGCAGGAGATGAGGGAGGATCAGAGGGAAGGGTGCACCCTGGGGATCCTGAAGGCTGGAGGAGGAAATGCCAACATGGGATCGCCCCTGGGACTCACCAGACCCTGAGAAGCAGCAGGCTGTATGAGAGATGGGATGGAGAGGATGAGGAGACAGTCATGCTCAGCTCGCCTTAGAAACAAAAGGAAGCCAAAAGCAGATGGGGACAGCAGAGAGGAGGAGGGGTGGCGACTGTGTGTCCCAGGACCACCAGCGAGCAGTGGTGCCCAGTGTGAGGAGGCTCTGCATAATGCTGCTGCTCCAGGGAAGCAGGAAGCTGGGATGTTGGTTAGGCATGTTCCCGATGCCACACGTGAGCAATGTGGAGCCCTCACCCCACCCCCAAGGATCCAGCGCAGGGAGTGACCTGTCCTGTTTCCTCAGCACCAGCACTTCCCAAACAGACACCTTCCTCACTGATGACCAGGGCAACCCCTCTTCCCCCGCCCCCTCCACAGCCTGCGTTCCACCGTCCCTTGCCCAGCTCCCTCCACCACTCAGCTCATGACTGCAGGCCGGCCCACACTCCTGCAGGAGCCACTGAGGGATCCACAAACAGCACTTTCCGGTCTTCGATGGAACTGTGCCACTTTTGGTACTACTGACCACCCCCTTTTATTTTCATATTTTTAACTTTTTGTTTTGAAATGCTCAGGCTGCTAGAACAGAACACCACAGACTGGGTGGCTTATGAACAACAGACATTTACGTCTCACGGTGCTGGAGGCTGGAGTCCGAGGCCAGGGTATGGCAGGTTGGGTGCCGGTGAGGCCCCCTTCCCGGCTGCAGGCAGCCCCATCTCCATGTTCTCACGTGGCGGGAGAGCAGAGTCAGCAGTGAGCTCTCCACTCTAAGGGCACTAATCTCTTCACGGGGCCCCACCCTTATACCTAATCACCCCACAGGCCCCACCTCCAAATACCATCACACAGGGGGAGGGTTTCAACTTGAATTTTGGGGGGACACAATCAGTCCATAACATAAACAATTTCAGGTCTACAAAGAGTTCAAAGAACAGCCTTCGTCCAGATTCCCTGTGTTACTACTCCATAGACGACATGCAGGGATCAAGGTGAGGGGCTCTCTGGGCGTCTGGCAGGAGTGTGCAGGAGAGCTTCTGGGCCCTGGGGGGTTCTGTCCACAGCAGATAGCAGCACCCCAGGAGTCCCCCCACCATGTTGCTGCTCTTTCTCCTTGTGACTAGGATGTGTCTGGAGGGGAGATGTTCTACTTAATTATCCTGTTTCTTGTCACACTTTCACCCACTATTTTAGCATTCACTGATGATTCTTGCTGGAAACATTCATTACTGCGGTGTTGGCCCAACACTGATTGTCTGCTTCTGTCGATCCTTCTACATGTATTAGTTGGAATTCTATCCTCAGTGTCGTAGGATAAAGACGTTGTCATGTTACCAGTGGTTGCCATGGTAGCACCTTTTCTTCTTTCCACTCTTCTCTATTTTCCAAGTTTTCTATAATTTTCACAGATTACTTTTGTAATGAGACAAAAATTAAGAGACATTATCTACCATTCAATACATTTTCCAACTATGGCATACAATAAGACTTTCAGTGTCAATCTTTAAAGTTTTAAAGATTTAGTGGACATTTCCATCATGTGTCTGCACACTTTCTACTGGCCTGCACAGCACATCCCTCAGGCATGCAACCAGTGGTCTCTCCCTGTGGGCGAGCATGATCAACGTTATTTCCCTGTGTGTGTGTGCAGGTACCAATGGTCTCTGGGGCTGGGGGGGCAAGGCTGGTCAGTGGTCTCTTCCTGGGTGGCAGGGGTGGTCAATGGTCTTTCCCTGGTGGGTGGGGAGAGGGGGTGGACAATGGTCTCTCCCTGTGTAGGGGGGTGATCAGTGGTAGCTTCCTGAGAGGGTGTAATGATCAATGGTCTCTCCCTTTGGGGGTGTGTTTTAATGTGAATCCAAACTTAATGACAGGGATGGACTTTTACAGTTAACAATTAAACAAAGTTATATAGCCTTTTTTAAAAAAGGCTTAACATGTTTATATGTATATATTTGTGTAGGAAATTGCTGGAAGGGTAAAGCCAAGTATTAAAAAGGGTTGCCTAGGAGTAGTGGAATTTGGCACAATTTTACATTTTTCCTTTTTTACTTATCTAATTTTTTTCAAATCTTATAATGGAAAATTTCAAACATACACAAAAATAGATTAGTATAATGAATGCCCATGTATGAGGTTTTAAATTTTTCCTGATTATTAATGAGGTCAAGCATCTTTCTCATATTCATGAGCCATTTATACTTCTCATTTACTAGAAACAGTGACTTTTTGCTCATTAAAAATTTTTTTTCTTGCTAATTTGTAGGAGTTGTATTTTTAAAACATATATATTATATATGAATATAAACACATATGTAAATATAAACATATATAATATAAACATATATTTTATATATGAATATAAAACATATGTATTCTCAATAGCAATCCCTCTTGGTTGAGTCTGTTACCAATCTCTCTCCTACTTGTGGCTTGTCTTTTCACTCTCTTTATGGTGCCTTTGCCTTTTGATAAAAAGAAGTTTTTAATTTTATTATGTTTTAAATTTTATTACAGTTGAATTATAGTCGATTTCTCCTCTTCTGCCTTGTTTAAGAAATCTTCCCTATTTCTAGATCAAAAACATTCTCCAATAAGTTGATTTGACAAAGTTTTGCAGCTTTGCCTCTCATATTCAATTCGTTAACTACCTGAATCGATTTTGCTTACTGTGTGACATTTCATTTTCTGCACGTGGACAGCCAGGGGTCTCAGGATGGGTCGTTACACAGCAGCCTTTCTTCCAGGAGCGACAGTGTCGGACACTGTGCCTGAGCTCCCTGCTGGCTCTGTTGGCCGATCCTTCTCTGACCAGCACCACGTCGTCTTACCCACGACAGCTCTGCACAGTCAGCACTGCTGGGTCCCTACTTCTCTGCTTCATCAGGCATGTTTTGGCTGCTCTGGACTCTCGCTCTTCCCCATGGATTTTGGAATCAGCTTGTCAATGTGCATAAACATAGTAGGTGCCTTCGCTGGATCTATCCCAGGAGAATAGGGACGTCTTTGTGGTGACTTAGTCTCCACCCAGACCATGGTGTATCCACACGTTTAGGTCTTCTTTAAAGGGTATGTACATCTTTTGTCAGATTTATTCCCAGGTTTTATACACATACACACACACCTGCTATTGTAAATGGTATGTTTACTCTTTTAAAAATAAAATCATGACATACAACATACACAGAAAAATGTACAGAATATAAAAATAAGTATAATAAACAATTATGTTTTAACGTTTGTATAGCACTCATCAAGAAAAAAACAATGCAGCATCCCTGACATCTCCCCACGTCGCACTTCTGTTCACCTCGAGGAGACCACTATTCTGAGTTTTAAGGCAACCACTTCCTTGCTTTTATAGTTTTACCATCTCTGAAGACAACCTTAAACAAATTAGTTCAGGTGTGTCTATTTTTTAATAATATATTCAAACAAGAAAACTGTATACTTTGTATTTTGCTTCTTTCACTTACAGCTGAAACTCACTGGTGGTCTGCCCAGCCGCACCTTGCCCAAGCTCACTGTGTACAGTGTTGCACTGGATGAAGTGGCGGCACTTTATCAGTTCTGCTACTGACATCTGAGTTTGTTGTTTGGGGCTACTTCTCACAATTCTGCTGTGAACGTCCTTATACGGATGGTCCCCAACTTGGCATGGTTCGACTTAGTTTCAACTTTACAATGGTGCGAGAGTGACAGCAGTCAGTAGAAACTATGTTTCAAATTTTGAATCTTGATCTTTTCCTGGGCTAGCAATATGCTGTGCAATCCTCTCTCGTGATGCTGGGCAGCAGCAGCAAGCGCATTTCCAGTCAGCCCTGCAATCACGAGGGTTAACAACCGACACGCTGACAACCCTCTGTACCCATACAACCAGCTGTTTCTCACTTTCAGAATAGTATTCGATAAATTACATGAGATATTTGACACTTTATTATAAAACAGGCTTTGTGTTAGAGGATTTTGCCCAATTGTAGCCTAACGTAAGTGTTCTGAGCACCAAGGCAGGCGAGGCTAAGCTATGAAATTTGGTAGGTTAGCTGTATTAAATGAATTTTCCACTTATGATATTTGCAACTCACCGCGGCTTTATTGGATGTAATCGTGAGTCAAGGAA
The DNA here is from genome assembly GCF_041296265.1 of Equus caballus. Taxonomy (NCBI): domain Eukaryota; kingdom Metazoa; phylum Chordata; class Mammalia; order Perissodactyla; family Equidae; genus Equus; species Equus caballus. Next base: position 98,516,457 of record NC_091692.1, read on the forward strand.
GATCTGTATGTGACTCTGCAGCCTGGCAAGGAGACTGCAGCAGTGGGACGCTGGGCCCCAGGAGTAGACAGCAACCGTCCAGAGGACACTGACTTGCTCTCCTTGAGCGTGCACAGCACAGTCTGTTACTCTACACCCTGGCCTGCCTGTTGATGTTTTAATGTTTGCATCATTCATTTTATAAAGAATTTTCTGATTGTTGTTGGTGTACAGAAATGCAGTTTATTTTGTATATTATTTTATAAGCAATCTTGCTAAATTTTCTTGACTCTACTGTAGATTCACTTGTGAATAAACAAGGAACAAACCTATTTTCATTTGTGTATGATATAACATGATTATGTAGAAACACAATCAATTTGGCAGATAAATGGTTAAAATGAATAATTCTCCATCTATGTGTTCTGCAGTTTACTATGATACGGATTCAGGTGTGGGTTCATTTTTAATTATTGAAATGAAGGATTTGGGGAACTCCTGGATCTGAGGGTTGACTCTTTAAACAATTCTGGAAAAATTTCCACAGCATCTTTTCAAATACCCCCCTCCCCCACGCCCTTGCCTCTTTCTGGAACTCCCATAGAAGATTCGTCACGCTTGTCACAGGAGCCCCTGTGCCTGCATGTGGCTCACACTTCCCATCCATGTCTCGTCTGCCGCTTACCAGATCATTTCTTTAGTTCCTCTTTCTACTTCATTAATTCTCTCTTTGGCTGTGTTCAACCTGCTAGTTCTTTTCCAAATCTCCATTGTCATTCTTCAGGGTCTTTTGTTCTCTGCACACATTTATGAGCTTATTTCTTTAAAAAAAGCTACTCTGACCCTGATAATTTCAATATTGGCATTTTTATGGGGCTGTTCCTGCTGAGCCTCACTTGTTATGCCTTGTTTCCTTGTGTGTTTACCCTCTACCCCTGGATTTGTCCCACGTCCTTCTCTGCTCCTGTAGCAGGACTGTGCAGTGCTACCGGAGGAAACCCTATGACGGGGAGGATGGGCGGCATGGTGCGAAGCCTCTGCAGGAGCCACTCCAGGCTCCAACACGCTGTCCATGGTACCATGCAAAACGATCAGTATTCTGAAGCCTCACCTCTCTCTCACCTGCTCCTCTCTGTGAATGTCCTAATGACTGCCTTGCAGAGAACCCAGAGGGTGGTGAGGGTTACTTAGCAGCGGCTTCCCCTTGAGACCCTCAGTCAGCGCATGGTTCGGCCCCTCACACCAACTCCACTCCTTCTCTGCCACACTCGCAGCAACGAAACTTTCGGACCCCAGGAAACCAGCAGGTGCACAATGCTGGCTCCCAGAGCTCCATCAAGTACCCCTTTAGGGAATCACTGCTTCTGTGGGCGTTGTTGCCCTGAGTCTCAACGCAGGACTGTGACGTCCTAAGTGCCTGGAACCACAGCAGCCCTGCTTCCCTACTCCGTCCTGAGGGTGCACCCCTCCCCTGCTGCGAGCCACCTCCTGGCCCAGCACTGAGCCCCTGGACCCCCTGCCTTCTCCTGCCTGGACCACCCGGCTGGTTGCTGGCTGGCCATTTTCTATACTGAGTTTGGAGCAAACTGCTAAACCTGGGAGTTGGGTCACTTCACTGGGCCACCTCAGGGATGGAGTGCACTCCCACCAAAGCTCATGGCTCTGCTCTCAGCTTCCTGGTCCACTGGGCTCTGCTCACGGGACAGCTGACAGCCCCAACCCATGGAGCCCCTTGCATGGGCACCTCCTTTCTCCCACCAGGCAGACATCAGGACTCCATGGGCAGCTACCCCATGCTGAGAGGCACTGATCTGCATGGGCCAAAGAACATGAAAGGGACCTGCTTGGACTCTGAAGAAGATGGTTGGCTGACCGAGGGCTCTCTCCGTTGTAGGAAGAAAAAAGAGTGCTGGGACAACGCTGGGGGAACCCAAAGAAGGCACCTGTAGGCAGAGGCCTGGAGGCCAAGGCAGGAACTGTGGGTCGTGCTCGGGTGAAGAGGGAAGCCAGTCAAAGGTTCTGGACAGGCCTGACATGGTCTCACTCAGGCTGATCTGGGGGAACAAGGATGGAGGCTTCAGGAAGGCGGGGCAGGAGCCTGCCCCATGGACAGATCGAGTGTGTTCCCCAAGGGCCAGGAGATGGGAGGGGAGGGGAGCCTGAGCAGTTAGGAGAGGAGCAGGCCCCTGTGGGTCCCGGGTCAGAACTCAGGGCGACATGGACCCCTCAGCAGGGGCAGAGAGGATGCAGGAGACCAAGGGCTCAGAGACGGGGAATCGATGGCTCAGCCGATGCTGCACCTCTGGTACTCCCTGCAGGGAGGAAGGGAGGCACCCGTGGCTCCCTGCAGGCAGCTGCCCCACGATGGGGACCCCTGAACCTCACCTCACACAGCCACGCTGCTCTTCTCTCCTGGCTCATAGCGTTTGGATTTGGCCAGAACACAGTCCCGACACTCCCAAAGGGAGGACTGTTCAAGCAGAGAAGCTCAAAGAGCCCTGAACTGAACATTCTAAGCCCTAAAGAAGCAATACCAATTCTTATTTTTGCTTTAAATACACTTTCAAATGAATTTAATGGTTATAATTCTCTCTGAACAAAGAATAGTGTTTGTTCCCTTTTTAGCACGATCCTGTTTGCATATGGGCAGGACCCCCACTTTCTCAGAAGAATGTTCTGGGTACCTCCTGGGGTACAGCATTGAACCAAGACCCCCAGGGAACCAAGGAGCAGAGAATGCGTGCCGGACAGGGAGGCCGGGCAGACCCTGCACAGAGCGAGGCAGGGATGGAGTGGAGCCAGGGCTAGCCGGTAGTCAGCTCCTCCACCCAGACTCCTACTGGGCAGGTGGGGAGAGTGGACTTTGTGCAGATGGGAGAAGACGCGTTTCATCCCTGGAGTCAGTGCCGTCCACACCCAGCACTCGGTCAGTGCAAGGACACTCGGTCACCAGGCGTGTAACAGAGAAACTGCTGAAACTGCCCTGGGGGCTTTGCTGCTGGGAGGAGGGATCATGACCCTGCAGGTGACGGACTGACAGCAGCAGCCCACTGACACCACCCGAGCTGAGACTGAGAAAGGTTTATTTGGCAACAGTATTTAGAATGACTTTGGAGGAAAAAATAAGACATTTGGTGAAAGTGGTGGAAGGATATCAGATGACCGCGATTTCCCAGGTTTGGACTGAGGCTGTGGGGCAATACCTGAGGGCCACAGACTGGTCTGCAGCCCTCCTGGTTCCAGCTCTCCCCAGCATGCTCGGTGTGGCGCGTACTAAAGTCAACATAAAGGGACCTTCCTGTTTTCCCCAATTCTTGGAGACATTTACTTGCAGACAATGATCTGTTCAAATAAATACTTCCTGAGCAAACAATGAGCGTCAAGTACATGCCAGGCAACTTACCAGGTGAAATGGATGCAAGCGTGACCAAGTTCATTCCCTGCCCTCCAGATTCTTACAAAAAGGGTGCCAGGGTCATTCACTGGAGAAAGAACAGACTTTTCAACAAATGGTGCTGGGACAGCTGGAGATCCACAGGCAAAAGAATGAAGCTGGACCCCTACCTCACACCAGACACAAAAGTTAATTCAAGATGGATCAAAGCCTAAATATGTAAGAGCTAAAACTATAAACCTCTTAGAAGAAAACACAGGGGTCAATCTCCATGACCTTGGATTTCACCATGGATTCTTAGATCTGACACCAAAAGCATGAGCAACAAAAGAAAAATAGATAAATTGGACTTGATCAAGACTTAAAAATTCTGTGCTCTAAGTGATACCACCAAGAAAATGAAAAGACTTGAAACCATAAAACTTCTAGAAGAAAACATAGGCAGGGGCTGGCCCTGTGGTCGAGTGGTTAAGTTCATGTGCTCCGCTTCGGTGGCTGAGGGTTTCACCGGTTCGAATCCTGGGCACAGACATAGCACTGCTCATCAAGCCAAGCTGAGGCGGCATGCCACATGCCACAACTAGAAGGACCCACAACTAAAAATACACAACTATGTACCGGGGGGGCTTTGGGGAGAAAAAGGAAAAATAAAATCTTTAAAAGGGAAAAAAAAGAAAACATAGGCAGTAAGCTCTTGACATCACTCTTAGCAATATTTTTTTGGATCTGTCTCCTTAGGCAAAGGCAACAAAAGCAAAAATAAACATGGGGGACCACATCAAACTAAAAGCTTCTGCACAGGGAAGGAAGCCATCATCAAAACGAAAAGGCAACCTACTGAATGGGAGAAAATATATGCAAATCATATATCCAATATGGAGTTAATACCCAAAATATAGAAAGAATTCATACAACTCACTACCAAAAAAACAAGCAATTCAGGGGCTGGCCCAGTGGTGCAGTGTTTAAGTTCACACATTCCGCTTCGGAGGCCCAGGGTTTGCCAGTTTGGATCCTGGGTGTGGATCTACGCACCCCTTGGCAAGCCATGCTGTGGCGGGCACCCCACATATAAAATACAGAAAGATGGGCACAGATGTTAGCTCAGGGCCAATCTTTCTCAACAAAAAGAGGACGATTGGCGGCAGATGTTAGCTCAGGGCTAATCTTCCTCAAAACAAACAAACAAGCGAGCAAGCAATTCAATTGAAAAATGGGCAGAGGACTTGAATAGATACTTTTCCAAAGAAGACACACAGATGGTCAACAGACATATGAAAAGATGCTCAACGTCACTGATCATCAGGAAAATAGAAATCAAAACCACAGTGAGAAATCACCTCACACCTGTCAGAATGGCTGTTATCGAAAAGACAACAAATAAGTGTTAGCGAGGATGTGGAGAAAAGGGAACCCTTGTGCACTGCTGGTGGTGATGTAAATTGGTGCAGCCACTATAGAAAACACTATGGTGGTTCCTCAAAAAATTAAAAATAGAACTACCCTATGACCCAGCAATTCTACTTCTGGGTATTTACCCAAAGAAAACAAAAACATTAATTTGAAGAGAAATATGCACCCTTATGTTCACTGTAGCATTATTTACAACAGCCAAGATATGGAAGCAACCTAAGTGTCCACTGATAGAGGAATGGATAAAGAAGATGTGGTATATATATATATGTACAATGGAATATAACTCAGCCACAAAAAAGAATGAAATCTTGCCATCTGCAACAACATGGATGGACCTAGAGGGCATTATGCTAAATGAAATAAGTCAGTCAGAAAAAGACAAATATCGTATGATTTCACTTATATGTGGACTCTAAAAAACAAAACAAAACAAAACAGAAACAAACTCACAGGTACACAGAACAAACTGGTGGTCACCAGAGTGGAGTGGGATGGGGAACAGGAGAAACAAGCGAAGAGGATTAAGAGGTACAAACTTGCAGTTATGAAATAAATAAGTCAGGGGGTGTAACGTGCAGCATGGGGAATTCAGTCAATAATATTGCAATAACTTTGTATGGTGACAGACGGTTACTAGACATCATGGTTATCATTTCATAATGTATATAAATGTCAAATCACTAGGTTGTACACCTGAAACTAATATAATATTGTGTGTCAATTATACTTCAATTAAAAAAAAGAAAATGAACAGACAACCACCGAATGGGAGAACATATTTGTAAATCACGTATCTGATAAGGGACTTGTATCCAGAATATATACAGAACTCTTACAACTCAATAATACAAACACAAATAACCCAATTAAAAATGGGCAAAAGAATCTGAATAGACATTTCTCCAAAGAAGATATATGAAGAGCCAACAAGCACATACGAAGGTGCTCAATGTCATCAGTCATCAGGGAAGTGCAAATCAAACCACCTGCAAGATCATTTCACACCTGCTCCTATGGCTGTAATCATAATTTTTTAAAAACCATAATAACAAGTGTTGGAGAGGATGTGGAGAAACTACCACCTTTATGTACTGCTGGTGGGAATGTAAAACGGTACACCCGCTTTAGAAAAGAGTTTGGCATTTCCTCAAGAAGATAAACAGAGAGTTGTTGTCTGACACAGCGGTTCCACTCCTAGGCAGATACCCAAGAGAAATGGAAACACACATCCACACAGAAGCTTGTACATGAACGTTCACAGCAGCATTGTTTACGGTGGACACAACCCAACTGTCCAATACCTCATGAATGGATAAACAAAATGTGGTATATATCCACACAAGGGAGTATCATTCAGTCATAAAAAGGAAGCCCTGACACAGGCTACAACATGCACGAACCTTGAAAACATGCTGAGTGAAAAAAGCACGTCACAAAAGACCACCTATGGTGTGATTCCGTTTGTTTAAATTTTCCAGAACAGACAAATCCAGAGAGAAAGCAGATGAGTGGGGGCAGGGGAATGGCAGTGGCTGCTAATGGGAAGGGGTTTCTTTACGGCGTGGTAAAAATGTTCTGGACATTTTTGCACAACCTTGTGAATGTACCAAAAACACTGACTGTACACTTCTAAGGGTGAGTATTATGGTATGTGAATCATATCTCAGTTAAAAGAAGGACTGCCACTGGAGGAGAATCCAGCAGGTACAGGGGCAGTGGGCTGGGGTGCTCGCCACGAGAAGCAGAGGGGACCTGGGGTGCAGAGGTCCAACACTTCCTAAAGGACAGCTGGTGTCCAGGAATAGAGCATGTGCTCCAGAGACCGATGGGGAGGAAGGACCTCTGGGCTCTAATCTGAGTTAGCCATGGCCTGAGTGGGTGCTGGGGCGTTGGTAAATGCTCAGCCCTAGGGCGCCCCCACTGGCCCCCCACACACCAGGGTCCCTTCTGGGCCATGGGCCCTCCTCAACATCAGCCCCCACCACAGACACCTGCTTGCCTCAGTGTCCCCAGTAGCCCCCGCTCTTCTCTTTACCCCCTTCTTGCCTGCAAAGCTCAGTTTCTGGGGCCAGCAGGCCTCTCACAGCTGATATAACGGTCTCGTCCATCCTTCTATGGAATGTCGGTGTTTGGTAGAGACCTCACTTTTCCTTAGATTTTCAAAGAATAGTCAGTCCTCCTCTGTACTGAATTCCCATCACCTACACTGACAGGCCACTGTGTTTCCTGGACAACACCCTTCTGCAGGGTGCTGTCTTGTCCTTCTCCTGCTCCCTAAAGGCAGCTGGTGTGACCACAAAGACTCTGAGTCCCAGACCCCAGCAGACACCACACCCATTCTCGATACTGCACAAATTCATCAATGGAGACAGCAGCCTAAGAGCAAAACCTTGGGAACGGGCAGAGAGCCCACGGAGTCCCCACAGAAGAAGCAGTGGAGCCCTCGTGGGTCCTCTGCACCCCTCTCACGCTACCAGCCTCGCTGTCCCTGCGAGTGCCTGCCATCTGCCCTCCTCCTGCCGGGACGGCCACATCATGCTGAGTCTCCCTCCTCTACAGCCCTGCCCAAAGAGCAAACCCCTCCGCTTCCCCCGACTGGCGGACTCTGCTCAGTGCAGTGCCCCGGCTCCTAACTAGGGGCCTGGGCTCGGTCGTCCCTCCCAAAGGGCAGGAGGGCTGCATGTGTGGAGCCTTGAGCACCGCCTGGGAAGGTGAAGGCAGCACGCGCATGGCCCTGCCTGCACCCAGGTGCTGCTCTGACACAGGGAGGTTCCATGTTTCAGGAAACAAGCTTGTACCAACTGAAAACTGGCGATGCAGCACAACAGAGGAGACAACCAGTGCGGAGCTCCACACCCACGGGCCTCGTCTGCTCTGCCAGTGCTGCCTAGGCTTTGGCGGAGACTGCTGGACTAACTGTGACACCCAATGGTCCTTCTGGACTTACAGGTCTAGCCCAAGTCTGCCTGGTCACCTGTGTCCCCATGGACACTGGGAGAAGCATGCACACCTTCCACCAGCTTGGCACTGCCCTCCTCTTCTCCTTCTGGGCTTGGCCCAAGGGATCCCCCCAAAATCACCTCAGTCATGACTCAGAGCCCCAGGACACTTGCACCTGTGCCTTCCTGAGCCTGCCCAGCAGCATCAGCAACTCCTCTCACGATGTCCCAGAGCAACCGGGGTTCTCGGCCATGATCAGGGCAGCCACAGTCCTTCCCTCAGAGCGAGAGCAGAGCTGACACTTCTCACACCTCAGTGCGTGATCAGAGCCAAGAAACCACAGAAACTCCTTCTGGTTTCACCATTGCCCCTGAAGGAGGCAGAGAAGGAACTGGACAACCCAGAGCATTGCAATCACTTTCTGCGCCTGGAGGGTCCAGTGCTCTGAGCCCTAAAGACAACAGGAGCATTAAGACCTCAGGAAAAGGACGTGAGAGAGTGAGACTGAAGACAAGAGATGGTGTCACAGGAGCAAGACAACAGCAAGAACACAGTCCTGGGAACACGCCAGCAGGGCGCATGATCTTCATGGGGTGCATGATGGACCTGAAAGCCCGAGGAGGAGGCCTCCATCAGGGGCGGGGGCACTGGCTTCACCACAGCCGGCACTTCTCCCAGAATTAGCTTGTTATCTGGATATACCAGCAGTCAGACTCCCAACAGGACATTGTTTCTGAGAAAGGCGGGCAGACTAATGCTATAGAGAAGAACAAATGACCAAGAAGAGGCCAGGTGCTTTCGAAAGGAAGGACTGGAGAGGGTGGGCATAAAGACCCGGCAGGAAGCCGAGGAAGGCAGTGAGCTCAGGCGCAGAGGGGCGGACAGCACAGAGCCCCTTGCAGATGTGCACCCGTGGGGGAGAGGTAGCATCACAGACTCGGGAGGTGATCGACTGTCCACAGGGAAGGCCATCCAGGTGGATACACAGTAATTCACGTGAAAGGCAAAACCTTAAAACATTTGGAAGAAGAGTTTCATGAGCTCATTTAGCAAAGGGTTTATTGAATAAGACAAAAAAGCACAGAGAAAAGACAGTGAGACAGAGTATGTCAGAGCTTAACATGTTTGTTCACCAAAAATCAAAACCAACACAAAAATGTGAGCACAGACCAAGACAAAATATTCCATGTGTGTAATCAACACAGGACTGCTATCCAGAATGCACAGGCAAGTCTGCCAATCAGAGAAGCTAAGACAAACAATTCTACACAGCAAAAGGATGAGACAATCCCCAGAGGAGGAAAATGAGGAGCCAAGAACACACAGACACTCAATCTCCCAGGCATCAGGCACGGACACTAAAACCACAGACTGACCACTGACCAAGAAGAAAATGGATGGAGCAGGCACGCTGTGGTAGGGGAGGAACGGGCAGAACACCCCAGAGAGCATCCAGCATCTGTGCAGGCTGGAGACACCAACCCTGCAGCTGCCATGGAGCCTTCAGTGGGAGGCACAGCCACGCCCACAGCCGCAGGATCACACACAGGTGCTCTGTGGCATGACTGCCTGCAGGGCCCTCTGGGGCACCATCTATAAAAGGAAAACTTGGAACCCAATGGCATGGGTGCTGTGGGAGGACAGCTGGTGTTCCGTCAGGTGCTGACCGTGCCCCATGATGGCCCATGAACCATAGGGAGAGTCAGCATGAGGAGAGCTGGCCAGAAAGAAGCAGACAGATGCTGTGCAGCCTGGGTAAGTCAGGGTGTGGCTGGGCACGTGCACAGAGGTCAGTGGAATCACCAGAAGGGCAGAAGCAGATCCAGTTCCTCATGGAAACCTAGGACAGACAGCTCCGACCAGGGCACAGGCAGCCTTTAACAAATGGTGCTGGGACCATTCGATAGCATTTAGGAAATGAAAAAGTCGGACTCATCCCTCACCACACACAGGAATAAACTCCAAGTGGATCCAGGATGTGAACATAAAAGCAAAACTATACCAGCACCATCAGAAAGCTTTGGGCTTTGCCCCCAATCTGGGTGAAGTGAAAAACTTTCTAACGGTGACTAAAGATACAGATGCACTAAAAGAAAAGGTCAATAAACTGCAAAATAAAAAAAGTTTTGGCTTTTTGGACATATTTGATGAAAATATTAAATATTTGCATTATAAATTATAGGTACAGGGCTCATATCCTTAATACACAAATTTGGAGAAGAAAAAACAAAATATATTGTAGAAAAATGGGTATGAGATAAGAATAGACAATTCACACAGGGAAGACATGCCACTTCACCTGGCATCAGACATAAAAGCCTGGCCACACTGGGACCCTCGGCACACAGGCATAGCACACACGACTCCCTGGAGGGCACACGGTGGACAACATCCCCAAGTCAGCAACCCCTTGCCCAGATTTACCTGAAGAAACACCTCCAACAACACAAATTACATGAGCAAAGGCTCTTCGCTGCAGAATCCTGGAAGCTACCTCAATGTCCAACATGGGACTGGCTGACACACACAACCAGGAAGCTGCAAGGCAGGACGAGCTCTGTGACCCGAGAGGCAGTGATCCAGTGGGTCCTTCCAGACAGACACTTAGATCAGCCAGGAAACCTACCTGCTAGAGGCAGGTGTGGGGCTTGGAGAAGCTCTACGAGGAGCGGCTCCTCTCTGAATACACCTTTTGTATACTGTCATCTTTTGGAAGAACGTGAATGGTCCACATGTTTAAAAAACAAAATTAAATCAGTAAGAAGGGGAAAGGGGAGGAAAACAACTCAAACTAAAACAAATGAACTCAACTGTATTTCAGTGAACATCAGGACCACAACAAGGGGAATAAGGACTAATCCCAGTAACTTGTGCACACAGGGCCGGACACTGTTCCTGCTCCTGGGTGGAGTGTGCATGCGGGTGCAAATAAATACTGAACTTTGTTTTTAGTGTATATATATACACACACACACACACACACACATATTTTTGTAGTGGAATGAGAGAAACAATTCTGGACATACTATCAGATGAGCCAATGAGTAGATGCAGTGGTTCTCTGGGAGCAGAGTTCTCACCCAGGAAGAGGGGATGTGACCGAGGAAGGGGAATGGACTGGAATTGGAAGTGTTGGTGTGAACTCAGCAATTCTAACATGTGTATGTTCATGTGCACATTTGTGTACATATTTTCTAGTCTGTCAGTGCTTAAAGGGCCAGGAAGCCACCACACTGTGGGAGCCATGAGCATACTATACATGCAGACTGGTCCTCCAGTACTGCTACTCTGGCCCCTGGCCCCATAAGATGTTAACCACAACCCTGCTCAAAACAAGCCTAACATTCTCTTTAGCTCGCAGAAAACCACAAAGAAAGGAAAGAGAAGATGGCTGAACAAAACCAGTCAAAACCCGTCGAAGGCAACATGGCAGTCCGACTTAACCTCACACAGACCCCACAGCTCACTATACGCTCACTGTAATACGTCACCATATTATAGAACACACCCCCCAACGCCATGACAGTTTACAGCTGCCATGGCAATGGCAGGACACAACCAAATAAGGAAAGAAAGAGGTGGCACCCTTGCTCCCCAGAACAGCCTGCCCATTTCCCCGAACAACTCTGCATATTCCTCCCCTTCATTACCTCGACCCCTTATAACAGCTGCTTAGTCACCCCAGGAGCTGAGAAGCTGATGTGTGTTGTTCCCACTTCTCCATTCTTTGGCCACTGAATAAAGTTTGTGCTATTGAATGCTCAGCTTCAGTCTCATTTCAAAGTTGAGACACCAAACAGATTAAGAACCTCAAGAGGAAGGGCAGAAGACACTTCCTCGGGTCTCTCCCCAGTTGGAGAGAGAGTTCAGTTGGTAACACTCCATTTTCCTAAAAGGAACCCGGGCTCCTGGGACAAACAGTTGCTCCAGGGTAGGGCAGCACAAGAGGCCTGGAGCATCTTGTTAAGCCAGAAGGAAGGAAAGCTCCAAGAATCACAAGCACATGGGAGACAGGAGCCAGCCTGGAGGAGTGCACCAGGCCAATCTGGGGCAACACTTAAAGCGAGAACTGAAGAGTTAAAACTTCCCTGAATTAGGGCGAAACTCTGCCTTGTGTCCACAAGGTTAACACAGGAAACAAAGTAACCAAAGTTTCTGAGCTGGTTTTACAGAACAGCAGGAGGACAGGGATAAGAGCAGCTTGCCCACAGCCCCCGCCTGACTAAGCATCTTGCAGGAGCATTGAGAAGCTAAAATGACTGTAAACTTCAGACATTACAGACTAAAAATCCACCACATACAACACATAGAACTCCCCCGAATTTGCAGATGCCACCTGTGAAGAAATATGAAACAGCCGTGCCTGTGCAGAGGACTCTTAAAACTTAAGCTCCCAAGGCTACGTGCTCCCCTTCCCCTACCTAAAATCTCAGATAAAAACTCCTACCTTTTTCCCTTCTAGAAGGTGGATCTGAGTTTTAACTCCCCTCTCCTCATCTGGCTGACTTTCTATAATAAACCTTTCTCCTTGCCACAAGCCTGGCGTTCCAGTTATTGGCCCTCCTGTGCAGTGGGTAAACGAACCTGTGTTTGTGTTCAGCAACAACATGAGCACCAAAGAAATTAAGTGCAGGAATGAACTACAAACCACATAAAACAGAAAGGAATACGTGAGTCCATAGCAAGAATGAACAAGTGAACACATTAACAGGGAGAAGGGGCTCCTGTTCTAGCAGGGTGCACAGGTGGGAGGAGTGCTGTAGTGGGGAAGTCGGCATTCTGTGCCCATCCCAGGTAAGACTGGATCGAGTAAGAAACAATCAGAACACCTAACCGTGCGGAGCATGGGTGGTGAGGGGAGAGCAGCCATCATGCCCAGGGACAGCGGACGAGCATAAGGTGGACGTGGGCCTGAGAGAGCCTGAGAAGGACACAACACTGCTGTGCAGCGTTCCACTGAGGAACCATCAGACAAATCCAAACCAGGTGCTCTACTTAAAAAAGGGCAACTATTACCTTAAAAAGTGTCAATGTCAAAAAAGACAGGGACAGGCTGCAGAAACCCTCCAGATGCAGCAGATGCAAGCCCGGCGGGGTGAGCTGGTGAGGCGAGTGCACGATGGCGGGGCCAGGAAATGCTATGAAGGATGACAGGGAACCAGCTGCCAGAGCTGGACAGGGCAGCAGAGGAGACCCGAGCCTCGCACTAGCAGATTTACTCAAAGTGACACCAGTCCTGGGGGAAGCGAGCAAACACTGGCCCATGACCTGAGCGACCCAACCCAAGATGACTCAGAGAACAGCACTGTGTGTGGAGGGAGGAGGGAGCACACGATGGCCACCAAGGGTGAATCTGGGCAAGGGGACACAAGTGGTCAGCGCACTGTCCTGTTTTTGCAACTTCTCTGTTAGTATGGAGTTATTTCCAAATAAAGCTAAAAATTAGAAAAATAAGAATGAGAAACTATGGCTACTGCCTCAGCATAGATCTTTGCTCAGAGGAGCATAAAGAACTGGGCTCAGCCACAGGGCCTGCAGGGTGTCCAGCCCAGGCAGCAAGTCCACCTCAGTGAGGAGAAGGCCCTTGCCCGGTCATGCATCTGCAGCAGGAAGTGGGGCCACACCCGGGGACTGAGCTTCCCCAGGGGAGGTCAAACTCAGAAGTAAGCACAAGTCAGCTCTGAAGGAAAGTGGCCCCAGTCCTGCTGTGTGTAGGCGGGACAGCAGCTCCTCCGCCACAGCACTGGTTAACAAGCCAAGAGTCCTTCTCCTAAAGGAAGAGAGTGCTCCATCCCACTCAGCCACTCCTCTGGAACTTAGCGTGCACAGACAGCCCCTCCTTACCTTGTGCTTGACCCTGAGACCCGCGGCTCCTGCGTGCCAGCATGACGGCTCTCACATTCGTAGTCTTGAGCCTGGGACATTGCAGCCCTTTCCTGAGGACCGAGTGGACAGACGTCAGCGGGTCATTGGGATGCCCCTCCAGTGTCAGTCGGGAAGGCGCCACCCTGTGAGAGAGCAGAGTCTCTAAGCACGTAAATTCAGAAAACGTCTTATTACACCTTTGGGTTTCAGGAAGCAATAACAGCCCAGTGCTCTGGCGAGAATGAGGAATACCCAGGCCTAAGCGTGGTTTCCCACTCCCTGCACCCTGCCCCTGAACCCCAGCTGGGCCAGCCCTGCCCAGCTCCCTGCAAGCGGCCTGCCGCCCCGAGACATAGTGTCCTCAGCTGCCAGATAGGGACAGCACCACAACCTCGTGCCACTGTGGCTATGTGCAGGAAGTGCTCAGCAAGGGCCACCCCATGGCAACACTCAAGAAAAACTGATGCACACGTAGGGTTTCCTGGTTTATGACAAAGAGTGGACTTTTCAAAAACAGTGTCGTGTTGGCTGGATATATACATGGGGGAAAAAAGAACCTTGACCCCTACCTCATCCAATACACAAAACTCAGTTATACATAGATCTAATTGTAGATCTAATGTAGATCTAAATGTCAAAAGTAAAACAATAAGCCTTCTAGAAAAAACGTCTAAGAAAATCTTTGTGGCTTTACACTAGGTACAGATAACTTAATCAGGCACAAAACACCACTAACCACAAACGAAAAATGCATAAATTGGTCTATAGTAAAATTAAGAACTTCTGTTTATCAAGACACCATTATGAGCAAAAAGGCAAGTCAGAGTGGGAAATATTTGCTATACAGAAGATGCACGGTACATCACATATAACACATGAGTGTATACGTATCTAATCTGCCATGTTTCAGAACATATAAAAATTCCTAGAAATAAATAATAAAAAGGCAGATAATCCAATAGAAAAATGGACAAAAGACTTGAATACTCACTTTACAAAAAGGAATATCTAAATGACTAATAAACACATGGAAATGTACTCAACTTCACTAATTGTCAGAGAAATGCTAATTAAAAGCATAATGGGATACTGGTACACCCATCAAAATGGTGAAAATAGAGAGGAAAATCTATCACATGCTGGCAAGGATGTGGAGGCTCATCTACGGCTGCAAGAAACTGGCTAACCCACTCCAGACCACGGTTGCAGCATTTCCTAGAACTGCACATACACCCCCAGCCCAGCCACCCAGAGCTTCCACCTCTAGCGATGGAGGCCAGCAGAGGCTCACACATACGCTCTCCAAGACCTGCACACAGTGTTCCCAGAAGTCCTGGTCACGATGGCCAAAATGAGAAACTGCCAATGTTCGTCACAGCTGAACGGACACTCAAAGTGCACACAGGGGTCCACCCTCAACGACCTAGGTGAAGCTCCCAAACAGAAGGCGAGAGACAGAAGCCAGACATCACTGGACACACAGGGTTTGATTCCCTTACACAAAGTGCACATCAGGCAAAGTCAGCCTCTCCTGTTAGAAATCAGGAGCAGCCGCCTCAGGTTGAGTAGTCACAGGAGGGGCCTGAGGGCCATGCCGCTCTGTTTCCGGCCAAGTGCCCTTTATACAAGTGTGGGTCTGTAAAAGCTCACAGAGCTTCACGCCTGTGCTTTCACACTTTTCTGTATACATGCCTCGCTTCAGTAAAGTCTGCAGAAATAAGGAGCTGGGGCATCACTGGGGGCACTCACCTCCTTGTGCCCTGTCCCCATCCGAGTTGGCATCAGGTCGGGGCCCTCCCTAGAAGAGGCCGTCCACAGATCTTAACTGTGCTATTGGAGGGGAAATAAAACAGGTTCAAAGCAGCAGGTGGGGGCATAGCCAGCCAGGGGCCCAAGGGGAGGAGACGGCAGGCCAAGCAGACACTTTCTCTAAGGCCCAGAGGACTCTGGTGCTGCAGGTCCAATCTGACTCGCTCAGTTCACGAGCTGGAGAAGGCTGACCTGGAGGACAGGCTCCCAGCCTTCTCCTTTCTGCCAGTCAAATGTCCACACAAATATTTACATAAATGCTGGAGACTAATAGGAACGCCAATTTTTAATTTTTATTTATTTTTTTTTGGTGAGGAAGACTGGCCCCGTGCTAACATCTGGCGCCGATCTTCCTGTTTTTGCCTGAGGAAGACTGTCACTGAGCTAACATCTGTGCCAATCTTCCTCTATTTTTTGTATATGGTATGCTGCCACAGATGGCTTGGTGAATGGTGTGGAGGTCATGTCCAGGATCCAAACTTGCAAACCCTGGGGTGCTGAAGCAGAGCACGCGAAGTTAACCTACACCACCAGGCCGGCCATTTTTAAAAATGAAAGTCAAGTGTTTCTAATTTCTTGTCTGTCTGAGAGAAAATAGGTAACCTTCTGGTATGGCTCCAACATTTAAAAAATAAAAATAAAAACACAGCAGTGTTAGTGAAATTTTGAGAAACTAAAAAGTATCTACCATAACCCGAAAGCAACTCAAATCAACCACCTCCACCTGTGTATCTCCTTTCGGTCTCGTCCCATTCTTCACGGCCGGTCTAGAGCAGGACACAGCAGTCGGCAAAGACGTCTACTTCAATGCATCTGACTGGCCCTCCTTGTCTCAGAGTTGCCTCATGCATCACCTCCTCCAGAAAGCGTTCTTCAATCTGAGACAGACACTAGGTCTTGGTGACCCCAAACACCCTGGGTCTGAAATCAGGTACTGTTAGTCCTCCAACTTTGCTCTTCATTTTTGAAGTTGTTTTCATTACTCTAGGTCCTTCACATTTCCATATGAATTTCAGAATCAGCTTCTCAATTTCTGCAAAGTTGGGAAGCTTGCTGGGATTTTGATTGTAGTTGTGTTGAAGCTATACATCAATATGAAGAAAACTAACATCGTAACAATATCAAATCTTCTAATCTATGAACATGGCATATCTCTCCATTTATTTAGGTCTACTTTCTTTCAGCGGTGTTCTGTAGGTTTGAGTGTACAGATCTCACACATATTTAGTCAGATTTATCCATAAGTATTTCATATGTTTGATGCTAGCAAAATATAAAACAATTTCCAATTGTTTGTTGCTAGCACAGAAACATACACAGGCATACTTTGTTTTACTGTGCTGCACTTCATTGCACTTCACAGATTTTTTTTACAGGACCCTCCACCGGCATAAAGATTACAATTCACTGAAGGCTCAGATGATGGTTAGCATTTTTTAGCAGTATTTTTAAATTAAGGTAGTACACTGTTTTTTAGACATAATGATATTGCACACGGAATAGACTACGTTACAGTGTAGTGTAAACATGTTTTATATGCACCTAGGAAGCCAAGAAATTCATGTGACTTGCTTTACTGCAATATTTGCTTTATTGTGGTGATCTGGAACTGAACCCAGAACATCTCCAAGGTGTGCCTGTAATTTGTTTTTGCATATTGGTCTTGTATGTGTAACCCTGCTAAACAAACTTATTAGTTCTAATTGCGTTTTTTTTTTTTTTGGACTAGGATTTCTACATAGATGATCATGTCAACAGTGAACACCAACAACTGTGCTTCTTCCTTTCCAGTCTGGATCATTTTACTTCTTTTTCTTGCCTTATTGCACTGGCTAGAACTCCAGGATGATGATGAACAGAATGAGTAAGTGCGGACTTACCTAATCTTGGGGGAAAGTATACAATGTTTCACTATTAAGTACCATGTCAGTTGCAGGCTGTCAAGCCGAGGAAGTTGCCTAGAATTCCTAGCTGGCAGAGTTTTTTAAAAACATTAGGAATGGATGCTGGATTTTCTAAAATGCTTTTACTGTTTCTATTGAAATAAACACATGATTTTTCTTTTGTAGTTTCATAATAGTTGAAGTCTACTGATTAAGTTGCTAATGTTAAACCAACTCTGCATTCCTTGACAAATCCCAACTGGTCATCACATATTAGCCTTTTTATATATTATTGGATTTGATTTGCTAAAATGTTGCTAAGAATTTTTGCAACTATGTTCATGTGGGAGATTGGTCTGTACTTTTTTCTTCTTGTAATGTCTTTGGTAGCAGGGCAATGTGGGCATAATAAAACGAGTTGAGAAGTATTCCCTCCTCTCAATTTTCTTGAGAGTTTGTGTAGAATTCCTATTATTTCTTCCTCAAATGTTTGGTAGAATACACAAGTAAAGTCATCTGGGCATCTAGTTTTCTTTGTGGGAAGGTTCTTAATTACAAATTGGATTTGTTTAATAGAAATAGAGCTAACCGGGCTTTAAATTTCCTCTTGAGTGAGTTTTAGTGGTTTTTGTCTTTCAAGAAATTTGTCCATTTCATATAAGTTAAACTTACTGGCATAAAGTTGTTATACTATTCTTTTATTATCCTTTTAGGACCAATGGAGTCTGTAGCAATGCCACTTCTTTTGTTCCCGTTATCGATAACTTTTCACCCTTTTTACTAATCAGTCTGGCCAGAAGTTTGTCAATTTTACTGATCTTGTAAAAAAGACAGCTTTTGGTTTAATTTTCTCTATTGTTTTCCTGCTTTGTTTGATTAGTTTCTACTTTGATCTGTATTATTTCCTTTCTTTGCATTCTTTTGGATTTAATTTGCTCCTCTTTCTAGTTTAAAGTAAAAGTTGAGTTCAGTGATGTGCAACCTTTTAAAATATTAATCCAATTTAGGTATTCAGTATTGTAAAATTCCCCTTAGAGTACAGCTCTCCTGACATCCCACAATTTGATATGCTGTATTTCCATTTTCATCCAGTTCAAAAGCTTTCTAATTTCCCTTTTGATTTCTCCTTTGATTCATGGATCATACAGAATTATGTTATTTATTTTCCCAATAGCTGATGATTTTCCAGATATTTTTTATTGGTTTCTAATTTAACTCCATTTTTGTCAGAAAACCTATGGCACGGAAAAAATGGTCTATCTTGGTAAATATTTCATATGCACTGGAAAAAATATGCCGTTGGGTGGAGTGTTCTATAAAAGTCAATCAGGTCAAGTTGGTTGACACAGCCAATACGAATTTCTGGGCGTTTGTTCCATTGATTACTGAGAAAGTGGCATTGAGAGCCCCAACTATCATTGTGGATGTGTCTATTTCTCTTCGCAGTTCTAACAGTTTTTGCTTCATGTGTTTCACAGTTCTGCTTTTAGGTGCATAAAATTTATAGTGTCTTCTTGATGATTCACTTCTTTATCATTATGAAATATTTTTACCTGGCAGTTTTCCTTGTTTTGAAATCAGTAAGTTTGTTATTTATAGCAACCAGGCTTTCTTTCCATTAGTGTGAGGATTGTATGTCTCTTGTTTTCCTTTTAATTATTTGCATCTTTATATTTGTTGCCAGCATATATTTGGGTATTTGGTATATTTCCGCATTTTTATGCAATCTAACAATTTCTACCTTCTAATCAGGGTGTTCAAACCACCTAGATTTATGATTGTTGACATGGCTGGGTTGAAATCAATCATCCTGCTACTTGTTTTTGATTTGGCCCATCTGTTCTTTGTTCCCTTTTTCCGCCTTCTCTTGGATTAAGCATTTTATGTGATTCAGTTTTATCTCCACTGTTGACTTATCAGTTGCACGTAATTCATTGTTTTGCTATTTCAGTAGGGGATTTGGATTTATAGCGTCCATGTTTAATTCACCACAGTCTGCCTTCATGTGACATTATACCATGTCAAGTCTATCAGTTTGCCATCTCTCCTCTCCTGTGCCATATTTGTCATATATTTTATTCAATATGTTATAACCCCCACTCTGCTACACTGCTATTATTTTATTTAAATAATTATCTTTTAAAGAGTTTTAAGTATTAAGAAGTATCTTATATGTTTAGCCATGTCGTTACCATTTCCAGGCTTCATCCTTTTGTGTAAATCCCGATCTCCACCTCGTTTCCTTTTCCCGCAGCCTGAAGGACTTCCTGCAACATTTCTTGCAGTGAAGGTCTGCTGGTGTTAAATTCTTTCGGCTTTTCTATGTTTCAACACTTCATTCAAAAAGACATTTACTCAGATATAGAATTCTAGGTTGGCAGTTTTCATTCAGCATTTTCACATGCTGCTCTATTGTCTCCTCATTTGCATTATTTCCAGAGAAACGTGCTGTGTCTGTATCTTTATTCCTCTGCACGTAATATGTCTTTTTTTCTGGCTGCTTTTAAGACTTTTCTCTTCATCAGTGGTTTTGGGCAATTTAATTAGGTTGTGTCTTGTGTAATTTTATTCGTGCTTCTTGTGTGTAGTGTTTGCTAAGATTGTTTGATCTAGGTTTATAGTTTTCATCAAATTTGGAAGCTTTTCAGCAATTATTTCTTTAAACAGTTTTTCTGTCCATCCCTTTCACTTTGGGAACTCCAGTTACACAAAAACACAGCCCTTTGCCAGTTGCCACAGCTCAGTCATGCTCTTGTTAACTTTTGTTTATTTAAAAGTACTTTTTCTAGGGGCCAACTCCACAGCCTAGTGGTTAAGTTTGGCATACTCTGCTTTGGTGGCCCAGGTTCAGTTCCTGGGCACAGACATATACCACCCATTGGCGGCCATACTGTGGTGGTAATCCACATACAAAATAGAGGGAGATTGGCACAGACATTAGTTCAGGGCAAATCTTCCTCAGCAGATAAATAAATGAATAAAGAAAGAAAGAAATAAAAATACTTTTTCTCTCCTTGTTTTAGTTTGGATAGTTCTTACTGCTTTGTCTTCAAGTTCACTAATCTTTTCTTCTGCAATGTCTAATCTGACACTAATCCCCTTCCATGTGATTTGTATTCAGATATTTTAGTTTCAACTCTGGAAGTTTAATCTGGATTTTTTTTTTTTAGTTCACTGTCTTTATACTTCACCATGTCTCTGCTTAATGTGCCCAATATTTCCCTTACCTTTTTGAACATAGGGAAAATAGTTGTAATAACTGCTTTACTGACTTTTGCTAAATCTAACATCTGAGTTTCACATCAGCTTTGATGGATTTTTCACTGCATTATGGGTTGTATTTTCCTGTTTCTTTCTATGCCTGGTAATTCTTGACTTGATGTCACACATTGTAAATGTTATTCTTTTGGAAGCTGTACATGTCTATATTCTTATAAACACCCTTGAGCTTTGTTTTGGGATACAATTCCTGGGAAACAGTGTGAAACTTTTGGTTCTTGCTTCTAAGACTGGGTAGGAGCACCAGATCGGCATCTATGCTAGGGCCAATTAGCCTCCACTGAGTAGTCTATCAAATGCCCTGAGTCATACAGACTCTCAGTCTGCCTGATGACAAGGCACTCTTCAGTGTTGTGAGAGCTCTGAGTGCTGCTCCCTCTAGTCCTTCCAGGTGATTCTTTCGCTGGCCTGTTAGCTTCCTCATACTCACCTGCTGATTAGCACTCTGCTGAAAACTTAGGAAGACGTTCTGCACACCTCTGAGCTCTGTCTGTTTGCAGCTCTCTGCTCTCTAGGACTCTTCTCTGAAAGCTCTAAGCTCCCTCTCCTGAACTCAGGGAGTCTGCCAGGCCCTGCCACCTCACACCACAACCTGGAAACCCCTCTAATGCAGTCAGCTGGGGAAATCTTTGGGTTCATCTTGTTAGAGTCTCGTCTCATAGGAATCACTGTACTTTGTTGCCTCATACCCAAAGTTCAGAAAACCAAGGTTCCATAAATATTATCCAGCTTTTTATTATGTCCAGGTGCGAGGGTAAATCTGATCCTTGTTACCCATCTTGTGCATAGGTAGAAATCCAAGTACTTTTATCTAGTATTGTACAGTTAAACAAATGAATCATTGTAACTGTGAGACTTGTCTCCCCCACTAGAGGGTAAACTCCCTGAAGGCGGAGATGATGTTTGTTTTGTTAACCACTACATCCTTGACACAGAGTGACCAATCAAAAATTTACTGAATAAACACATTCCTTAATCTGCCTGGAATTTATTTTGGCATACTATATAACTAAGGACTTAAAATGTTTGTCCTAGACTACATACTGAATGATTCCAAGTAGATGATAATCTGGAAAAGGCAAAACTATACTGATGGTAAAAAGATTGTGGCTGCCAGTGATTCAGGGGAGGGAGGAAGGGTGAATGGGTGAGCAAGGGGATTTTTTAGGGCGGTAAAACTACTCTGTATGATACCGCCATTGTGGATACCTGACACTACGCATTTCTCAAAACTCATGGCAGTTTACAGCAAAAAAAGTGAACATTAATGTATACAAATTTCAAAGAAAATAATTTAGGAGGTCAAGATTCTCAGGATGGAATGCAGCATATTACAAAACAATCTAACTGCATTACAAATGTATGAAACAACTTCCCAGGGGATGGGGTAGGAGGAAAGGTGCTGCCCTAAGTCACTCTGGAAATTAGTGGAGGCTATAAGACGAAGGCACCAGGAACTGCATGTGAGCATGTGCTCCAGCTGATCAAGCTGTTCCAGGAGTGTGGTTTACAATTCTGACACTGCTGTATGTATAACCTGGAACCGAAGAATTAATCAAAAGGATGGCAGATGGTGGAAGCCAGGTTTCTCGCTATTAGAGTAGAAGGTTACAGACAAGCACGGGGAGGAGTCTAGAATGGCTCATGTGGTGATGGACTAGAGTTGGAAACATCAGTAGAAACTCATGCTTAGTGTAATATAGATAGAGATGGCCGCATCTAGAAATATTTATGTGTGTGGCTATATACATAGGTCAATATACACAAATATGTTTCCTGGCTCTGTGAGCTAACTGGTCTAGAAACAACAACAGCCTATAGCAATTAGCACACCCAGTGCCCAGATCTTGGCCCTAACACCATTCTACAGTGACAGGAACCAGGAATCCTTGCAGAAATGGCTGAAATGACTGAGGCAGGAAACAGACACGATAAGCCTGGAGGATCTTGTAGAGCCAGAAAGTAAGTTAGAGCTAAAACAAAAACAAAACCCCACAATGATGGGGTCTGTCAGAGGGACAATGGAGCCAACTGAAAGAGCTCCCAAGGACCAAAGCTGGAGCAATTTGAGGAAAAAAGAAAGTCATATTGGATTATAACCCAAAGTATAAAATAAATATCCACAAATCCATACTGATATAAATAAATGAGTAAATAAGTAAGTAAAGATAGATAAATTTCTCTGCAAAAGAACAATCTATGTAATAAAGGCCATATATGACAAACCCACAGCCAACATCATACTCAATGGACAAAAACTGAAAGCCATCCCTCTGAGAACAGGAACAAGACAAGGGTGCCCACTTTCACCACTCTTATTCAACATAGTATTGTAGGTTTTGGCCAGAGCAATTCGGCAGGAAAAAGAAATAAACGGAATCCAAACAGGCAATGAAGAAGTAAAACTCTCACTGTTTGCAGACGACATGATCTTATATATAGAAAACCCCAAAGAATCCATAGGAAAACTATCAGAAATAATAAACAGCTACAGCAAAGTTGCAGGGTATAAAATCAACATACATAAATCAGTAGCATTTCTATATGCTAACAATAAACTAACAGAAAAAGAACTCAAGAACTCAATCCCATTCACAATCACAACAAAAAGAATAAAATACCTTGGGATAAATTTAACCAAGGAAGTAAAAGATCTATACAATGAAAAGTACAAGACTTTCCTGAAAGAAATCGATAACGACATAAAGAGATGGAAAGAGATTCCATGCACACGGATTGGAAGAACAAACAAATAGTTAAAATGGCCATACTACCTAAAGCAATCTACAGATTCAACGCTATCCCAATCAGAATCCCAATGACATTGTTTACAGAAATTGAACAAAGACTCCTAAAATTCATATGGGGCAACAAAAGACCCCGAATTGCTAAAGCAATCCTGAGAAAAAAGAACAAAGCCAGAGGCATCACAATCCCTGACTTCAAAGCATACTACAAAGCTACAGTAATCAAAAGAGCATGGTACTGGTACAAAAACAGCTGCACAGATCAGTGGAATAGAATTGAAAGCCCAGAAATAAAACCACATATCTATGGACAGCTAATCTTTGACAAAGGAGCTGAGGGCCTACAATGGAGAAAAGAAAGTCACTTCAACAAATGGTGCTGGGAAAACTGGACAGCCACATGTAAAAGAATGAAAATTGACCATTCTTTTTCATCATTCACCAAAATAAACTCAAAATGGATCAAAGACCTAAAGATTAGGCCTGAAACAATAAGTCTTCTAGAAGAGAATATAGGCAGTACACTCTTTGACATCAGTTTCAAAAGAATCTTTTTGGACACCATAACTCCTCAGACAAGGGAAACAATAGAAAGAATAAACAAATGGGACTTCATCAGACTAAAGAGCTTCTTCAAGCCAAGGGAAAACAGGATTGAAACAAAAAAACAACCCACTAATTGGGAAAAAATATTTACAAGTTATCTATCCGACAAAGGGTTAATCTCCATTATATATGAAGAACTCACACAGCTCAACAACAAAAAATCAAACAACCCGCTCAAAAAATGGGCAGGAGACATGAACAGACATTTCTCCAAAGAAGATATACGGATGGCCAATAGACACATGAAAAGATGCTCACCATCACTAATCATCATGGAAATGCAAATCAAAACTACACTAAGATATCACCTTACACCTGTTGGAATGGCAAAAATAACCAAAACAAAAAGTGACAAATGTTGGAGAGGTTGTGGAGAAAAAGGAACCCTCATACACTGTTGGTGGGAATGCAAACTGGTGCAGCCACTATGGAAAACAGTATGGAGATTTCTCAAAAAATTAAAAACAGAAATACCTTATGACCCAGCCATCCCACTACTGGGTATCTATCCAAAGAACTTGAAATCAGCAATTCCAAAAGTCCCATGCACCCCTATGTTCACTGCAGCATTATTTACAATAGCCAAGACGTGGAACCAACCTAAATGTCCATCAACTGATGATTGGATAAAGAAGACATGTTATATATATACAATGGAATACTTCTCAGCCATAAAAAGACAAAATCGTCCCATTCACAACAACATGGATGGACCCTGAAGGTATTATGTTAAGTGAAGTAAGCCAGACAGAGAAAGATGAACTCTGTATGACTCCACTCATAGGTGGAAGTTAAACACAGAGACAAAGAGGATTGATTGGTGGTTACCAGGGGAAAGGGTGGATGGGGGGATGGCACAAAGGGTGAAGCGGTGCACCTACAACATGACTAACAATAATGTACTACTGAAATTTCACAAGGTTGTAAACTATCATAATCTTAATAAAAAGTTTAAAAAAAAAAAGCAAAAAAAAGGAACAATCTATGTAAATACTCTGTCCCCAAAGAGGGAGAGCATGACTCTCCACTGTGACCTTCCTTCTAAAGCTGCAGAGTGGAATGCCTGGCAGACACCCCTCAGCCAGGGGGGTGCCCCATCCTGAGGCAGGGCGCGCCACACAGGAAGACCAGCCTGGCTCAGCATGACTTCCTGGAGGGCACTTTTCTCTCCCTCACCTTGCTGCCTTAGCTCTACTGCTTCCGGAGCAGAGCATGAGGCAGCTGGGCTTGTACAAATATTCACCTAATCTCCCAGGTCCTATCCTGGCACTGGCCATTTTGTATCCAATTTTTCCAGAAACAGGATGCACTGTCTCAATGTACAAAGTCGCCCCTCCTTTACCCCAGGGAGGTCTGGCTTTACTTGTCCCCTCACACCCTGCACACTGCTTCTTCTCTGGACTCCAACACCCCCCACCACCTCCATCCAGTCTCCCTGCAGCCCTGATGCTCTGGCATCTTCTCTCTGACCACCTTTTTGTTTTTCTCTACACAGCATGTTGCTCCCAAGCAGCCCGTCCTCTGGGTGACTGATTCTTCAGCAGCATCCATCCTGGTATCTGCTGTTGCTCATGGGGCTCTCATGTTCATAATGGTTTTTTGTCTTTAATTTTCTTCCTCAGCTCTGCCAGCTCACTTTCTGTCCTTCTGCTATCTTATCTTTTCTTTGAACTCTTTTCTCTTAATTTATGTATCTTTAATTTGCTATTTTTTAGTATACAGAGAAGGTTCTATCTAAAATTTCCCTCTATTTCCTTGTTAATTCTTCTTCTAAATGTTTTCTTGACCAGCCGTTTAATTGTGCTCATTTCCTTTTTTCTTCTCCTTCTTTTACTGTCTACTTAGGGTCCCATGTTGGCTTCTAATTACTGCTCTTTTTTTTTAAGATTTTATTTTTTCTTTTTCTCCCAAAAGCCCCCCCCCACCGCCCCCCGGTACACAGTTGTGTATTTTTAGTTGTGGGTCCTTCTAGTTGTGGCATGTGGGATGCCACCTCAGCATGGCTTGATGAGTGGTGCCATGTCTGTGCCCAGGATCCGAACCAGCAAAACCCTGGGCTCCCGAAGCAGAGCACGGGAACTTAACCACTGAGCCATGGGGCCGGCCCCACTGCTCATCTTTAATAAGGAAAGGGACTGAGCTGGGGCAGCTGAAAGCCAGTATGTTGTTTCAGAATGCTCTATTGCCAAATTTTCTTACAGGCTCTGCTCTGGAAATGAGTTTCTGCTACTAGGACATTTTTTTGGTTGCAAGTGACAGAAACCTGACTCAAACTGCGAGAGACCTGCACCCTCACCTAACAGGTTGTCTGGGTTGAGACCCTCTGCTTGGGTGGCTGCACTTGCTGGCAGGCTCTCTCCGTGCACCACACAGCAACACTCCCGAACACTGCCAGAAGTTTCTTCCCTCTAGTTCCAACAAGAGAGTCTCCTGAAAGCATCTGAGCAACCACTGGGGCCTTAGTCACAGCTGATGCTGGGAGGCAGGCAGGTGGTAAGGCAAACTCCATTGGCACACAGAAGGCCCTCATGCCACATCTCCTTCAAGGCGACTGCCTGCAAGCAACAATCCAAGTTGTTGCTAGAAGTCAAATCCCAGGAGAGCAGCCAGCAGGAGACAAGACCTGAGGAACTGCCAGAGGTCGGCAGCTCCACAGTGAATTGTGGTTTCCCTTCGCTTCTTCCCTGTTCCACCCTTAAGACCTGGATGCTGCAGGAAATGCAGGCTGAGCGCCCAAGTCTTCCTCCTTCAGCTCATCTCTCTCACCAGATGCCCGCCCACATTCAGTTTCTCCCAAGGCCCACCCAAACCACAGACCCCATTCTTTCAAGTAACTGCCGTCAACAGTGTCCCTAAAGATCCTCTTTGTCAAATGTGTACTCAGCCCTGCTGAAGGCTCTGGCTTGCACTCTTCCTCCCCGGCTCGCTGACACCCTCCTCGCTATGGCCATCCCTTAGATTCTTTGCGGACTAAATCTTGTCCTCTATTTTTCATTCTTTTTGTTCATTTCAGTGAGTTTCAGGGAGGGAAGTAGAATAAACAAGTCTTTACTCAGCCATCATTTCCAGAAGGCCTAAGTTCCATTCTCAATGCTGTTTTTAATAAGTTATCCAAGTTCTGAACAATGAACGCCTCTCAGTTTCATGTTCTGAAGGCCTGGCTCTAAGTTGGAGGTACAATGCCCCATTCTCCCCGCTCAGGGAACAGGACGGGCTGGCATTTCCGCATTTGCACCTCCTGCAGCAGCTGTTCTCATCAACTCCCCTCCTCCAAAGGACAGGCCATGTTGTTACCGCCAAAACTGCAATCAACCCATCAGCAAGTCATGGAATCAACAGGTCAGGACCAGCTCTTCAAATCTTTCTCGGAAAAGATGTCAGACCACATCCCATATAGAAAGGGAGCCACCGTTGCTTGGAACCACTTTGTTGCAACATAAAATGAATCTCTGACGGTGGTGCTGCCGTTCAAGCACTGGGAAAGCCGCTGCTCTGGGGACACCCCTGGCCGCAAGAGGTCACATGACAGGCAATCAGGACACACAGACACCCTGGGCTTCACAGCCCCTGCTCTGCTCACATGTCTACCACAAGCAAGGCTGTGCCCCAGCAATCCTCACCTTCCTGGGCTTCCCTCACTAACAAAACCACACCAGGGGCCCCTGCAGGACCATTTAGAGAAAACAAAATATCTATCACATGTTCACATGCCAGTAGTTGGAACAGAGAGGCTGGCCTGTGACCAGGAACAGCCCAACACCAGGGTCCTGGCTTGTTCCTAAAACCCTCCACAAACATGGCACAGCCCCACTGGGCTCCAGGAGAAATGAGGACAGCCGTCAGAGGGCTTTGTGACAGAGGAGATGGCAGCTCTCGGCCCTGCACAGCTGCTGTGACACGAACACAAACATTCCTGTCTCCCTTCCCAGCACCCACAGGGTCGGAGAGCGCCGGCCAGCCCTGGGCCCCTCCAGGTGAGCACCCCAGTCTCCAGGTGGTGGGAGACACCCCCAACTGCCCCACGGGGTGACATGTGGCTTCAGCAAGGGAGGGCCTGGGGTCAGCAAGTGACCTCGGCACCAGGGCACAGGGAGGCCTGCGTCTCCATGAAGGAAGGAGAGAGCTGGCAGCTCTCTGGCAGAGGGTATTTTTCTTATTACTTAAATCTCATTGCGATTGCTTAAAAATACACTAAATTAGAACAATACTTTCTGCTCACTACTGCAACCCCAGTGCCTAGACCTTTGCTCAGTCAACCTTCAAACACTAAATGAAATAACGGGCTGAATTCTTAACAGAAGTTTCCTTTTGAAGGAAAACACGACATAAGAGTGTGAGGGGCGGAGGAAGGAGGGAAACGCTCAGGTCGAGTGTGGAGGGTTCTTCTCACCTGTCCCTCCTCTCGGGCCAGCACCAGCGAGGGCGCAGCCAGGACACACGCCTGCCATCAGGGCCAAACCCGGGGGCGTTGAGGGGACAGGCACCCCTGCCCCCCACCCAGGAGAGAATGGAGGGTCCATGAGGAAAATAAAACTTCTGAAATAAACAGGCCAACCAGAAGTGGAGGACAGCGCAGCACAGGCAGCCCCACCGCACGCCCGTCCCGCCCACTGCACAGCGACATCTGGTCTCGGGGTCTCAAGAGAGCCTTTCGCTTTTTAACAGTGGGATTTGAAACATTTCTCCAGTGCACAGGCTGTTTCTCTCAGTCTGCTTTTAATTTGTCTCCTTTCGATAGTTTTATGCTCTGCTTTTGTTGCCTGTACTTATTTTTAAAATCGTATTTTCAAAAGAATAGAATGCTTTCATTTCTATTAGCGGCTACTGAAACGTTTCTCAAAAAGTCTGGAAACCTGTATTTCTCAGCTGTTCCCCAGGGCACTGTTGCCCTGCCTCTCCTGGGGTCACCTGGAGACAGTGGGAGTCTGCCCCTTGCCTGCCCCTCTCTTCTGCTCAGTGACCTCCTATGGGCCTTTAAAAGAATTTGCCTCACAGCTTACTGATGGGGATTTTTGCCTGTTGCCATGAGTAATTTAAAGGGAGGCTGGGAAAGCATGCTCCTGGCCCTAGGGTCATGCAGCCATCCTACACGTAAATTCCCTGTTCCATCCTGACCCACTCCCCACAAAACGCTGCACGTAGACCCCCCACTTGAAGGAGGTTCACTACCTGGAAAGTCAATCGGATGCGCCTCGGCAAGGCCACGGGCAGACATACCCCAGCACAAGCCCCTCGGACAGCACAGCGTGGCAGCTGTGCAGACTCTGAGCCTCGGCGCACGACGACCCGCTGTCCGCAGACCGAGGGCTGGCTCCCCTCCCTTCACTGCCCCTTGCTCAGGGGATGAGGAGACGGCTCTGCTGGCTGTTCAGGGCCTCCCAGCCCCTGCCTCTTGAAGAGCACCTGGCACAGTGAGGGCAGTGAACACATGAAAGATTCACTCAAGGACAACGGCTGCTCTCTTCCAGTGCCCACTGTGCTCTCAGCAGCTGTGAGCTCATCCACCTCTCGGACCCTTACTATGTGGGGCTTGCTCGGGTCCCTCCCTCCACCTCATGAGGTAGGTCCTGCTCAGTCCTCATCCCACAGATGAGATGGTGACCCAGGGTCACTTGCTGGCACAGACCTGGCCTGTGCCGACACTCGGAGACTTGAGTGGGATGGCCAGGATGGCTGGCAGGTGAGGGACACACCCGGAGCAGTACAAGATGCTGGTGCCCACATGACATGCTATGGGGGGGGCCCAAACCACCCTCCAGGCCTCTCGCTGTCCCCCCATTCCCCCTGGCTCTGAGGGAAAGTTCCAGTCATGAGTGGGCGAGAAGGTTCTTGATTCCAACTTCCTACGCGAGTTCTGGAACAGAAGACGCTCTGTGCCAGCTCCTGAGGGGGTCTGTTTGGAGAACAAGCCCCAAGAAGCTGCAATCTGCTCCTGGTGCTGGCAACATTCCTCACACAGACAAGGGCCCCACCGCGCCTGCTCCTCACACCCAAGCTCGGGCACCCCAGCCCCGTCTCCAAGGGTCGGTCCTCCTGGTGAGAGCAGGGCCCAGTGCTGAGGGGACTGCCCTGTCCTACCAGCCCAGGCTGGCAGCTCTGGCTGTGTGCAGCCTGGGTGGTGCTGACCATGTGTGTGAGCACGTGTGTGCATATGTGAGAGTGCGTGTGAGTGCAGTGCCTGCACGGAGGAGCCCAGCCACAGGAGGCAGCCCTCAGCGCTCACCTGACTGACAGCATCAGGCCTGATGGGGTCCAGGATGGCCCTCCCCGTGTGTAGCTCCTCATTGCCTGGTGGGGACACTACACCCTGGGACACCTGCACCTGGCTCCCCCGACCACTCCACGAGTGACTTCCACACCTGTGACCCGGAGATGGTGACTGAGACTGCCCACAGCCCACAGCCGCCAGCAGTGCCCTCAGGTTGGGGTGAGCAACTGGGACACTAAACAGTACCCTCTGTCCACTAGTTCTCGTCCAGACCAGGAGGCATCTCCCAGGAGGCCAGCCCCACCCCTGCTCCGCTCACACAGTCACTTTGTCAGCACCTCCAAACGGGACCTCAGGGCCAGCCTGGCGCAAGCCCTCCTGTCCTGTGGTCTGACTCACTTTCAGGAAGTTTGTGCTCTAGAACATAAACCTGACACCGCCCCGAGTGGTTCCTCACCCCCCAAGGCTGAAAGGCCAGCAGACAGCTCTCGAATGCAGTCTGCCAACTCCCACGAAGATAAACCCACGCAGCTGAGCCGAGTCCAGCAGGGACAATACACTAGGGGAGGGGAGCGCTTCTTGAGAGGCCACAGGTCTGCATCCACGTGGTGGGAAAAGGAAACCCACAGAACTTAGAGGACAACCAACGTGGAGTTCTAAGGTCGGCTAAATTATTTTTCAGAAATCGGAGAAAAATAGAGTCATTTTCCAACACAGAAGCAATAGCATGACTTCCCACCCACAGACCCTGTGAGCACAAATGCTGAAGAATGTTCCTGAGCAAGGAGGGAGGGCCAGGGAGCAGGGAAGCAGGCAGGAGACACTGACCACGGGCTAAGGCACATGTTCAGGGTTTTCAAAGGGATAAAATAGGATTTTTAGTCAAAACCAAGACGGGTCAGTTCTCAGGCCTGTGAGGAGAACAGAGTGACCACAGGCGTCATTAGGAGGATCCACAGTGTGTGTACAACGAAATGTTAATCGAGCACCAGAGGAAAATAAAATGAAACAGAAGCTTTTTACTTATCCCGTGGAAAGCAGGAAAGAAAAACATTAAGAAAAGGATGCAACCAGAAAACACAGAAGATTTGAGCCCAGCACACCTACAGATGGCACAGCAGCCACCAAGGTAACGGACCCTCTGGGGTCTGCACAAGGCCCAGTGGGGCCTCGGGGGCCATGCCCTTTCTGTCACAAGTGGGCCTGAGGGGGCTTTGCTGCCTCTGGGGGAGTCCTTCCAGTTGTTCATTGGAGGTTCTGGAAAACTGCTGATAAACACGAGAAACGCTTCATCAACTCTGACTGTCAAA
Source organism: Equus caballus (assembly GCF_041296265.1). Taxonomy (NCBI): domain Eukaryota; kingdom Metazoa; phylum Chordata; class Mammalia; order Perissodactyla; family Equidae; genus Equus; species Equus caballus. Next base: position 98,547,893 of record NC_091692.1, read on the forward strand.
GGCTCCTTTCTGCCAAGTCCCAGTAACAGAAGGGACAGCGACTTCCTAGAAGGGCCAAGCTCCGTCAGACCAACGGGAGAACTAGGAGTGACTGTGCAAGGTGGCAGTGCCCTAGGAGAAGGAGCCGCGCCCCCACCCTGACACAGGAGACCAGCCCGCAGCGCCTACTGGAAATAAATATTTTTGGAGTAAACACTTCCATTTCTGTCAGAATAACAAACTACATAGCTTTGACCAACCCTCTCAGAGAGAACAAACAATATTATGAGAGCTTTAAACTATTTTAAAAATTTTCTAAATCCACTGATGAGTTGGGAAGACAGTTCAGAACTTCAGAGGGCAAAACTAAGTACAACCAGGAAGAGGAGAAATGAAGGAACCCCTGTGCCATCTGGCATCCGAGGGCCTGGCCAGCAGCCCATCTTGAGCGCTGGTACAGCTCTGAAGAAGCAGGGGAGGGAACAGACAGCCTTGGACGGGCCCTGGTGATAAACCCGCTCGAAGACACCCGAGGCCAAGGCCACTGAGGAAACCCAGTCCTCTGCCCCGAGGAAGCAGGTGCTGCCTGCCGGGAGCAGGGAAGGTCAGGCCTACGGGTGGGGTGGAAGTAACCAGTAATTCGGAGGAGAGTAAAAATATCAATTAAGTTTAGATTTTGGTAAACTAATTCCATGTGTTAAAATACCCAGGGCAGCCACTATGGAAGCTGATGAATGAATTCCAATCTAGTAGAGGAGAAAAAAGAAACTAGAAAAAATAATCCAAAAGAAGTTAGGAAAGTAGGAAAAAAAGCAACCTGTCCCAAAATGACAAGACAAATAGAGCGCAAAGTAAGAAATAAGTTCAAACATAATAATCTTAATAAACGTGAAGGGACCAGCGGTTGGATAGGACCAGAGTTTTAAAGATACTGATATCTGCTTTATAACAGGCACACTTAAAACACAAGGATGCAGAATTCCAAAAGTCCACAGCAGACTAAATCTACCGACCCCAGGGAAAGCTGCTAGAGCTCCACGGATGCCATGCAGAGGCGCTGCTGGAAACAGGCCTTCCAACCGGCCCAGGGGACACAGTGGTTGGTAGGCACAGCCTCCATGCACAGAAAGCAAATCGACAGTACAGGAGACCGGGTGGCCTACCATGCGGAAGGGGACCTCACATCTGTGAGGGAAAAGAGACGGCACAGCCAACCAGGCTTCATCTCGGGGGCACATGACATGGATTCTCTTCTACCATCCAGGGAACGTTCCTGAAAACTGACTGCACACCAGGGCATAAAGCCAGTTCTCAACAAATGTCAAAGGACAAGCTGCTCAGCAATGGTCCCTGCCCACAGTGCAAGTGCCAGGCAGACAAGTAGAGAGAACCAACACGATGCCTCCCAGTAAAGGACCTGGGCTTCGTATCAGCCATCTGCGGTCATGAAAACAGCATGCCACGTGGAGAAAAGGAGTACATGTGACATGCTCCCAAAGCCAGCAGCCTCGAGCGAAGAAATATCACGGTGCTTCTGGTATGAGGGGATCAGAAAGCTGACAGGACAACCATGTGCTACACCAGGCAGGGCCGCAGCTGCTGGCCCAGAGGGAGCCAGATGCCACAAGCCATGCAGAGCTCCTTCTCACCTCTAAGGAAACCTACAACCATGCAGTCACTCCAGTGCCACAACTTGGTCTGCTTACCACACCACCGAGCTTCACAAATAACTTCAACTCAGTTATGTCGACCGTCAGGGTGGGGTCTGCACCCAATGTGTAGAGCACAGCCAGCCTGCGGGTTTGACGGGAGGGTAACTGATGACAGAGAGAGCCTTCTGTATATACAACAGCAGTCACCCCATAAGTAATTACGTACTCAGGGGGAAGGCCAGGAAGGATGGACCCACAAATCACCAGGCTCAGACTAGAGAGTGATGTGCCACATCCCCCCACCCCCGACACCAACTGCGTTGTAATCTCTTTCAAAGCACCCATGAAGACATACTGGCTCCAGAAAACTGCTTCTAGCTTAAGGGTCTAAATGGGCACCACCCCTGCCCTGGCTGTGGCGTCTGCTGAGCACCTGCTGTATATGGTATAATGCCTACTGAGCTGTGCAAACACCGTCCCATTTCCCTCTTCTGTGTTCAGAGGCAGCAGCTGTGTCTGTCTTCACCTTACAGGACAGACAACACGGCTTAGGAGGCAGAAGTCCTAGGTACTATTTCAAAAAGACCAATGTCTGAACTGAAGTTCCGAAGCTCCTGCTGCTCCCACTGGGCCTGGCAAGGGCCACAGGGGCTGCAGCCCCACCTGTCTAAGCTTCTCTCACCTCCCCATCTTCCATGAGACCCACTTCCTGGGGCCCTCCATATGTTTGACTAGGGGCCCCGCCTTCACCCTGCCCCACAGGATGGGCACAGTGCCAAGGCAGCCAAGATGTCCCCTAGGACTGTAGGAGAAGACGTGCCCTGCCTGCTGGAAGCACCAGCTTGGGGCTTGGGGCCTGCAGCTGTTGGGCCACTTTGTCCCCAGTGGGGAGAGGCTTCTTGAAAAACACAAAGAGGCAGAAATAAAACATGAAGGAAAGGAGAAAGACTCTCTGGCACCTGGATCCAGCCATCCCTGAAGCCACGACCCTCGTGAAGGAGCCAAATGAACAGACAATGGATCCCTTATTGCTGCTAAAGCTGGGCCGTAGCTGATAATCAATAGAGCCCTCCTGGAGCTATTTAACCCCTACACCTGCTGCCATCAGGAGGGAGGAGTTGGGAGAAGAGGGGTGGGGCGCAGCAGAAGGAGTCTCCGATTCTGCCCCTTCTCCAAGGGCCCTGGTTTGCAGCAGGCTGACCCCAGGCCACAAGAAAGAGGAAAGTAAGGAAGGGTTCACGCTCCCTGAAAGAGCTGTGCCTGCTGCGTTCTGAGCGTGACCTGGGCCTGGGGCTCTGGACCCTGGGAGAGGCACAGCAGCCATGTGCTCAGTGCTGGGCACCCAGGCTCTCGCCCCGTTTACATCACACAGGCCTCGAGGTGGAGAGCAGCTAGGGCTGCCCCTCGCGTTGCAGTTGTAAGTGTTCATGGGGTGAAACAAACCCAATCCCGAATGCAGAAGACGTGTGAAGGGCTGGCAGCAAGTGGCAGGAAGACAAGCAGCAACAACGCAGAGCTGGCACAGTGATTTCGACACCCACTCGGCAGGAAGCAGCATGCCCAGAGGCGGACACTCCACCACAACGAAGGGTCACCAGATGGAAGACAAAACAGGAAGCCACAGCCTCAGACGGCGGAGCAGGCGCCGAAGGGAGACACGGACACAGCCATCATGGGAGATTTCAGACCCTTCTCGGGAACTGAAGGGATAAGCAGATGACAGACTCAGCACCTAGAGACTGCAGCAGACCCTGCCGGCCCACGCACACAGACCGGCCTTCCACGTGACTGCAGGGGCCAAACTCTCTTGCGCGTGTTGTTCTAACCTCAGCTTCCTCATCATGTGCGTAAGGGCCCCATTTCCCTACCCCTGCCAATATTCCCTATGATTAAACTACTGGGCTGCTGCTCCTGATGCGATGCATGTGCTCGAGATTTCACCTGCATCTCCCTGGTCCCCTGTAGTCAGGCAGTTCCTCTGGAGAGGTGTCGGTTCGCTCCTCCACAGGATCTTAGTAACTGGTTCAAGTCTGCCATTCATTCAGAGAATGCATGTCATCTGCTGTGCAGGTCGCAGCATCCTGTCTGTGGTGTCCTGTGTAAGGGAGCCTCTCCTTTCACTGCATCCCATGCACAGCCCCTAACAGGTCGGCCCCGTGAGGCACACAGGCAACAACCCAGGTGGCAGGCACAGGCTGAACCAGAGGCAGCAGTCAGGTGTGGGAACGATGGAGACCGAATGGTAAGTTGCCTCCAAGGCTGGGGCTGGACAGGACTTCTCGAGGGGAAGGGGAGGCTGCCACCAGCAGGCGTTTCCACCAGGTGAGGCACAAGGACTCTGAGTATCCAGCAGCTAGTCGGCCGTACGCCCCTGTGGTTCTGGAAGAGGTCTGAGGTTTGGAAACAAGTTGAGAAGTCAGCACCTAACAGGAATTCTACTTCCTGATGAGTGAGTTTACAGGCACGGGTGGATGGGCTCACTGAGGGGTCCATCAGTGAGCCAGGGTGGGATGAACTAGCAGAGATGACTGAGGGGAGGATGGAGAGGGTTGAGGAGACAGTGGCCTGGAGATAGGCAGCAGGGGACAGGCTCAAGAGAGCGAGGAGGACAGCAGGTACAGGTAGGCCAGGTCCAGGACCACAGGGTGGCAGCCTCGGGGAAGAGGTCAAGAGCTGTTTTGCTTGTTTTTAAGCTGTGAAAGCTAACAGAAGGTGTGCACTGAGAAAGCAGAGCTGGGACAGGAAGGCAACATGACACAGGTGAGCAGAGGGCACCATGGTGGGGTATGGACCTGATTTTGGCTAAAAACTCTAAAACTCTCCTTACTGAGGTGTGAGCCAGAGCTCTGACAGGCAGGAACCCACTAAAGATGACGGCAGTCCCAGCCTCAGCATGGGGATGTGTGCAGGGACAGGCACTGCTCTGGAGGCTTCCACCACTTTCCAGGGACCTCTCTTCCCACCAACACTCTGAAAGTTCTCACATGAGCAGCCCGTCTACTTTGAATGCAGACCTAGAAAGCAACTGGGCTCTCAAAAACTGTCTTCCAATACCTCCCCGAGCCCAGATGCCTGTCCTCATTGGGCCTGACCTGCTCAGGCAGGCAATGGCCTTGCCTGGCTGCCAGGACACATGTGGCCAGGACTGCTGGCAGGGAGAGCCAAAGCAACCCCGAGGTCACACACTCCACTCAGGGTGCACTCTGGGAGCGCCCACAGACGGGCGTACGTGGGTGCAACATAATCACAAAGCGCTAAAGTGAGGATACATATGGAGGTTACTGACACAGAATGTGAGCAGGACACCGGACAAGCCAGTGAGGGGGCGACTAGGATGTCTCCGCAAAGAGAGGTGCCCAGATGGACGCCGGGCAGGGCTGGGCGCTCTCATCTTCTCCCCTCAGGGTGCTGCTGTCCTGGGAGCACCCCACCCACTACAAGAGCTTTTTCGCCCAAAAAAGGGGAGGTGGGAGGTAAATTTTTCAAAACATACATATCTAAAAGTACTTTTCCTACCTTGGCAGTAGACAGGTTATTTGGCTGGGCCGGAGTTCACTTTGTCAGAGTTCTGGAAGTGCTTCTGAGGCTCCCCTGTTCCCATGTGGTGGCTGATGCACCCCCCACACTTGCTGGGTCATTCTTGGATGGCCGCCCTCTATTCCCTCGTTCCTCCTGTTACTATGATGCTGAGCTCCTAGACCAGCCTCTACTGTTCTGTCTGGTTCCTCTTTTTGTCTCTGTTTTCCTGCTCTTCTTTTGGATGATTACATCCATTTCACCTGCTCATCCAGCAACTCTTTCATCCTGCTCTCACATCCTTACTCTGCTCTCTGTTCATTCACACAACATCTTGCCTTGTCTCATGGATGGAAGTCTTCTCCCCTCTGAGACAGGACAATGCCCTTCTCCCTGAGCAGTCTCCACTTCCTGCAAGCTAGTCTGTGTCCTTCTTGTTAGAAGCTTGGCTCTGAAACTGTGCCCAGTCAATACCAAGTGCTGGGCCAATGGACGGAGTCCCTGGTGTAAGCCTCTCTAGCTCTTCCTGCTGGCTGGATCCCCCCAAAGAAGCTGGTGCAAAAGGAAAGACCTGGCCACCAAAGCCTGGGCACATACCCCCATCCTCACTGGTGCCAGAGTCCCCATTCCCATGACCTCTGTCACCTCTCTCCAGAGGAAAGACCTCATACTTTTCCTGGGACAGGGCAGGGGCAGTTGTCAACCTCAGGAAGTGAGGAAGAGGATCTAGGCATCCAACTACTCTTCAAACAGCTGTGGAAGAACCCTTGCCAGCATCCAAGCGAGCACAGGGCTGCCCCATATGCCTCCTCCCTGTCTGGAATGCTAACGTGAAGCCTTAGGACCATTTTTATAACCTTCTTTCTCCTTCGATGACCAAAAGCAGGTATGAAATTGTCAGTACAACAACTTTCAGCCACCTCTGGTGTCCAGTCTCTTTGCCCACCCACCTTAAGTTTCCACAGTGCACTGAGCCCTCAGAGTCCACCTGTGTCACAGCTCCCTGGGACCATAGAACGGCTGCCATTTGAAGCCTAACCTTCTCCAGATTCCAGTTCGTCTGATTCTAGTCCCCAAGCAATCTTCCCCAGCACCCCACATGCAGGGTGAGCACAGGCTCAGGGTGGCTGGTCTGCTCCCAGCACAGTCCTGTGCACACTGGCTGTGGGGCCAGGCAATGTCCCTCCTGCCTCAGCGTCTCCATCTGTGAAACAGGGAGGCACCCACCTCGAAGGGTTGCTGTGGGACTGATGAAGCCAAGTAAAACCCTATGTCCAGTGAAGGTCAGCTATTTGCACCCACACCCTTTCCCATCCAAGCACAAGGCCCTAATCTCCTGCCCCAGGAAAGCCTGCCGGTCCTAGGGTACTGACTGGAGCTCTGCTGCCCACAAGCCTCCTTGGGACGCATAGTGTCTGCCCGGCTCTGAATTCACACTGCATCCTGAGCTGCAGCAACCAGACGACAGCACCATGTGGGCAACAGGAGAACCCCCTAGCAAGGCTGTGACCCCAGGAAGCTTTGCAGGGCCCCCCAGACCAAGTCAAGACTGCCAAGGTCATGCACACATGGGACAGGCCAGTTTGGCTGGTTATAAAAGAAGGGTTCATTTTGCTTGAGGTGACAGCTGCCAGGGTTCAACTACCTGGAGTGGTTGCTAGCAGGATAATTCAAAATTTGAAGCATTTAAATGGTGTTAGTCATAAAAGCCATATCACGAATGTAGACTGCACTGCTCCTCCTACAGTCCCTGCTGCCACCCCTGGGCACCAAGGCACCAGCTCCCTCTTTGGCATACGCACAAAAAGGCACAGTTCTACAGATTGTGAAGACCAGTCAGTGGGCACATCTCAACCAAAAAGGCTGTGCCACAGTAATCAACAACCCAAATCTCAAGGAGTGGTTTCCTCCTGCTCATTCCACATGACGTCTCGAACCAGCACAGCTCTGCTCCACGGTCTACCCACATCGCAGCTCGGAGTGGGCCCTCTTGGGACAGGATGTTTTCATGACACAGGACAGAGCAAGCGAGGGCGTGGCTCCTGTTCCAGGACCCACACTGCGTCAGCACAGATCGCATGGCCCAGCCGCTGCTGCTGGGGCAGAGAGGGCTCAAGACAGGGGCTGTGATTCCCACAGCAAAGGCCAGGAGGAGACAGCAAGTGACTGGGCAGCTGGTGGAATCCACAGAGAGGCCGCAAGCTGTGATCCATCACTGGGCCCCTTGGCGGCCCACTGACCTGCAACCTTGGTACCACTGGTCACATGGTTTTCTTTGCCTCAAGAAGCACTCCTTCAGGGGCATCATGAGGTGAGGAGACCCTGGTGGTCACATGCATTCCAGCTTTCAGATGTCTGACACCTTCCATCCAATGATGGAAGAGCATTCAGCAACCAAAACTCTTGCTGAGGACAACTAGAAAACTAAATTTAGTTTAATCCGATATTCAGCTGTTGGTTAATTTTTAAAATTTCAACTATTACTTGTTTCTAGAGATTCTATTTGGTCTCTTTCGAATCTTCCTGATCCTGTTAGCCTCTTATTTTCTGCTCATCTTTGTGGTTTTCTCTTCTACTTCTTTCAAGTCCCTAGTGCCTCTAAATTTTGAGCCTTTTGAGGATTCTGTAGTGCAAACAGGACTAGTTCTCAGCTTTCCTCACTGCCAGCACAGAATCTGGCTGTCTCAGATCTGCTAAGTAAATTGTGACTTATTCATCTGCTTCCCAGCTTTCAAAACTTTATTGCTATTGTCTCCCCTCTTACATTACCCATCCTTGTGAGTTTGACTTTTTAAAACAACATTTTACTGTCATTTAGGAAGTGATTGAGAGAGAGTGAAATTGCAAGCATGTGTCCAATCTGCCACTCTTACCTGAAAGCCAGTATGCTTTCTTTAAAAATTACCTTCAGCATAAAAAATTGGAGTTGGACTCCACAAATTTTTAATTAATTTAAATTTCATTTCCACCATATAAATTATTTCAAAATACAAAAGAAATAACTTCTTAACCTCACCATCCGTTAACATTAATCATATTACAAATACAAGCATACCCCATGGACATCTTCCTGGTTAACATTACTTGGTGGAATATCTTATGGTTTTTGACAGTTCAAAAGTTCATAAATCATATTATTCTTCCAATATGTATTTCAGTCAATGGTTATAGGGGTAAATTTTGTATTTATCTCAAAAAACAAATCAATATTTTCCTCAAAACAACGTGCAGGGAAAAAAACTTCAAGGTACATTCCAAATTCAGTTGGGAGAAATCATAATCACAACTACACATCTGAAAAGTACACTGACTATTAAACAGCCACGAGTTGTTTAGACGCTGCCCACACAGAGAGGCCTCTTGATGTTTCCACAGGAAAAGCAACAATGAATATTTCATATCAGTTGTCTGGAAATCAGGACACCATGATTTACATCTTAATATGATAGGCTACTTCTCATATAAAGGTGTTTTGCCAGTGTTTTGGTTATGTTTTGGGAAACTGGTTGGTTGACACATAGTGAATGATCAATTTTTCCCATTTAGTATCAAAAATACACTCGGTTACCATTTTCACACAGAATGTCTGATTTTCAGGATGGGTTATCAATGTTAAGTGAGAAATACCTGAACACTTGCTCTTTGTAGACTATATTACAAGTGTTATGTTAGTGAAAACCATTTCTGCCAAAAGGCAGATCAAGGAATCTATGCCCTATCAGATGTGCCCCGATACCAAGGATTTGCTAACTTCAGACAAGTTCGAACAAGCTATCACTTGCTTATTTTTCTGCTGTGACTCTGCTCAGTTTCATATGTAACTAAAACAAGGCAGTTTTCATGGCAAACTTACAAAGCAACATTTCAATTCAGATTCACCACCAACAACAAAAAGTGTTGAAGTACTGCAGGAAAGAACAGTATTTTCCTGATAAATACCCACTGGGGCAGAAAAACATCCCAAAAAATATTGTTAAAAATTTAGCCAAACTTTTCATTTCACTGTTGTCAATTTGAGCATCTCCAAATGTTTTGTTCCAGTTGTTGCTATTTCATCAGGCCTTATTGCATAGGAATAAACGGCATGAATATCTCATTCTTTATCTATGTTGGCATTATTTTATTTTTCCTTTTTTACTTATAATAGTAAAATTTACACTCAACTATGTATTTTTATCTCAATAATATTTATATTCCTTCTATTAAGTACAAAAATTCAAAGCACAATTCTTTTATTGAGATATTATTTAATTTTAAAAGTTAGATAGATACGTGGGTTTTGGAGATGCCCTTCCTCATCAGCTTGGAAGCCTGCTCCTGTGTGTGTAGGATCTCAGGGGACCTCTAGGCCAGTCGTGATCCTCAGGGTCTCCTTCGGCACCAGCTCTCACAGCAGTGATGTGGGACATGGTATCTGAAAGGTTTCCTCCCAGACACAAGATCACAGATGGAGAGGCCAGGCTGGCTCCCAGCTATCAGGGGCCAGTCTGTGGCATCAGGGCCCATAAGCAGTGAGCACTGGTCCCCAGGCCCTTGATGCAGCAGGGACAAGAGGTGGGGGAGGGAACTACTGAATGAAAGGGAAAACCAACAATTAAGCAACTCTTCATGGAAATGTAGTAAAGACGACTGGCTGCTACCATCTGTCAAGTGGGAACAAGATAAGACATAGCTTTTAAGCCATGTACAGGGATCTAGGCTGACAAGGAGCTTAGCAAAGCAAAGCAAACCACCAGATCCTGTGCCTACTGAAGACCAATGACCACATCAAAGACACCGTCCAGGAGGAGACACCAGGCCACTAGTCTGCACACCAGCTCCTAGACTCAGCCACTCCTGCTCACCCGCACTCATGCAGGAACAAATGCCCCAGCCCGCGCACACGTCCATTCGGTCCCTTCACCTGCCACACAGCATGGCCGACTTTCCCTCCTGACAACCTCTGCCATGCACACATTCCCTGGCCTCGCTCCTACCTACCCATCTCTGCCTGACCCTGCTCATCTTCCACTTGGACATGGCCTTTGTTTGGGCTCCTCCGAAAGCAGATTCAGGGGGTCTATTTAAGAAGCGAACCCAGGAAGCAGCCTCCTGCCACAGACGGGGGTTGACCCTGCAGGGGCCTGAGAGGCACACTGGCTCCATCCCCCACCGGCCGTGCCCAGGGTGGGCGTGCAGTAAGAGAGCAGAGGCCTGGGGACACCAGCAACCACAGCTGCTGCCTGTGCCCAAGAGGCGCACCTGCACAGGCCCCTGCTCATCACTGCAGTGACTCCTGCCACCCAACCCACCCCCCCCCGCCCTCTTCACTATGTATTCTCCATACCACCAAGCAACCCTCCAATTCTTGCAGACACTGACCTGTGTCCCACAAATCTGACTCAATTCTGACTCTACCTGGAGATCCCGCACATTAAGGGCTTAGTCCCACAAGACTGCTCCCCATTCAGACACCAATCATAAGTCCAGGTTGTCACCTGTGCTTCTGACCGGCTGTAAATCAGAGGTTGCCATGACTCCCTCCTCACTAGAGCAGCTCACAGAACTCAGGAAACCAGTTTACTCACTAGATTAACGGTTTATTGCAATGGATATTAAAGGATACAAATCAATGGCCAGATGAAGAGACACACAGGCCAAGGTCCAGAAAGTCCCCATGGAGTCTGGGGTGCGCCACCCTACCAGCACAAGATGCATCCTGGTTCACCAACCCAGAAGCTCTCTAAACCCCATCCTTTTGGGTTTTTATGGAGGCTTCATTAGTAGGCATGACTGATTAAATCACTGGCTAATGATGATTGGGCTCAATATCTAGCTCTTCTCCCCCCTGCTGAGGTCTGAGGGTGGGACTGAAAGTTCCAACCCTTTAATCACATGGTTGGTTCTCCTAGCAACCAGCTCCATCCTTAGGGGCTTTCCAAAAGTCACCTCATTAACATAAGACACCCATTCCACCTTATTGGCTCTGAAGCAATTTCAGGAACTGAGGACAAAAGACCAAACGCTGTAACAAAAGATGTTCCCCATTGTTCTTGTCCCTTAGGAAATTCCTAAGGTTTTGGGAGCTGTGAGCCAGAACCGTAAGAAAACCAAAATTTATATTTATCATAAATCACACTATCACATCCTGGGTCCCTCACCACTTTCACCCACAAACCCAACCCCAAAGGGACGGAACTTCCTCGGCACCAGCCAGGCCTGGAGTGAGTGGCAGATGGGCGCTGCCTAGAGCTGCTAAGTCTGCAACAGACAGCTAACACGCTGCTCCTCCTCCTCGGGAAGCTTAGGCCATCTCCCTCCACTGACTCCTCCCTTTCAGTATTCAATCACGTCCTAGTCTGCCCATAGGAAACATAATAACTCAGACTCAGAGAGCCTGCGCCCTCATCCTCTGTCTCTCCAGTCACCACCTTCGTTCTGGTCCCCATGCATCCCCAGGTTTGCTGTGCCCCTGGTCTCCACCTCCTCAGTTCCTGTGATCTTGTAACCCTGGACTGTGGCCCCACCACTCCACCAGGTGCAGCAACTTCCAATCCACTGACTGGCACTAATATTACCAAAAGACCAAGACCTCTTAGATGCAACACTCAAAGCACATGTGAAAGAAGAATAAACTAGTAAAAGAGAGTTTATCGAAATTCAAAACTGTGCTTCAAAAGACACCATCAAAAGTGTGATGAGGGGGCCAGCCCAGTGGCATAGTGGTTAAGTTCATATGCTCCGCTTTGGCGGCACAGGGTTTGCAGGTTCAGATGCCGGGCTGGGACCCACACACACTCACCAAGCCATGCTGTGGTGACATCCCACATACAAAACAGAGGAAGACTGGCACAGAGGAAGATTGGTACAGATATTAGCTCAGGGCCAATCTTCCTCACCAGAAAAAGAAAGAAAAAAAAAGTGTGAGGGGCCGACCCCATGGCCCAAGTGGTTAAGTTAGGTGTGCTCCGCTTCAGCGGCCTGGGTTTGGTTCCTGGGTGCAGACCTACACCATTCATCAGTGGCCATGCCGTGGCGGCAACCCACATACACAATGAAGGAAGTATGGCACTGATGTTAGCTCAGGGCAAATCTTCTGCAGCAAAAAAAAAAGTGTGAAAAGACCAGTCACAGACAGTAAGAAAGTATCTGCAAATCATAAATCTGATAAAGAATTTGTATCCACAACATATAAAAAACTCAGTAACAAAAAGAAAAACCACCCAATTAAAAACTGGGCAAGGAATCTGAATAGACATTTCTTCAAAGAAGACATACAAAGGGCCAAAAGCAAATGAAAAGATGCTCACCATCACTGGTCATCAGGAACTTGCAGATCAAAACCACAATGAGATGCCACTTCACACCCACTACAATGGCTGTTATCAACAAGATGGACAAGTGTTGGACAGGGTGGGGAGAAATCGGACACTTATACACTGCTGGTGGGAATGCAAAATGATGCAGTCACTTTCGAAAACAATTTGGCAGTTTCTTAAAAAGTTAAAACATAAATTTACCATTGACCCAGCAATTCTGCTCCCAGGAATCTACCTAAGAGAAATGAAAACGGGCGTTCACACAAAGACTTGTGTGTGAGTGTTCACAGCAGCACTACTCCTAAAAGCTAAGACCTGAGACCACCCAGCTGTCCACCCCGAGAATGGATAACCAAAATGTGGATATCCATACAACGGGATGCTCCAGCAATAAAGTAACTCTTGAGTGAAAAAGTCACACACAAAGACCACACGTGGTATGATTCTACTTACACAAAATGTCCAGAACAAGTAAGTCCACAGAGACAGAAAGGAGCGGAGTTGCTGCCTGGCTGGGAGTAGGAAAAAAGAGCAACTGGAAATGAACAGGCAGGATCTTTCAGGTGATGGAATGCTCTAAAACCGGATATGGTGATAGTTGCACAACTCTGCAAATTGACTACAACCACTGAAGTGTATACTAAAAACAGGTGAATTTTGTGGTATGTAAATTATACCTCGATAAAGCTGTTAAAAACATTACAGGATGAATGCTAGCTCTCCGGCTCTCGGCAGCTTCCCTCCCTGCTTCTCCCACACATTGCAGGGCTCCACATCACTCAGTGTTGGCATCCAAGGCCTTCTCACTCTATAAGCACTCTCGTGAGGTATCAACTCAGCCAGGCATGTCCCATCTATGACTTCACACCTGGCTTTTCTCTGAGCACCCAGCCTGCGTGCTCAGCTCTCTGCCAGCATCTCCACCACAGGTTCCAAACCCAAACCCAGCGCCCCCACCCTATACCTGCCCCTCCCTGCACCCAGGCCAAATCTGAGATCGTCTGGATCCCGCCTCACAACTCAACTCCATGTCATCAGACTCTGTCCCTCATGGGACCCATCACAAGCTGCCATGCCTCGTCCAGGGAGCCAAAATGGGCACACTACATCCTCTAAGCCTCCTTCACAAAGGGTCAACTGTAAGCCTCACTTTAACAAGGAGGAAGCAAAGCCAGTGTCCAGGTGGTCCAGCTCTGCAACAAGGAGCAAGACCTAAGCCTCACTGTGTACAGCTTCAGACGCGTCAACTTCACACCCAGAGCTACAAACACCTGTGCTATGATGAGACAGAATCAGCAAGATGAACCACACACAGTATAGGGTCACCCTGGAAGCTGCAGGATACCACAACAGTTTGGGCACAAGAAGGTGTCAGGACTTTTGCACATGCCATTGCTCCCACCCAGAACATCCTCCCAGGATTGGGGCACAGTGTCACCTCCTCATGAGAGCCTCTCCCTGGAAACACAGGCCCAGGCATCCTGCAAGTCACAGTCACTGCAGCCACGCATCACTAGGACCAGACGTTCCCAGAATACGCCAGCGCCTATGGTCAGGATGGCGTTTTTCATGTCTCTCTCTTGATGGACGACAGCTTGGAAGCCTTTGTTCCGATCCTTCTTAAAATGTGAGAATTATGCGTCAGTATGGTAAGGAAAGGAAGCAGTCTGTCCACATGTTAATCTCCCATAATCACCATGCTGAGGGCGGCAGCATGCCAGACACTGTCACCGGTCCTCATTTTCACTGTCGCAGACCCCCAGGGATGTCCTCCCCACTGGTACCACTGTGCTTCTGAGCTCCCTGCTCACCATTCCCACTAGACCTAGGATGTTGGCTCTCAGCAGCCTACAGTCGCCCATCAGCTGGCCTGCAGCTGTGTGCACACTACAAATGCAAAAAAGGACTCCGGTTAGTCCTCATAAAACAAAACAACACAGCAATCTGAAAATAACTTCAAACTGTGTCAGATTAGGAAACTCGGTGGATGAGGGAAAGAATAACACCTATTCAAAGACTATGAAATATAAGTGAACTAGAGGACAGTACTGAAATTCATGCAGAATGCACAAGAAACAAAGAGGGAAGCACCATGCCTGGGAGGATGGTCTGGCAGCCACCATAAATCCAAGGGAACTCCAAGAGAAGATGTAGCCGAACTGGCCCTGGCCAGCGATTTTCCAGAGCAAAAGTACACCCATGTACCAGGCAGGGTGAATAAAATAAATTAACCTCTAGATTCATTGCTGTGAAGGACTAAATGTCCTAAAAGCTACCACAGAGAAAGAAGACTGATAGTCTGAAAACATGTCAGCAGATTCCTAGACACCAGTCCTAAACAAAGGCAGAGTCTAATCCCCCTTCCTTGACCATGGCTGGCCTTACCAACTCCCTCCTAGCAGATATGATGAGGAAGAAGCGATGCCATAACCACTGAAGCCAGGCTACAAAAGGTGCTGAGGTCCACTGCCCTCTCAGGACACATGCTTTGGCAGCTGAGTAAAGCATCCAGCCACCAAGGTGCCATTCTGGAGAGGCCATAGGGAGATGGCCAGCCCCAGCTGCTCCTCTACCCTGGCTGCTCCTCCAACTCCAGCTGCTCCTCTGCCCCAGCAGCTCCTTCAGGTTCCCAGCTGCTCCTCTACCCTGGAGCAGGCCTCTGGCTGTTCCCACAGACCGCCGGCTGCTCCTCCATCCCAGCTCCAGGTGAAGTGAGGAGGTCTGGAGATGACCCAGCCCCAGCTTCCATCAGACTGCAGTTGCCCAAGACCCCATGCTCAGCTCCTCCTAAATTTCTGACCCACAGAAACCATGAGAGGTGATAATTCACAATTGTTTTAGGCCCCTAAATTGTGCGGTGATTTGTTATGTAGCAGAAGTAACTCGGGCAATCATCTACAAAGAAATAACGACCAAAGTTGTATCAGATTTCGACACTCACAGAACCTCACTGTAAAAACTCCTGAAGGATTCATTTCGGAAAGAAAAGTGCCTGGAGGGAAACAATGCTAAGCTGAGGAAATAAAAGATATTAGTAAACTCAATTGCTGACCGTTTAAAAAACTTTCTATGCTAAAAGGTGGAACAAGTGTCACTCAACAACAATACAGATGATGTCAGATACACAGTGAAGGGCCAAGTGAATCAAAAGCAAATGTAGAATATGATCATAAAAGAACAATTCTCAGTTAAAATCACCTGGAGGACTTCAAAAGAATCAGTTTTTAAAAAGCAGCTAGGGGCAGGGTCCAGTATATTTTTAAAGTTCTCAAGGTGATTTTCATGTGCAGGCAGAGTTGAAAAATCACTGACAGAGAAAACAGAAATTAAGGCAAAAAGAATTAATAGGAAATCACAGAAACTAGAAATAGTAAGCCATACATACAACACCATGCCTGACATTTAACTGTGCAGTAAAGAGTTGCTGAGATGATGAAAAATGAGCCTGTACCCAGAAGGAAGCATATCCCCCCACACCAGTGCTGTGTTCTCACTTGCATGGAAAATCCCCAGACTGAAATCACTAATGTTGACCAACAGAGACTGAAAACTCTGATGCTTAATCTCCACATCCTCATGTAATCTGCAGCGAAAGACCTCCCATGTAGAAAATTGACCTAAAAAATCTTCAACAGAGCCAGAGCTCTGGTCATGACTGGGCCTGGGCTTGTCCTCCTGCTGCAGAAACTAGAAATTGTACAAGATATGTGGAAGCACTCTTGTCAAATACTGGACAACGGGCAGCACAGGAAAGGAAAACAAAGGAGGTGAGCCCTGCTGTCCCCCAGCTTCTGCACGAAAACACTTTCCAGACCATGGGGCAAGGACGGGGGTCCCAAGCAGACAACTCACTGAGCCAAGAAGAGTCACTGGGTACAACTGATTGTGCCTTAAAAACTGTGAGAAGAAAGAGCAGTGAACTTGAAGACAGAGGAAGAAGCACAGAGAAGACAAACAGGGCTCAGCGACAGGACATCAAGCAGACTAACACACATCACTGGAGCCCCTCCATAAAGTGAGAAGACAGTAAAAATAGTGGAAAGGATAATTGTCAAAACTTTTCCAAATTTCATGAAAACCAAAACCCACAGATGCAAGAAACAATGATTACCAAGCAGGAAAAAAATCACATTAAGGCTCATCATTATTAAAACCAGCAAGAAAAAACTCATCAGAAGCCACGGACAATGGAAGAAAATGAATGTCATCTTTAAAATACTAAAGAAAAAGACCAAAAAATCCCCAATCCAAAAAGCTATCAATCTAGAATTCCAAGTCTAGTTAAAATATTCCTAAAAAATGAAGACAAGATGAAGATTTTTTCCTGAGAAACAAAAATGAGAGAATTAGTTCCCAAAAGACTTACACTAAGAGAAATACTAATTTCTTCAAGCAGAAAGAAAATGATACTGGATAAAAACCTGAATATACAAATGTAAAAGAGTACCAGAAATAGCAAATAAGAAAGAAAATAAACTTTTTCCCTCATTTTAAAATTTCTTTATGAGATAACTAACTGCTTATAGGAGGATGATAACACGCATCAGGGGGTTTAGAGCAGATGCAGAAGTCAAGGGACTTCTGTGCCCGATGGCGGAAAGGGAGGGATGCTGTTGGAGGGTCTCTCATTCTATGTGAAGTGGCACACACTCATCATTGTGAACCCTACAACAACCACTGAAAACTATAACAATCAGATAGAGGAAATAAGCCAATAATGGAAACGACAGTATACTAAAACCTGAATAATTAATCTGAAAGAATGAGGTAAAAGAGGATAAAAAAAACAGATAAGGCAAATAGAAAGCAAACCATACTGATAATGACATTAAGTGCAATAGTCTTAGGACTCCAATTAAAAGGCAAGAGATTCTCAGTCTGGAGAAAAAAGCAAGACCCAAATACATACTATTAAAGGAAGGTATTATAAACATAATGATAGAGATAGATTAAAAGTTACAGGAGGAAAAACATGCACCACACAAACACCAATCATGAGAAAGCTGAGAGCCTATATACTATCACACAAAGCAGATTTCTGGATGAGAAATATTACCAGAAATAAAGAGGGTCAATTCACTAAGAATAGGTAACAATCCTCAATGTGTATGTGCATCTAACAAAAGAGCTTCAAAATACATGAGCAAAAAAAAGTACAGAGCTGAAAGGGGTAAGAGACAAATTCAAAATTTAGTCTAAGTGTATATATAAGATTGGAACTCTACCAAGCCGCTTAAACTAAGTGACATTTATAAAACACTCTACCCAACAGCAGCTGAATACACTTCTTTTCAATTGCACAGAGACATTCACCAAGACAGACTATATCCTGGGCCATACAAGAAGTCTCAATACATTTAAAAGTAATAAAATCATACAGACTATGTTCTCTGAACACAAGAGAACTAAACTAGAAACCAGTAATAGAGAGTGAGTTGGAGTACTCCAAATATCTAGAACTTAAACAACATACTGCTACATAACACACAGGCCAAGAAGAAAGGATAATGGAAATGAGAATATATACTATAGGGGCTGGCCCTGTGGCCAAGTGGTTAAGTTGGCATGCTCTGCTTCGGCAGCCCAGGGTTCACTGGTTCGGATCCTGGGCACAGACCCATGCACTCCTCATCAAGCCACGCTGAGGTGGCATCCTATATGGAAGAACTAGAAGGACCTACAACTAAGATATATGTACCGGGGCTATGGAGAGAAAAAAAAAAAAAACAGGAAGATTGGTAACAGATGTTAGCTCAGGGCCAATCTTTAAAAAAAAAAAGAATATATTATATTGAAGGAAAATGAAAATACAATAAATCAAAATTTGCTGTATGCAGCTAAAGCAGTGATTAGAGGTCAATGTATTAAATAAAGTAGGAAATGGGGCTGGCCCCGTGGCCGAGTGGTTAAGTTCTCGCGCTCCGCTGCAGGCGGCCCAGTATTTCGTTGGTTCGAATCCTGGGCGCGGACATGGCACTACTCATCAGACCACGCTGAGGCAGCGTCCCACATGCCACAACTAGAAGGACCCACAACGAAGAATACACAACTCTGTACCGGGGGCTTTGGGGAGAAAAAGGAAAAAAATAAAATCTTTAAATAAAGTAGGAAAAAAAGAACTAAAATCATTGTCTCAGCTTCCACCTTAAGAACTAGAAAAAAGAACAAAATACCAAAAGTAAGCCACACTCAAAGTAAGCAGAAAGAAATACAGAGCAGAAACTAATGAGATAGAAAACAGAAAAATAGAAGAAATCAATTAAACCCAAAGCTAATTATTTGAAAAGATCAACGAAATTGGCTGAACCTCTAGCAATAATGGCCAGAAAAAAAAGAGAAGACACAAACTAATAAAATATCAGGAATGAAAAAGGGGACATTAGTACAGATTCTACAGATATCAAAAGGATAATAAGGGAATACTACTAGCAAATTTATGCCATTAGAGTTAACAAATTAGAGGAAATTGACAAATTCCTTGAAGAACACAAACTATCAAAGGTCACTCATGAAGAAATAGATAACTTGAATAGCCAATACATCTATTAAGGAAATTGAATTTATAATTAAAAACCTTCTCACAAAGAAAACTCCAGGCCAAGATGGTTTTACTGGTGAACTCTTCTAAACATTCAAGAAAAATAACATTTCTATACAAATTCCTCCACTTCTACTTTCTAGAAGAAGCATTTCTCAACTCATTTTATGAAGCGAATATTATACAGATATCAAAACCAAAGACATTACAAAAAAACTAAATAACAACAGCCCTCATGACCACAGATTTTTAAAATCCTTACAATTTTTAAATTTTTAGCAAATTGAATCCAGCTATAAAGGATAACGCATCACACCCAAGGGGGGGTTATCCCAGGATTGCAAGGTTGGTTTAACATTCAAAAATTAATCAGTGTAATTAACCACATTAACAGACTAAAAAAGAAAAAAACATATGATCATCAGAGTAGAAGCATAAAGGACATTTAACAAAATCCAGCATTCATTCTTATAAAAACTCAAAGTAAAGTAAGAATAGAAGGAAACAACCTAAACTTGATAACGAATATATATACAAAACCTATAGCTATATATATATTAAATAGTCAAAGACTGGATGCTTCCCCCTGTGATTAATAACAAGGAAAGAAAATCCACTCTCACCACTTTTGTATGACATTTTACCAGAGGTCCTAGGTAGCGCAATAAAGCAAGAAAAAGAAATAAATGGCACTCAGATTGGAAAGGAAGAAATAAAACTATCTTTATTCACAGATGAAATAAGTGTATATATTAAAAAGTTAAATATAAATCTTTAATTAATATTGGGGTAAATTTTAGTATTTAATGAATACTAGGGATAAATTTGGCAAAATATGTACACTGAGTAGTACAGAGTACTGATGAAAGAAATTTAAAAGGATCTAAATTTATGGAGAGTGTACTAGGTTCATGGACTGGCAGGCTCAACAGCTTATGGTGTCACATTTCAACTGGCCCTTCTGTCCAGTCCCACGCCCTTCACTCGCCACACAGATGTTGATCCCGAGAGCACACTCAGTAAACTTCCTGCAAATCTCCATCTCAGAGTCTACTTCCCAGGAAACCCAACACAGACAGTAATTAATAATTTGTACATTTGTAAAGGAAGGAGGGGAGACACAAGTATAGGATATAATGATTACAGTCAAAGGGCAGATACCTAGATAACCAGCAACACGCTGACTTGGACAGTTAAAGTACAACGAGCAGAACTCGATTAACACAGTGAAGGCTAGGGGGGAAACAACTCATAACTCCCTACATGTGCTGCGAAGCTGTTCATTTGAAGAAGGATTTCTTTATACAATAGAAAAAATCATACGGAATCGCCATTTTTCAACACTTTTTTTTTACCTACAAAAACTGCAATTCACACAGTTCAACTTTCTATTTCCATTGAGTCCTGTCTCAGTCACCATAAATTATCTTTGGAGCTAATGAATACTTCCTTTTTGATCATCACCAGCCCTAGGATCTAAGTGTGGAGAGACAAGAGTTATCACTAAATCAAAGTTCAAAGTTCAGGAGTCTAAGTGGAGGACATTTTCCAGAAGATTTTGTGGGGTCTAAACCAAGAAATCAGAGAATTCCAGACAATCTTCTGATGAACGCTCTGGCCTCGGCTCATTCTCTGGCTTAAGTGCTCCACCTGTGGATGGTCACACGTCACCCTACTCCAGCGCCCCCAGTGACGACTCCCCCCACCCCCCACCCCTGGGCACAGAGCTAACCTGCTTCTCTCCCACCTTCCCTGACTGCCCTGGGGCTCCACTTGTTCATGCCCCTCCAACTGCAGGACACCCCAAGGCTCTTTTCCCTCTACACCCAACCCTCTGAACTCCTGGTTCTGTTCCCATAGTTCCCACTATAGCCTCTCTGTAGTTAAGTCCCAAATCTCTGCCTGACCACCTCTAACCCAAATGCCAGGTAGGACTGCCCTGGATGGTGTTCACAATGAAACTCTCCTCCCCAGATCTCTTTCCCAACGACCCCACACACTTGCACTGTGTATCTATTTCTGTCTGCCGTACCACATTGCTCTGCCCCTCCAGGCTCAAAGGTGTGGAATGTTCCCATACCCCTCCTGCTCTCCTAGGTCCCTGCCACTGCCCATTCTACCACGGTCCTCGGTATTGGCCACCAGCCACCTGCTCCCACAGCCTCATGGCCTGTTGCACACATTCAGGACTGAATTCCTTCTTGCCAGCCTCTGGTTAAATAACAGAAGACTCTCCAAGCTTTCAACCTTCCCTCTCCCAACCCATCTCACTCCCACTGCCAGATTCAAGAATCGCCCAAAAGGCCAGCCAATGTCACCTCACTTTCGTCATGATAAACATTCAATGGTGCTCCCACAATAAAGGGACGCTATTTACACTAGCATCTTCTGGAACTGCACTGCTCAAAACAGTTTCCACTCACCACTGTGGCTATTTAAATGTAAATTAATTAAGATTAAATAACACTTAACATTCACTCTCAGTGCTAATGGCCAACCAAGCAAGGCTAGTGCTGAGGCTAGTGACAGCACAGCTAGAGAGGGTCCCTGACGAAGCGTCTCAGTCCAGGCCCATTTTCCACTTCTACTCTGTTTCAAGAGAAATAGTTTGCTAATTGTTCCCCAGTTATGCCTCCCACTTGCCAAGCCCCACTCTTACCTGGGTGCTTGTTCCCCACCTGTGGGCTCTCTCCTCTCCTCTCTTTCTAACCAAAACCATCCACCCTTTAAGAAGCAGCGCTTAGTCACCCACCCCAATAGGCCCTGTCACCTCTGAATGGTGTGATACTTATTTCCATCATTTAAATAACTTGGGGGCTAGGCCGGTGGTGTAGTCACTAAGTTCACACATTCTGCTTTGGCAGCCCAGGGTTCACAGATTTAGATCCTGGGCATGGACTTATGCACCGCTCATCAAGCCATGCTATGGCAGCCTCCCACATACAAAATAAAGGAAGATTGCCACAGATGATAGCTCAGCAACAGTCCTCCTCAAGCAAAAAGAGGAAGATTGGCAACAGATGTTAGCTCAGGGCCAATCTTTCTCACCAAAACAGAAAGAAAAAAAGAACAAATAACTTTATGTATGGCAGTAGTTGGCATGCCTGATGGATCTCATTAATTCTCCCAGTGTTTATTTTTTCTTTTATGCATTCATTAATTCATTCCAAAAATATTTATTTTACACCTATATGTCAGTATTGTCCTAGGCTCTGGGCAGACGGTGATGAATAACACTGACATAGCCCCTGCCCTACACTCCACAGGACACAGAGAGATAGGGAACAAGTGGAAGTGAGCGTATAAGTACAAATTCTAGTGAGTGCCACAAAAGAATGAAGTTCTCTGAGGAAGGACCTACATTAAATTGGTTGAGAAAAGGCCTCATCTCTAGACTGGAATCACTGAAGCCAAGACCTCAAATGGGAGAAAGCACGAGCCAGATGAGCTGGCAGGAGCCTCCAGCCAAGGAAGGCAAGCAGACGCACAGCCAGAGAGAGGACAAGGTGGCTGAGTGCCCTGGGGATGGAAGGCTGCAGAGTGACTGCAGAGTTGCAGGCCTCAGAGAAAACACTGAGATTCTTAATTTTGTCCTAAGTACAAAAGCTACCAAAGAGTTTTAAGCAGGGGAGAAACATGATACAATTTAAATTACAAAACCACCACACCGTCTGAGGTGAGCACCACCGATCATTGCACAGTGAAGGTGAAGGAAGTAAGATCTGGACCCCAGCGCCCCTTCTACAGCAGACTCTTGATCTCACCCCAGAGGCAGTACCACGTGGGGCTGAAAGCTGGGCTCTGGCCTGTCAGCTCCAGGCCTGCCTGCTGTGTGGTCTCGGGCAAGCTGCTGAGGAGAACAGCGCATGCCACAACCCACTGCACTGGGACCAAGGGCCTGGCTGTGGGCCTCCTCTGGGGCCTACCTCCTCACCACCTCGGCCTGGGCTGCTCCTAGGCTGTTTTCCTATCTACCTCTGGCCCCGTCACAATCCCATCCCTGCCAGGCCTCCACCAGGCATTCCTCATCAATGCTAAGGTGGCGATTCTTCCCTTTCCCATCCGACTCCTGTTCTGAATAACACACATCTCCAGGGTACATTCACTCAGAAGGATAAAGAAGAAAATGAAATAGGTTAGTCTGCGCACCAAGCTTTAAAAAATAAGTTTTAACACGGTTGTGGATTCCAACAAAGACAACACCGCAAATTGTCTTATGTTTTCTTCCAGAAAAGTCTATGTACATATCAGCACACATAAAATCACATATTCTTCTTTTCAATTTAAAAAAGTAGGTCCTACTACATATACGGTGGATTGGTATATTTTCCTTCTTTCACTTCGTATGTTTTGGCCATCTGTGCATATGTCTGTCTATACACACATCTATGTGTGCACGCACATCTACATACACGTACACACGTAGACACAGACACAGCCAGCTCATTCCCTAAAGCACAGTGTCCCATTATGGGAAGTATAATGACTCTCGATGTTTGTGAAACATTGCAATTATACATGGTTCCAAATTGGAACATCAATCTCACTTCAGGCTCTGCATTCAACCAAGCTGCCTGTTTCCAGTTACAGCAGTGCTCAGAGTCACCTTCCCACTCACATATCCATGAGCTCAGGACTTGACAAGCCAGCCTGGAGCCCAGGTCCTGAAGCTCTTCTTGCACCTCTGAGGGACACTGCTGTCCCTGAACAAAGGCTTCAGGGAGCCCCCATTTCCAGACATCACAGTCCAGCCAGGCCATGGGGAACCCTCCCAGCTCTACCTTCAGAATGCACCCAGTCCAAACACGGGGGTCCTGCCACCATCATGCACTCCTGGACCACCAGAGCCCTCTTCACAGACACACACATGCTAATGCACACTTACAGGCACACACAGAGTCACACATACACATGCTCATACACAATCACATGCACACTCCATCTTCCAAGAGTAGGCAGAAAGTTTTCCAAACAGTCCATTGGATGAGGTTGCCCACTGCTCATGCCCCTGTAAGGCCCCAAATTCTTAGACTGAAACCCCACCCTGTCCCTGTCCTCTGAGACCCTGGCTCTCCAGGCCCCACAGTTCTGGCTCCTCCTCACATACCACGTTCCAGCCAGACTAGCACAAACGCAGGCTCCACCAATTAGTCTGTCCTCAGGTTCTTTATTTCTAAAAGGGGGAATAAGATCTTACTCCATGATGCCCTGGAATCCCCTGGACCCTGCTTAGTTGGCAAAGCAATACCATGGTTAACCCAGTACTTGCTCCCCGCATTCCATGTCCACATCTTGACCTCTGCAGCTAAGCACTCCCACAGGAAAACACTGTGACTGGCCTCCCCTTCCTGCCTGGCCATCTCAAGATCCTTGGTCACCCTTTCACACCTTCTTTGCTCCCCATACCTCCAGCATCTCCTCCCCCATCTTCATTCTCCATGGAGAGCCTGCTTCCTACTCTTCTAAGAAAAGCATCAGGAGAGCATTTCCACAGGCCCATGTGGACCAGCACATAGCTGGCCCTCCTGCCCTCCACTGCACAGTGATCCCACACTCTCCAGTAGGTCTCTCTTCTACATCATTCTTCTCTAAGGGGTTAGTCTCATCAGCATATAAACAGCTGTCACTTCTTGCATCTCAAAAAACATGTGAATAAACAATCTTTGATTGCCCCTTAGCAGCAAACATCCTTGAAAGGGGTGTTTGTACTCATCACCTCCAATTTCTTCTCTCCCATTTTCTCCTAAACTCACTCAAACATGCTTTTGGCTTTCCCCACCCACACACACAAACACCAGAATCTGCTCTTCCATATCACCAACCACCTTGACCCTGAGCCCAATGGCAGTTCCTCATCCTTGTTTCTCTGACCTCGAAGCCTAGGGAACTGAAAACCACTTCTCCCTCCCTGTGATCCACCAGGACCACCCCCTCCCCCATGATCCACCAGGACCACCCCCTCCTCCCCATGATCCACCAGGACCACCCCCTCCTCCCTATGATCCACCAGGACCACCCCCTCCTCCCCATGATCCACCAGGACCACCCCCTCCTCCCCATGATCCACCAGGACCACCCCCTCCTCCCTATGATCCACCAGGACCACCCCCTCCTCCCCATGATCCACCAGGACCACCCCCTCCTCCCCATGATCCACCAGGACCACCTCCCATTCCACATGATCCACAAGGATCACCCCCTCCTCGCCATTATGCACAGGTCACTCCTTCCTCCCCATTATCTAGCCCTCCCCCCGGCTCCACCTTCACCTACCCTGCTTCCAGGGCTCCCCAGGCTCAACACCTGCATGGCATCTCCAGGCCTATGATTCCCTCCCAGCAGCTCCTCTCTCCTGACTGTCAGCTCCCCTGATGTCAGACTCTCAAATGCAACACACCCAAACTGAACTCCTGAGCTGCCCGCTGCAATTCCACCAGGAAATCTTAATGGTTAACCTCAAAATACATCCAGAATCTCAGGGCTGACCCCATGGCCGAGTGGTTAAGTTCGCGCCCTCCATTGCAGGCAGCCCAGTGTTTCGTTGGTTTGGATCCTGGGCGCAGACATGGCACTGCTCATCAAACCATGCTGAGGCAGCGTCCCACATGCCACAACTAGAAGGACCCACAACGAAGAATATACAACTATGTACCGGGGGGCTTTGGGGAGAAAAAGGAAAAAAATAAAATCTTTAAAAAAAAAAAATACCTTTCAAATTTTGAACATTTGTTCCAGTAGAAAAAACAAAAAATTTTTAAAAGACTCATTAGCAATGAAAAACCTGAAAATGAAATTAAGAAAACAATTTCATTTATAACAACATGAAAAAAGAATGAAGTATTCAGTAATAAATTTAACAAAATAAGTGCAAGACTTGTACAATAAAAACTACAAAACATAATTGAACGAAATTAAAGAAGACCTAGTGATAAGATATCCCATGTTCATGGAATATTCATCTTAACATTGGTAAGATGGCAAAATGCTCCAAACTGATCTATAGATTCAACAGATCCCTATCAAAATTCAGCTTGCTGTTACTGCAGAAATTGACAGACTAAAAAACGAATTCATATGGAAATTCAAGGAACCCAGAAAAGCCAAAATAATCTTGAAAAAGAAGAACACAGTGGAGGACTCACAGTTTCTAACTTGAAAACTTACTACAAAACTACAGTAATCACGATGGGGTGGTACTGGAATAAGTACAGACACAGAGACCAATGGAACAGAGTTGACAGTTGAGAAACAAACCCTCAAATTTACAGTCAAGTGATTTTCAACAAGGATGCCAAGATGATTCAATGTGGAAATAATGAATTGTCTTTTCAACAAATGGTCCTACGATAGCTAGATATCCACATGCAAAAGAATGAAGTTGGACCCCTACCTCATACCATATACAAAAATTAACTCAAACTGGATCAGAAACCCAAAAGTATAGATCAACAATATATAAAGCAAAGAATAAAGACGGAAACGTATGTGTAAGAGCCAAAACCATAGAACTCTTAGAAGACAACGTAGGAGTAAATATTCATCACCTTGGATTAGGTATTGGTTTCTTAGCTACAACACCAAAGCACAAACACCAAAAGAAAAAATAAATTGGAATTCATGGAAATTTAAAACTTTTGTGTTGAGAATAATACCATCAAGAAAGTGAAAAGACAATCCACAGAATCAGGGAGAACACATTTGCAAATCATGCATCTGACCAGGGACTTGTATCCAGAATATATAAAGAACACTTATAACACAGTAATAAAAAGATAAATAACCCAATTGAAACATGAGCAAAGGATCTGAATAGACACTTCTCCAAAGATGACATATAAATGGCCAAAAAGCACATGAAAAGATACCCAACATCATCAGCCATCAAGGAAACGCAAATCAAAACCACAATATACCACTTCACACTCACTAGGATGGCTGTAATAAAAAAGACAGACAATAACAAGTGTCAGAGAGGATGTGGAAGAATTGGAAACTTTATACACGAGAGGCAAGAATGTAAAATGGTGCAACTACTTTGGCATTTCCTCAAAAATAAACAAAGAGTTACCATAAGACCCAGCAACTCCACTCCTAGGTACATACCCCAAAGAAACGAAAACATATGTGCAAACAGTTGTTCATGAATACGTACACTTATTCACAAACACGTACAAATGGCAGCATTATTCGTAACAGCCAAAAAGTGAAAACTCAAACATCCATCAACAGATGAATGGATAAACAAAATGTGGCATAGTCGTGCAGTGGAATATTATTCAGCAATAAAAAGAGTGGAATTCTGATATGTGCCCATATAACAACACACTGACAAACAGGACAGCAGCACCTGAGACCAGGTTCCTGTGCCACTGGCTCATGACTCCCTCTCCCATCACCCTCCACATCCAACCCATCAAGCCCCATCGACCTGACACCTCTGCTGACCCATCAGCCTTTGCCCCATCTTCTCTCACCTGACCATGTTTCTATACTTTTCGTTTCCTCCAATTCACTCCTGACACAACAGCCAGGGCAAGGCTTCAAAAAGATGAGCCGTTTGAGTCAGCCCTTTGACAGCTCCCGTGGTCAGCAGGGTCTGGTTGGCGACCTGCCTTGCCCCATCTCCTACCCTGCCCTGGGATCCTGCCCCATGGGCCCTGCTGCCCCAGGACTGCCACGTCAGCTGATCTGCCTCCCCACTTTCCATCTGATCCTCAGGCCTCAGACTCAGTCTCACTCCCAGGGAGGGCTTTCCCTGACCTATCATCTAAAAGAGGTACCCTAGGTTTGCTCTCACAGCCCCATCCCCATCACTCAGCAGACACACCACAGTTGTCAACTGTGTGTCTGCTCCCAGCACTGGACTCTGAGCTTCAGGAGGCAGGGGTCTCACTTCGCATTAGCAGACCCTAGCACTGGAGACACTGATCATTCAGCTGCCTCATGCTCAGGAGAAAGTATGCAGAGTCACCAAGAAGCAGGGCAGCCAAGCTTCCCTGAATAATCATTGGGGCCCTCCACATACCAAGCACATGCCAACTCCAGTGTGCAAATTCCTAACGTCAGTACTCTTTAAGGACTACACAGTTAATGTGAAATGACACCTGTGTTATGTGTCTTGTCCTCCATGAGGGCCACCACACTGGGCTCAGAGGGGCAACTGATGGAGCCCCTGTCCCACAGCTAGCTATGCAGAGTCGCCAACAGGCAGCAGTCTAGGCTCTTGCAAATAATTTATCTTCATCATTTAAAATACATTAGAATGGATCGAGGGTGTATAACACCTTCATGTAAGTTCTGATGTGTTCCGGAAAGGAAGTGAATGAGTAAAGCCTGCACTAAAAGAGACTCTTGTAAAACCCTTTCCTGGGCTTACCAGCAGCCTGTCCACAGCAGGTGGGACTTGAGATGAAGGGTGCTACCCTGTCAGAGGCAGTCCAAGCTCTCAGCTTTGCAAACATGCATTCTCACCCTCTTGTTGACCTCCTGCTCTGCCCATCCCTGCCTCACTGGACGCCCTAGCCACAAAGTGCTGCTGAAGGCTCCCCACACACCTGCTGTTTCCTGCCCCATGCTACCACTTCCACCTGCGGTGCACTGTTTCTTTGCTTGGTTAACACCCTTGAAGACTTGGTCACAGATACCCCGCCTTTCTAGATGAGACACTTCCTCCTCCAGAAAGCCTACCTAAACTCCACATCTCCCAGGCTAGGCTAGCAGCTGCTCTAGGCATCTCCCCAAGACCCCACACACACCTCCACAGCTGCTGTCCATGTGAGGTTATCACAATCCACTCCCGTGTGTCCCTCACCAGGGGCCTGGTCTGTCCCATCTCAGGGCACCTCACTGGCACGTGGCTGGCACATAGCAGGCGACAGGAGAAACAGTAGCGGGATGAATGTGGACAGGCCCGCCAAATACAGAACCAGACATGAAGTCCTGCCAAACCAACAGAGAAGGGCTCTACTCCTGAGCGATGCCAGTCCTGGGCCCCACGGCCTCAGGAAGGAAGGCTGGCATTGTTCCTAGACAGCTATCTGTAGCTTCCACACATCCCTGAAAATGGGGGGTCTCTGGGACCCACAGCATTACTACTCCCTCCCAGCTTCTAGGAACCAGAGGCCACTTCTTGGGCTTCTCAGAGTCAGAAGAAGTAGGAATCCTAAGAGCATGGCTGAATTCTAAATACAAAATAAAGGGCCAACACCATCGCAATTAAATAGAAAATATCTAGAGTCTAGAAGCTGCTTCACCTTTATTAGTGACACACATAATCTGACGCACAAATAATGAGACTGCAGGCTGGGGAAATTCATACTGCATACGCTTCACCACAATCCTAACTGCTAGGAAGAACAAGCTGGCCACCACAGAAATCCCAGAAAATGGCTGAAAGGACTATAACAGAAAACCACCCACAGAGTCCTAAGGGACAATATTCCTGTAAAGCTCAACCATGGAGGAAGCAACAGCCACTCTGTCAGTGCTGGGGCCTCTAGGAGCTTCAAGAAAGGACCAAGAAGAGAAGCATAACAGACAAAAGAGTGCAGCCAAAAGGGAAAACAGGCTCAAATACCGGGGGCCAAATGAGGGACTCTCATGCCTGAACACCAGCACCCTCGCTGCCAGCAAGGGCTTCAAGCTGGGGTGACAGTTCTGTTTGTGCCTCAATTCTGTTCATACTGCAGCTGACTACACTGAGGGTTGTCTAGTCTTGGACCAGTCTGCAAGAGGACAGAAAACATGACCATTGACTCCTTGGCCTCTTGCTGTTGAAACTCATTTTTAAAAACCACATATACATATAACACTCAGTAACATACAGAATCCTCTGAAACTCAGTCACGCCTCAGCCTCACAACACCCTGGAAAACAAACAGCACAGATTACCGTCTCATCCACAGATGAGAGCCGAGGCTCAGATATTAAGCGATTTATCTGTGATCAATCACACAAGTCAGGGATTGAGTCAAAGTTTAACTCAAGTCTTCTGCACAAAGACCAGTTTACATCAGCTACACCGAGCATCTCAGAAACTGATCAGGGATGCATCACCTCGCTCCCTGCTGCTCCTGGACTTCTCACCACAACCCAGGACAGCATCAACACCAAGGCCCTCTGTGGGCCCCCACCTTGGAATGCTCCCTTCTGAAAAATCCTAGTCACTCTGGTTTTTAACAGCTTCATTGAGATATAATTCACAGACCATACAATTCACCCATTTAAACTGTACAAATTTAGCATATTTTTAGTATGTTCGCAGACATGCACAGCCTTTACAGTCAATTTTAGGATATTTTTATTACTCAAAAAGAAACCCATACCCCTTAGCTGTCATACCCCAGCCCCTGGCAACCACTAATCTACTGTCGATATGGATTTGCCTATTCTGGACATTTCATATAAACGAAACCATACAATATATGGACTTTTGTGTCGGGCTTCTTTCACTCAGCATAATGTCTCAAGGTGCACCCACATCATTACATGAATCAGTACTTCATTTCTTTTTATTGCCTGATAATATTCCATTTTACGAATACATAACATTTTGTTTATCCATTCACCTGCTGAAGGACACTTGGGTTGTTTCCACTTTCTGGCTCTTGTGAATAATTGCTGCTGTGAACATTCATGCACAAGTTTTTGTGTGGATATGTTTTCCTAGTCACTCTTACCTATAAGAACACATGAAAAGTAAGCCAATTTCCAATTGAGAAACTCATTTAATCTGACCACGCTACATTATTTAAAATATAAATGCGTGCTGGCCTGGTGGCATAGAGGTTAAGTTCGCACACTTCACTTCAGATCTTAGGTGCAGATATGGCACCATTTGGCAAGCCATGCTGTGGTAGGCGTCCCACATATAAAGTAGAGGGAGATGGGCACGGATATTAGCTCAGGGCCAGTCCTCCTCAGCAAAAAGAGGAGGATTATTTAAAAAAAAAAAAAAAAAAAAAGGGGGAGGATTGGCAGATGTTAGCTCAGGACTAATCTTCCTCAAAAAAAAAAAAAAAAAAAAGCCATGCCATGGCAGGTGTCCCACATATAAAACAGAGGAAGATGGGCACAGATGTTAGCTCAGGGCCATTCTTTGGCAGATATTAGCTCAAGGCTAATCTTCCTCATAAAAAAAAAATACATAGATAGATAGATAGGGGCTAGCCAGTGGCGTAATGGTTAAGTTTGCGCACTCTGCTTCAGTGGCCTGGGGTTTGCAGGTTTGGATCCCGGGTGCAGACCAAGCACCACTTGTCGAGCCACACTGTGGCAGCATCCCACATAAAATAGAGGAAGACTGGCATAAATGTTAGCTCAGCAACAATCTCCCTCAAGCAAAAAGAGGAAGATTGGCAACAGATGTTAGCCTAGGGCCAATCTTCCTCACACACAAAAAAATACAGATAGATAGATAATTAGGAGAAATAAATGACCAAAGGAAGTACAGAGTTAAAGACTTTAAGAAACAAAAGCAAAACCTGATCTAACAGAATAAATAGTGATGAAAGAAACAGGTGCTGTTTCTAGGGATGGGTCCTACAAGCAGTCTGCACATTTGCAAAATGCTGTACCTGCAGCCTTATTTGTAACTGCACAAAATATGATATTCACCAGTAGCAGCTGGTTAGATAAATTATAGCACCTCTATATGGCCAAAAATGATGCAGTCATGAAAAGGAATGAATTGGAAAATGTACTGATATGGAATGACTTCCCAAACATATTTAGTTAAAAAAGGCAAGGTTCAGAAACTTTCACAGAAAGGGATAGGAAAAAAGAATATATACTCACACCTTTGCCTGCATAGTTACAAAGCATCTCTAGAAGGAGATACAGCAGGTGCCTCCAGGGGACCAGGCTCCTACCAGCAGAAAGAAGGAGGCGACACTGTGCACCCTGTACTTTCAAACAGGAATATATTATCTGTTCAAAAAAATTTTTAAAGCTTTTCAGGAAGCAAAAATAAAGAGAATCTATGAGAAGGAAAAAAATGTATATTTAGGAAAGCCAGAGATGAGCGGCCCTGAGCAGCTGGAAGCAGCCACATGGGGAAATGAAGCAAGGAATTGCTCTGCCAGTGTGTCAATCCTTCTCTGGGGCAGCTCCTGATCAAATCCACCCACCTTTATTCTGATGTTGATACGCAAAGAAAACGCTGCCATGAGATATTAAGAACACAAATGTGTCTGTTGCCCTCAGACCTCTCAGCCAGAGAGGAGACAACTCATCGTTGTGCAGTGACCAATGGAGCAGCTCAGAATGCCATGGGGCACAGAAAGAGAACTTGCTGGGCTAAGGGAGAGATCAGGACAGGGTCCTGCTGGGCAGCCCCCAGTGAGGGTCAAAGGAGCTGAATGGGCCACCTGAGCTTTGTCTGTTTTGATGAGAAGAGGCAACACGGCGGGGGTCGGGGTAGGAGGCCTGGTAGCACTTGGCTGGTGTCACTAGAGAGCACAGGGAGCCAGGGAGGAATGCAGGGCAGGGGAGCAACCAGCAGGACACACTCTAGGCCTGCTCCTTAGCCTGGTATACTGGCCGTGAGGCCATCCTGTGCGCCACAGGATGTTGAACAGCATCCCTGGCCTCCAAATTTTCAATGCCAATAGCACCCCCTCCGAGTTGGGACAACCAAAAATGTCTCCAGAAAAATCACCCCTGGGTGAGAACCACTGCCCTGCACACATCACCTGAGCAGCTATGTGTAAGACAGAAGGGAGGAAGCCCATCCAGGAGGCGTGGCCATAATGCAGAAGGGATACGGCACAGGCCCTGCTTGACCAGTGGCCCTGGTGACAGAGGAAAGATGGATTTGGCCACTACTTAGGAGGTATAATGAGCAGAACCTGGAGCAACAGGATGTGGTAGTAGAGGGTGAACCCAGGACGCCAACCTTCCAAGTAGCAACTGAGCAAATGATGGTCCCAAAGTTAAATGTTCTTAAACCATTTTATCAGGACTTCCCCTGTTCACAGCCCTGAAGTGGCTTCCTATTAGCCACAGAACTAAAATCTAAAGGCTTTAACCTGAATTCAAAGACCTTCACAATATAATCCTTATTTCCTCTTATTCCTTACACAATCTTCTAATCCCACAAACCACACATAATCCACCTTCTTGCCTTTGTTCCCAAAACCCCAAACACTTTCTGTGTGTGGTGCTGCAATGCCCTCACTCTTTTCCCCCACTCACCTCCTGCTAAGTAGGTTTCAGCTCAAAGACCACCAAATCCTTGAAGCTTTCTGTCACACTGTAGTCCCCTGCAATCATTTCCCTTCTGAATTTCAAGAGCAAACTTTTTCTGTAAATGGGTCAGAGAGTAAATAGTTTAGGCCTTGTAGGCCATATAGTCTCTGTTGCAATTAGTCAATTCTGCCAAAGCAGCCACAGATCATACAAAAGTGAACAAGGGTGGCTGTGTTTCAATAAAACTTTATTTACAAAAACACGCAGGGGACCTGGTCTAGAGCACTGTTCAGCCCTTAATCTTAGAAGGGTTCACAGCCTTAGCAGACTTTCTCCTTTTCAAGCTCCATGAAAGAACAGTGTGCCACATGCCTGTAGTACTACAATCTATGCACAACTAATTGAGCACAGATTAGATGTTCAATCTAAAAAGTAGTGAATTAATGATACTCGGGAAACATTTATATAGAATACTGAAAAAATATTCCTAATGCTGAATATTATGTTTTCCCACAAAATTCCAGACTTCAAAGAAAAGCAGGGAAAAGCCACACCAAATGTTAAACCAAGAAAAATTCCACCCAATGGAGCATAATAGTGGCCAATAAGTTCTTTTCACAACACACATACTGTGTCAAAGACCAATATGAGTTTATGAGTTTACTGACAAGCTTATGAATGGGGTGTGTGTGTGTGCAACTTCATGTTATCAGAACTCTCGGACATATGATGATAAAATTCATTTATATCACCATCCCAGCAAAATGCTGGTCCCAGGAAGTCTGAGACCTGAGCACAGCAGAAGCAGGAGTGAGCCAGGACTGCAGACCCAAGCGAGGAGGTCTATCTCACAGGGTGGAACAGCACACTGTTCCACTGTGGCCAGAGGTTGGGAGTCAGGGTCAGACACGACCTCCGGGAGCAGGGCAGAGCTTCTAAATAATGTCAGGGGCAAGTCCCAGAGGCAAACAGAAGGCACAGTGAGGCAGGTACAGGAGGCAGCAGAGACAACCAATAACTGACTTTACCTGGGAGAGTGAGCAAGGTAACAGAAGGGACCTGGAGGCAGGCAGACAACCAAGTTCAGCTCTACCAGAAGATGACTGCCAGGCCCAGGGCTGCACACATGGCTGCGCACGGAGGCTGTGCCTCTGAGACAGGACACCCACAAAGGCCAATGGCAAATGACCAAATGACCATGGGTCAGGGAACAGGCACAGCAAAGGGGTTTTGCTAGTAAAACTAGCTATCTTACCATGAGAACCCTATGTGGACACTGTTTTCAAAAGCACCAAAGAACCCGGGAGAAGCCTAACAAGACACTGTATTTGCTGTTATGAAATTGTCCAAGGACAGCCCATCCCAGCACACACGCAGGAGAGAATCCCCGGATGGACATTTTTAAATCTATCTTTAGATATTTTGAAGTTTGCTCACAGAAGCTGTTTTGTTACCATTTGTTCTGAACATTAAACGCTCTCACCTTAAATCCCACAAATGCAAAAGACTCTACTTAAAGTGCAAGTGGAAGGGTTTCCTCCTAGTCTCAGCGCCACGCAGGCCAGGAGACACGATGTAGTTACCTAGGGTAAGTCTATGTCTGAGAGAGTCATCTCCTTGGGAAACATGGGGAATTTTTCCACTTTGTTCTGAAGCAAGTTAAGTCTTATTTCTTCGAAGAGCTTAGCAAGATAGAATGTTACAGCACTGGTAATTCCAAGTTCTCACTTTCTGTAGCTCATGTCTTCACTGTCACTTTAAGTTTGTTAATAAATTATCCTTTCTATTACAAGGATAACACTGTGAAGAGAAACATAACGATTCAAACAGAGAATTACCCAAGAGCTGCTCTAAATCTCATTTCTGTCAACAACAATCCTACCTACCCAAGGGCAATAAGTACTACAGTGTTCTAGAGTGGCTCATTAGCAGCTTTCTTTTTCCAAAAATATTTTTTAAAACTGTTCTATATAATAATTTATCTAAATCCATTAAATTTGTTCCTCATTTACCTTTATAAAGACTTATTTCTCAAAATATGATTCCAGTTTGCTTGTGTAAGAAAAGGGAGCCACAGACTTCAAGTTAATGTAAACTAAGACTGTGATGCTAGGGGACAAATGAAAAACCAATGACCAGCAAATGCACTCTGCAAACCAGATCTTGGCAGTGATGACAACTACTAACTTTTGTGAATATTTACAATGTACCAGGCACAAAGTGTTTTACAGTCTTAATTCACTGAGTCCTCACAACCACCCTAGGAAGCCAATATTATTAGTGTTCCCATTTTACAGATGAGGAACCGAAGGCACACAACACAAAGCCAGTAAACAGAAGAGTCACAACTCAAAGGCACGCAGTCTGGCTCCAGAACCCGCCCTCTCCTCCACTATGTTTTCCAGCCTCTTGGCAAGATAGCTGACTAGACAAAGTGCAGGCAGAGAGACCGCCTGGCCTCTGTTCAGTCTCCGAGCAAGCGTTTGAGGATCATCAAGGAGGTACCTAGGACGCTTTATGGAATGAGTATCCTTGCTTTACAGTCACACCTCCTATCAAATCTCCTTCCCCTCCCCCAATGAGGAGAAAACACACCTTGCTCATTGTGAAAGGGGAGCCGCTCACCGGGAACCACCTGCTGTTT
Source organism: Equus caballus (assembly GCF_041296265.1). Taxonomy (NCBI): domain Eukaryota; kingdom Metazoa; phylum Chordata; class Mammalia; order Perissodactyla; family Equidae; genus Equus; species Equus caballus. The sequence continues at coordinate 98,583,707 of NC_091692.1, forward strand.
ACAGAGGCACCCAGGACGCACAGGGTTCAATTCCCCTCACTGGCTTCAAAGACAAATCTCCTATTGTCTGCACCAGGGGAGGAACACCAAGCCTTGCAACCGTAGGTTTCTGTAGAGGTCACTGGAGGTTTGGTTAAACCCTACAACACCGAAGCGGGGGTGGGGGTGGGGGGCGCCGCATTTTTGCTGCTGACGGCTGCGCAGCGCCCACAGCAGCTGCTGGTGGGAGCAGCATGTAACACACTCACAGCTGCCGCGGCCTCGCAGCCGGCTGCATGTTTTAAAATAAAAGACGTCCTGACCCCCAAGATGCACAGCCTGCCTCGCTCGCAGTCCTCGGCACGGAACACTCTGCCTCCACCCGCTCCACTCCAGCAAGCGGGAAGCAACTGAGGGAATTCCAGCTCCGGGAGGGAAGGGGCCGACCGCCCTAGCCCACCTTGCTGCAGAGGCCAGGTCCGCGGGGCCCGGCCACCACGGCCCGCACCCGGAGACCCGCGTCCCGACTCCCCGCACCTCGGACAAAGCCCGGCCCGGCCCGGCCCCGCATCGCCCGCAACGGGCCGCCGGCTCCCACCCCGCCCCGACTGCGCCGGGGAACCGCGCCGACGCCCCGCACTCAGGCCCTGCACTCCACTCACGCCCACCCTCGCGCCGGGCACACCCACCCTCAGGCCGGGCACGCTCACACTCACGCCCACCCTCGGACGGGGCACACTCACACTCACGCCCACCCTTGGGCTGGGCGCTCTCACACTGACGCCCACTCCCGGGCCGGGCCCCCACACCCACCTCACACCCTGCCCCCGCGCGGCCTTGGCCCCTTGCGCCCGGCGGCCCCGCCCAGCCCGGCCCCGCACCCACATCCCCTCCCCTACCCGGACCGCCGCGGTCCCGCCAGTCCCCTCGGTCGCCGAGGGCCGGGATCCTCGCGAGCCCGGGCTGGGGGCCTCCGCGAGGCCGGGCGGGGACCGCAGCGCCGGCCTCTCCGCCATCTTCCCGGCCCGCGCCGCCCACCGCCCGCGCTCTCACCGGCCGGCTGCGCGCGGGCCGCGCCGCCACAGCCCTTCATCCCGGCCCGCGCGCCGCGCCTGAGCTGCCCGCGGCTCTCCCGCTGCCGCCGCCCGCTTGGTCCGCGTCCTCCGCCGCCGCCGCCGCCGCCGCCGCCACCGGCCCAGCGCGCCGCGGCCGCGCGTCCTCCCGTCACCAGCGCAACCCCCCGCCTCCGGCCCCGCCCCCGCGCCGCCCTGCGCTCGCCGCCAGGAGGCGCCGCTGTCAGCCCCGTGCGCGTGCGCAGGCGCGCGCGGCATGCCGGGAGCCGGAGTCCCACCGGGGGGCGTGCGGCACGCCGGGAGCGTGGAGCGCGGTCGGTCTGGCTCCGCCCACAGGCCGGCGTGGAGGGTCCGCGCGGTCTCCGCGAATGCCGGGCCGGCGAAGGGGGGGCGCGTCCTTCCTAGGTCTTTCGGGCTGGGGGTGGGGCACCCCGGGCGGGGAGCCGCCTGCCCAGGTCACCCCGGTCTTGAGGCTGGTCGAGGGGGCTCCCCCGCCCCAGGTGAACCCCGCAGCCCTCCTTGGACCGCGTGGTTCGCACCTGGCCCTTTCCTATTTGCTCTCTCCTGAGATTCTTCCATCTCTGGTGCGTGCAGTTAACATTTCATACGTTTCCCGTGTGGATCTGGTGTAATTTTACCTCCTCAAACCGTATTGGACTTCTTCAATCTGAGATTTCACTTTTCCTCAACTCTGGAAAGCTCTCAGCCATTTTCTCTTAAAATATTGGCTCTCCCCCATTCTCGTAGTCTCTCCCTCTGTAATTTGTTTAAGTTGGACGGTCTGTAGGCTCCGCATCTCTATTTTCTATGTTTTTGCTTGTCATATTAACTCTTGGTAGTTGCTCAGCTTCATCTTTCCTAGTGCTCTTTTCAGCATTGTCAACCTAAAAACCAAATTCACCTGTTACTTTATCCTCAAACTGAGTTCATTTGAGACTAGCCAAAAGAATTACAACTCAAGACGTGCAGCTATGTCAAACTGTAGGTAAATCCAAAACAAACGAGGGGAGCTGCTTTTATAGAGAAAAAGGGGAGAGGGCGGGGCTGTTCTTAAGGAAAGTGCTTTGGGGAGAGGAACAGTGCGGGGAGCCAAGTGCCTTCTCATTGGCTGAGCTGTGGGCATCTCTCATTGGCTGAGCTGCAGACATTTCTCATTGGCTGAGCTGCAGACATTTCTCATTGGCTGAGCTGCAGGCATTCCTCATTGGCTGAGCTGTGGGCATTTCTCATTGGCTGAGCTACAGTGTTTCTCGTTGGCTGAACTGTTGCTAGGTGGGGAGAGAAATCTTCCTTAAGCAGTAAAATAGTTTTACTTGCTGGTGGAGGTGCAGGTGTCCATCTCTTCCTGTTTGATGGGGGTGAGAGCTCCCCCTGGAGGCCTTCCCAACTCCAATATAGTTAAGGTTCCTTTTATTAATTTCTGCAGCATTTTCTAATTTGTGTTTAGCCTGTTCTTTAAGCTTTTTAAACTTCTTGTTACCTATATTCATTTCTGGAAGTTGTGTTTGATTTCCATTTCTAGCAAAAATGGACTTCCTAGCCCATACCACGCAGTCCGTGGCCTCACCCCGGATCCCATCATCACAAGAAACTGCAAAGGGCTGAAAGCTCATTTCAAAGTCCTCAAGTGAGTTCCGCTTCCTGTCCTGACGCTCACACCGTCAATACGCCACTACTGTAATGCTTTCACCACCTGGAGCTCTCTAATCAGGACTGTCTCACCACTCTTGCACTTCCCTTTTGGCCCTTCCTCACACTTCACTCCCATACACATGGACAAGAGGTCTCTGCTGTCTTGTCTCTAGCTCCCTCTCCATTACACGCACCTGAGAAAATCCAAAGTGGGAGAACCCACCCATTCTCCTTCATCATGACTGCTCCAGAAACATCACACAACCAGGATGGTTGGCTTCACTTCACACTTTAACTGGTCACTTCACGCTCCTTGGCAATCTTGTGATTTTCTCCAGGAGGGTGAGGCTCCCACTCTCCAAAGTGGCCATCAGAATTTCTCAGGCCTCTCTAGTTGAGCCTACAGGTAAAAACAAAATTCTTATCACCAAACCCAAAGGCTCACCCACATCCATCCCCTGCCCTTCACCTTGCCTCTTGAAAATGTGCAGGCAATGTTTCCCTGATCCTGTCTAAGACAATCCCTCTGGTGAACTGGAACCCACTCCCTTTGCATTCTCAAAGATGTTGCTCTGTTATCTCCTCTCCTGCAACATCTGTTCGTCTTTCTCTAATTATTCCCATGAGCATACAAACACACTCTGATATTTCTAATTATAAAAACAAAAGGCGTCCTTTAGCTCCACATCCCCCTCCCAGGTCCCAATCCACCTCTCGGATCCCCTGCTGTCTATGCTTCTCAAAAGATTTGCCTGCACCTCACCGACATATTGTTTTTATCTCAATCTCTCCTCATCCTCCAATTCCATGGAAAATGTTTGTGTTTAGGTCACATTGCTGACTCCAGTGTACTTTTTTCTGTCGTCATTTGGTTGCCCTGTCAGGAACATCCAACATCTTGAGCCTGAGTTCCCTTTGTTGATGGGAGCACAGAATGTGCAATTCCGGTGCTCAGAGGACATGACTTTGTGTGTCATCTGCATGTAACACAACAGGATGTTGGTGTTTTGGCTGAGGACAACGGGTGTTACATGTCCACACATTCTGGAAATGTGCCAAACACATATATTCAGGGCTTCAAGGAGGCAGCCAAAGACTTCTGTGATCTTTTGCCCTTCACCACTCTAGGAAAGTGTAGGCTAGGTAAATGAGAGGGTGGATGAGGGTTTCCATGGAAAAAGATATAGACCTACTGGTGGAATGTTTTTCCATTTCCATTTTCCTTCCTCACCCCCTGCCAGACATGGGTGAGCGCATTTATATAACAGAAAAAAATTAAAGTATGGAAAAAGACATATTTGGAGGAAATGATCCAAAACAAAGCCAAGATAGAAATTTTAATATCAGACAAAATAGAATTCAAGTGCAAAACATTACCAATGGTAAAAAGAAAATTACATTCTGTTACACAAAAGACTACAAATAATTAACAATACATACTAATATATGCATTAACATATATATAAAAAACAGATCTATGGGAAGATAGACAAAGCAACAATTGTAGACAGAGAATTTAACCTATCTCTTTGATAAATCAGACAGAAAAATACCAAGATACAGAATACTTGAATAACATGGTTAACAAACTAATAGTTATAGAAATAGCTTTATATCTAAAAAGCAGAAAATAAATATATGGAACATTCACAAAACTTGACCATGGTACTATGGAAGATGGTATAAGTTCCAGGGAATCAACAACATTCAGACAAATGATCGCCAGTCAAAACGGAAAAAATTTTGAAATTAATTATGAAGGGATAGCTAAAACACATCCTATATGTCTTGAAACAAACCCCCTGCTATAAAACACTAAACAGCTAAAAGAAGTTAAAGAAGCATGAGTTCACCAAGGCAGTGAGTGTAGCTAGAAAAGAAACAAGGTCCAAGGACTGAGCTTTGGGGCCATTTAACATTGAGGAATCATGAGGATGAGGAGGAACTGGGAAAGATTAAGAGGGAGCAGGTAGAGAAGTAGATGGAAAGGCAGGTGAATGAATATCCTGGAAGACCAAGTGGAGAAGTTAAAGAAGAAGTAATAAAGAAAAATATTTAAATAGGACTGAAAAACAATTAAAAACACCAAGATTTCTAGGACAGAGTTAAAGAAATAGAGGAAATTTTAAATAGATTTTTCAGGAAATAGGAATGACTGAAAAAAGTTGTGCTAAGTGTTCAACTCCAGAAATTGGGGGGGAAAACAAAACGAAAAACAAAAAACAAGGCAATCCCAAATAAGTAAGAAGGAAGGAAATAATAAAACTAGGGGCAGAAATCAGTAAAATCAACAAGAAAATATAGAATATCAGCAAACCAAAAGCCAATTGTTTGAAAAGATTAAGAATAGATTAATGAGAGCATCATCGTATTGAATCCAGTGGTTAATCCTCAGTTCTCATGGCCTCACTTTATGGCAGCTGTCACAAGTATCTGTCACCACTGATGATCTCTCCTACCTGAAACACCTTCTCCACTTGGTCTTCCAGGATATTCATTCACCTGCCTTTCCATCTACTTCTCTACCTGCTCCCTCTTAATCTTTCCCAGTTCCTCCTCATCCTCATGATTCCTCAATGTTAAATGGCCCCAAAGCTCAGTCCTTGGACCTTGTTTCTTTTCTAGCTACACTCACTGCCTTGGTGAACTCATGCTACATATATACATATATATCCTAATTATCTTTCTCATTACATGTCTTGCCCATTGGAATATCAATTTCACAGAGGTTATTCTTGCCTGTTTTATTCATTACTGTATCCTCAGTGCCTAGAACAGTTATGCCTGGCACAGGGGATACATTCAATAAATATTTGTTAATAAAAGAAAGAATGAATGAAGAAAATGAACCTTTAGGAAGACTGATGGACAAAAAAAGAAGAGTACCTGCAAATACACTAAATCCAGAATAAAAATGAGAAACAACTACAGACAAAAAGATTAAAATAAGAACAGCATAAACAACTGTAAACTAACACATTTTAATTTTAAAGTCTAGGCTTTTCAAATTTCTCGGAAAGGAAAACTGTCAAAGTTGGTACAAAAAGAAACAGAAAACTTGAGAAGACTGTCTTAGTTCAGGCTGCCATAACAGAATATCATAAACTGGGTGGCTTATAAACAACATAAATTTATTTCTCACAATTCTGGAGGCTGAGAAGTCCAAGATCAAGGTGCTGGAATATTTGGTGTCTGGTGAGGACTTCCTTCCTGGTTCATAGGCTGCTGTCTGTTCACCATGTCTTCACACGTCAGAAGGGGCAAGGAAGCTCTCTGATATCTCTTTTATAAGGGCACTAATCCCATTCATGAAGTCTTCACTCTCATGACCTAATCACCTCTCAAATGTTCCATCTCCAAATACCATCATATTGGAGATTAGTTTCAACATAAGAATTTTGAGGAGACACAAACATTCAGTCCCTAGCAAAAACCAATATGCGTTGAAGAATTTGTAAAAGTAACCAAATACTTCACCAACCCACAAACCACATATTTCTACATAGTTTAACAGGTGAGCTCTATCAATCTGTAAAGAAAGAGAGTAGCTACCTTAAACAAGTTGTTCCAAAAAAGAGGAAAGCTACCTCACTTATTTTTAGGCGACTATAATCTTGATGCTTAAATTGGATAAATTTGGTATGAGAAAAAAATGTTATAGGCTCGTTTCATTTAAAAACATAGGTGTGAATTTCCTACATAAAATATTGTTAACTGAAGGCAAAAATACAACGTTCAAGAATGTTAGGATAACACAGCATCAGAAAAATCTGTCAGTATAATTCACTACATCATTGGACTAAGGATAAAATCAGATGCTTCTCTCAAATGTTGGTAAAAGTCAACATCTCTTTATGATCGAAATTTTTAAACTGAGAATATAAAAAGAACTTTTATTAACTGGATAAAAGCTATATACTAAAATCCCATAAAAATTATTTTCAACTGAGAATATTTAGATGCAAATCTTTTAAGATCAGGAGCAAGAAAAGATGCTAACTAATGGGGGGGGCACTCAGGCAATGCAATAATACAGGAAAAAAAGAGTCTAAAGATAAGAAGAGAATAACCTAAAGTCTCAAAAATTGAAGATAATATGAAACAACACAGAAAAAATACAGAATCAACAAAATATCAGAATCAATAAGATCAATAAGATCAACTTAGAAAACTCAACAATGGTCCTCTACAGTAGAAATAGCCAACTGGAAAATATGATGGAAAGTAAGATACACTTCACAACATCAAGAGAAGCTATAAACCATGTAGGAGTTACGCTAACAAAAATATACAAAATCTTTATAGATGACACTGAAAAACTCCATGAAAAGATTGTTTTAAAAAGCCTAAATAAGGGGTCTGGCCCGGTGCCTGAGTGGTTAAGTTCTCGTGCTCTGCTTCGGTGGCCCAGGGTTTTGCCAGTTTGAATCCTGGGGATAAACATGGCACCCCTCGGGGCTGGCCCCGTGGCCGAGTGGTTAAGTTCGCGCGCTCCGCTGCAGGCGGCCCAGTGTTTCGTTGGTTCGAATCCTGGGCGCGGACATGGCACTGCTCATCAGACCACGCTGAGGCAGCGTCCCACATGCCGCAACTAGAAGAACCCACAACGAAGAATATACAACTATGTACCAGGGGGCTTTGGGGAGAAAAAGGAAATAATAAAATCTTTGAAAAAAAAAAAAAACAAAACAACAACAACAAAAAAAAAACATGGCACCCCTCATCAGGCCATACTGAGGCGGCGTCCCACATACCACAACTAGAAGGACCCACAACTAAAAATACACAACTATGTATCAGGGGGCTTTGGAAGAAAAAGAAAAAATAATTTTTTTTTTTTTTAAATCCTAAATAAACGGAGGAATATACTGTGTTCATGGGCCAGAAGGCAAAACACTATAAACATGTCGATTCTCACTAAAATAATCTAAAAACAAAATACTAATAATCTAACTTCCAGTAAGATGTTTTGAGGAATGTGAAAAACATATTTTAAAATTTACACGAAAGAGTAGAGTCTACAAATAGCTAGTTCAGTTTCGAAGGAGAACACACAGCAGACATGAACTCTACTAGATATTAGGATGCGCTCCAAATCAGTGGTGTTTGATAGGCCCAGGAACACAAAAAATAGACCAACTGAACAAAAGTAAGAATTCAGAATCTCACCAACGTATAAAATCTAACGGAGAAAGACTGAGTATTTAATAGATTCTTTGTTGGTGAACTACATGAAGAAAAATTAAGCTAGATCCGCATCTAATATGTATGATGTTGAATTCCTAGATTATAGACATAAAGGTGAAAAGTAAAACTAAAACACTAATAAAAAAATAGGGGTGTAGCTTTAGGACTTTGGAGAGGGTAAAAACCACAACCACAAGGCAAAAAAATACCTAATTTGACTACCTCCGAATTGATTTCTATTAAACAGACTACATCATAAAGTTAATAGATGACGGACTGGCAGAAGACATTTGCAATCTAAACCTGTCAAAGGATTGGCATCTAGAATATGCAAGAGCTCTCCTTATCAACAAGAAAACCAAACAAAAAACAGGAACTCCAATAGAAAAGTAGGAGAGAGATATACATATATATTCTTACTTCATATTGTGGACGCGTATAAAACACGTTAGGGTGTGTTTAAGGGACGGAAAGGAACCAGGGAGACAATGAGAAAGAGAGGGGAGAGGCGCCTGCTCCCGCCAGATGAGGGCCCAGGGCCTCGCGTTCAGACGCCCTCCTCGTCCCCTCGCTGTGCCCTGCTACCCCACACCGGCCAGCCCTCACAAGCCTCGCTCAGAGCCACGACCGACCCCCAGGGACAGCGCCACGAAGACCCGGACTCTGCGAAGCCCCCCAGCAGCGCGCTCTAGCATCCGCCTGTAGCCCAGCCCCGATTGCGCCCGCGGCTGGTCCCCGCCCATCCAGGCCCGGTCCCCACCGGGCGGCAGCGCGGGCACGGCGGCCTGGGTCCCGGGAGGATCCCCGCGCCGGCCGGACACTGTGACCGGGTGGGACGAGCTCCCCGCGATACGCCCGTCCTCCCGGACCCGCCCTCCCGGGGCACCGCCCTACGGCGGGCACGCGCCTCCTCGCCCTTCCAGGCCACGCCCACCAGGCCACGCCCCCAAACCGCCCCTCCCTCCCAGGCCACGCCCCAAACCTTCCCCCTCCCAGGCCACGCCCGCCAGGCCACGCCCCAAACCTTCCCCCTCCCAGGCCACGCCCGCCAGGCCACGCCCCAAGCCTCCTCTCCCTCCAAGGCCACGCCCACCAGGCCACGCCCCAATCCTCCCCTCCCTCCAAGGCCACGCCCACAAAGCCGCGCCCCAACGCTCCACGCCCATCCCCGACCACGCCCACCAGGCCACGCCCCCCCCCCCCCCCCCCCCGCCCTTCCCGACCACGCCCCCTCCTGGACGGCTGCTTTACCCTGTCACTCTCCCCTGCCGCCTGGGCCACGCCCCTTGCCCAGGGACACGCCTGCCCCGGAGAGCACACCACCTCTTAACCTCCTCAATGTTCCCCACGGGACCTTGCTTTCGACCCCGGACCACGCCCCCGCAGGACCATGCTTTCACCAGGGCCTCTCCCCTCTCCGGGCTACGCCCCTAAGACTACGTCCGCCCTGGCCACGGCCCCTGGCCCCGGAACGCGGCCGCGGGACCCCACCTCCCCACCGTGCCCAGACCTTTCCCGGGCCACGCCCCCGTGGCTCTCCTCAGCGGGATCACATTGGCCGTCAGGCCCACCCCTCTTCCCAGCCGGCTCTGGGCGGTCCAATCCTTCTTTCTAGTCTCGACTTCAGGCTACTCCCCATTTCCAGTCCGCTCTGTGCCAGGTCTGGGGCTCTGCCCACCGGCAGGGACAGGCTGACGGTCAACTGCGTAGGTAGTAGTACCTAGTTTCCCGCAAGAGTCTTAATTCTATTAAAGTTCGTCAGAAATTGCTTAGGGATTCTATCAGGGATGCTCGTCTCTTGCCGAAGGAGGCTATGGGTTGCATCACTAAAAGCTCCTCCCCACAGCAGGCTTAGTATAGTTTTTCCTTTAAGGTAGGTTCTGTCACCATGCTACCTTCCGGGTGGAGGCCCGGAGCACAGAGTTGATGTAGCTTGCCCAAGGTCGCCCAGCAGTGGTGACAGAGGTAGGGACTCAGCCCCCCGCGTCCGAGGGAGTCCAGAGGAGAGTGATGTGCGCGCCCCCAACGGTTCATTTGTTTGTAGAGTTCTATTCCCTTCCCTGGTCGGAGGCTGGCTGCTGGGAAGGTCAAACAACCTTCAGACCTCCTCTGATTTGCTGCCTAGATAATAAGTAGCAGACAGGCTGACTTCTTTTAAGAATATTTTTAAACAGCTTTACTGAGATATAATTGACTTACAATAAACTGCACATATTTAAAGCATACAGTTTGATAAGCTTTGATGTACTAAACAGCTGTGAAAGGATTACCACAATCAAGACAATGAACATAGCTGTCACTCCTTCAGTCTCACCGGCCCCGATAGATCCTCCCTTTTACCCTACGTATCTCCAGGGAACCACTGCTCTTTCTGCCACTATTGGGATTAGTTCCATCTTCTAGAGTTTTATAGAAAGGGAATCCTTTTCTCCTAGGACAAATACCTAGGAGTAGAGTGGATGGGCCACATGGTAGGTGTATGTTTGACTTTTTATGAAACCACCATACCAGTTTCCAAAGTGGTGGTACCCTTTTACATTCCCACCAACAATGAATGAGAGTTTTAGTGCCTCCACATCCTCACCGACAGTTGATGTAGAGTCTTTTTTTTTATTGTGGTAAAAAAAAAATAGCGTAAAATTTACCATCTTACCATTTATAATTGTACAGTTCAGGAGTGTTAAGTATATTCACATTGTTGTGCAACAGCTCTCCAGATCTTTTTCATTTCTCAAAACTAAAACTCTCCACCCCTTAAGCAACTCCTTATTTGCCCCTCCCTCCAGCCCCTGGCAACCACCCTTCTACTTTCCATTCCTGTGGATTTTATTACTTTAGATACTGCACGTAAGTAGAATGTATTTGTATTTGTCTTTTTGTGACTGGCTTATTTGCTTAGCATAATGTTCTCAAGGGTCATTCTTGTTGTAGCATGTGACAAGATTTCCTTCTTTGTTAAGGCTGAAAAATACTCATATATATATATATATATATATATATATATATATATATACATATATATATATATATATATTTTGTTTATCCATTCATCTGTTGATGGACACTTGAGTTGCTTCCACCTCTTGACCATTGTGGATAATTCTGCTATGAACATGAGTGTGCACATAAATCTTTGAGATCCTGCTTTCATTTCCTTTGGATATACACCAAGGAGTAGGATTGCTGGATCATATGGTAATTCTATTTTTAATCTTTTGAGTGGGATCTGTCTGGCCCTTCTGGGGACAGACACTTGCCCCTCAGCTGTACAGAGGCTCAGTGCACCCACAACCATCCAGTCCAGTTAGCATGGCCTGGGGAGCAGCCCTGGGACAGGCACATGGACCAACGTGGATGTCCCACAATGCAGCAATTACTTGTTTAACTATAAATCCTCCTCAAAGTTGCCCCCATCTGCTGCTCCCAGATGTGATGTTAGGGATGACTGCAGAAGTACTGGTTAGGCACCGAGGTGGGTTTGCCTTCCATGCAGGGGCAACATGACTTTTTAGTCATTCAATGCATATTTACTGATCACACACTTGTTTAGGCACCAGGGATACAGCAGTCTGTAAAACACAATGTCCTTGCCCTCCAGGAGTTTACATTCAGGGTATGTTGGTGGTGGAGGGTAGACAGTAAATCAGCAAACACATAATCCAGTAACATCATATAGAGCCAAGTGCAGTGGGACAAGTAAAGCAGAGGAAGGGAGACAGGCAGAGCTGCAGAGAGGGGAGGGGGTGGGCGTCTTACCAAGAAAGAGTGATTTGCAGAGACTAGAAGGAAGTGAGAGAATGAGCCAAAGGGGCTGGCCCGGTGGTGCAGCAGTTAAATTCACATGTTCCACTTCGACAGCCTGGGGTTTGCCGGTTCAGATCTCAGACAGACATGGCACCACTTATCAAGCCATGCTGTGATAGGTGTCCCACATATAAACTAGAGGAAGATGGGCACAGATGTTAGTTCAGGGCCAGTCTTCCTCAGCAAAAAAAAAAAAAAAGGATTTGCGGCAGACATTAGCTCAGGGCTAATCTTCCTCAAAAAAAAAGAAGAATGAGCCAGGCAAATATCTGGAGGAAGAGTGTTCCAGGTAGAGGAGGAAGGAAGTGCAAAGGCCTCTCTGGCTGGAGCAGAAGGAGCGGAAGGGAGAGGAGCAGCCTCTGAAGTCAGAGAGGAGAAGGGCACTGGTTATACTGAATCAGGACTCCACCCTATGTCCTCATTTAACTTTAATCACCTCCTTAAAGGCTTTTATGGACTGGATGTTTGTGTCCCTCTAAAATTAATATGTTGAAGCTCTAACCCCCAATGTGATGGGTTTTGGAGATGGGCTTTGAGGAGGTAATTAGGGTTGAATAGGTCATGTGAGCGGGGCTTCTACGATGGGATTAGTGCCCTTATAAGTAGAGACACAAGAGAACTTGTACTCTTTCCCTCTGTGTGCTCTAAAAGATCATGTGAGCACGTGGCAGGACAGCAGCCATCTGCAGGCCAGGAAAAGAGCCCTCACCAGTACCTAACCATATTGGCACCCTGATCTTGGGCTTCCTTGCATTATGAGAAGTAAATTGCTGTTGTTTAAGCCTCCTGGCCTGTGGTGTTTCGTCATGGCAGCCTGAGCAGACTGACGCAAAGTGTCTGCAACACAGTCACACGGGAGGTCAGGGCTTTGACACACAAATTTTGAGGGAATACGATTCAGCTCATAGTAAATGTTGAACACAAATAGCGTAAGTTGGTTTCCTGGTCTTGTTCCTGATTTTAAGACAAACGTCTTTAGCATCTCATTCTGTGAACAATGCTTCTCTTGGGTTTTGTTTGTTTGTTAGTTAATAGTTTTTAGCATATTTACGTCATTTTCATATATTCCTGTTTCCTTTGAGATTTTACTTGGAGTGGCTCTAGGATTTTATTACATATTATTTCCTATGTATTGATAAAGTGCTTTTTCTCCTTTGATTTGTTGAGTTAATGAATTATAATGGTGTTGACCCATCCTTCCACTCCTGAATTAAACCATGGTTTGTCATGGCATAGTAGTCTTTTGATATGCTGCTTGATTCTACTTTCTAATTCTATAAATATAATTTGTACATCAATATTATACATAGTGACCTGGGTCCATAGATTCTTTGAGCCGTCTTTATCATTTTTAGCTTATTCTGGCTTCATAAAATGAATTGGGATTTTTAATTTTTTCTGTGGCCTGAAACATGCTAAATAACTTTCACATTATCTAATCTCTAAAGGTTGGCGATTGCTCAGCTGTGAAGGCATCTAGAGTTTTTCTTAATGGTAGCTTTTTAATCACCTCTCTAATCTCTTCCTTTCATAGTTAATTCAAGTTTTCTAATTTGTTTGGTTCAGTTTTAATATTTTGCTAGAAATATCTTCATTTCATCTGGGTTTTTTTTAAAACATCTTTTTTTTTTTTTTTTTAAGATTGGCCCTGAGCTAACATCTCTTGCAAATATTCTTCTTTTTGTTTTTCTCCCGAAAGCCCCCCAGTACATAGTTGTATATCCTAGTTGCAGGTTCTTCTAGCTTCTCCATGTGGGATGCTGCCCCAGCATGGCTTGATGACCAGTGCTAGGTCCAGGCCCAGGATCCAAACTGGTGAACCCTCGGCTGCTGAAGCAGAGTGTGTGAACTTAACCATTTGGCCATGGGGCTGGCCCCTCATCCAGGTTTTCTTAGCCTTTCCTGGCCTGCCTGGTACAGCCTGCAGTAACAGGAAGGAAGCAGTTTCCCTGGTGTTCCCTGGCCATGAGTGGTCACTGGCATCTTGAGGTTGGTCTGGATGTCAGGGTATGGACCTCTGTGGGGGCAGGGAGGAGTGGGAAGACAGGACCAAACTTAGCTTCACCTCTAGCACTTTGGAAGCTTCTGTGTCCTTGTCTGTGCAAGGAGAAGGCCAGCCTTCCCTTTCAGGGGATGCTCAAAACGTCGATGGGGCTAAGTGTCTGAAAGAACGTGGTGTGCCACAAAGACCGAGGCTGATGAGAGTGTTTGTCATCATCTTATGCTGCCTGCCCTCCTCCTCCCATGAGAAAACTCACTGACAGTGCTTCTCTCATTTCTGTTTCACAGGCATATCTGCCACTTCCCCATGCATCTGTCAGTATCCCAAGCACTGGGAGAATCAGGCAGACCCAGAGCTTTCTGAGGAAAGACAGTGTCCTCAAGTTCGAAGATGTCTCACTCTGTGGGGTGCCCCAAGAACCTCCACTGTTTCCTGACAGTGGCACAGGAGTTTTTCTTTTCTCAAGTGCATGGAAGATTCTGGTATCCACTGCCTCCTGAAGAGGAGGAGAGAGGGGCAAATAATGCAAGGCAACAAGGAGTTAAAAAGTTCTTTGTCAGGGGCTGGCGCAGTGGCGCAGCAGTTAAGTTTGCACATTCTGCTTCGGCGGCCTGGAGTTCGCCAGTTCGGATGCTGGGTGCAGACATGGCACCACTGGGCAAGCCATGCTGTGGTAGACCTCCCACATATAAAGTGGAGGAAGATGGGCATGGATGTTAGCTCAGGGCCAGTCTTCCTCAGCAAAACAGGAGGATTGGCAGCAGGTGTTAGCTCAGGGCCAGTCTTCCTCAAAAAAAAAAAAAAGTTCTTCATCTCTGTGGGTGTATTCCCCAGCAGGTGTAACGGTTGGGGGTCAGGGGTTAAGGGTTTTACTGAAGACCCGCAATGAAGCCCCAGGACAAGTCCTGGTTCTGCAGTCCCTGTGTTCACCCCGTGTCGTCCTGCTCCTCATCCAGTCTGCCAGGAGGCCGGGTGGTCTCCGCGCTCTGCAGTGGATGACTTAAGATACCTGGATCGTAGGTGTGTGGTGAGGGCCCTGCAGGTTTACGAGGAGCGTCAGGGAGATGGTAGGACTACCCAGAGTCACACGACCGAATTTTGGGGTTGTGGTTCCCAGGCAAGTGAGAGCTGGGCTCTGTAGCTGGAACCAGTACTGCCTCTCCCTGCTCTGCAGACATGAAGGGCAGGCAAAGGGCCCCCTCCCCACTGACCACCGCAGTGCATCTGACTTGGCCCCATGCTCCCTGAGCTCTTCCATCCCCATCCGTGGATCTGACAGGAAGAGACAGAGAGCAGAGAGGGACCTTTCAGGAGCGCTGTGCCCAGGTCCCCCAGCAGAGAGAACGATGGGGCTTCAGGTCCGTGCAGCTCCACCCATGTCTCCATATCTTCCCCGCCCCCCTTCCTTCTTCCTTCCTACTCCTGTGCTTGCTCCCTCGGGGCCTGACCTTCCTCTGAGGGGGGCCAGGACAGTTGGCTGAGGGTCCCTTGGTAGTCCAGGTGAACTACCCTCCTGAGGAACATCCCTACTGCTGGCTGCCATGTGGCCACAGACCCAGTGCCTCTGCTCAGCGCACCTCTAGCCAGGGGCCTTGCCAGCTTTGCTGGACAGAAAATTCCACAGTTAGATTGCCTTCAACCCCTGTTCCAGCCCACTCTGTCCAGCGTCTACTGTGCTGAGCAGTGGGCAAGGCCCCCGTGGTCATGTGCCCAGGAAGCTCCAGAAGGGCAGAGCCTCCTGGACTCCCTCCTCAGACCACAGGGCAGGTGAGCAAGTCTGGAGAAAAGCAGAGCCTTTTCTCCAGCTCCACACCTCCTCTTTCTTTAGAAATATTACATTTTATGTATTGTTAGACTAGGCAATATATGCACACACTATAAACCTCTAAAGGTACCACTGGGTACACAGTGAAAAGTAAGCCTCTCCCACCTTGTTCCTCCTCAGAGGTGAGACCATCTCACCTGTGCATGTGGCTCCTTCCAACACAGTCATGTCAACAAGATGCAAAATGCAAGAAGATGCATACACGCAAGATACACACGTGCATACACGATGCATACATATACACAAGATATGTTTTCAAGTATATTCATTTATACTCCTTTTATTAAATAAATTGATAACATGTTCTATACCCTGTTTTACATTTTGCTTTTCATTGCACAATGGACCTTGGAGGTCATTCTGATTACGGAAGTGTGAGGCTGCCCCTTCTCTTTCGCTGGGCATGGCATTCCAGTGAATGTACGCACCACGATTGACTGAACTCGTTCCATAAGGAGGCCTTTTGTGTTATTTCCAATCTTTCTCTGTCACAGACATGTTTAAATGACTACTCTCATGCGCACATTATTTTGTACATATTCAAAGCATTCGCTTATATTAATACTGACAGAAGCTGACCACTGACCTCCTTAGAGGTTATCTCAGTTACACCACCAATGGCATTGGATTGTGGTTTTAATTTGCATTACTCTCCTAATGAGTGAGTTTGAACAGTTTCATGGACAAGAGCAATTTGTAGTTCCTTGTGTGTGAACTACACACTGGGCTCTCACATTCTGAATATTTGCTATAGTGATCTGCAAATGCTCTTATCCACATTCGCCATCAGAATCAACAAGCTCCCTGCTGAGTGTGCATGTGCTGGCCTGGGCGAGAGTAAAGTCGTGGCCAGGTCAGATGTGAGAGTGTGCGTGGCTTTTGCTCAATATGCTGAAATGCATTGTCCTTGATCACTTTCATCTGCCCCACATTATTAATGGAATTGTCCTCTAAGAAAGTGGGAAGGCATATAGAGAAAGCAGATAAGCTCAAGAGACCTAGGAAAGCCCACACATCAGAAGAGAAGTCAGCAGTGATAAGGGGCTGAGAGAAGTGAACACAAAGCAGATGCTGGCCCATCCAAGCACACACTCCCACCCACACAATTGTTTTCTATGCATAAGAAAATAAAGCAAATTATTAAAGTTGCTTATTCTGGAAAGCTCCACAGTGCTACTCAAGCAGGGTTTACTGTTTGTAAACAAGACACCTTTCTGTGTGTGAACAGAGAGCCCTGACCCGCACGATCCTGTGGAGTGTCTTGTTGACACCAGCCCTTCGAGTTTCTGATAATCTGAAGGAGGAGGCAATGGAGGAAGGTGACCCCAGGAAGAGCTGAATTTCAAAGCAAGCCTGGGTTGGCTTGAGAGATTTAAGAACCACACAAAACTTTAAAATTTGAAGAATGAGCATTTTTGTATCAGGTAAGAATCCACTTTTATTTTCCCATTGCAAGTAATGGAATGCAGCTTCCTGCTCCCTGAAAATTCATTCTCCAGCACAGCATTAGAAATGGAATCTCTTCAATAATGAGGATTATGTTTACTTCTGTATCAGTTGACTAATTAGTGTAATAGAAACTGTGAAAAACAGTAAAATTAATGGATCAATAATGTAAATTCCAAGTTAAATGCTGTCATAAGACAACATTATGAACACTTCTGATTCAAAGTTCAACAACGATATGTTACACAAAAGTCACTGTGACAATGGTGATTTAAAAATTGCATCCGTTGATGGAGAAGATTTAGCAGTTAGTTTACAAAGCTTTTCCTAAGGACACATTGTTTCAAAACTGATAAAAGCTCAAATTATCTCAGTGGTGTTAAAGGGAACAATTCACTTGGTAGCCTTCCCGTTGCAGTAGAAAAGTGACACTAGCAGTTTTCTCAAGTCTTAAACTCATCCCAAAACATTTCTTTGCTAAATGATTTTTGATGTAAGTAGATTTGGTGAATTAGTCATTCAGCAAAATTGTTTTAAAAGTCCAAGAAATGCTAAAAAGTTGAAAAAACATAAGAATTATTTTGAGGAGCCAGCTCTGTGGCTGAGTGGTTAAGTTTACATACTCCACTTCCACAGCCCGGGATTTGCCAGTTTGAATCCTGAGCGTGGACCTACACACTGCTCACCAAGCCATGCTGTCACAGCATCCCATAGAGAAGAGCTAGAATGATCTGCAACTGAGACATAAAACTATCTTCTGGGCCTTTGGGGAGAGAAAAAAAAGAGGAAGATTGGCAACAGATGTTGGCTCATGACCATTCTTCCTCACCAAAAAAACAGAAAGAAAGAAAAGAAAAGAAATCTCTCAAAAAAAATTGATTTGAAAAGGATTAGAAGTAACAGTGTATAATGGGAAGGCACCCATCAAAATACTGAAATCCAGTTTCTAACTTTTAGAAGAATCTATTCATTAATATATTCAACAGATATGCTCACTGGGGCCGGCCCGGTGGCACAGCGGTTAAGTGTGCATGTTCCACTTCGGGCGGCCCAGGGTTCACCGGTTCGGATCCTGGATGCAGACATGGCACCGCTGGGCAAGCCATGCTGTGGTAGGCGTCCCACATATAAAGTGGAGGAAAATGGGCACTGATGTTAGCTCAGGGCCAGTCTTCCTCAGCAAAAAGAGGAGGATTGGCAGCAGATGTTAGCTCAGGGCTGATCTTCCTGAAAAAAAAAAAAAAGAGAGAGAGAGAGAGAGAGAGATGCTCATAGCAAGAATATATTCATATTTAGAGAATATAGTCAAGAAGATTATTTCTTAAAACAATTGTCTGGTTAATTCATAACTTTGGTGAACAGGTGACCTGCCATTCAGCAAACTGGTGCTGTGGCATGTTGGGTTTCCTGAGAACTGGCTTTTGGAGAGTGGCAACAGCAGCAAGGTGCCTACCTCTCAGTGCACTGAGAGGCAAATATGGCTGAGTGCTGGAGAAGGAAGGGTGGTAGGGTTGGCCAGGTCCCGAAGCACCCTGCAAGCTGCACGTCAGTTTAGACTTGATCCTGTAGTCAGCGGGTAGCCCTGGGAGATTTCTGAGCAGAGTTTCAGGACTACAAAACTTGCAGCCATTCCGGGGTGCTGCCCCAAAAGGGGAAGAGCCATTATTTATGGTGGACACCACTCAAGCTTGACTCCATCCTCTACCTGAACTGGGTCCCAATGCTCCTCCACTGAGGTCCTCCTTCCCTGCACCATCAGAATGCTGATAACAGCCATTGTTTCCAACCAGGGGCAATTTTGCACCAAGGGACACTTGGCACCGTCTGGAGGCATTTTTTGATTGTCACAACTCGGGGGGTATGCTATTGGCATCTCACAGGTGGAGCCCAACAATGCTACTGAATTTCCCAGATGCACAGGACAGATCCCCTCACTACAAAGAATCACCCAGCCCCAACATTACCAGTGCTGTGGTTGAGAAATCCTGGGTCAGGTGTTCTGTAGCCACTAGTCTCATGTGTCTATTTATGTTTAAGTTAACTAAAATTAAACTAAATTAAAAACCCAGCTCATCAATGTCAACTTAAAAGCAAATTTGCCTCTTATTTCACCCTCAAAAGGAGTTTGTTCTGGACTAGGCAAAAGAATTACGATTCAGGATGTGCATGCTATGGCAAACCATAGGCAAATCCAGAAAACAAAGCAGGGGAGCTGCTTTTATAGATAAAAAGGGGGAGTAAGGAGGGGCTGTCCTAAAGGAAAGTCCATGAGGGGAGAGTAACAGTTCAGGGTGGCACTGGTTTTTCATTGGCTGAGCTGTGGTGTTTCTCATTGGCTGAGCTGTGGCATTTCTCATTGGCTGAGCTGTGGAGGCTTCTCATTGGCTGAGCTGCGGTGTTTCTCAGTGGCTGAGCTGCAGAGTTTGTCATTGACTGAGCTATGGTGTTTCTCATTGGCTGAGCTGTGGTGTTTCTCATTGGCTGAGCTGTGGTGTTTCTCATTGGCTGAGCTGTGGTGTTTCTCATTGGCTGAGCAGCAGAGTTTCTGATTGGCTGAGCTGCAGAGTTTGTCATTGACTGAGCTATGGCGTTTCTGATTGGCTGAGCTGCAATGTTTCTGATTGGCTGGGCTGTTGCTGGGTGGGGAGAGAAATCTTCCTTCCTAGTAAAGTAGTTGTACTTCCTGTGGGAGACGCAAACACCTGTCTCTTCCTGTTTGGTGTAATTGATGGCGTGTGATGCCAGTTAGAGCTCACCCTACAGGCCTTTCTGACTCCAGTTTAGTTAAGGTTTCTATTAACTTCCGCCAGGCTTTTCTGACTCGGATTTAGTTGGTTTCTTTTATTAATTTCCACATCGGTCACACCAGCTACATCTCAAGCGCTCAATCCCCACAGTGGCTGGTGGCTACAGCATGGGGAGCACAGAGGTGAACATTTCCACCTCGCAGGACTGGACAACACTGGGCTAAAACGTTCAAATAAGGTTTCACTAACAGTTCAGGGATCAGAAAATAGCTAAAGCAGATTTGACACCAGTTACTGATGCACGTCTTTTTGGACCCTGAGTTAGTCAGGGCTCTCAAGAGAGACAGGATCAACTGGAGGCGCGTGTGAGGGCTGCGCTCGGGATACACCTGGTGACAGAGGCCGCTCCTCTTCAACACGGTGGAGCGCTCCCAGCCTGTCCAGGCCCGCTTCTATGCCGGAAGGAGAAAGGGAGCAGCAGGAAGTCCTTCTCGGTGACCCACAGCCTGGGAACAGGCGCAGGCGCAGTGGAGAAACAGGCGGAGATGGGGGACCGCCCCCCACACAACGAACCCCCGCCTGCCCGGGCCTGAGGCCCTGGGAGCCCCACCCCTACACGTCCGAGGCCATATCTGACCTGTAAGAGAAAGGGTGAGGGCGCGCTCCCAGCTCCCCGCCCCCTGTTCCCGCCCCCGAGCCCGCGGGGACGGCGACCACCGAGACCACAGTCTTCCCGGCGTCCTAGGGCGGCCGCGCCCGCGCTTCCGGTTGAGTCCGCCGCCCCACCCTGCTCTGCGAGCTGTCCGGGCCGGTGGTGGGCCCGTGAGTTGGCTTCCCGGGGCGTCGGCCGGGCTCCCGGGGGGCCTTGTGGAGGGTCGGCGGGGTCACAGGGTCGTGTCACGAGGGTCTGTATGGAGGGTCGGCGGGGCAGGGTCGGCCGGGGTGTCTTCGGTGGTGACCAGGCTCTGGGGGTGCAGGGAGGGGTGAGACCGCCGCCGCTGCCCTCATTCTCCGCCCTGTCCTCTTGGCCCTGCCGTACCCGCTGCAAAGCCCAGCGGTGCCGGTCACTTTTGGGGTCGCCCGGCACCACCCCCCAATACTAAGCGGTCATGAAGGCGGGAGATAAGATCCTGCATTTCTGCGTTCCTTCCCTCCTTCCCTCCTTCCCTTCTCCCCTCTCTGCCGCTTGCCTCGCATCCAGTCCCCGTACGACGATGCCCTCTCCCCAGATCTCCAAGCCGCCCTCCTCTCCACCGGCCCGCGCCTGAGGTTCGAGCACCGGGCGCGGCGGGCACGTGGTGAGGCAGAAAAGAGGGAAATCCGGACCAGACCCCGCTCTGCCATCACTGCCCGGTGCCCTGGGCCAGCCCCTCCTCTCTCGGCTTCAGTCCGAGTTAGTGACCAGCAGCGTGGACAACGTGCAAAGGCGGCCGCACCGTTGCTGTCGTCCGCCCCTGTGCTCTGGATGCAGCTTTCCTCAGCCTCTCCTCGAGGCCGCAGCGCAGTCAGCCAGAACCACCTTTTCTGTTTCTCTCGGCTTTATTTTGAGAATGTTCAAATCCACGGTAAAGTGCAAAGAGTAGAACAGTGAGCAAACAGCATACGCCCTTCACCTGGATTCTGCAGTTGCTCCCATTTTGCCACATTCGCTGTATCTTTGAACGTCATGACTTTTGTTGCTGAAAGAGTAACTTGAAATTAATTTGTAGACATCATGACACTCACCCTTCAGTAGCTCAGACTGTTTCCTACAAGTAAGAAGTTCTGTTAATGACCCCAATTCCATATCACACATGAGAAAATTAACAATAATTCCATGTTCTCATAATTCCTATCCCTAAAATGTCTTTTATACCTGTGGGTTTTTTTAATCCAGCGAGTGATTAAGGATGGCACATTGCATTTGACTGTGTCTCTTTAGGCTCTTATAATCAGAAACAGTCCCTCTGACTCTTCACTTGTTTTTATAATATTGACTTTTGTGACAACGTGTGCCATCTGTCTTGGGGCATGCCCCACGTTCTACATGTATCTGGAGCCCACACAGTTAACACTCCCTGCCCTTCACACCCACGTTGTCAGAGCCTCAGCCTCTGCTCTGAGAGGCAGAAGGTGATCAGTGGTTAAGGTAGCGGCCAGCCAATGGCGGTTGTAAAGGCACATTTTCTTTTCCTCTCTGCAAATAGAAGACATCTCTTACTCTGAGATCAGGGTGTTTTTTTCAAAGCACAAATGTAACCGTTACCTCCCATTGCTCTTAGAATGAGGAGCAAAATCCTTAACACAGTCAAGGCCTCTCTCACACGACCCTGCTTTGTTCCCTCTCAGAGGAGGCCTCCCTGTCTCTTGACCTTCCTTGCATGTTGGCCTTTCTCTTCTTCCTGCTCCCACAGCTCCAGACCCTCCCAAGGGCTTTTCTTCCTACAGCCTTCCCACTGATTACTTCCTATTCACCCTTCAGATTTCCATGTAACCCTCACCTGCTCATGGATGCCCTCCTTCACCCAGCTAGGCCCAGTCTGCCACTCAAGGCCCCACTACCCCATGTGTCTCTCACAGTTGCAATTTTAAATTTATTGTATGCTGATTTCATTTATGTCTGTCTTCCCCATGGACTGTATGTTCTTTCCATGGTGGCAGTTGAGGAGGGGGAGGCCAGGGAGCCTGTCCCTAAGTCAGTGATGATGCTATAGGATGCTGGAGGAGGGTGGACCATGGGTTGGCGTCCAGTGGGCACCCTTCGTCCTACCCCTGCCTCAGAACTGTCAACTTGTCACCACCATCATCTCCACATCCCACCCTCTGACCATCACCTCCTGCCCTCCCAGCCATGCTCTCTGGTCCCCTGACCCCCGCAATTACGCCAGCCTACTGGGCCCTTGGCCCCACCTTGCAGATCTGGATTCTAGGCCCATGACTCAGATCCCTCCCCTGCATGTGCCCCCTTGCCTGCTCCCTTCCTCCCCATTGTGCAGAACTTGCCCAGTCTAGCTCTCCACCTGCTTTGTGCCTGCCCTCAACACCGCCCCCCCGCCCAAGGCCTCTGTGGCTGAGAAGAGACACATCCTCACTGGCCACTCTCACTGGAGGTCACAGGTGTGAACCTGGGCCTTAATCTCTGACAGCCGTGCCTTCTCCTTTGCTTCCAAAGCCCTGCCCCCGTCCTCAGCCCTGGCTCTGACGATGCTCCTGCATCTTAGTTCACTGTTCCTTGGCTGAGGTGACCAGTCCCACCTGTCCACTGCCAGCCCCCAGCTGTGCCTGGCTCCCATCCCCTCGAGTGCGCAAAGACCTCGCCCTGGCGTGGAGACCTCTCCCGTGTCACTTATGTTCCATCAACATGCAACATGCTGTGATATCTCCTCCCAGAAGTCCTCCTCCCCTCCACCTGGTGCAGCCCGTGTAGAGAGGGGTAGAGACTGAGGACTGGTGCTGGCGGCTGTGAGCCAGGGACAGGGCAGTAGGAGGACCAGAGTGTTGTCATGGGGACTGGGGAGAATGGGACTGGGAGACTGCACCAAGGCTGGCATGGGAACTCATTTAGGCAACTGGCCGCTGTCCAGGTGAGGGTGGCAGTTGGGATGGAGGGAAGTGGATGGGTGCTGGGGCGGTGCTTGGGAGGTGGAATAGCAATGTGGGGGTGATAGAATGTGGGAGAAGAGTCACAATGGTACCCCGCTTCCTTGGGGATGGGGATGTGATATTGCCACCAGGTGACGATTCTCTAGATACGTGGGTCTGGAGGAGGAACTGTGGACAAGGTAGACATCAGCACTCTGCCTGCCTGCTGGGCCCAAAGCAAATCCTCTAACTGAATCACTGCATTTAGGCTCTAACTTAGCAATGCGGACACTTGTGTTCTTCTCATATGCCAGGTGGGGAGATTGAGGCTCAGAGAGGTGACTAGCTGCAGACACACAGGGGTTCTGTGGCAGAGCTGGGGTTTGAACCCTGCTGGTCATTCAGCAGCCCACTCTTGAGGTGAGGGAAGGAGAAGCAGGCGGTGGGTGACAAGTCATGCAGTATTTCCAAGAGGAGTGGTCCTGATGTCACAAAGACACAAGTGAGGCAAGAAACACAACGTTATCCCTGAACTTGAACTCAGGCTCCCTGGCAGCCCGGTCCAGGCTCACTTGGGTGAGGAGGTCTCAGAAGAGAGAGTGCTTTGTGCTGAAGGAAGTATCAGTGCCCAAGATGGGGGCAGGGTTAGCGCCTTCTCCTTACATAACCACCTGGTTCCTTGAAGCAGCATGATGGGGACCTGGGGATGCTGCCAATGGGAGGAGTACAGGCAGCTCTCACTCTTCTGTGCCTTCCTTCTCACCCCTGTTCCCCCATGTTCTCGCCTTCATGGGAAGTAGCCCAGCAATGATGGCCAAGCCCCAGGTAAGCCAGCCTTCAGGGAGCTGTTGTTGCTGTCCCAGGGGTCCCCCTCCCCCTCAGCCTGGAATGCCTCTGCCCAGCAGAGGCAGGATCTTCTTCCTCTGGTTGTAGGCCCTGCCTCGCTGGCTATTCCACACAGCTGAGCAGGGAGCAGGGCTCAGGGGAGAGCCCACAGTTTTAAGGGCTCTGCGTTTCCATCAGCACCCTTTTCCCTGACCAGCCTACCCACCCAGCCCTTTTCCCAAACATATGGCTGGAGGCTGGGGAGAGGCATTCAGGAGCCTCTTGCTGGAAGTTCACTGTGACTTCAAGGTGACCTGTCCCCGAGGGCAGGGCTGAGGCTCTCTAGGCAGCAGGTACCTGTGATTCCAGGATATGGTGACCTTTGAGGAGGTAGCTGCTTCACTCGAGAGGAGGGGTGGCACTTGGGCCCCCAGCAGAGAGTGCTCTACCTGGACAGGATGCTGGAGAACTACCGCACCCTGATGGCTCTGGGGAAGCGTGCTTCCCCGACAGGGACCTGAAGCCACCCTTGTTCAGCCTCTTGCCCTCCAGGCTCATTCGGGCTGTGACTGCCTCAGGGTTACAGCTGTCTCTCCCTGACATAGTGACTCAAGGCAGTGGCCCTGCTCCCCACTCCTCGGTGACCGGTCTGGGCTGTTGATACTCAATAGAACAAAAACGTCCAGTCCATATTGGGGGTGCCCTTGTCCTAGCGGGGAGCACCCAGTGATCTGGTTTCCCGTTCCCTTCTCTGAACCTCCCCTGGAGCCCCCTTCCTCCCTTGGCTTCTGTGGCCCTCTGCTGGGCCTGTTCTGATCTTCCAGCACTGATCATTATCTTCTTGATGAAGAGGCTTTCCAGTGTCCAGACCCAGGGTCATCTCTCAGCTGGAGCAGGGGGAAATGTTGTGGGTCGTGACCCTGCCAGGGCTCTCCTGTGCAGGTGAGTGACAGGGTAGGTTTGTTAGGGAAGGCTGTGATGTGATGTGTGGGTGAGCTGTAAGGATGGAGAGTGCAGTGATGCGCTGTGTGTTGCTCCTCAGATAGGACCGTCATTTTCCACTGGTGACCAGGCTCTCACCTGATGAACGGACAAGCACCATATTTCAGAGTATAAAGAGAACTACTCATTGTGTCTACATTTGGAATATGCCATCAGAAATAGCATCGCCTCCCATCCTTTCACTCATTCATTCAACACATGTTTTTGAGTGCCACCTATATGCAGACATTCTTCTAGATGCTAGGGTTACGAACAGGCAAAACCAAGCCCTTGTCTTCGTGGCATTTGCGTTTTGGTTTAGGAAGAACATTCCAGTTTGGGGAGGCTTTCTCTGTCCCTGCCTGATGTCCTGTCATGTATTTATTTGTGTATTGTCAGTCTCCTCATTAGAATGTAGCACCAGGCAGCAGCGACTTTGGTCATCACCATCCCCAGGCTAGAGTGGTACCTGACATGTGGGAGGCACTTGTATGCACTCATATGGGAGGCAAACATCTCTTGAAGTGCACTCATGTGCTTGTTTTGTTGTCAGCACTTACTTTGTGCACAGCGCCATCAAGATGCTGCAGAGACCTGTGTGAGAAAGCACCTGCCGCCAGAATCTCAGGTCCAGCTAGAGAGATGGACACGAACAACTAACCGTGATTCAAGACAAAGTGGAGTAAAATCCTTAACAGAAGGGATAAAGCTCTGATCAGGCTGACATGCAAGCTGTGAGGAAATTTGATTTGGCTCATTCATAAGAATAACTATTTCCTTTCTTCATTCACAGGGAAGCTTTTAATTTCCATTCTTTGTTTCAGATTCTCAGGTCAAGACAAAGCACAATCAACTCCAAAGGAAAAATCTTGTGAAGAATTACAAGGAGTAACTCATGGAATTTTCCAAAGAGTCAATGCAGAGGTGCTTTAGTTTCAACAAGTTTGTGGGTCTGAGACAGGAGCAGAACATTCACAGAAAAAGTTCACAGTAAAGGCCAGGAGGAATCTCTTTTCCCAAAAGAGAGATTCTGGGCAACTGCTGGCTCCTCTGTTAAAACTTATGGAGCAGAGAGAGACCAGGAATGTAACAAATTAGGGAAAAGTTTGACTCTAAGTGCAAAGCCTGTTGCACCTCAGAGGAGCAAACCAGGAAAGAGACAGTCAACAGAAGACACGTGGCAGAGGCTTTCCATGTGATTCAGGGCAGAGTGGACAACAAATCCCAGTGTGTCAAAGCTCCATGGGAGTAATGTGCATGGGAAATCTTTCAGCAAGAACTCTCACCTAATTTGGCATCAGAAAATTCATACCAGAGAGAAGCGCTACAGATGTATCAAATTTGGGAAAAAATTTAATCAAAACTCAATCCTTATACAACATCAGAAAATTCACAGTGGAGAGAAACCCTATGTGTGTAATGATTGTGGCAAGACCTGTAGTGGGAATTCAAACCATATTAAACACCAATTGATAAATACTGGAGAGAAGCCCTATAAATGTAGTGAATGTGGGAAGACCTTTAACAGAGAGCAAATCGTATTAAGCATCAGAGAATTCATACAGGAGAGAAAACTTTTGAATGTAAAGAGTGTAGGAAAAGCTTCAGTCAGTCATCACACTGGATTCACCATAAAAGAGTGCATTCTGGAGAGAAGCCCTATGAGCACAATGACTGTGGGAAAGGCTTTGATCAAACATCACACCTGATTGATCACCAAAGAATACACACTGGAGAGAAATGTTATGTGTGTACTGTGTGCAGGAGAGGCTTTGTTCAGATGCCACACTTGATTGACCACCACAGAACACATTCTGGAGAGAAGCCTCATGGATGTAGTGAATGTGGGAAATCCTTCAGTCAGAGCTCAACACCTACTAGAAAGCAAGTCATTCACACCATGGAGGGTACATATGAATTACATGAATGTGACAGGCTCTCAGTCTGAGTTGGCCTCTCAGTCACTACCTCACAATTCCTCCTGGAGAGGAATCCTTCAGTTCATAGGAGGAGGAAACATCTGCGGATGCAGCAAAGGTGGGAAAACCTTTTATTGTCACTTGTTATACAGTTTCTGAGAACTGCTATTTGAGAGAACCCGACAGATGTAATGAATGTTGAGAAAGCATTTAGTTGGAGCTCACACCTTATTCACAATCAGATAATTCGTATGGGATGTAATGGACACAAGAAAGGCTTTGATGTGTTCTGGGCAGAAGGTGAAACTCCAGGTGCCCACTATTGTCATCCACTTCCTTTTGAACAAATGCCCAGCAGTTCTTGCCCATTGGTGGACATGCTCAGTAGGTGACCTGTTGCCTTTAGGCTGGGATGTGGGATGGAGACAAAGGCAGCCTTATTCCCAGCTGTAGGGGAAGCCAGTGATCTATGATGTGGCCAGATCCCAAATAGCAGAAGAATAAAATGTGCTGAGAGAAGCAGGTAGAGAAATGAGTCCCCACAGTGGGTTCTCAGAAAAAGGCAAAATTGCTAGAGTTAGTGTTGGGTCCCTGGAGCTGTTTCTTTATCCAGAACAGTGATGAGCAATGATTCAGGATCTTCATGAAACCTAAGTGGAGAGTAGCTGAAACAGTTTACTGCATATCTGTACTAAGTTCCTTAAATCTGAAGCATGTAGAATGGGTGTGAACCCTGCCTCCGTGTAGCATCTGGGTTTTCATCAGGGGTCAATCAGTGGAAGTACTGGCTGCAGCAAACACTTCATTCCAAGATCAAGGGTCTGTGAAAGATTGCTTATTTATGGCTCACACCTCCCAAAAATAAGCTAGATTTAAATAATGATATATACAATAAGGTCATTAAAGTAGAAAATAACAGTTATAAATCCATTGTGAACTTCAAGCCATAGGTATAACTGAATAGTTGGTTGTTTATACAAAAGGGCTGTTGAAAGGTTTCTGACTTTTTCTGCAGTGGGTTTGCTGCCAGAACACAGGTGTCATGAAAATCACCACTAAATCTAAGCCAAAATGGGAAAGGAAAAGACTCACATCAAAATCTTCATCACTGGACACGTACGTTTGGGCAAGTCCCCCATTCTTGGCCGTCTGATCTACAGATGTGGTGAGATCAACAAAAGAGGGGCCGGCCTGGTGGCACAGCGGTTAAGTTCACACGTTCTGCTTCTTGGTGGCGTGGGGTTCGCCGGTTCGGATCCCAGGTGCGGGCATGGCACCGCTTGGCAAAAAGCCATGCTGTGGTAGGCGTCCTGCGTATAAAATAGAGGAAGATGGGCATGGATGTTAGCTCAGGGCCAGTCTTCCTCAGCAAAAAGAGGAGGATTGGCAGTAGTTAGCTCAGTGCTAATCTTCCTCAAAAAAAAAAAAAAAAAAAGAACCATTGAAAAATTTGAGAAGGAGATTGCTGAGATGGGAAAGGGCTCCTTCAAGTATGCCTGGATCTTGGATAAGCTGAAGGCTGAATGTGAGCATGGTGTCACCATTGATATGTCCCTGTGGAAACCTGAGACCAGCAAGTATTATATGACCATCATTGATGCCCCAGGACACAGAGACTTTATCAAAAGTGATTACAGGCACATCTCAGGCTGACTATGCCATCCTGATGTTGCTGCTGCTGTTGGTGAATTGGAAGCAGGTATCTCCAAGAATGGGCAGATCCACAAGCAGCTTCTCCTGGCTTACACACTGGGTGTGAGACAACTAATTGTTGGTGTTTACAGAATGGATTCCACTGAGCCACCCTACAGCCAGAAGAGATGGAAAGTCACCCATAAAGATGGCAATGTCAGTGGAGCCACACTGCTTGAAGCTCTGGATTGCATCCTCCGACCATCTCATCCAACTGACAAGCCCTTGCATCTGCCCCTCCAGGACATGACAAAATTGGTGTCTTCATACTGTGCCTGTGGGCCAAGTGGGGACTGGTGTTCTCACCCCCTCAGCATGGAGGTCACCTTTGCTCCAGTCAACGTTACAACTGAAGTCAAGTCTGTTGAGATGCACCAGTAAACTTTGAGAGCAGCTCTTTCTGGGCACAGTGTGGGCTCCAGTGTCAAGAACATGTCTGTCAAAGATGTTTGTCATGGCAGTGTGGCTGGTGACAGCAAAAATGACCCAACAATGGAAGCGGCTGGCTTCATGGCTCAGGAGATCATCCTAAATCATCCAGGCCAAATCTGTGCCGGCTATGCACCTGTTGGGGATTATCACACAGCTCATTGCTTGCAAGTCTGCTGAGCTGAAGAAGATTGACCACTGATCTGGGAACAAGCTGGAGGATGACCCCAAATTCTTGAAATCTGATGATGCTGTCATTATTGATATGGTTTCTGGCAAGCCCATGTGTGTTGAGAGCTTTTCTCACTATGTTTTGCCAGGTTGTTTTGCTGTTCATGACAGGAGGCAGACAACTGCTGTGGGTGTCATCAATCAGTGGACCAGAAGGCTGCTGGAGCTGGCAAGGTCATCTGGTCTGCCCAGAAAGCTCAGAAGGCTAAATGAATATTGTTCCTAATACCTGCCAACCCCAGTCTTAATCAGTGGTGGGAGAACAGTCTCAGAACTGTCTGAATTGGCCATTTAAGTTTATAGTAAAATACTGGTTAATGATAACAAATTGTAAAACCTTCAGAAGGAAAGGAAGGTGTTTTGTTGGCCATTTGGGTCTTTGTGTGTGCCAGTTTTAAGCTATTAGTTTTAAAAGTCAGTCCTTTTAAGTGAAAACAACTTGACCAAAAATTTGTCATAGAATTTTGAGACCCATTAAAATAAAGTTTAATGAGAAAAAAAAGTTTTGAATTAGATTTCCCCTTTAGGCCCAATCCAAGGGGAAAGGAGGAAAGCCTTTGAAGAGGAAGCCAGCTGCGAAATGCATCCTCCCAGCCCCCCTTTGCCACCAGGCAGTGGCACAGACTCAGCCAAGCACACCTGACTTCAGAGGCCTGGTCTTGAGGAGTCCAGAGGTGTGGGTAAGAGCAAGCAGCCGACATGCACTCAAGGTCTCCACACAGCCAGTCCTGGGTGGAAGGAGCAAAGCTGTTGCCTCTGTCAGAAAGGGAGAAGGAAGGGCTTTCTGAGTCCTCTCCTCAACTGTGGCCTCCTCACAGGGAACGAGAGATGTAGCAGGTGTCGTCACAGACAGGTGCTTCCTTGGGTCACTGATGGAGGCCTGGCCTACTCCCTTCCACTTGTCCTGTTGTGTGCACCAGAGCACGTGCAGTGGAGGAGGTGCCTGTGGTCAGGAAGGCCTGATGAGGAAGGATTGGAACTGGGCCTTGAAGAACAGGTAGGATGATGGCAGAAACGGGCAGAAGCATCACAAGCAAAGATGCAAGAAAGAGGTCCATTTTCCCAGATACAGGCAAGATGGGAATGTGACTGGAGAACAGGGCAGGCCTGGCCTTTCAGGCTGTCCTGGAGAATGTGGGTGCAGTCCTGGAGGCTGTGGAGCCATTGGAAGATTTTGAGAAAGACGGAGACATCGGCCAAGGAGGGTTTCAGAGTCAATCTTCAGGCTGCCTAGGAACGTGGAGTGTGAGGGGCTCTTGGGAGGTACTCTGTGTGGCTCATCTTACCTGTCATCCAGGTGTAATATGGAGGCTTCTCTGTTTCTGAGAGATTGTAAATCAGTTTCTTGATTACCCAAGTCACATGCTCCATTTCCTTCATGCAGGACTTGGGTCTAGAGACGATCTTGTGCAGGTTGTGGCTGAGTGGAGTCCATGTCTGGTCAGGAGCATGGGGAGCCAGCGGGGAGGCTGTCCGGAGACAGGCTCACTGGCCCGGGTCTGCTCAGATTTGCAGACTCTGATTTTGCTGCCATGCTGGGATGCTCCCTACACTCCAGGAAGTGGACATAGAAGACCAGAGAGCCAGGGCACAAACGTGAGCCCTGCTGGGACCTCTCGGGTACCACCAGTACCAGTGTTCCCACTAGGACTGCTGCCTTTGTGCACAAATTTCAAGGGAAGCTGGGGTTCAGAATGTGGAAGTGGCTCATAGGACTCAAATCTCTGTGGCTCCAAGCCCTGAGAGCCACTGCTTGCATCTCCACAATAGGGATCAGATCACACGTGTGGTCACTGCAGTCGCTGCCCAGCCACAGCTGCCCTGGGACAGTGCCTGGATGGTGTCTGCACATGTCTGGCAACTGTTAACCAAAACTAACAGCTTTACAAGGCAAAAATAAAGTTTTAAAGAAAAGAGAGACTTTATGTAAAAAATTTGCAAAGCAAGGAAGTACACCTCATCCCACAAGTTGATAGGTGAGCTCCACCTCCCCGGTCTAGGGGTGGCTGATTTTTAAAGGCAAAAAGTGCACAGCATGCAAGGCTAAGGCTGAGTCCAGTTCATATTGTTCGCCCTTTCCAGCCCCAGTTTATTTTGTGCCCGGGGCTTTCTAAATATCCTAACTTTAGGGAAAAACTACTGCATTGTTCTCCAGCCATCTGGCGACAGTCAAGGTTAAAATGTAATTTTCTGTTTCTGTCCATAGTTCAGCCTTGAGGTGGTCGTGATAACCATCACTTCAACTCTGACCTTGTTCTTATCTCTTTATCACTTTTTGTGTGTCCATTTTCTTTCTCTGAGGCTTGGAGTTTAAGCTGAATGTAGGTTTCCTCAGACTTTCTTTAATGAGTGATCACTTTTCTGCTCACTAAATTAAAATCACATTGTCTTGCCCTCTTGGGCAGTAAGATTAGGGTTAAAGAAGTTTTAGGGTGACTCCAAACTATTCAGTAGCACACCTACAGTCTCTTGTCCTGTTTCCACAGATGGCCAACCACACCCATTGTGAGAGTCTTCCAGGAAGAAAAAGAGCATGGGTTTTGGGCTGAGACAGGCAGATCTGAGTTCACTTATTGTGTGATCACAATTTGTCTAACTCCTCAACTTCAGTTTTCTTACCTGTAAAATAGTCATATTAATACCTACCTGGTGCATTTAGGGCACTCGGCACAACCTGGCACATAGCAGGTGCTCAATGATTGGCAGATACTGTTATAATCACAGTTGGCTTTTACCAGGTTAATCCCTAAGAGCAATATTATCTTTGTGAACTCCGAGTGCTTAGGAGGTAACTGTTTCCTGAAGTTAGCAACAAGACCCAGGTTCTGACATGTAGCTTATGTGCTCATGGGTTTGCCCACAGCCGCCTAGAAGCACTCCCAAGATAACCACTTTTCCTAAAAGGAGGAGTAAAGTTTTTTCCACATACATCCCTTAGTTCTCATTCTGCATGGACCCCAGTAGTCCTCAGCAACATTGGGGTCACGGTGGCCTCATTCCATGAAGGTCTCTATGGAACCCAGCCCCATGCGCCCTAATGCCCTTACCACCAAGGCCCGCTCCAAGAGTCCTCACACTCCAGGATGCCACCTTCCTCTTCAACTGCCCAGACCTTAAGAAGCCCCAGTGGCACAGGGCCTCTTCTCACTCAACAATCTCTTTGGGTGACCTCATGTGTTCCAGTGGTATCAGTGACCATCAATACGCCGAAATCTGCATCCACAACCCGGACTCTCCTGGCTACTGTAGGTTGAGCCTCCACTGGGATGTTCCACAGGCATTTCACCCTCAGAGCTGAGTTCCTCATCTTCCTTTCGTCGCCTGCTCTTCCCCTGAGAGCTCTTCCTTTCACAACCATCACGGGCCAAGTTGCTGAGGACTTGTTATTTGACTCTTCTCTGCCACCTGCAACCCCAACCAATAACCAAGTCCTGTCCCTACTACCTCTAGAATATCGCTGTCGTTTTCCCACCTTGCCTCTCCCCGGCTTCCATCTTGGTCCACGCTACCGTCACTTCTTGCCTGGACTTTCACCATAGCCTCCTCACTAGTGTGCTCCCGTCCATTCTGTCTGCCGCCCCTGTCCCACCCATCCCCCTCCGCGCTGAGCCCAGAGCGAGCTTTCTGACACTCAAACCCAATTGTGTTACCACACCCAGGGGGCACCCGACTCCTGCTCCCCCCACATTCCAGCCCCCCGGGACCAGCACCACCCATCGCCACATGTCGGCGGTACTTTTTCTTTGCCCTTAGGATAAAACCATAAGATTTAAGGGGGCCAAGCGGCCACAACACTGTAGCAGCTGCAATTATTCAGGATCCGCGGGGAAGGGACGTGGCTCTTGTGTTCACCGCTGCATATAACTCGGGACCTGGCAAAGAATGGCCTCTCCGTCAATCCCGAATCAAGAACTGAAGAGAGGAACAACTGAAGGGCTCCTCCTGGGATCCTGCTCCCCCTTCCCCATCCCTGCCTGGACCAGCGAGGGCGGAGCCGCGGAGCAACCAGAGTCGGAGGTCTTCCGGGCAGCCTAGAGCGGCCCGACAGCGAGCGCGCTGACCCCGCCCCGGGCGCTGACCCCGCCCCGGTCGCTGACCCCGCCCCGGGCCACTTCCGGCGGCCGAGCTCCTCCCGCCGGGTGCGCCCCGCCTGCTCTGGGCGGTGAGTTGGGCGGGCCGGGCGGGAGGCGCGGCTGTCAGTCGTGGTTGCGGGCCGCCCCTGCAGGGGGAGCCGCGGGCGCCGGCGGCCGGAGGGCGGCCTTGATGGGCGGTGCTGGCGGCCGGGAGTGGGAGCGCCCGGGGCGCGCGCGTGTGAAGACGGTAAAGGCCCGGAGGGCACGGTGGAGCCGCGGCCGCCGCTGTACGCGGGGTCTCGGTTAAGTCCCTCGAAGCAAAGCCTTGGTCTGAATTTGAGAATCCTGTTTCTCTAGGTTCAACTTTTTGAGGAAGTGCCAAGCTGTTTCCCAGGCAGCTGCGCGGTTCGCAACCCCGTTCTGCACCCACCCCTACGTCGGGCAGTCTCTGGGGGCTCTGGCTTCTCTACATCCTGGTGGACACCTGCCATTCTCTCTTTTATTACCCACATGCTAGTGGCTGCTAAGTGGCATCTCATTGTGGTTTTGATTTGCGTTTCCCTGATGACTAATAATGTTGAGCCTTTCTTCATGGCTTATTGGTCATTTGTACATCTTCTTTGCAGAAATATCTAATCAAACCCTTTGACAATTGTTAAATGGAGTTATCTTTTTATTATTGAGCTGTAAGATTATATGTTCTGGATACAAGTTCCTTATTTCAGATACATGGTTTGCAAATATTTTCACCCTGCTGTGGGTTTTTTCCCTTTCTTGACAGTATCATTTGCAGCACAAAAGTTGTTTTTTGGGTTTTTTTTCCGCTTTATCTCCCCAAACACCCCCTGTACACAGTTGTATATCTTAGTTGCAGGTCCTTCTAGTTGTGGGATGTGGGACACCGTCTCAACGTGGCCTGATGAGCGGTGCCATGTCTGCGCCCAGGATCCGAACCCTGGGCCACCGCAGCGGAGCGAACGAACGTAACCACTCAGTCACGGAGACGGCCCCATAAAAGTTCTTAATTTTGATGTGGTCCAATATTTCTGTTTTTGTTTTTTCACTTGTGCTTTTGGTATCTTTTTCAAAGATTCTGCTTTTGGATTTATTCATCCACTCTATCGTTTCCCTTTTTTAGAGGTTCATTTTTTTCCTCTTAATTATTTCTACTTTCTTTAGATTTATTTTAGTATTTTTTTTTGTCTAGCTTACGTTGAACATTTAACTTTCTAACATTAATTCTGACATATAATTATTAAAGGACAATAAAATTATTTCCTAAAATTTTATAAGTTAATAGACTGAAGGTGGACTCAGTAATAGACTGATTTTTCAGCTTCTGGGTAACAAAAGTTGAAGAAGGTAGGAAGAGAAAGGGGAAAAGGAGGGCACTGGGAATTTTATGGGAGGGAAATGAACAAAAGGAGAGCAAAATTCAGGATAAATGGAAGAAAAAAGGCAGCCTTTTTCTCCTCTGACTCCATGGAATTTGTTTAATAAGTATGAGAGCAGGAGAAGATATAGTAGTTTTTCTATAGCTACCTTCTGCATCTCAGTATTTCTTGCTTTTGGATCACATGCATTTAGAGAAGATATTAGTTGTTTATTTTTAAGCTTTTTTAAAAAATATTTTATTTTTCCTTTTTTTCCCCAAAGCCCCCCGGTACATAGCTGTATATTTTTAGTTGTAGGTCCTTCCAGTTGTGGCATGTAGGATGCTGCCTCAGCATGGCTTGATGAGGAGTGCCATGTCGGCGCCCAGGATCTGAACCAGCGAAAACCTGGGCCACCGAAGGGGAGCGCAAACTTAACCACTCGGCCACAGGGCTGGCCCCTAAGCTTTTTTATTTACTCTTTTTATTTTGAAATAATTTCAAGCTTATAGGAAACTTACAATAATACAGCAAACTACCAAATAACCTTAATTCAGATTCACCAATTTTTAACTTGTGTCACTTATTTTATCATCTCTCTCTAATATTTCCTGAACCATTTCAGGAAGTAGGTTGAATATATGGCTTGAAAAGATGGCTTTTTCTTTAATTTCCTTCTCGTGTTTGATCTCTTATTGAATTTATTCCTGTTTTTTGGAGGAGTAGGGTCCATTTTCATTCTTTGTTTTGAAAGATCTGATTCTAGGTGTTTTCACTATCTCCGTGAAAATTAATAAAATCATTTAAAATGGAGTTGGGAGGCCAGAAGGGGAAGCTCTCAGGCAGTACCGATCGAGGTCAATTATAGAAGACAATTACAGACCCCAATAGAAAGAAGTCATCAATAGGAAGAATCATCAATTACAGACCCTAACAGGAAGAAATGTATGTTGCATCCCAAACAGAAATCAACTACCCCAGCAACTCGGCCAATGAGAAACTGTCACCACTCTGAACTCTTGCTTTCCTCTAATGGACTTTTGCTCAAAACAACCCCTCCCAATTTCCTCCTTTTTCCCTATAAAATCACATTCCTCTCCTTTGATTGTTGGACCTGCCTATGGCTTTTGCCATAGCCTGTGGGTCCTGAACTGCAATTGCTTGCTTTTTCCTGAATAAACTCATTTTGCTGGTAAAATAATTGACTGTCTTATTTTTCAGGTTGACATACGTGGTGTCTGAAGTGGGATCTGAAGGAGGCGACCCTCAAGAGACGATGGGCCCCAGAATTGAGCGAGGTACCTGCTCTGGGCCCCTGGAGCTCATGGCTTCTGTGAGTCATGGCCTACTTTTGGTTTGGTGAGTTTCCTGTCAGATTCTGAGCTCCACTTTTCTTGTGATTTGAGCTGTCTGACTTTATTCAGAAAGGGGAGGGGGTTTTTCCCTCTCGGAAAAGGGTTAGCGTCATTTCAGGAGGTTTCATCCTAGGCTCCATCTTCACAGAGAAAGACTTTGTCCTTTCGGGGGAAGGGTTAGAGTCTTCCCCAACGAGTGCTTGTCTGTCTTCTGAGGTGCGTGGCAGCAACTTTCCTTTTGGGGGTCAAGCTAGCGGGGATTTTCTTTTGGTTTTGGATTTTCTTTGGTTTTGATTTCCTCCTGGAATCAACTTGGGCTTTTGAAGCTGGGAAATGGGATCCCAGTCATCTCAATGACCTGAGGGCAGCCCTTCTTAAGGGGCCCCAGCCAGGATTAAGTTTAAGAATTTTGGACCCCCTGCATGTGCGTTTTTAACTAAGTGGGCCAAACTGACAAAGAATAGCCTGGAATTACAATGGCCATAATGGGGAACTTTCGATCTCCCCAAACTCATTTTTCTTAAAACCAAATAGTAAGACTACGGCTCTAAAATTAAGCAAAACAAACGGTACATTTATTTTAATTGTACCTGGAGCTTCCAAACAGGCACAAAACTCTAAAACCACCTCACTGTAAGGTACTATATCTAAATTAGCTGAAACAACTAAAACATTGAAGGAAGACAAAAATGGCTTCTGAGGCTTCCCTTTCCCTTCCCCTGTTTTCTTCGTCTTCTGCTCAGGCCCCACTCTGGCGCCATCTCCCTCCTTCCCTCTGTGCATCTAGTGCTGAAACTTTGGCCATCTGAGCAAGTAACCTTAACTTAGTCCATCTTCCAGAAGCACAATTTGGAATCAACTATTCTTTTGAACTTTGTACCTGAGACGTGGCTGAAATTCTTAAAACAAAAGCTATAAGGTCTCTGTGCCTTTCTGTGTCTTATGTATGTCTATGTACATGTGTGATATTTTTCTTATTTATTTATTTTGAGGAAGGTTAGCCCTCAGCTAACTGCTGCCAATCCTCCTCTTTTTGCTGAGGAAGACTGGCCCTGAGCTAACATCTGTGCCCGTCTTCTTCTACTTTATATGTGGGATGCCTGCCACAGCATGGCGTGACAAGTGGTGCCATGTCCGTACCTGGGATCCAAACCAGTGAACCCCAGGCCACCCAAGCAGAACGTGGGCACTTAACTGCTGCGCCACCGGGCCAGCCCCATGTGTGATATTTTTCTACCTCTGGATAGTATTGCCAAAATGAATTTGTAAAATAGTTCTGTTTAATTGGCTTAAGGAAAGGCAAGTGCTTATATAAATTAAGTATTCCTAAAAACTCTCAGAAATATAATAGAAACTAACCCAAATGCTTTGCAGGTTCATGTGATCTAGGAAAATATTAGAAATTAAAGCTAGTTTAAGTTTGTTGGTTTAACTGAAACAGGCATGTCTTTAGAGCTAACAACATTAAATATCACACTTTTATCCTACATAGTTTGTTGGTCAGATAAGTTCATATTATCTTTGTTGCAAAATTTGTCAAAAAGAAAATTTGCTTGAGATGATGGCTGATTTTGTCTAATATCTTATGAAGTTCTTGTGAGTAATATAAGCGTAATCATTGGGAACAAATTATTTAGATAGGTGAAAATTGGATAAAAGTTTTTTTGGGAAATAATTGTTTTATAGTATGTGTGCTTACAAAGAACATCCCCAAATCTTTTTGGGCAACTTAAAACTTTAGAGTTTTTGCTAGTTAAATTAAATGATGGAATTTTGAGTATCTGGATTATTTTCCAAATATAAAATATGAAAATATTCATTATTGAACATATGTATCTACTTTTGGCTCCCTATTGCAAAGAAACTAAAGATAAATTTGAGTCTCTTGGTAACCATGTCTTGTGCCACATTGAAAGACTGCACTATTTAGAAGAGCATATGCTTCTAGAAATCATGAATGCATTTATAAATTTACTAGTCTCCACAATTGCTTTCTTCTTAGTTTTTCACTAGGAATTAAGGATTCTAGGAGTTAAGAATTCTAATCAGACCAGGGAAAAGGAGAGGTGGGGGGAGGGCACAAAGGGTGAAGTGGTGTACCCACAACATGACTAACAATAATGTACAACTGAAATCTCACAAGGTTGTAATCTATCATAATCTTAATAAAAAATAAAAAATTCTAATCAGTATATATAATAATAAGGGAAATATCTCTGTCTGCAAGGAAAGCAGAATGTGTGTTTCAATAAAAGAAGGTATGAGGAATGGAAATGCATTTTATTGGGGGAAAGA
This sequence comes from Equus caballus, assembly GCF_041296265.1. Lineage (NCBI taxonomy): Eukaryota > Metazoa > Chordata > Mammalia > Perissodactyla > Equidae > Equus > Equus caballus. The sequence goes on from NC_091692.1 coordinate 98,622,136, forward strand.
AAATAATTTTGTCCTAAAGAGGCTGGTTATTTGGAATGGGAAAGCGAAAAAAATAGAACAAAACCTAAATGTAAAAAAAAAGTGTAGAAGGTCTGTGGAAAGGAATCTTGGGAAGAGAATTTTAATATGTGATCAAGCTGGCTAAGATTAAAATAAATTTATTAAAATGAGTTTTAATACCAAAATAAACTAATGAAAATTAAAGTTTGGCTTTCTTTTCTGTTGAAAGGACAAGATTTTCTTGGATTATTGGTCTGCTCTTGATAGATTGTGAAAGCTTCTTTAACTAGAAAACAGAGATTTTGTGTTTTATTAAAATAATTTTCTCTGTTGTTTCTATCAGGTGTTTAATTACTTAAGGGAACAGAGTCTTCTTAGTATTAAAGGTGTTATGTTTTGCTTACAATCATATAACCTTTTGTATTTACCTTTGAAACCTGTTATAGATATTTAAATATTATTTTGTAATGCTCTGTGATCCTATTTGGTCAAGTGTCCAAATCTTTTGAGATTTTTGACAAGCTTCCTAACATATTCAAATTCAAAATGACAATTTTGACATTGGATGTAACTTTGGGACTTTCCAGGGGGCACCTGGGTCATCTCAAAAGATTTGTTCCCTTTCCTTATATAAGGAGAGAAATTACATTAATTGGTTTATTTGGTATGCCCAATTACATGAGAAGCATGGTCCAATAAGTAATAATAAACCTTTTTAGGTTATATTGTATGGGTGAATGTTACAAGTGTTCTAGAAATTGTATGAAGTTCCTAAAAATCTGATATGTCCTAATATAGTTATTACCTGTAATTCTAGTTACTTTCTAAAATGTATGTCACAAAAATACCCAAATTTCCTTGTCAATTGTGTTTACCCATTGTTTTTTAAAAAGCCTTTTGTCAGTTACAGACAGTAATTGTGTTACTCTGGTGCTGTTACAAATATGTTTCATTTTCAAAGAGATTCATGGAAAAGACTTTGACAAATACTCTGGAATACAGGTTTTGCTAACTTTAAGATCATAATACTAAAGTGGGTGGGAATTTCTGGAACTCGAGTGGGGGACTGATTGCCTTGATGTTTTGTTTTCCAGATGTAAAGCACCCCTTTTCCTCCTCTAAGCTCTCTCTATCTTAGAGCAACTTGGTAAAGTGTATCTGTGCAACAAGTGTTGAAACACTTATCTTTTTCTCTCTACCTGATCCCTCTATAATTTGGAAACTCTTAAGTGTTCTTTTCATGACAATGTATGTATTTGCCTGGGTTCAGTGAAGGTCTGTTCTCCTTGTAACAAAACACAATTGTAAGTAAGGGCTACATTGCCAAGGCTTTGACTAGAATGTCACATTCAAGAAAGGTGCACACAGACTCAGACATGACCAGACAGCTTTAAGGAACTGCTTAAAAAATTGGCCTGGTACTTTGCTTACAAGGTTTCAGCAAAGCAATCTTAAAAAAAGAAAGGGGGGCAGGGGTTGGCCCAGTGGCATAGTGGTTGACTTTGTGTGCTCTGCTTTGGTGGCCCAGGGTCCACGGGTTCAGATCCCAGGCACTGACTTAGCACTGCTCATCAAGCCACACTGTGGCGGCATCCCACATACAACAGAGGAAGATTGGCACATATGTTAGCTCAGCAACAGTCTTCAACAAGCAAAAAGAGGAAGACTGACAACAGATGTTAGCTCAAGAACAAGCTTCCTCCAAAAAAAAAAAAAAAAACTTATGTGGTCCAGCACTATTTTTTGTTGCATTTATATAAATAATCAGACCAAGTTTAATACAAAATTTTACTATGCTTATCTTTAATAAAAATGGGGTTAATTGTGGAGAAATTATGTTTGTACCTTTGTAGATATTAAATTCTAGTCCTATTAATTGTCTTTAAGATTTTGTTATATACCTCTTTGCTGGGCTGGACCCTAAATTCTTCTAGTTTCCCTAAATGTTTGGATATGATACTCCAAACTGACGTTTACAATTTTACTGTCCTTGAAATCTCCATGGAAGGGACTATACCAGGTCCTCCTCATTACTCATATGGCAGCGAATCTTCACGGACTTGAGCCTTGGGTGCACATCTCACAGCTAAAGAAGACTCCACCTAACATCTAGCCCTTTACAAACGCTGCAGACCTCAAATCAAATTGACCAGGAAGAGAAGCAGGTGACATCTGAGGCAGAGAGCTTTCCCAAGACGACCAGACCAGGCCTGTATATTCTCTTCCCACTGTTGCTTCTTCTCTCTCTCTTTCGTGGAAAGACTGCCCCTGTCTGCGTTTCCCAAAAGCTTGCAGAAGAGGGAAACCTCTTCTTTTGATTATGGCCTTTCAGAAACAGCCTCCTTATGATCCCCTTTTTGCTTGCTTTTTCTGAAGGGTTAGAAAGTTCAGCATTCACAGAAGTCTTTCTTTCATCTGGACTGTTAGCTGACTCTGAGTTCTTATCCAAATCCATGGTCTCTGAATTTGCAACCTAACAGGCAGTATTATTGGATAACGCATTTGGTTCCCAGTTATTTCGAGATGACAATACTGTTTTAATATGTCTTTTTGAATTTTTTGCAAGAGTTCATCAGCTATTGCTTCATGTTTATTCCTGCACTGTCTTCCCAATGTGCTCAGTTAATTCTTTCAGTTTGAGTGTGCTCTTACCATATTTGCTGTTCTGTTTTCTCTTCATAACAAATCAGAAGCCTCTCACTGGTTCACCCCATTAAGCCTCTATTTAGCCAGTTACCTTCAGGTTTGGGCTCCTAGTTTGGAACCATCAGACAATTTGGATTTGTCATGTTACTTTCAATTCTGTTTTGTATAAATACTTTAAGTTTTGTATTTTGTTGCCTGTGACACCTTTATAAACATGACGTACCTCATGAGGTGACGTTAGCACAGCAATCTGAAATGATTTCCAATGCTTATGACCTTGGACGACTATAGACTTTGAATAAGAAGTGCCTGCGAGTTCTCCCTCCTAACCTTCCTGGTTTCTCAAGTGTGGCCTAAATGGTTTCCAACCACTATGCACTCTCCCTCCAACATGGATCATGACGAGAAGGAAAGGTCCTTCCTGGCACCAAGGGACAAGACCACTAAGTGCAGAAATCCTGGCTCTCGATCAATGATGCTTTCAGAGAATGATCTTGATCAGAAGGGAGGAATGTGAAAATTAATAAAGGGAAACCCATTTAAAATGGATTCTGGAGGCTGGAAGGGGGAGCTCTCACACAGTACCACTCAAGGTCAATTACAAGAAAGACAGTCAATACTGACCCCAATAGAAAGAAGTCATCAATTACAGACCCCAATAGAAAGAAGTCATCAATAGGAAGAATCATCAATTACAGACCCCAACCAGAAGAAACATACATTGCATCCCAAACAGAAATCAACTACCCCAGCAACTCAGCCAATGAGAAACCATCACCACTCTGAACTCTTGCTTTTCTCCGGTGGACTTTTGTTCAAAACAACCCCTCCAAGTTTCCTCCTTTGTCCCCATAAAATAATGTTCCTCTCCTTTGATTGTTGGACTTGTATATGGTTTTTGCCATAGCATGTGGGACTCGAATTGCAATGGTTTTTCCCAAATAAACTTGTTTTGCTGGTAAAATAACTGGCTGTTTTAAGGTCGACATCTCCAAATGCTTGTTTTCAGATAATTACCTCACTTTGGGGTACTACAGTTTTCTTCTGCTCCCTTTGACTTCGTCAGCTTGGCCTCCCTGGACTCCCAGCTCCATCTCCTCAACTCCTGAAGACTGCCCAGCATCTCTGTGCAAGCAGATGGACTTTTCTCTAGTTTACCTTTACAGAGAGTATAGCCTCTGGGCCTCCAGCTTTGGACAGGGGCCTAGGTTCCCACTATCATTCTGGAGTCACCCAGGCTTCATCTGTTGTCTCCACAGAAGCTGTAAGTAGGCCGTGGCCCTCAGAGCTGCCATAGAATCAGTTTCCAAGCTGGAAGCTCTGACTTTCATCTCTCTCTTCATTTTTAGCCCCTGGGGTGTTCCTCACTCCCTTCGTGCTTAACCATGAATTTTCCTACTAACATTCTCACCCCAGGTTCCACCCCAAACAAAGGTAGAGTGTCAGAGCCACACACCAGCTCTGCCTGCACCAATGCTTCTACCAGACACAAACAGGAGACATGGGCCTTCCGAGGAAACGTCACTATGGGCCTGCAGTAGCTTAGGAGGGAAACCGGTTGTGATTCAGCGTGCTTCACGAACAAGATGTAAGCAGAAACGACTCATGACACTGCTTTCATCACTTCCTTTCTTTTCCTCCCTCCCTTATCTCCTTTCTTCCTTCCCAAAACATGTCTGAAGTACTTATCTGTATCATGTGCTGGAGATATAAAAGTGCATAAGACAAAATCACTGACAGCAAAAAGCTACAGCTGTAATGTACGAGAACCAAGTAGAAAGAGTCAAAGAAGTCATGAGCTGTGGTCTGGTGTGGGTGTGAAGGTTGTGCTGTGAGATATAGAGTAGCAGAGTTACTTTTTCTGAAGGATATTTGTTAAATGAGGTAGATACTTTTATCCCCATTTTAGAGATGAGGAGAAAGACCTAGAAAGACGAAATGTTTTACTCAAGGTCATAGAGTGAGCCCAAGGCAGAAGGGGCCTAGGATGCAGGCCTTCAGATGAGGTCTGCAGACCCCTCCACACAGACCACACTGGGGCTGGCCAAGTCCACACTTGGGAGAGGTTCTGTGCTTAGGAATTTTAATAATATAATGGAAGAGCCAGAACATGAGTCAAGCAAATCACAAGACAAACGTTAAGCCAAATGCAGAAGTGGTCCCAAATTCCCTAAGAAAACATAGTAACGGTGGGAGCAAAGATTGAGGAAGTTTCCTTGGACAAGCAACATTTGAGTTGGGCCTGGCGGGAATGAAGAGTGGATTAGAAAAAAGATTCCTCCAGGTAGTCTCAGAATTAAAGTCAGGATGTCAGGGTGGTAAAGTCATAGAGATTAGCCCATGTTTTTCAAACTTCTCAGTGAAACTCTTTAAATATAGCTTATTGTTCAAATCAGTCAGTGGGGAGATGCAGATTAAAACCATGGATGCCACTATATCCCCGGTAAAGTGGCTAGAATAAAAAAACTGAAAATGCCAAGTTCTGGTGAGGATTCACAGCAACTAAAATTTTTTTTTTTTTTGAGGAAGATTAGCCCTGAGCTAACTGCTGCCAATCCTCCTCTTTTTGCTGAGGAAGACTGGCCCGGAGCTAACATCTGTGCCCATGTTCCTCTACTTTATATGTGGGACGCCTGCCAAACATGCCAAGCGGTGCCATGTCTGCACCCGGGATCCAAATTGGCGAACCCCAGGCCCCCGAGAGGCGGAACGTGCGCACTTAACTGCTGCACCACTGGGCCAGCCCTGCAACTGAACTCTTATATGTTGCCAATGGGAATGTCAATGGTACAACCACTTTGAAAAACAGTTTGGCAGTTCCTTAAAAAGTTAAACATGGGGGCTGGCCCCGTGGCTGAGTGGTTAAGTTCGCGCGCTCCACTTCGGTGGCCCAAGGTTTCGCTGGTTCAGATCCTGGGCGTGGACCTGGCACCGCTCATCAAGCCATGCTGAGGGGGCGTCCCACATGCCACATCTAGAAGGACCCACAACTAAAATATACAACTATGTACTGGGGGGCCTTGGGGAGAAGGAAAAATTAAAAAAAATAAAAGTTAAACATACGCTTACCCTATGACCCAGTATCCCACTCCTAGCTGTTTGCCCAAGAGAACTGAAAAGTGAGGTTCACAAAACAGCCTGTCTTAGATGTTTACAGCCGCTTTATTCATAGTTGCCCCAAACTGGAAGCAACCCAAATACCCTTCCATGGGTGAATGGATAAACTGCTACAGCAGAAAGCTACTTGCCAGTAAAAGAGAATGAGCCACTGATACACGCAACATCATGGATGAATCTCCAACACATTATGTTAAGTGAAAGCCAGATCCCAAAGGCCACACACACAATGATTCTGAAAACATGAAACTATAGTGACAGAAAGCAAACCAGTGGCTTCCAGGGGCCGGGGGTGAGGTGGGGTCGACTACAAGGGAATTCTGGGTGATGATGGAAATATTCTATATTTTGATTGTGGTCGTGGCTACACGACTGTATGTTTTTGTTAAAACTCATAGAACTGTACATTAAAAAGGGTGAATTTTATTGTATGAAAATTATACCTCAAAAAACCTGACTTCTTAATAAGAATTTTCAAAAGTAAAGCTACTTGCCAGCCCCCTGCCTTGCTGGCCCCCGAGGTACCCTCTTTGGCTGAACCGTAGAGCTCTTTAGGATGAAAAAAATAAACAAACTTGGTTTCACAAATGCAACACTGGGGTTCCATGCAAGGAAGGGACTCCGACCTGCAGTTCCTCTGTGGGGTGGTTGGGGGATGAGCCAGACCATCCTGACGGTGGGAAATACGGCTTGAATGTGCCCAAGGGGCAAGGTTCTCTGTGCTCACGTGGAAGCAGGTGTGTAGGACTGAAACTAGACAATCTCAGCCACAAGCCTGGGCTTAGGCAGGAAAGCAGAGCTGAGCAGAATACATCAGGTTGGGTTGACACAGAACTGAGCGAGCTCAATTTTCATGGCCTCCGTTCATTCACCATCAGTTCCTGGTGGCAACTTGAGCACAGAGGTCACCTTCTAGCACAACAGTAACCTCTGCACAGACACTGTCACTTTCCAGAATGAATTCTATTACGTTTACTTTGGAATTTAATGACTTAATAGTCATCTGAATTGTTAGCTTTGCTAGTAATATTTAGACCTTCTTATTTGACTTTCATGATGCCATCCTATCCAACATAAAATGAACAATTGCTAAATTGTTTCCCACATTTATCACATTAAAAATGTCTTTTTTGGAAAACCTTTTTGATATGAATAAAGTATCTTTCAGATTCATCATTTAAAGGAGGTTTCTCTCCCACATGAGTTCGATAATGCGGGGTGAGTTGTAAGCTCTGGCTGAGGGACAATGATAAGGTCTTGCACTGGTGTGAGTTACCTGACATTCAATAAGGGTTGCACCCTGACTGAAGGCTTTTCCACACCCATGACACTTATAGGGCTTCTGCCTAGCATGAATTTTCTGATGTTCAATGGGCTGTGAGGTGGGAGGTTTTCCACATTCATTACACCCAAAGGATTTCTCACCAGCTTGAATCATCCAATGCAGAACAAGGTTTGTGCCATGGCTGAAGGCTCTGCCACGTCCATCACACACAGAGTGTTTCTCTCCAGTTAGAATCTGTCTGTGTGGCCTAAGGCTGGACCCATGAACAAAGGCTGGGCCACTTTTTCTGCTTTCACGAGGGTTCTCTCCAGTATGAATTCTCTGATGCTGAGTGAGGGCTGACCTCCGGCTGAAGGCTTTCCCACAGCCACCACAGTCATAGGGTTTCTCTCCAGTGTGAACTCTGCGGTGTAGGGTGAGTTGTGAGCTCTGACTGAAGGCTTTCCCACATTCAACGCACTGATAGGGTTTCTCCCCAGTGTGAACTCTCCGATGCTGAACAAGAGTTGAACTACGACTAAAGGCTTTGCCGCACTCATTGCAAACATAGGGTTTTTCTCCAGTGTGAATCCTGACGTGCTCAGTGAGGTGAGAGTTAAAGCCAAAGGCTCGGCCACATTCATTACATACATAGGGCTTCTCTCCAGTGTGAACCCGATGATGGAGAAACAGGCTGGAGCTCTGACTGAAGGCCTTCCCACACTGATTACATTTATGGGGCTTCTCTCCAGTGTGAATCCTTTGGTGTTGAATAAGGCTTGAACTCCGACTGAAGGCCTTCCCACACTGACTGCACGCATGGGGTCTCTCACCAGTGTGAATTCTCTGATGCTGTGTTAACTGTGGGCTCTGGCTGAAGGCTCTTCCACATTCATTACATTTGTACGGCTTCTCTCCCGTGTGAATTATACGATGTTGAAAAAGAGTGGAGCTTCGACTGAAAGCCTTCCCACATTCACTGCACCCAAAAGGTTTTTCTCCAGTATGAATTCTCTGATGGAGGAGGAGGTGGGAATTGAGGCCAAAGGTTTTCCCACATTCATTACATTTAAATGGTTTATTTCCAGTGTGAACTCGATGGTGCAGAATAAGGCTTGAGCTGTGAGTAAAAGCTCGTCCACACTGACCACATGCATAAGGTTTTTCTCCACTGTGACTTCTCTGATGCCTAGTTAGGTCTGAGTTATATCTGAAGGTTTTGCTGCATGTACCACATTTAAAGGCTGTCTCTCCTGTTTTCTTTCTTTGAAGTCTCACAACATTTTGGCCCAGATTCAAGTTTCTATCAAATGCACCACTCTCCTGGTTTTTTTCTCCTGGACAGCTTGCCCTACACATAACAGTTTCTTTCCTAAAAACTCTCTCGAGAAGTTGGGGTTTCTTCAAAGTCTGCCCATCAGAATTTCCCAGGTATCCTTCTAGTTGACTCTTACAGCCCAAAGCTTCCTGCAACTTGGGTGCCTGTGGGTTATCCCTTGATAATCTTCTTGATGTCGATTCTGGGGCTTTTACTTCTTCAGAACATTTCTGGTTTAGAATGAATAGTTCCTTCGCAGTCCCAATCTTAGAATCTGTTACACAAAACATAAAAAAATTACCAGAGAAACCATCTATCAGGGACAATATCCATAATATGTTAAAAGCTCCTACAAACTGTCATGCAAAAGGTAGACACTCCAATAGGAAAATAAGTGGTAGGAAGAACTAAGAAGTAAACATGGCCAATCAACAGGATAAAATATTTTAAGTTCATTAGTAATCAAGAAATAGAGATTAAAACAAATTATTTTTCACCTATAAATTGGCAAATTAATCCATTCAGAAAATACTTAGAATTCAACAAATATTTAGAAGGCCAGGCACATACTAGGTAAGGAATATCACAGTCAAGAAGACTGGCTCCCAGCTGGTCTATACGGTCAGAGAAGACCTCTGGGAATAAGTGAGGTTTAGGCTAAAACCTGAAATTAACACCTAGCAGTGGCAGACACGAGGACCTGGATGTGCTATGTGACAACGATCAGGTCCAACAATTGAAAGAATCTCACTATGGCTGGAACAAGAAGAGCGAGGAGAGAGCAGCAAGATGGGCAGCAACAGAACATGAGGTCCTACAAAAGCTCAAGAACTTTAACTTTATTCCAAGTACTTAAAGATAATACCCAGTGTTAATAAGAACCAAAGAAACAATCACTGTCTTTTACTGTGGCTGGGACTGTAAATAAACATGACTTTTTAAAGAGAAATCTGGAAATATGTACCAAAAGAATTGATATATCACACATCCTTTGTCAAAATTATGCATCTAGCAGTTTTTCCTAAGTGGACAGTCATACACACAAAGACACGGTGACTATGACAGTCACGGAAAGCCCTTTTTAATTGTAGGAAAACAAGAAACAACCCAAAGGTCCAAAAACTAGGGATGGTTAAACCTGGTATAGACTATTCATATGATGGGACACCATTCTGCCATTAAAATTATATAACAGAAGAATTTATAATTAAAAGTCCAAGATCTATTATAAAGTAAAAATCACATTCTCAAACTATATATACTGCATAAACCAACTTTTATTGAAAACATACACGGTAAGATAGGAGCTGTTTCTTCCTTGCATGTTTAGTACCAGTTGGCGAAGCCATCTGGGCTTAGTGTTTTCTGAGGAAGGGTTTTAAATTACTGAGCCAATTTTTTAAATACTTATAGGATTATGTAGTTAACCTTTTCTTCTGCCAATTTTGATAAATCGTACTTTTCTAGGATATTTATACATTTTATCTTCATGTTCAAAATTTTTCACATAAATGTGTTCAAAGGATCTTTTTATCTGTTTGTAGTATGTGTGTTGATGGCTCCTTTTTCACTTTGGTTATTTGTTCCTTTTCTCTTTTATTCTTGATCAGTTACATCCAGAAAATAGGAAGAGGTAGTATATGACCCAATTCCTTTTGTGAGGTTAATTCAACTTGATACCACAACCTGACAACAGCAATATGAGAAAGGGAAATTTCAGGCCAATCTCACTCACAATTATAGATGCAAAAACCCTAATTAAAACATTAATAAGACAAAACCAGTAACACACAACAAGGATAACAAGTTCGGTTTATTTCAGGAATGCAAATTTAGTAAAAATCTATCAATATAACTCTCCATACTTACAGAAAAGGGAAGAAAAATCATATGGTTGTCAATAGACGCAGAAAGGATTTATGACAAAATTCAACATCAATTTCTGATTTAAAAAAAAACCCAAATTTTTAGAGAACTATGACCAGAAGGAAACTTCCTTAATATCAAATTGGCATCTACAAAAACACCTACAACAGACACCACACTTCATGGTGAATGTGGAAAGTTCCTCTCGAGGTTGGATAGTCTGCCATCACTTTCTATTCAGCATTGTCTGGGCCAGAGCAACAAGACAAAAAGAAATGTAACAGGAGTCAAAGATCAGAGAGGAAGAAATGAAATCATCATTCGCAGGTAAATTATCAGAATTAATAATAGCTTATCAAGTTTGCTGCATAAAAAATCAAAGTATTAGCTACATTTCTATGTACAAAAAATAGAAATAAATAACTAGAGGGGCCAGACCCGTGGCCGAGTGGCTAAATTTGAGTGCTTCACTTCGGCAGCCCAGGGTTTTGCCGGTTCAGATCCCGGGTGTGGACATGGCACCACTCATCAAGCCATGCTGAGATGGTGTCCCACATGCCACAACCGGAAAGATCCAAAACTAGAATATACAACTATGCACTGGGGGGCTTTGAGGAGAAAAATAAGAAAAAGAAAAAAAGAAGATTGGCAACAGATGTTAGCTCAGGTGCCAATCTTTAAAAAAAAAAGTAATAGCTAGAAAACTACAATTAAAAGATATTTAAGCCCAAATAGGAAACCACCCAAATGCCCACCAACAGTAGAATGGATGACTAAATCACAGCATACCCATGCAAGCGATGAGACAGCAGTGAGAACAAACGAACCACACTGCACACAACAGCATGGATGAGGCTTAAAAACATAATTTTGAGAGAAAGAAGCCAGATATGAAAGAATATAGGCTGGGGGCCGGCCTGGTGGTGCAGTGGTTAAGTTCGCACGTTCCATTTCAGTGGCCTGGGGTTTGCTGGTTTGGATCCCAGGTGCGGACATGGCACCGCTTGGCCAGCCATGCTGTCATAGGCATCCCACATATAAAGTAGAGGAAGATGGGCACGGATGTTAGCTCAGGGCCAGTCTCCCTCAGCAAAAAGAGGAGAATTGGCAGCAGATGTTAGCTCAGGGCCAATCTTCCTCACCAAAAAAAACAAACCAAACCAAATAAAAACAAAACAAGAAAAAATTAATATATTGCCCTGACTAAAATATAAAGGAGAAATAAAAGTAACTTACAGAAAAAAAAGAGAGAGAGAGAAAGATACCACTTACTTGAGCATAGGAAAAACACCAAACACCTAGGCATGAATCTAATCAAAGAGATAAAAGGCCTCCTCACAGAAAAATAATCATTACTGAGTGAAATTAAAGAAGACCAAGGTAGGGGCCGGCCCAGTGGTGTAGTGGTTAAGTTCGCGTGTTCCACTTTGGTGGCCTGAAATTTGTGGGTTTGGATTCTGGGCGTGGACCTATACATCGCTCATCAAGCCATGCTGTGGCGGCTTCCCACGTACCAAACAGAGGAAGATGGGCACGGATGTTGGGACACGGCAATCCTCCACCAAACAAAAAACAAAAAAACCCCACCAAGGTAAATAAAGAGATGTAACATGTTCATGGGTTGTGGTATTCAGCTTGTAAAGATACCCACTTCTCCCCAAACTGATTTAATGCAAACCTGATCAAGCTGATTCTAAAATTAATATGGAAACACAAAGGGTCAAGAACAGGTAAGACTCCACTGTGGACAGACAGACAAGGAGGCAGAAGATTTGCTCTCCTGGATATTAAGATTGGTCAAGGACAGAAAAAGGAATGGGGTAGAGGAAATTATATCCATGTGCTCTCCTCTCCTGGCTTCACAGAGCAGGGTGCCCCTCCCCACGATGGGCACCACGGACCACTTCCCTGATGGTGAAGAGCTCAGACTGTGAAGTCAGGCACAGCTGGGAAAAACGCTAGTCCACTGTAGACTGAACTTTTCTCTTTCAGAAATAGGTGATAATAATTTTCCTTAAAATTCTCATGTAACTAAGATTTGAAATTTTTAATACGAAATAAAAAATACATAGAGGAAAATGAGAAATTGTACATTGCTCAGTTTGAAAAAGTCATTACCTGAAACATCAGATTAAAATAGAGAAAATCTCTATGGAAAATTAAAAGGCCTTTAGAGTGACTTTGTTTTTTATGCCCATGGTAATGGCACTGTTACCAGACAATATGAAAATGAAATACAGATATGGTGATTTTAATTCACGTGAAGACCTAGACTGTTACACCAAAACAGCTAAAACTGCTTATATTTCTTAAACTGGGCTTAATAATAATAACAAAGTGACCCTTATGTAAACTGGGGTTTACTGTATGGAAATGCAACATGAATATGGGTTACTGGTAACTGTGATAAAAATTTTAAAATAAAAATACAAATAAATGGCCCTTTTGAATGGAGTCTTATTACAAAGAAATTCCAACAATATTGTAAAATGCTGTAGACCAATAAACTTTGTCCAGTTAATCTTTCTGAGTACAATTTAAAGATTTATACAATTTTTAAAAAATTGATGCTTCTCTAGTGATTCTTAATGTTAATTTTTCATTATATTTTGCTAGGATGTGGTTATTTCTTCTGTCATTCTAACATTATTTAGGAATCTTAAGACTTCAAAACTGAGGTAATAAACGCCTATATTTACATTAAAAAATTTTAAACATTAGAGTTAAACCGTAAGCTCCTTGTTAGGAAAGTCAAGAGAGAGACTGGGAAAAATCTCCACATCTCCCCCGTCACTGTTCCCACGCTCTCCTTTTAGCGATCACACAGATTTCCTGGCAGACACTAGGTTCCTCCCTGATGTCTGCAGTCAACGAAAAAGCAAGTTTAAAACCAGCTCTCGCGCCGTCGCAATCTTCCCTCCCCCGAGACCTCGCAGGTAAACAGCGCAGGTACCACGGTCCCAACGCTGCGGCCTGGCCCCGGGGCGACCCCGCCCGGACACTCGCCGGTCCGCGGGGAGAGCGACAGCACCGCGCCCACGCCCGCCGGACCGGAGAGGGGACAGGGGGATGCGCGGCATCGCAGGGCTCTGCTGCCACCCGCGGCCGCCGGGGGTAGGACAGCACCCGAGGGACGAAATCAGCGCGGAGCAGGACGAGGCGCAGGCCGCCCAAGGGCGACCCCAGGTCCCCGCGATCGAGCGCAGCCGGGAGCAGAGCGCACGCGCAGGCACCGCCCGAGCCGCCCCGCGGGCGAGAACGGGCCGCGGTCCCCAGAGGACGCCCTCCGGGGCGGAGCGGCCTCCTCTCCTGCGTCCGAGGCTCACCAGGTTCAGCCTGCGCAGCCCCGCCCCCAGCGGACGTGGGGTAATTACTTTTAAAGCAGGACACCTGCGCGCTCTTTTGCAGGAGAAACCCCAACACAAGCAATCACCTCTTCCCATCAGACCGGAAGGCCGACCCCCGGCCACTCTGCGGGCGCCGCCCCTCTGGCAGGGGCACCATCGCACCCACCGTGTCTCCTGGGCTGCACCCATTCTCCTTCCTCCGACCCAGACAGGACTCCGAGTCTTCCCACGAACCCTGAGGGCAGATCTCACCTGAGAGGACCCATGTGGCACCTGGACTGCAGAGCTAAACGCCACACTGGGCGCCTTGTTCTAAGTGCGGCACTAACCATGTATAACAGCCTAACTCCACTACGAGTTTCGAACAGCTAAGTGACGATTTAGTCAAAATTACCACAAAACAGTGGCCATTAGAACCATGGCTACATAAAACTATTCAGCTCTTAATTTTCCCCTAGCCAGTGAAGACATGTGCCCTCAGTGAAACGCACAGCACAAGGGAACTTGCTGGGTGATGAGGGCCTTTTATGTCTTGACAGAGGTTTGGTTTACATAGATGCATCTATTTGTTAAAACAGCAAATTTACACTTAAGATTTGTACATTTTGCTTATGTAAATTTTACCTCAAAAGAAAAAACTGTTAAGAAATACTCATCTCCAATTAATGATACACATGTATTTAAAGAAAGTGAACTGATGTCTCAATTTACTTTGAAAAGCAACAAGAGACTAAGTGGATAGGGAGACCAGTGGACATGTGCTCATCCAGCACAGGCAAATGTCAAAGGCAGGATCCAGGGGGCGGGTATACAAGCGTTCACTATAAAATTCTTTCAACTGTAACGTATGGTGAGAAGTTTCATAAGAAGATGTTGAGGGGAAAGCACTTCATATAAATCCTAAAGAATCCAGAATGTATGTATGATTGGCAGGTCATAGCAAAAAGAAAACGTTGGCCAAATGCATCAGACTGAACGTTACAACCTACTGGACCTCAAAAGCAAATTATACTAAGTAACATTACTACTGGTAATAATCATTTGCTTGCATGTAACAGGAATGTTGACAGAATGTTACTTAAGCCCACATCAATAAAAAAATCCCACAGAGGTTCATTATACTAAAATATTGGCTAAGTGACAGATAACATGTAAATAAAATAGACAACATGAAGATGAAAATAGATTAGAAGAAACATCATGGGACATTTACAAAATTCAAGCATCTAAATGGGTAATTGTGGAGAAAGACATAGACCCTTCTCCCCACACCAACCTAGAAGGAAATATAAAATCGTAAATTTGGATCTCAATATCAGGTCTCAGTAGGAACAAAGTTTAGTTCTGAATCTTCTCATGTCTTCACAAAGCCATAAAGAATAAGAGAACAGATGAAAAAGAGCAACCCAACCTTCCCAAGCCAGTGAAAAGTCATCAGAAAAATATTATCATGAAGCAAACGAAAATTGTAACCTTACATGCCAACACAAATTAAAAGACAAAGGAAAATTTAAAGCTGTGAAGGAATCCACAAGCAGAAATACCAGAACCAAAGAAGAGATGGCCAGGCTCTAGGAGGTGAGGGCCAGAGAAGAGGCAGAGAATGGACTGACAGAGTTGGAGGTGGAGGGCGAGAGGGAAAGAAAAAATTTTAGTGAAGCAACACAGGGAGAACAGACACTATGCAAGACACAGAAATAAATAAATCTTTCAAGGATCGTAGAGAAAATGATGGATGTAGCAGACAGACAAAGGAGACCCAATGTGTACATGGCTGGAGTCTCCGAAGAACACTAAATAAATGGAACAGGCCAAGCACTTACAGCCAGGACAACTTAACCTGTAATTCAAGAATGCTTCTCTGAAGTGAAATACCTGAAGCTACACCTTGAGAGGGCAACCTGACCCAGAGCAAGCAGCACTGAGCCACGCCCTAGTAAAAACCCTGGGCTTCAGAGACAAAGAATTTAGTGGAGCATGCAGGCGAAGAGGCCAAGTCATTTATGAGAGAAAGAAGACAGGTTGGAGTCAGTTTATTTGATGCCAGAAGATGGTGGAACAAGACCTCCAAGTTATTTAAGGAAAGAAAATGTGAGCCAAAGATTTTACAGCCAGTCGGCTGTCTTTCAAGTGTAAAGGCCACATATGGCTTCTGCTTCTGAGTATGACGGACAAAGATGCTACTGGACCACCTCCCCCACCCACTGAGGAAGCAGCCATAAAACCAGGACATAACACAAAAAAGCAACCATCTGAAGGTACTGGGGTGAAGCTGATGTGTGCTGGTGGGGGTGCACACTCACTCAGAGGAGGGGCGAGGGGGCAACAGAGTAAGTTCTCTTCCATAGCTCATACCCTGAGGCTAAATGCAGCCTTGCCACGCCAAGAGGCAGGGGCACAGCTGGAAAAACACACAGCCTTCCTGGCCTGGGAAGCCAGAAACGAGCGGCCAGGCACTGCGAACTCTAAACATAATGGAAGATTCCTGGGAAGGAAAGAGCCAAAAAGGGGCGCCCCAAACTCTTTACGCCCACATCCCTGGCTGATGCCTGAACCACACATGCACGGGACACACTCAAAGCAGCCCAGCTAAGAACAAATGACTTGAAGACACCAGAGACGCTGCATAGGAAACAAAGTTTTCAGTTCAAGCCCAGCCAAGAAAATCAGCTGTTGAAATAAAGAAAACAACACTCATCAGGGGAAAATAATAGAATCCAGAATCTCCACTCCAAAATTAGCCAACACACAACCAAGAAAACACAACACATTTTCATGAGAAAAGAAAATCAGCAAAGTCGACCCCTGAAATGAACCAGATGTTAGAATTAACAGACAAGGATTTTAAAGCAGCTATTGTAATTATACTCAATGAAGTAAAACAAAACATGAAAATCTCATGGAAGTGAGAGTCTCGGCAGAGAAATATAAACAATAAAAAAGAACAAATGCACCTTTTATAACTCAAAAATACACTTTATAAATTTAAAAATTCACTCATGGACTTAAGAGCCAAATGGACATGACAAAGGAAAGAGTAAGTGAACTTGAATCTAGATTAATAGAAATTATTTGAAGAACATAGACAAAAAAGACTTTAAAAATAATAAACAGAGCCTTAGGGACCTGTAAGATGATATCAAATGGTCAAACATATGTGTAATTGAAATCTCAGGAGACCAGAGAGAGTACAGTGGAGAAGGAAATTTGAAGATATAATGGCACAAATTTCCCAAATTTGATTAAAGACAGAAATTTGCAGAACTGAGACGCTAAACAACATCACACAGAATAACCACAAAGAAGCCCATACTGAGGCACATCATAGTCAAACTGTTGAAAATCAAACATAAAGAGCAAATCTTGAAAGCAGAAGAACAACCTATTA
The DNA here is from genome assembly GCF_041296265.1 of Equus caballus. Taxonomy (NCBI): domain Eukaryota; kingdom Metazoa; phylum Chordata; class Mammalia; order Perissodactyla; family Equidae; genus Equus; species Equus caballus. Next base: position 98,639,082 of record NC_091692.1, read on the forward strand.
CATACAGAGAAACAATGATGCAATTAATGGCTGACTCCTCATCAAAAACCATGGAGGCCAGGAGACAGTGAAACAAGATCTTTAAAGTGCTGAGTGAAAAAAACCAAAAAAACCCTCTGTGAATCCAGATTTCTAGATCCAAAGAAAATATCACTGAGGAATGAAAGCAAAACGCACACATTTCATGTAGAAGAAAACCAAGAGAATTGACCCAGCAGATGAGCACCACAAGAAATGCTAAAGGAAGGTCTTCAGGTTGAAGGGAAATGACACCTGGTAGAAACTCAGGTCATCAGAGAGGAATGAAGAGCAGTGGACACAAAAAATATTGGGGAGAATTCGAAAGACTATTTTTTGGCCTTTTTCCTCTTAATTTTTTGTAAACTACATAACTGTTTGAAACTAAACATGACATTTTCTTGTAGAGTTTAAAAATATATACTGATATATTACATATAACAACTGTAACATAAAGGGTGGGGGGATGGTTGCAAAATTTCTGGATTTTATGTGAAGTAGTACATAATGAACTGTAATTAGACTGCAAAAACTTAAGTATGACTATTTAATCTCTAGGAAAATCAGTATAAAAAATGCAAAAAGATTACTTAAAAAGCAGATAGGAATATTAAAAGGGAATTCTAAAAAATGTTCAAATAACCCAAATAAAGGCGAGAGAGGAATAGAGGAACACAAAATAGAGGAGATAGCTATAAAATAAAAAAAAATGCTATTCACAAATGCCTTTCTGAACCAGATCAATAATTATATTAAATATTAATGGGCTGAACACTCCAAGTGAAAGACAAGGATTGTAAAGATGGATTCAAAAACAAGACCCAACTCCCTGCTGTCTACAAGAGATTCACTTAAAGTCTGAAGACATGGCTAGGCTGAAATTAAACGGATGGAAGAGATATACCTTGTTAACAGCAGGCATAAGATGGCTGGAGTCACTAGGTTAGTGTCAGATAAAATATATTTCAGAGCAAATTTATTACCAGAGATAAAGAGAAACACTTTATAAGGATAATCATAAATGTGAATGAGCCCATTAACACAGCTTCAAAATACATGAAAGAAACATGGAAAAAATTAAAGGGAGGAACAGATAATTCCACAATCATATTGGATATTTTAACACCCCTCTCTTAGCAACTGAAAGAGTAACTAGACGAAAAATCCCCAAAGACATAGAGGATGTGAACAATGCCACCAACACCTCCACTTAATTGACATTTATAAAACCACATAACAGCTGGACACCCATTCTTTATAAGCACACATGACAGACCAAAGTACCAGGATAGGACAAACTTGGGGTCATAAAACAATAGCAAATAAATGTAAAAAGAATGAAGTCATACAGAGGATGTTCTTGACTGCAACAGAATTAAATTACAAATTAATAACAATAAGAACTAGGAAACATCAACGATTTGGGAATTAAACAACACATGTCTAAATAATCATTGGGTCAAAGAAGAAACATGAGAAACATTAGGTAATATTTTCAACTAAGTGATAAAAATACTACAACATATTAAAAATTTGTGGGATGCATCTAAAGCTGTGCTTAGAGGACGATTTATAACTTTAATTACCTATGAGAAGAAATATCTCAAATCAATCAAAGCTTCTACTTTTAGAAACTAAAGGCTTCATATAACCAACTTTGAATATGCCCAAACTGTGGGTATATTATTCACAAGAGCCTTTCTGAATAAACTACTAGAAGATAAACTCCACCCAACCAAGAGACGATGGAGAAAACTTTGGTAAAAGAACCTGGACAAACAGTGCACTTCACCGTAGATCTAAGGCACTAACAAAGGAGGGGATACAAACGACGAAGTGTTACGTGCTTTGACAATGTAGAAACAACACAACTGACCAAAAATGAGGAGAAAAAAGCAAAGTAACACAAGGTCACTGGAAGTCAAAGAGAACATTTAGAGCTGACAAGTCAAGCAGTAGAAGCATGTTCAAGAAAGGTAAACATTTTTTAAAAAGGAATACTATTGACTGAAATTGGGAGACAGAGGAGAAAAAGGATAGAAGTTTATTTTACAGGTGAACCAGGTGGAGAACCTATAGCCACTGTCTAAAGAAAGAGAGTAAGAAGGGATTTAGAGACAGAGGGAATGAGGCTGTTTATAACTGTTTAACTACAGAGGAAAACACTAAAGGCAAACTTCCCTAATGATCAGAACTGTGTTTTTTAAGGCAAAGCAGTAAGATAGAGCCTTTAAAGCATGTACATCTGTCTGCACAAGCACAGGCTGCTGTGTGTGTCTGAGGCTGCACCCAGAAGCCCGCGGAAGTGAGCATCACCACCCAACCAGCACCGTCTCTGGGGCCGGCCTGCCACCTCTCACCTGTTCTGCAGCTGCTCAAGGCCACCGGCTCCTCAGCTCCCAGAAGATCCAGGACCCACAGCTCTTTGCCTTGCTCCAGCTGGAGGATCAGCTCTGGTTTAGGGACAGGGAGTCCTGTAGAGGAGACGGCCTTGGGTGAGCTGGTGCGGCCTGGGGAGCTGGGGCAGGGCACTGCCCGCCAGGTCTTCAGGCCAGGAGAGAAGCCCAGTGGCAGGAGCACCCTAGGCAGGTGGGAGGGGAGCTCTCGCGGTGGCGGGGGGGGGGGGGGAGGGCACAAAGTGTGTGCTTGTTGGGGGAGAGAAAGAGGTTGCTCAGGGGAGGCAGAGGCTGAGGGAGTGCCCAGAGAGAATTCACTCATCAGTCCTCCCACCCCTTGGGGGACAGCTGTGGGCGTGGGCAGCGCAGAGCGAAGTCGCTGGAACTGGGACCAAGGCAGGCTCTCCCATGGCGAATACGCGGAGACCAGACTGGTATCTGGGGACAAGGGACAGGAGCCTCCTCTTTGGGCTCCAAAGTGCGGAAGCAGCCCCCCCCTTCCAGTTCCCTAGAGGCCCCCACCGCGAGGCCGGGGGACAGCCTCACCCAGCGAGGCCACGTGCCCGTAGTTCTCCAGCATCACGTCCCTGTACAGCGCCCGCTGGTCCGGGCCCAGCTGCCGCCCCTCCGCGCGAGAGAAGTACACGGCCACATCCTGGAAGGTCAGCGGCTCCGCCTTCTGCAACGACAGGTGGCCGCACCACTGGGCAGACGTGCTGCGGTCAGCCCGAGCACCAGCTGCCCTCTTTGCCATGGGGACAGCAGAGCCCCTCTCCCTGGGGGAGGGCGTGAGTGCAATCCCAGAACCCTTTCTTTGGGTGCTAGGACTGCCGCCCGGAGACCTTCTCCCGGCGCGGGGCTCACCGCTCCAGAGGAGGCAGGGCAGGGAGAAAGGTGAACTCACCTGGGGCGATGGAAGCCGAAGCGCCGCTGCCATCCTGGGGAAGCTGGATCTCAGGCCTGGGCCTCCCCTCTCTCACCCTCAGGGGAAGGGGACCCCTACTCAGAACCATTCAGTGTCATTAAGTCACCCCATTAACTCCCATGGCCCAAGGGTGTGGAGGGTGGCCAGGTGAAGAACGGCAGAAATGGGTTCCTGAGTGGCCACCTGTGGCCACGAGTAAAATCGCCCGTAGAAGTAACCGGTCAGAGGCAGGTCACTGCAGCACGAGCCAACGCGTGCCCGACTGCCCAGGGGTACACGCACACTCCCCAAAACCGGCAGAGCCAGAGCCCCGGTGGGGCCGGGCGCCGGCGGGTGACAGGGGCAGCTCCAGGGGCCCAGCTTCCCGGGTCACGCTGGTGCGAAGAGCGCACCCGGGACAGGCCCTGCAGCCCCCAGCCCGCCCAACGAGGGGGAGGGGACGTGGGAGGGGCGAGTGGGGCCCGAGCCACCGAGGTGCAGCCAGAAGCCTGCCGGCCTTCTCACGCCTTCGTCCCCAGCCCCTCGGGGCGGCCTCCCGTCTCCTCGCCGCCCCGCAGGCCAGCCTGCGGTCGCACGCTAGTTCTCCCAACAGCCTCCCCTCCGGCCTCCAGGGTCCTGCGACCTCGCTGGCTCCCGGGCCCGCCGGCTCTGGCCTCCAGGGCTGCAGGCACAGGCCGCCGCTTCGCCCGCGCTCCCAGGCCGCTCGGGGCCGAGCCCCCGCCGGGCAGCTCTCCCCTTAAACCTCCGCGCTGCCGCCCCTGGCCACCGTGACCCGGGCCGAAACCTCCCGAGACCCCGCCTGGACGCCCCTCGGCCTGCGGGGTCCGCCCACGCCTCCCAGGGGACCTGCGCCGCCCCGCGCCACGCCCACGACCCCTCCGCCCGCGACCAACGCTCCGCAGCTCTTGCCTGCCGTCCGCCCCGCCCACAGCGCGGGAATAGGGGAGCCCGAAGGGGGCGGGGCCGGAGGAAGGGGCGGGACCGAGCTGCGCGCAGGGTCGCCCCGCCTCTTCCGGGTCACCCCGGGGGCGCCCTCGCCTGCGCTGGTGACCTGCGCCAAGACCGCCGAGGCCGGAAATGGCGGCGCGGGCCCCGCCCCGCACTTCCGGGGGCGCCGTGGGCCGGCGCGCCGCGTGTGGGCGGCTCTGAGCGAGCTGCATGCGCGCGGGAAGCTGGTGGGCTGGTGGGCTGGCGGTCGGAGCCTGGTCGTCGCTGCCACGTCTCTGCTCAGTCCCGGGAGTGGGTGTCTGAGCGCAGCGGGACCCGCCCCGGCACCTCGCGGTCCCCAGGGCCGCGCTCTGGCCTCATCGCTCCAGTCAGCACGCCCTTCTTGCCCTTCTGTGTTCCTCTTCATACAGGCGAACTCGCAAATAAGAATTTTCGAATAAAACATGGTTTAAAAAGTAGCGCGATAAAACCGAGGTGGCAGCGAAGCAGACGAGGGGGAAGGACTGTCAACTGAAAAAGCAAATTCACCTATTTTAGCTGAAATTGACTTTATTTGGGAATAGCCAAAAGAATTGCAATTCAGGGCTCGCAGACTATGACAAACCACAGGCAAATCCAAAGAAGAAAGAAGGGGAGCTGCTTTTATAGAGAAAAAGGGGGAGAGGGAGGGGCTGTTCTAAAGGAAAATCCATTGGGGGAGAGGAACAGTTCAGGGTGGGAATGGCTTCTCATTGGCTGAGCTGTGGCATTTCTCATTGGCTGAACTGCGGTGTTTCTCATGGGCTGAGCTGTGGCGTTTCCCATTGGCTGAGCTGTGGTGTTTCTTATTGGCTGAGCTGCGGTGTTTCTCATGGGCTGAGCTGTGGTGTTTCCCATTGGCTGAGCTGTGGTGTTTCTTATTGGCTGAGCTGCGGTGTTTCTCATTGGCTGAGCTGTGGTGTTTCTCATTGGCTGAGCTGTGGTGTTTCTCATTGGCTGAGCTGCGGTGTTTCTCATGGGCTGAGCTGTGGTGTTTCCCATTGGCTGAGCTGTGGTGTTTCTTATTGGCTGAGCTGCGGTGTTTCTCATTGGCTGAGCTGTGGTGTTTCTCATTGGCTGAGCTGTGGTGTTTCTCATTGGCTGAGCTGTGGTGTTTCTCATTGGTTGAGCTGTGGTGTTTCTTATTGGCTGAGTGTGGAGGCTTCTCATTGGCTGAGCTCTGTGGTGTTTCTCATTGGCTGACCTGCTGTGTTTCTCATTGGCTGGGCTGTTGCTAGGTGGGGAGAGAAATCTTCCTTCATAGTAAAGCACTTTTACTTCCTGTTGATTGTAATTGTGTAACTGATGATGTGTAATGGGGGTGAGAAGTCCCCCTATAGCCCTTCCTAACTCCAATTTAGTTAAGGTTTCTTTTACTAATTTCCACATTTATCCTTATGATCAAGATCTTTCTCTGAAAGCATCTCTGATCAACAGTCAGGGTCAAGAAGGACCTTTTCTGGTTGTCGTGTACCACGTTGGAGGGAAGGTACATAGTGGTTGGAAACCATTTAGGCCACATTTGAGTAACAAGGAAGGTTAGGAGGGAGAACTCTCAGGCATTTCCCATCTACAGTCTATGGTTCTCCAAGGTCATAGGGCTTAGAGATCATCTCAAATTGCCTAGCCAGCAGCACCTTATTGGACACCTCATTTTTACAGAAGTTCAACAGGCAATAGGCACAGAAGTTCACAACAAGTAGGCAGAGTAAGATTAAGAACAACACAACAAGCCCAGTTTGCAGATGGTTCTAAACCAGGAGCCCAGACCTGAAGGTACCAGCTGGACAAATCAAAAGACAGTGGATTGTTAGGTGAAAATGGTTGTAGCCACTGTGCCTGCTCTCTAGTCTTATGTAACTGGGTTTCTACTTCTCCAGAGGTGTTTATCCATGTGCACCAGGAGGCGTTCCCCAGTGCACAGAATGTCGTTGCTCAGCAAATAGATAATCAAGGGCTACACAATTATCCAAGACTACCTTGGCCAATGAGTTCAGTGATGGTTGCTGAGCTGAAACTACTTTGGCTGTGGAGTCAGCCAACTCTTCTAGAGTCAGGGAGACTCCTGATCATTTGTTTGTTGGCACTCACTCTGATCCACGGAAAGAAAGTTCTTCCCATGGAGGAAAACCCAGAGTCATGTACGCCTCCTGGAAGTTCTTGTTTAGGGTGACTATGGAGATTCAATGGGAGAGACCAATGAGAGGTCTCTGGTTATGCAGAGAGAACAGGACAGTGACTATGGCAAGGGCATGCTGTCCTTGTATTCTCCAGCTGTCAAGGCAATGAGTTGTCCAAGCATAAAGGCCATTACTGAAACCTCCACAGAAGAAGACATAACCAGGGGTGGTGCACAAGGGCCTTCGTGTGAGTGATAGCATCTATAGACTCATTCATCAACATAGAGGTGTTAGCATTACAAGACCTAGGCTCAGATACTGTGTTGTTACACACTGACAGGTTGCATAAATACATGGGTATCTAGAAATTTACAGATAGTCTGGGTTGCATTAGCAGCCCCACAGAATTTTTCACATAAATATTCAAAAGATCTTGTTTTCCTTCCAAAGTTGGGTGAAATTAAAGCGAAGGGTTAAGTTTAGGCAGGCTTAGCACCCTAAGTCAGTAAAATGGGCCAACAGATCAATTTACACAAACAACAGCATCTGGAACCCCAGGGAAATTACTTGTAGGGTCATTACTATTTTGGACAGAAGTTTGTGATGGCAAATCCAGCAGTCATAGAGGTTTCTTCTTTTCACAAGGGATTGGGAAATGTGGACAAGGGCATTGTCCTTCCCAGAAAGAGAGGGGAAAAATAAAGTAAGGAACAACAGTGGGAAGAGGGTATACAGGCCTGGCCCAGTTGTCTTGGGAAAGCTCTCTGCCTCAGATGTCAGCTGCTTCTCTTCCTGATCAGTTTGACTTGGAGGTCTCTAGCATTTGTTAAAGACCAAATGTTAGGTGGAGCCTTCTTTAGCTGTGACATGTGCATCCAAGGCTCAAGTCCCTGAAGTTTGGCTGCCATATGGGTAATGAAGAGGGGCTAGTATAGTCCCTTCCAAGGTGATTTCAAGGGCAATAAAGTTAGAAATGTCAGTTTGGAGTATTGTATCCAGACATTTAAGGAAACTAGAAGAATTTAGGATCCAGTCCACTTATAGGTGTAACAAAACCTTAAGGACAACTGATAGGACTAGAATTTAATATCTACAAAGGTTCAAACATAATTTCTCTCTTCATACTAACCCTCATTTTAAAAATAAAGATAATCATAGTAAAGATAGTTTGTTTGTATTAAACTTGGCCTGATTATATAAATGCAGCAAGAATAGTGATGACCATACAAGCTCTTTTTTAAGGTTGCTTTGCTGAAAGCTTGTAAGCAGGGTATTAGGCTGGTTTTTTTTAGCAGTTCTTTAAAGTTGTGTGGTCATTTCTGAGTCTGTGTACATTTTTCTTGAATATAACATTCTAGTAGTAGCCTTGGTAATATTAGCCAATATTTCCCATTATGTCTTGTTACAAAGAGAACAGAACTTCACTGAACTCATGCAGATACCTACATTGTCATGGAAAGAACACTTAAGGAATCAGGTAGAGAGAAAAAGATAAATGTTTAAACCTTGTTGCAAAGATACACTTTATTAAATTGCTGTGAGTTATAGGTAGCTTAAAGGAGAGGAGAAAAAAAGGAGTCCTTTACATTTGGAAAGCAAAACATCAAAGCAATCAGTCCTCAACTTGAATCCCAGAAATTCCCACCCCTGTTCAGCATTATGATCTTTTTTTTTTTATTTGAGGAAGATTAGCCCTGAGCTAACATCTGCTGCCAATCCTCCTCTTTTTGCTGAGGAAGACTGGCCCTGAGCTGACATCCGTGCCCATCTTCCTCTACTTTATATGTGGGACGCCTACCACAGCATGGCTTGCCGAGCGGTGCCATGTCCGCACCCAGGATCCAAAACAGCGAACCCTGGGCCACTGAAGAAGAACGTGCGCACTTAACTGCTGCGCCACCAGTCCGGCCCCAGAACTACAATCTTAAAGTTATCAAAACCTACATTCCAGAGGACTTGTCAGTCTTTTCCACAAGTCTCTTTGAAAATAAGACATATTTGTAAAAGCAGCAAAGTAAAACAATAACTGTCTATAACTGACAAAAGACTTTTTTTAAAAAAAGGCAGTGGGTAAATACAATTGACAAAGAAATTTGGGTATTTTTATGACATACAGTTTAGATACTAACTAGAATTATAGGTAAGAACATTATATTAGGACATATCAGATTTTTAGAAATTTTATACAAGTTCTAGAACAATTTAGTAATATTCACCCATGCAATATAACCTAAAAATGTATATTATTGCTTATTGGACCATGCTTCTAATGTAACTGGACATACCAAATAAACCTAGATAGTGTAATCTCTCTCTTTTTATAAGGAAAGGGAGTAAATCTATTGAGATGTCCCAGGTACCTTCTGGAAAATCCCAAAGTTACATCCTGGTAGAAAAGAATGTCATCTAGAATTTCAATAATTTGGAAAGCTTGTCAAAAATATCAAACCTCAGGGGCTGGCCCCGTGGCCGAGTGGTTAAGTTCGCGCGCTCCGCTGCAGGCGGCCCAGTGTTTCGTTGGTTCGAATCCTGGGCGCGGACATGGCACTGCTCATCAGACCACGCTGAGGCAGCGTCCCACATGCCGCAACTAGAAGAACCCACAACGAAGAATACACAACCATGTACCGGGGGGGCTTTGGGGAGAAAAAGGAAAAAATAAAATCTTTAAAAAAAAAAAATATCAAACCTCAACAAACAGGAAAAATCTCAAATAAAAGATCTAACAGTACACCTAAAGGAATTGGAAAAAGAAGAACAAAGCCCAAAAGAAGTAGAAGGAGGGAAATAATAAAAATCAGAGCAGAAATAAATGAAATAGCGACTAAAAAAAAAATAGAAAAAATCAATGAAACTAAGAGCTGAGTCTTTGAAAAGATAAACAAAATTTAAAAAAAAGAGAAAGAGTTCAGTTTTGGTCTCCCATGAGACTAAAACTTAAAAAATAAAAAAAAAATTTAAAAAGATTAAAAAAATAGACAAACCTTTAGCTAAACTCATCAAGAAAAAAAGGGAAGGCTCAAATAAATAAAATCAGAAATGAAAGAGGAGAAATTACAATGGCCACCTCACAAATACAAAAGATTATAAAAGAATATTGCAAAAGGCTATATGCCAACAAATTGGATAATCTACAAGAAGTGGATAAATTCTTAGAGTCATACAACCTTCCAAAACTGAATCAAGAAGAAATAGAGAATATGAATAGACCAATCACAAGTAAGGAGATCAAAACAGTAATCAAAAACCTCCTAAAAAAATGAAAGTCCAGGACCAGACAGCTTCCCTGGAGAATTCTACCAAACATTCTAAGAGGATTTAATACCTATCCTTCTCAAACTCTTCCAAAAAACAGAAGAGGAGGAGAAGCTTCTGAATTCATTCTACAAAGCCAACATTACCCTGATACCAAAACCAGGTAAGGACAACACAAAAAAGTAATTACAGGCCAATATCACTGATGAACATTGATGCAAAAATCCTCAACAAAATACTAGTAAATCGAACACAATAATACATTAAAAAGATCATACACCATGATCAAGTGGGATTTATTCCAGGGATGCAGGGATGGTTCAACATCTGCAAATCAATCAACGTGATATACCTCATTAACAAAATGAAGACTAAAAATCACATGATCATCTCAATAGATGCAGAGAAAGCATTTAAGATATAGCATCCACTTATGATAAAAACTCTCAGTAAAATGAGTACAGAAGGAAAGTAGCTTAACGTAATAAAGCCCGTCTATGACAAACCCAAAGCAAATATCATTCTCGAGGGAGAAAAACTGAAAGATATCCCTCTAAAAACAGGAACCAGACAAGGATGCCCACTTTCTCCACTCTTTTTCTTTTTTTTTAAGATTGGCACCTGAGCTAACAACTGTTGCCAATCTTCTCCTTTTTTCCCTGCTTTTTCTCCCCAAATTACCAGTACATAGTTGTATATTTTAGTTGTGGGTCCTTCTAGTTGTGGCAAGTGGGATGCCATCTCAGTGTGGGCTGACAAGCGGTGCCATGTCCGCACCCAGGATCCAAACCAGCAAAACCCTGGGCTGCCAAAGCGGAGCGAGCAAACTTAACCACTCAGCCACGGGGTTGGTCCTCACCACTTTTATTTAACATAGTATTGGCAGTACCAGCCAGAGCAATCAAGCAAGAAAAAGAAACAAAATTGGAAAGGAAGAAGTGAAACTGTCACTATTTGCAGATGACATGATTTCATATATAGAAAGCCCTAAAGAATACACTAAAAAACTTTTAGAAATAATTAATGAATATGGTAAAGTTGCAGGATAAAAAATCAACATACAAAAATCAACTGTGTTTCTATACACTAACAACGAAGTAGCAGAAAGAGAAATTAAGAATATAATCCCATTCATAATTGCAACAAAAAGAAAAAGATGCCTAGGAATAAACTTAACCAAAGAGGTGAAAGACCTGTATATTGAAAACTATAAAACATTGTGGAAAAAAATCAAAGAAAACACAAAGAAATGGAAAGATATTCCATGCTCTTGGATTGGAAGAATTAACATAGTTAAAATGTCCATACTTCCTAAAGCAATCTACAGATTCAATGCAATCTCTATCAAAGTTCCAACAACATTTTTCACAGAAATACAACAAAGAATCCTAAAATGTATATGGAACAACAAAAGGCCCCGAATAGTCAAAGGAATCCTGAGAAAAAAGAACAAGGCTGGATGTATTACATTCCCTGATTTCAAAATAGACTACAAAGCCATAGTAACCAAAACAGCATGGTACTGACACAGAAACGGACACACAGATCAATGGAACAGGATGGAGAGCCCAGAAATAAACCCACACATCTATGGATAGCTAATTTTCCACAAAGGAGCCAAGAACATACAATGGAAAAAAGAAAGCCTGTTCAATAAATGATGTTTGGAAAACTGGACAGTCACATGCAAAAGAATGAAAGTAGACCATTATCTTACACCATACACAAAAATGAACTCAAAATGGATTAAAGACTTGAATGTAAGACCTGAAACCATGAAACTTATAGAAGAAAACCTAGGGAGTATGCTCTTTGACATTGGTCTTAGTAGCATGTTTTCAAGTACCATGTCTGACCAGGCAAGGGAAACAATAGAAAAAATAAACAAATGGGACTATATCAAACTAAAAAGCCTCTGCACAGTAAAGGAAACCATCAACAAAACAAAAAGGCAACCTAACAATTGGGAGAAGATATCTGCAAACCATATATCTGATAAGGGGTTAATATCCAAAATATATAAAGAACTCACACATCTCAACAACAAAAAAACTAACAACCCAATTAAAAAATGGGCAAAAGACTTGAACAGACATTTCTTCAAAGAAGATATACAGATGGCCAACAGACACATGAAAAGATGTTCAACATGATTAACTATCAGGGAAATGCAAATCAAAACTACAATGAGATGTCACCTCGCACCCGTCAGAATAGCTATAATTAACAAGACAGGAAATAAAGTGTTGGAGAGGATGTGGAGAAAAGGGAAGCCTCATACACTGCTGGTGGGAGTGCAAACTGGTACAACCACTATGGAAAACAGCATGGAGATTCCTCAAAAAATAAGAATAGAACTACCATATGATCCAGCTATCCCACTGCTGGGTATTTATCCAAAGAACATGAAAACACGAATGCATCAAGACACGTGCATCCTATGTTCATTGCAGCATTATTCACAATAACCAAGACTTGGAGGCAACCTAGGTGCCCATCAAAGGACAAATGGATAAAGAAGATGTGGTATATATGTATATATACATATATATATGTATATATACATATATATGTAAACTATATATATAAACTATAATATATGTACTAGGCACATTTGTTTTTATATAGTTATATACAACTATATACACACACGCACACAAGGGAATTTTATTCAGCCTTAAAAAAGAAGGAAATCCTGCCATTTGTGAAAACATGGATGGACCTACAGGATGTTATGCTAAGTGAAATAAACTAGACACAGAAAGACAAATTTTGTATGATCTCACTTATATGCAGAATCTAAAATTGTTGAACTCATGGAAGCAGAGAGTACGATGCTGGTTCCTAGGGGCGGAGCAGAGGGAGAATTGAGGAGGTGATGGTCAAAGGGCAGGAAGCTTCAGCTGTGCAAGATGACTAAGTCCTGGAGATCGAGTGCACAGCGTGGTGCCTACAGCTAACAAGGCTGTATTGTACACCTAAAATTTGCTAAGAGAGTAGAATTTACATTAAGTGTTCTTGACACAAACACACAAAAAAAATTATAAAGGGGCAGGAGGAAACCTTTGGAGGTGATAGTTTCATGGGTGTATACTTATCCCCAAACTAATTGGGTTGTACACATTAAATAAGTACAGCTTTTTACATTGAGGCTGATTTACCTCAATAAAGTAATTGTAATAATAAGAATAAGAATAAGAAAATAAGAATAAAAATGCCAAGCCACTCAATAAAAAATAGGCAAAATATTATTATTTTTTTTGGTGAGCAAGATTGGCCCTGAGCTAACATCTGTTGCCAATCTTCCCCTTTTGCTTGAGGAAGATTGTCCCTGAGCTAACACCTGTGCCACTCGTCCTCTATATTTTGTACGTGGGATGCCACCACAGGATGGCTTGACAAGCAGTGTATAGGTTCACACCAAGGATCTGAACCCAGGAACCCCAGGCTGCTGAAGTGGAGCATGTGAACTTAACCACTACGCCACTGGGCTGGCCCTGCAAAATATTTTAACAATCCCTTTATAAAGATTCACGAATGTCCAAGGAGCACAAGAAAAAGTGCACATCACTAGTCATCAGGAAAATGAAAACCAAAACCACAGTGAGATACCGCTACATGTCCACTGGCAGGAATAATTTTAAAAAATCTGACAGCTACAAATGTTGACAGGGATGTGGAGCACCTGGAACTCTTTGAAACTTTTCATTAGACTTTAAAATGAGGACCGGCCCGGTGGTGCAGTGGTTAAGTGAGCACGCTCTGCTTCAGTGGCCCGGGTTCACCCGTTCGGATCCTAGGTGCAGACATGGCACCACTTGTCAAGCCACGCTGTGGCAGGCATCCCATGTATAAAGTAGAGGAAGATGGGCATGGATGTTAGCTCAGGGCCAGTCTTCCTCAAAAAAAAAAAAAGAATGTAAAATGATACTACCACTCTGAAAAAAAATCATGCATTATCTCAAAAAACTAAATATATACCTGTTCTGACTCAGCGATTTCATTCCTGACCATTTACTCAAGAGAAATGAAAACACATACACCAAAGACTTGTACCTGAGTTCATAGCAGCTCTAGTTATAATAAGCAAATCCCGGAAACATCCCAGGTGTCCATCCGTATGAGAGCCAAGAAACAAACTGTGGCATACTCAATCTACTGAAGTATGAAACAGAACAGATTCCTGATAGCAGGCAACAGCACGGATGAATCACAAAAACGTCATGCTGAGTGAAAGAAACCTCATCTGAAAGAGTGTATGCTGTATGTCCTCATTTATGTCAAATCCCAGAAAAGCCAAAACTGACCTGTAGTGGGAGCAATCCCTGAAGGGTGCTGGGAAGGAGGGGGAGCATTGACTGAACTCAAAGCTGTGAGTGCACCGGGGACTTATCAACTGAGGGGAGCCAGGGCAGCCATTCCCACAAGCCATCCTTTCCAAGGCTGAGCTCTTCTCTCCCTATGCTCACTGGCCTTTTCCAGGAAGAGAGATTCTGACTGACTGAGGCTGGCTCAGGGTCCCACAGACCAGGCCCATGTGTCCCTGATGTTGAGGTCCTCTGGACCACCACCTGCTCATCAGGGGACATTGGAAGAGAGGCTTTGAGAAGGCCCTTCTCTTTCGTGCGTATGTAAGCCTTTTCTGTACCCACGCTTGCTTGCTGTTTTGCCTTCCTTCCTGCCTTAGCTGAACATTTCATATAAACAAATCATACAGTATGTAGTCTTCCATGTCTGGCTTCTTTCACTCAGCAGTGTTTCGAAAGTTCATCCATGTTGCAGCATGTCATAAATCACTCCTTTTTATTGCTGAATACTATTCCATTGTATGGCTATGGCACAATACGTTTATGTATTCACCAGCTGATGTTCATTTGGGTTGTTTCCATTTTTGGTTATTATGGATAATGTTGATAAGACCATTTTTGTGCAAGCCTTTGTGGCAACATATTTTCATTGTTTTCGTGCATATAACCAGGGATGGAACTGTAGGGTCGTATAATATTTCTAACTTTTTAAGATACTGCAAAACTCTTTTCCAGTGTAGCCATACCACTCTCCATTCCCACCAACAAACTACAGGAGTTCATTTTGTCCACGTCCTCTCCAATCCTGATTTGTCCTTGTCAGTTTGGGCTGCTATAACAAAGTACTATACTGGGTGGCTTATAAACAGAAGCTTTTTTCTCACAGTCCTGAAAGCTGGACGTCTGCGATCAGGGGCAAGCACGGTCTGGTTCTGGTGAGGGCCATCTTTCCAGGCACAGACTGCCAACTTACTGTATCCTCACAGAGCGGAAAGAGAACTGGTCAGCTCTGAGGGCTCTTCTTAAAGGGCACTAATCCTATTCATGGGGCTTCTCAGGACCTAATTACCTTCCAAAGGCTTCACCTCCTAATACCATCGTACTGGGGGTTAGGGTTTCAACATATGAATTTTGGGGGGATACAAACATTCAGTCCATTGCACTGTCCTTTTTGATTATCACCATTCTAATGGCGCAAAATGGCACCTCCCTCTGGCTTCAATTTGCATTTCCCTAGTGACCAGCAATGCCGTGTTCATTAGCCATTTTTATCTCCTCCTTGGTGAAATGTGTAATCAAATCTTTTGCTGATTTTGCTAATTGGGTTGTTTGCCTTCTTTTCATTGACTTTTAAAAGTAACACCTGGGGCTGGTCCCGTGGCCCAGTGGTTAAGTTTGCGCGTTCTGCTGCAGGCAGCCCAGTGTTTCTGCCGTTTCAATCCTGGGTGTGGACATGGCACTGCTCATCAAACCACGCTGAGGCGGCGTCCCACATGCCACAACTAGAAGGACCCACAACTAAGAATATACAACTATGGGGGGGGGGGCTTTGGGGAGAAAAAGAAAAAAGAAAATAAAGTCTTTAAAAAAATAAATAAAAGTAACAGCTCTATTGAGATATAATCTGCAGCCCATACAATCCACGCAGTTAAAGTGTACAGCCGAGCAGCTAAGTACGTTCACGTTGCTGTGCGGCGTCGCCACCGAGCCGGCATGAGGTCCGGACCCCGTCCCCGCCCGGGGCCGTCCTCCCCGTCAGGGCGCCCTTCTTCCTTAGGGCCTCCCTCTCCACCCCCCCCCCACCCCGCCCACCCCCTGGGGCCGCCCTCCCCATCAAGGACCCTCCCCATCCGGGCGCCCTTCCCCTCAGGCAGCCCTCCTCATCGAGGACCCTCACCATCCGGGCCCCCTCCCCCCGGGCCGCCCAGCCCAGGCCCCGGTCCGCGCGCTCCCGCTCCTGCTTCCTCCTGGTCCCTCCCTCGGGCCTACAGGCTCCAGAGGCCGCTAGTGTGGGCGACGGGCGCGGCCCCAGACGCCAGCCGAGACCGAGGCCGCTGGTGCCATAAAGGCCTCCGAAACGGCGGGGAACGAAGACCGACGCGCAGCCTGCCCGCTCGGCCCCATTCCGCGGTCTCGGCCCCGCCCCTCGGGCCCGCGGATCACAGAGGGTCGGGTCCTCCGGCACCCTAGAGCTGCCCGGAAGTGTCTCTGGGTCGCTTCCGGGGACCGGACCCCGCTTCCGGCCCGGCCGCGTTGCTGTTCTCCGCAGGGCCGCTCCTTTGCGGACCGCGCGCTGCAGGTGCGGGGCGACTCGGGCTGGGGCTGCGGTGGGTAGGGTATCCCTTCCCGGGCGGAGGCGGCGGGTGCTCGGTTACCGTGTCCGGGGGGCTCTGGAGGCCGGAGGCCGATGAGCGGCAGCTTGGGGCGGGGCCGGACGGCGCTGACCGCGGCCGGGTGCCCGTTAGGTGGGCAGGGCCGCCGCGGCGAGCACAAGCAGGACTCGGCCCGGGCCCGCCTCTGTCGGCTCCTGCCTCCTGGAGGCCGTCGGTGGCCGGAGAGGGCCGCGCGGGCCAGCACGCTGGCCTCCGGGAGCAGGGCTGAGCGGCGGGGCGGCCGGGACTTGGCAGGCAGCGGGGGACCCCGAGGGCTTGGGCGGCGGGTGGGCGTTGACAGCCGGGGGCGGCCCGCCCTCCGGAGGACGGGGCACGGTGAAGCCCGCGGTGCTGTGCGGACCTGGGCTGCGCTCTGCCGGGCCTGCTCCCGCGCCCGGGGCGGCTGAGACGTGCGGCGCGCCCTCCTGCTGCCTGGGCAGGTGTTTGTCAGTCACCTGACACCTGCCGAGACGTTGTGCTGTCCTTTCAGGTGACGTCAGCCCTTTTCTCCAGATACCATGTACCTCTGTCGCCGTGTGCCCCTCAGCCCGTCCTGCCTGGGCTGTGTCTGGTTCCCCCTGTCCTGTGGTGGGAACAGAGGGGACCTCTGTAGACAGACCTGAGTTCGGGTCCTTGACTCGGACGGTTGCGTCTGAGCCTCGATTTCCTCATTGGTGAGAGTGATAACTGGCTCATGCAGGGCTGTCGTGAGGATTGGAGTTGAGTGGCTGTGATCCCGTTGTGGTGGGCAGCGGCGGCAGTGGCTGCTGCGTCTGTGTTCCCGGGACCTTTCTCCTTCTCCAGGCTTTGTGCCTTGTTCATTTGGAGGATTTCACGTATGCTCTCCTGTTTCCTGGTTCTCTTCATTCTCTCCTCCCCACCCTGTCTCCCTTCCCTGCCAACTTCTGCCTCCCCTCTTCCTGGGACTAAGGTGGGCTCCTCTGCCACCTGCTCCCAGGGTGCCTCCCATCACATTGGCTGTCATCAGTGGTTCACTTGTCAGCGTCTGGAAGGCAGAGACCACATCAGTCCTCATTTGCTGGCCCAAAGGACATGTGAGTCACTGGGCTTCTCTCCCTCACCTCCCCAGGCAGTTGCCGCTGGAACGACCCCTCTGGGCTGGCTGATCAAAGAGGACGAAGCAGCAATGTCTGCCGTGGGGGCTGCATACCTACATCACCCTGGTGACAGTCACAGTGGCCGGGTGAGTTTCCTGGGGGCCCAGCTCCCCCCAGAGGTGGCAGCAATGCCCCGGCTCCTGGGGGACCTGGACAGGGGCACATTCAGAAAGTTGTTGAAGCTGGTGGTCAGCAGCCTACAGGGAGAGGATTGTCGTGAGGCTGTGCAGCGCCTCGGGGCTGGCGCGGACCTGCCAGAGGAGCGGCTGGGTGCCCTGCTCGCCGGCATGCACACCCTGCTCCAGCAGGCCCTCCGGCTGCCTTTGGCCAGCCTGAAGCCCGATGCCTTCAAGGACCAGCTCCAGGAGCTCTGCCTCCCCCAAGACCTAGTCGTGGACTTGGCCAGCGTGGTATTTGGGAGCCAGCGGCCTATCCTCGACTCCGTGGCCAGGCAGCAGGGGGCCTGGCTGCCCCATGTTGCCGACTTGCGGTGGAGGGTAGACGTGGCAATCTCCACCAGCAGCCTGGCCCGCTCCCTGCAGCCGAGCGTCTTGATGCAGCTGAAGCTGTCGGATGGGTCGGCATACCGCTTCGAGGTCTCCACAGCCAAGTTCCAGGAGCTGCGCTACAGCGTGGCCCTGGTCCTGAAGGAGATGGCTGACCTGGAGAAGAGGTGTGAGCGCAAACTGCAGGACTGACCTGTGCTCGCCACTCCCGTTTGGTCCTCTGGGGACAGCAGGCTCAGGTGTCTCTCCAGTGAGGCCGCCCTTCCCAGGAGGCACCCTTTAGTGAGTGTTTGACTGTAATCGTGTCATTCTCTGTTTGATTGAAAGTGACAGCTGTGTCTTGTCTTTTTTTGGAAGTAAAGCAACTATAAAAAACGTCTTCCTAAGTGGGAGGGCAGACTGCACACCCCTCACCTGGCCGTTGGTCTTGCTGGGTGAGGATACCCGCTGCTCTGCTGTGACCGTGTGTAGTCCGGTGACAGTCTGGGGTCCAGGCCAAGGCCTTTACACCAGCGCTGTGATATTGCTCAGCCTGGCCCCACATAGCATCTGAGCTCTCCACTCATTCGCTTCTGGGAACCCTGTGTTCCAGTTGGACAGTTCATTCTCCTGTCCAAAAGCCCTGACTTCAGGCAGCCAATGTTCTGTTGGGGAGGGGGAGACATCACAAAATGCATAATAAAAATAACTGGTGTGGCTTGTCAGAGGACAGTAAGTGACGCAGAAAATAGAGCAGGGTCCGGGCGATGGGAGGACTGGGCTGTCATTTTAAATTGGGTTGTGGGCTGGGCCTCCTGGAGGACATGGTGTCTGAGCAAAGACTTGAAGGAGGCAAGGGAGCAGCGTGATCTGAGGGGCAGGGACTACAGGCAGAGGGAGCAGCTTGTAGTGCACAGGCCATGTGGCTGCAGCCACGTGAGGGGGAGGTGAGTGGAGGGTACAGAGGACAGGCCCCAGGGGTCTCTGTAAGAACTTGGCTCAAATCTGAGTGAAACAGGTGTGATCTGACAGTTGTTTTAAAAGGATCCCACTGGATGCTATGTTGAGAGCCGAGTGTATGGCACAAGGTGGGGGGGGGACCCTGTTGGAGAGGCTCTTCCCAGAGTGGAGTGGGTGATGGCAGGGAGAGGGGAGCAGGGGCCTCTCCTTGGTGCCTCTAGGGTGGGAGCGTGCAGGGCCCATGGCCAGCTTTCCATCCTCTGGCATAAATGGGGTCATGCTTTCTGAGAGCCAGTTGCCATCGGGCTATTTCCTCTGGTGGTGGTCCTACCTCCGTGGTCTGCTCTCTCTAGGAAAACCAGGTCACAAGTCTCGTAGGATCAATAGGCCTGAGTGGCGTGCAGGAACTTCCACTGAAGGCAGCAAATGCGCTTGCTGCCTGCCTGGCACCCTGCCCTTCCCCAGCGCCTCTTTCCCACCCCCCTGCTCTGTGCCCGGCCAGTCACGAGGAGCAGTCTTTGCTCAGCACTGTTTACAGACCACTTCCACCATCTCAGGGCTTTTCCCTCTGAATGAGGGTCACAGCAGGTTAGGTGTGGGCTAAGGGCAGGGAGAGCAGGAGGGGTGCTGAGGACAAGGTTGGGGGCTGTGGTGGACTCGGAGCTGGGGTTTCAGAGGCTGAGCCCCCGGGTGGAGCTTCCAAGTGGGGCCCAGGCCTGGTTCAGCCAAGGGGCGCAGACTCCCTGTGTCTCCTTCAGCATCAGCTGGCGTCCTTGGGCCCTGCTTCCCCAAGGACAAGGCTGGGCCGTGCTGGCTGCCTCTCAGGCCCACCCAGGATGTGTCACGGTGGGCTGAGGGCTGTGTCTGCCTCAGCCAGAGATGGAGGCTTCCTAGGGCCGGGTACTTCTCTCTAGACCGTTAGACACGTTGAGGGAATGCGTACTCATCGTGACACCAGGAAAAACCCAAAAAGTAAAAACAAAAACACTTTACAAAAATGAATTTAAAAGTCCTTTTGCTCATAGACAACCGTGGAAACTGCCTTGACCGACATTATCTTACAGTGTACGTGTGTCTGTGTGTTAACAGCTCTGCTCACTGAACTTCTGAGTATGACAGCATGTCTCATGGCTGCACAACGTGACATCTCCAGCGGGTGTGCGATATCTTACTTATGTGTAACAGACAAATATCACAGGCTGGGTGGTTTAAACAGACATTTATTTCAACACCAGTTCTGGAGGCTGGAAGTCAGAGATCCGGTGCTGGCACGGTTGGGTGAGGACCCTGTTCCTGGTTGCAGACTCTGGCTGTGCCTCACATGGAAGGAGTGAGGAGCTCTAGGGGGTCTCCTTTATAACAGCACTAATCTTATCACGGGGCTCCGCCCTCACGACCTAAGCACCTCCCAATACTGTCAGCTGGGCATTGGGATTTCACCATATGAACTGGGGGGAAACAAACATTCAGACCATAGCTGCTTCTGCATGTTTTTGTTTATTTTTTTGCTGTTAAAAATCACAGTGATGTTAGTGGTGAAAGCATTTTATGTATTAAAACTAGTTAGAAGTAGGAACAGGGGAAGCCAAATTTTCTAAACATTTTTTTTTTTAAATCATCAGAATCAATAGCTACGAACTTACTTTTTTTTTTTTAAAGATCGGCACCTGGGCTAACAACTGTAGCCAATCTTCCTTTTTTTTTTTTTTTTTTAAAGATTGGCACATGGGCTAACAACTGTCGCCAATCTTTTTTTTTTTCTTTCTGCTTTATTTCCCAACCGCGCCCCCCTTCCCCCCCCCGCCCCCGCCCGCCCAGTACATTGTTGTATATCTTAGTTGCAGGTCCTTCTAGTTGTGGGATGTGGGACACCGCCTCAACGTGGCCTGATGAGCGGTGCCATGTCCATGCCCAGGATCTGAACCCTGGGCCGCCACAGCGGAGCGTGCGAACTTAACCACTCGGCCACGGAGCTGGCCCCCTCTAAACATTTTAGAGCCTTTGATATTATTGCCAAACCATGACCCAGAGTACATCCTCGGTACGTATTTCTAAAGTGTCCCCTACAGGCCAGTTCCTGGTGATGTAGCTGTGAGCACAAAAATTGCAGGTGCAGATGGAAGTGCTCTTGCCAGGACCCCATCTAAGTGTTGCACATGTGTTAATGCATTAACTCACAATAAAGTGTGAGGTTCCTCACTTCACAAGGGATGAAGCACAGAGATGTTAGTGCTTTGCCCAATGTCACACAGCTGTCGGGGGAGCTGGTGGTCTGTTCTCCATCAGCCTTCCCTCCACCTGGATAAGGCTTCCCCATGGCAGTGTCCTTCGTCTACTGACTTTTGAGCTTGTGACCGTGGAGGGTAGCAGGAGGGGCAGTGTGTGTCCTCTGGGGGCTTCAAGAGGCTCCTCTGCTGGTTCTCGTGCCCTGAGTGGCTGCTGTCCCAGAGGGAGGGAGGACACACACTTAGAGGTGAAAGCCACGGAGGCCTGGGGGCTTCCCCCGCGCAGGGTTGCTGTGGTGGGATTTGGCCAGTGTGGCCAGGAAGAGAGACTTGGGACCTGAGCCAGCCCCTGCCCCAGCAGGGTGCTCTGACTGCAGCTGAGGAGGGGCCGCGTGGCTGGGGCTCCGTGGTTTAAATCATACACCTCGCAGCAGTGTATGTGGCACCTCCCGGGCTGCCCTGCTGTTGGCGTCCACAAGAAATGCGCACTCCTTCCCAGGGAACCCTTAGGAGGACAGAGCCGTCACTTGGAACGCTCTTGGGACCCTCATCAGTCCTTGCAGGCTGGGTGCTTCTCCATCCGCAGATGGGCCGACTGAGGCTAGTGGGTCTCATGTGTCAGATAGTGGGCGAGCACCAGGATGCACACACCCTTTGCCCGCCAGGCTGCAGACACCCCGCCTTGTCCTTGTGAGCCCGGCCAGGCTACCTGGCTGTTTGTCTCCACAGCTGTATCAGTGTGCCCACTCTTCTAAGTCCACTCCTTGGGCCCGTGAGGACCTGAGGAGGGTCAGCGGACACTAGGAGGTCCCCGGGCCCCTCGCAGGTCATCTGGTCACACAGTCTGCTCCTGCCTCCACCCTCACCAGGTTCCAGGTAAGTGGGGGCAAGTGCTTTGCTCACTCACCAGCCCCCCTACCCCACAGAAGGTGCTGTCTGTGCCTGTTATGCCCTCTGGTGAGGAAGAGCAGGGTGGGAACATTGTTCTCCATGCTGGATAGACGACGTTGCAGCCCTTCCCTCCGCTTCCCCAGCTGCTTGGCAGAGCCCTGCGTTCAGGAGCAGGTAGCACAGACCTGGTCTCAGGCCTCGGATGAGCCCTTGACATCACTGATCTTGGAAATTCCTAGTTTGTCCCAGTCTGAGAGCCCTCCTGCTTCTGTCTTGGGGGACACAGGAACACAGCGACACAACATGTGTCAAGGCACAGGTGGTAAGTGGCTTTTGTGAGGCACAGAGGACAGGGAGCTGGTTCCCAGGACTGTTAGCTCCTGTGGCTGGGACAGAGCGAGGGGATGAGGAGCAGCAGCCTTGAGGCCACACACAGGATTTTGTCCTTACCATGGGAGCTGTAGGGGCAGACACGACCTGACTGGAGCAGGTCCCTCCACCTGTAGGACACAGACTTGCAGGCCAGTGGGGGTGGCCCTTCTCACCACGCCCTCTAGCTCAGGGAGCTGGTGAACTTTTCTGAAAGGGGTGAGTATTTTAGCTTTCCAAGTCACAAGGATTCTGTCAGCTCTGCCGTCAGTCGAAGCACCAAAGCACCGAGACCAGGGGACGGAGGGCACGCTCATGTTCCAACTGAAGTTTTTAAGAGTGCTGAAATTTTTTTTTTTTTTTTTTTGAGGAAGATTAGCCCTGAGCTAACTGCTGCCAATCCTCCTCTTTTTGCTGAGGAAGACTGGCCCTGAGCGAACATCCGTGCTCATCTTCCTCTACTTTGTATGTGGGATGCCTATCACAGCATGGCTTGCCAGGCAGTGCCATGTCTGCACCCGGGATCCGAACCGGCAAATCCCAGGCCACCAAAGCGGAACGTGTGCACTTAACCGCTGCGCCAACAGGCTGGCCCAGGGCACTAAAATTTTACGTCACAAAATATTTTGTTTTCAATCATTTAAAACCATTCTGAGCTCCAGGGCCGTACAAAACAGGTGGTGGGGGGGTGGCCACTCCAACTGCTACCTCCCTCGCTCAGCCCTTGTCAGGGTGGGGTGGGCAGACCCTGTGCGTCCACAGGACTCCCCCAGGCTGCAGAGAGACTGTCCACCCTCATCTGTGGTCAGTCTCCAGCATGGACCTGGACTTGAGGATGGGGGCCAGCCCTGTCCACTTTTGCCCCCAGGCCTGCACAAGGCCTTTGCACAGAGAACAGATGTTCACACCTGGAAAACTACCCCTTTCAGTTATGCTGACCTCATTTAGATCTCTGTGGAAACTTTATGCTGGTGGATTTCCTCTCTTCCATGGGTCCCTAACGTCCTGACATCAAAGCCTGGATACTCCCCAAATGCATCACTGCTTCATTTAACAAACATTTCCCAGGTTCTGAGTGTAAGCCACACACACTGGGGATACAGAGATGTGTAAACCCACCTGGGCTCTGACATCTCCCCCATTTATTTGTGAAGCTTCCAGAAAGCTCCAGATAGTTCCAATCCAATGTCACATATCAAAGCTTAATCTAATAATTGAGATAAAAAGCAATTTCAGCGCTCTCAGCCTTAGCGCCATCTTCCTCGAAACCTCCACACCATGAGAGCCAAGTGGAGGAAAAAGCGAATGCACAGGCTGAAGTGCAAAAGAAGGAAGGTGAGACAGAGGTCCAAGGAAACCGCCAGCTTGTGCACCCGTGGAAGCCACAGGAGCAGAAATAAGGAAAGCCAGAGGCCGGGGCGCTGGTACCAATTGTTGGACTGCATGCCTACTGTCAAGAACTTGTCTCAAAGGATCTGGAACATCCATCGCCACCTGATCACCGCGACCACCTTTGAGAGACTCACTTCGCTCTTACCAAATAGTCCCTTCTGGTCCTTTGCCCTGGACCTGTGACGTTCTGGACTACTTCCGTTCTTGATCGTGGCTGAATGTAACACGTGTACAATAAATCATCTCTTCTGCTGTCTTAGCAGAAGAAAAAAAAAGCAATTTCAGGTCAAAATCATGGGTTTAATTTACCATCTCCAAAAGAGAAATCCAGAGTATTTTAAAATCTACCCTGAAACAAGAGTTCTGGAAATTCTTAAAATGAGTTTACTGTTATATATACTGAAGCCGAAATTGGGAAATATAGCTTGAAAGTAGAACAGAGGTGCCGGTCCTGTGGCCAAGTGGTTAAGTTCATGTGCTCTGCTTCAGTGGCCAGGGTTTCACCAGTTTGGATCCTGGGTGTGGACATGGCACTGCTCATCAGGCCATGCTGAGGCGGCGTCCCACATACCACAGGAAGAATTAGAATATACAACTATGTCCTGGGGGGCTTTGGGGAGGAGGAGGAGGAGGAGAAGAAAAAAAAGAAACTAGAACAGAATATCCCAAAACGTGTACTACCTATGGGAAGCTCTCCTCCTCTCCCCAAAAAGCACCACCAGCACACGAGACATCACAGCTTCTCATGCATCCCGGGACCTCAAACCTGCGCAGTATCTGAATTCACGTCTCACTCCGTGGCCCAGGAGCACCAGCGTCTTCAAGTGGACACGCTGAGAAAGGGCCCCGCACCCCATACTCCTGCAGCTGGTCTTCCAGACTGGAACGCAGGACTTTAGGTCATGTCTATTGAATTCTCAGTTGTATTGGGATATTTAAGTGAACAAACCACACTAAGAGATAAGAGGAAAAATAATTCCTCAGAGGCTGGAGGGCATGAAGTTTTACCCAGTGAACACAGCGCGGCCAGCTGGCACGGTGAATTTGGCTCATGCGGCACGAGTGCCCAGAGGTCCCCACAAACAAAGGGGCCGGCTGTGTTCCAATAAGCTTTATTTGGTCACATGGAAACTGGATTTCAGCATAATTTTCAAATGTCACAAAACAGTCTTGTTTTTTCCATTTAAAAATGTAAAAACCATTCTCAGCTCTTAGGCCTGTTAAAAGGTAAACTGAGGCGTAATAAAATCTTGAAGAGTTTATTTCAGCAAACACGAACTGGAACCAGCAGCACCAAACCGAGAGTGGTCAGGAGGGCTGTGCCGACAGGAGCCAGGGAAGAGGTTTCTAGAGAAGACTCGGAAGCAAAGCAAGGAGCCTGACTGGCTGGCTGCAGCTGGGCAGCGCCTTAGTCAGGAAAGCCTCTTTGGCTGTTGGTGACTGGCTGTTCCTAAATTTCATTTTCTTGGATACGAGTGCATTTTAGGAACTGAGTGGCTTAGGTCTCGGTCTGCTTGTGTCAGTAGCAAGCCATCAGAGCCACCCATCTAACGGCCTCCGTGTCTGATTACTTTAACAGGCCGCACAAAAGCAGGTGGCAGACCGCATCGGGCCCACAGGCTGTAGTCGGCCAGGCCCTGACCCAGGACCACGTCAGTGCACAGGCCAGGCGCTAGAGGGATTTAAGGGTGAAGCCTCGGGCACTTTTTGGCTGACGGCAGTTGCTCTTGGGCGAAAGAAGGAAGCATCAAGCCCCAGGTGGGAGCTGGGGGAGTGCACATAACCGTCCACTGCTTTGTCCCGTCGTCACCTGGGAAGTGGCTGAGAGGATTCCATTCTGGGGATGGTGCTTTCAGTGACCAAATTTCCTCCCCAACGCATGTGGGCTGGGAGGTGGCGAGGGAGGAGCTGTCCTTTGGAGAAGCCCTTTCGGCACAACAGCACCACGTGCCAGCAGATGACAGGAGTGTGGCGCGTCCACCCAGTGGTTGGGCGACCACAAAACCTGAAATATTTACAGCCCATTTAGATATGGCCCACCCCCATCCAGACCTGAAGGCAGGGACCTGGTTAGCACAGCAGCCAAGGCAGGGACATAATGTCATGATCTCTGCAGTTTACAAAACCGCCTGGTCCTCTTGCACTGACCCTCTGGGCATGAGTTCTGGGTGGAGGAGGGGACAGCTGGAGAAGCAGAGTTAGAGCTACTGAAGTGGGCACACTGATTTCACAGCGTCCCAGCACCTGGGGAGGGAAGGTGCAGGTGCAGGCTGGGGGATGACCTTCAGCCCCAGAACCAGCACTGCAGCCTGAACATATCACGTGTGCCTGGCTAAGCAGCTGCGGCTGGCGATCAGGCTGACCTGAGCAGGGCTGAGACCCCCGTGCACGTGCTAGAATCATGCAACCTACGTGGACTCAACAGTCCTGAACTCTGCTGTTCCCAACGCCACCAGAAAGCTCTGGAACCTCCCGGTGCAGACAAGGGGCCAGCACTTGTTTCACCTAATACAAATCTATAACCCGCTATCGGGCTGTGCCCTGCATGGTGATCAAGGCTGCAATGTCTCGGGAACTTGTCCACGGGCTCACAGTGACCCAAATCAAGTGTTGTAACAAATCCTGAAGTGACCTGTGTCCCTCTGGGTTAGCTGCCTATATGTGGGACGAATAGGCCTCTCCACTGGGATAGGGGTCACTGTGGCCCAAACACTGCCTTGTGATTACTGGCAATGACACCAAAGATCGGCAGGTCCTGAGTGGGTGGCACTGGGTCGCAGCCAATCTGAAAAAGACTCCTGGTCCTCAGGAATTGTTCAGCTGGTGAGTCCAGGACCCTGGGGCAGGGCTGGGTCAACACTGCATGTTGGCCTTCTCCTGTGGCCTCACCCGAAGGCCTTAATAGATGCTCTCTGAGACAACAGATATGTCCCCAACCTGTCGGTCATATTAACCAGAGTGGCTAAAGCAGTGGCTGGCTCGTGTGAAAACTCAAGTTCAGGCAAGAAGGCCTCAGGCCACGGGGCAGAGCGTGGGGGGGCGGTCTTCCCCACATGTTCTTACCATGTGTGCCAAGAACGCCACATGGCCCTGACCACTCTTCACCTGGGCCCTTTCTCAAGGCTGTGTTGGCACAAAAACCCTGAGGGATGAGGTAATACCCCCACTCTGCCAGCTCCCAACAAGCAAGCAGACTTGCTCCCTGCTCACTACTAAAGTGGTGAGTTCACCAAGCTGCTTCTCAGCTGACACACACGCAGTGTACATGGCAGCCATCGGGGCCCTGTCATCCCATGGGACTTGGGGGTGGGGGACCAACGTGACCAGGCCCACATGCTGACTCCTGCTGAGTCTCCATCTCTGGCTCCAGCTGACCTCTGTGCAAAGGCCCCAGGCTCACCTGTCGGCCCATGGACACTCCCAGCCCTGGCAGGCTGTGTGGCAGGAGTTGTGAGGAAATCTGGTAAGCAGCAATAAACAACACACATCCTGGCCTCCGTGGGGTCTGCTGGCTAAAGAGACGCCCCCACAGCGCAGAGGCCCAGGTCCGCACGCTGTGTTTGGCTGGAGACTCTGGCTCTGGGTCTCATGGGTGTGATGCAAGGGGCCACTCGTATTCGCCTTGTGAGAAGAGTCCTTGTGCAGAGTTTAGGTCTTATGACCACCCTATGACAATGTTCAGATGAGCAGAGGCCCTGGATTTTGGGGACGGCAAGTGAGATCACGGTTACACAGCAGGTCCCTGGGCCCAGGTGCTGTTTGTGGAGGGCCTGTGCACATCCGTCCTTGACAAGAGGCAATCACACTGACCAGTGACTCAGCAGAGGCTGGCACCCGGCCGTTCTGGCCTGCGTGGGCTGCAGCCCTGCATGGCTCTGATGGGGGACGACATGTAAAGAAAAGGAGTCAGTGAAGAAGGGAGACGGGAATTGTAGGCACGCCTCTTCTGGACTCCCGCTAACACAAGCTAACTCATCCTCACCGCTGGAGCCAGGCTGAGACCCTGTGCTCAGGGGAAGACATTTGGGAACTTCCTTCAACCTGCTTGTCTGGCAGAGCTCACCGGGCTGTCCTCATCCACAGGACCTGGGGTCATCCCAGGTGAACTCAGGGCTCTATACATGTGCACCCTGAGGTGAGGCACAGGCTTTATTGAATGGACAGAGTCAAAGATCCCAACAAACATACGCTTTGTATGAATTTGAATATTCTTTAAGAGAGCAATTCTGAATCTTTCCCAACATTCTAAATTCTTGTCATTATAAATGATTCCATATAAAATAAGTAAGTTAAGGCTGTAGGTTTATTCACATTTTTACACATTATAAAGGTCTATCCTACGTGAGTTTTCTGATGCTGAGTCAGCCTTGAGCTCCGATTAAAAGCTTTGCCACATTCATTACATTTATAAGGTTTCTCTCCAGTGTGAATCCTCTGATGTATAATTAGATGCGAGCGCCATCTGAATATTTTCTCACACTCATTACATTTATGCAGTTTCTTTACAGTATTAACTTTTCTACGGCTCACGGGGGCAGAACCTTCCAGGGTATTCCCATATTCATGATACCACTGGGCTCGAGTGTGTATTCTCTGGTGCTCAATAAGATACGAACTCCGGCTGAAGGCTTTCCCGCACTCGCTACATCCATAGGGCTTCACTCCAGCGTGAATTATCTGGTGCTGGAAGAGGGTGGAGTTCTGACTGAAGGCTTTCCCACACTCGCCACACTTGTAGGGCCGCTCCCCAGTGTGCACCCTCTGATGTATGGTGAGCTGTGTGCTCATGCTGAAGGCCTTCCCACATTCGAGGCACTCGTAGGGCTTCTCCCCCTTGTGGATCCTCTGATGGTAAATGAGGCTGGAGCTCTGGCTGAAGGCTTTCCCACAGTCACTGCACTCGTAGGGCTTCTCTCCTGTGTGAATTCTCTGGTGCTGAATTAGGTGTGAGCCCTGGACAAAGCCTTTCCCACACTCATCACACTTAAATGGTTTTTCTCCAGTGTGTGTCCTCTGGTGCCGAATGAGCCGTGAGCTACAACCAAAGGCTTTTGCACACTTGTTGCACTTGTAAGGTTTCTCTCCAGTGTGAGTCAGCTGATGCTGGCTGAGGCGAGAGACCCACCTGAACGCCTTCCCACACTCACCACACTTGAACGGCTTCTCTGCAGCGAGGATTCTCTGAGGGGCGACAAGGCTGGGGCTTTCTGGGGCTCGTGGGGCTGGAGGCTTCTCCCCGGCGTGCATCCGCTGGTGCTGAGCGAGGGTGGAGCTCTGGCTGAAGGCCTTCCCACATTCCCGGCATGGGTAGGGCCTTTCCCCAGTGTGGGTCCGTTGGTGTCGGACCAGCTGAGACTGCTGGCTGAAAGCCTTCCCACACTCCCGGCAGCCATAGGGCCGCTCTCCCGTGTGCACCCGCTGATGGTGGATGAGGCTGGAGCTCTGACCAAAGGCTTTTCCACACTCCTCGCACCTGTACGGCTTCTCTCCAGTATGAATTCTTTGATGCTGAATAAGTTTTGAGCTCAGACGAAAGGCTTTTCCACACTCAATGCACTTGAATGGTTTCTCTCCAGTGTGGATTCTCTGGTGCTGATTAAGCTGTGAGCACAGTCTGAAGACTTTCCCACATTCCTCACATTCATATGGCTTCTCTCTATGGCAGTTACCTTGATGTTTCCCCTGTAAGCAATCAGATAACTTTTTTTGGCACTCCTGACATCTGGTAAGTTTCTTCTGTGAACTAATTCCCTGACGCAGAGCAACATCAGGGGTAGATCTGAAGCTCCTGCCACACACGTCGCATCTTCGGGACGTGCCTTCCATGGCACTGCCCTGACTCTCACTGGGCTGACAACCCAGGCCGCCGCTGCTCCCCAGCTCGCCATGACCCTGGGTGCCCCCCTTGGCAGAGGCCTTTCTCGGGGCCACAGCCCCTGTGTTCAAGCAGTTTTTCTGGAAGAGGAAGCCTGGCTTACGCTCTGACCAGACCTCAGACTCAGAGGCGTCTCCAATGCTAGGACGCAGAGAAACATCCTGTGGGGGGATCCGGACCATCTCTGCATGGGAATCTGCACTTAGAACACCAGTGTCCTCAGAGGCCTGCTCACTGTCAGTCCTAATCGTGGAATCTGGAATAAAGAGGAAGGGAAACGTTCCTTAGCCCGGTGTTCAGAGAAAGGACAGAGACGGGCGGTGTGGTACAGAGCATCCCTGGGAACTGAGCCCTACCCAGGACAGGCTGTGTGAGCCTCAATACACTCCATGCGGAAAGACGCCACAAAAAGTCGACGTCTTTAACAGTTCTCAAAGTTTTGTGTCACTTGTACTTTTTATTTCATGCATTCATTCAACTCCCGTGTACTTGGCAGAGTGCTAAGAGCCACCCTCCTTCACAGGGTTACTCAGCAGAGGGGCTCGTCCTAAGGGAAGTGGTACGAGGAAACACCCGCAAAGAAGCCAAGTGATCCCAAGAGGGTGGGACACTCAGCGCATGGCACGGCTGGGCATAGGGGGCAGAGGCGCCCAAACCCAGAGGTAGAGTGTGAGGAGGAAGAGGGATTTTAACCTGAACAGAGCGACAGGCACATACTGAGGGAGATGAGACAGAAGAGCTGCCGAGGGACAGAAGGGTGGGCCTGAGAGGGCAGGACCCCAGGCCTGAACTCTGCTTTCTCCAGCTGCTGCCAAGCCACTCCCTCCAACCTGTGCCTGACCACGTCCCACGTGGGTCTGCCCCTCAGCTTCCAGGTGGCCACACCCACTGGCCCATACTGACTTCTCCTTCCCTTGGGTTTCTGGAGGGTCCACCTACCCCTGCCTGCCCCCCATGAGGCCTTCCTGATGTCCACTTTCCTTCTGGACTCTCCAAATAAGTGTCGGTCTCTTTCCTACTCTGCAATCCCAGACAGCACCTTTGCTGAGTGAGACACCAACTTGGTGTCCATGATCACGATCAGGGTCATAACCAGCTTCATAACCAGCATCATAACCACCTGCGTAAGCAGCCCATTTCCACCCCACAGTGAAATCCAGGGGCCCAGTCACAGGGCTATTGCCAGCCCCTAACAGTGCTCACTCCAGCTACAGTGATCTGCATCTGCCAGTCAGTCCTGGGATGCGGAAGGGGTCACCGTGCACTGAGCATCTTCTATGCACGAGGTACAGTTCCTGGTCATTCCTCAATTAGTCTTCAGGACAACCCAACGAGGTCAGTAGTGGAATCGCCACCCCACAGATAAGGGGCTTGTGGCTCAGACAGGTTAAGCAACTTGGCCATCATTGCACAGCTAATGAGAGGTTCAGGAATGGACCCGGGTCCTGTTCCCCAAATGTGTGCCCTTTCAACCTCTCCATGCCCTTAAGACGCAGGGCATCTCCCGCCTGGCCTTCGCTGCACAATCATTCCACCTCAGCAAACCTGCCCTTCAACAGGGCTGGAGCAGCCATCCGGCACTGGTCTCCTCTGCCTCCTGCTGGCACACATGGGCCCTGCAGACGGCCACGAAAAAGGCGGTGGAGACGCCTGTCTGGAGAGCCAGCCATGAGCCCGGGACTCTGGTTGCACGAAAGAAATGAAACGCCACCTGGCAAAGCAGCCACAGGAGCCATGGAGGGAATGAGACACCCAGACGCCACCCACCCTGGAGTCAGCCTCCCCGGGTCCCTGTAAGTCAGTCAGCAGGCAGCCTGGGTTACATCATGAAGCTCTTGCCTCCCCACACGCCTCCCCGCTCCAGCCCCAGCCCGCTTCTGGCCTCCTGCGCGGCCCAGCATGTCGCACGCTCCCTCCTTCTGTCCCTCCAGGCCACACCACCCCTCACAAAGCACAGCCCCTCTCTTCCTGTCCCACTGACCAGTACTGGCCTCCTCTGAAACGACCCTCTCCTGACTAGACCAGCCCTCTGCGGCCAGGCCGGTCAGGATGAAACACTAACAGCACTTCTAACAGCTCAAGGCCACGTCCCTAG
This sequence comes from Equus caballus, assembly GCF_041296265.1. Taxonomy (NCBI): domain Eukaryota; kingdom Metazoa; phylum Chordata; class Mammalia; order Perissodactyla; family Equidae; genus Equus; species Equus caballus. Next base: position 98,670,851 of record NC_091692.1, read on the forward strand.
GGTGACCCAGCCCCCTAAAGCGCCTGCCTGAGAAAACGCAGGGCTGCCAGAAGGACGTCTGCTTGTCCCAGTCACACCTGAGGACAGACCGTCTCCAGACCCTCTGGAAGGTCCTAACCTCTATGCCTGCCAGGCGGGTCAGTGGACCCGGCCCTCCCCTGGCTCTCCTGAGCCGGCTCGCCCCTCATGCCCCGGGCACCTCTGGACATGGACACTGAGTCAGCTCACACAGGACTCTCCCCACCACAGCAGTTAGTACGGACTGAAACCTGTCCTCACCATTTTAACTCATGTCTGGCTGTTTATCTTGATGCCGCCCATGAGGCCTCCTGGGGACCGTGATTGAGGCCCAGGGTTCCCGTCCTCCCCTGGAGCAGGAGGGCTCTTCTGCATGAGCTCTGGGTAACCTCTGAGAACATGCACATACTGAAAGACAGAGCCTCATTCTGGAGGCGATGTTCCCCCAGAGGAGGGACGTGTGTGCCTGCTATGACCAAGCCCGCTTGCTCTGGGTACAGTGGCTGTGACTGAGGGCGGGGGCACAGCTGCAGGCCCTGCCCTCTCCCACCACTCTGCACCAGCTGGGCACAAGTCACACTGCTGGGCATGTAGTTTTTCTGACATGCTCCCCATGTCCCTCTCCGAGGCCGTTCTCCTGCCCGTGCGCTCAGGTCCACGAGCAGCTCTGGCCTCATCGCAGGGATGTTGTCTGCCACCTTGTCACCATAAAGACCGTGCGCTGCACACAAACCCACTGACCTACCTCCCTCTGCTGATTCTGGCGGGCTTCTCTGCCACAGTGCCCCCTTTCAAGTCTCCCCTACCCTGGAAATACTTAACGGGGGCTGGGTTTTAACTGGGCCAGCCTATAGCTTCACCTTCTTCCCAGGAAGGATCAGAAAAGGGCCTGAACAGGAAGGCAGGGCCTCTGATTAGGAGCCAAAGTGCTGGGGAACAGGGGTGGGAGGGGGAGGGGTCAAGGCTCCTGACATTCCTGCCCACACTTCCCTTGTCCTCCGCGCAGCGATGTGTGTGAAACAGCCTCGGAGCCTCAGTGACCTGTTTCAAGGAGAATGCCTCCAGGCCCTTGCAGGCAGGAAGTGCACTCCAGAACTGTCAGAATGCTGGGTCTCCAGGGCACGGGGGCAAGGCAGTGACTGTAGGACACTGGGGCCAGCAGGAGGAGGATTTCCTCTCTTCGGTCATGACACATGCAAACCCAGCTCCCTGACCCAACGGGGGACGTGTCTGCCAGGGAGGTCTGGACAAGGCTGGAGGCAATGGCATCTAACAGGGGCCCCGTGGGAGCCCACACTGTGAGGTGGCCGATGCCCCTGCTATGGGCTGACCGTGCTCCGGCAAGAGGTGTGCATAAGCTCCGGCCCCAGGACCTCAGGAGATGAGCTGACTGCAGACAGGATTCGCTGAGACACAGTTAGTCAAGATGAGGATGCAGTGGGGCAGGGCGGGGCCCTGACCCAACACGTTGGTGTCCTCGTGAGAGGACAGACACAGAGAGAAGGTCGTGTGATGATGGAGGAGTGGAGGGACACAGCCACAAGCCAAGGAACACCAGGGGCCCCCAGAAGCCGGAGTAGGCAGGAGGGGGCCTCCCTACAGGCTCCAGAGGGGAGACAATCCATGAGGCCTTGACCTCAGGCACATGGCCTCCAGGACCAGGAGACAGTAAGTCTCTGCTGCTTAAGCCTCCAGTTCCTGCTGCTGTTACAGCAGCCTAGGCCACTAACACAGCCTGGAGCCTGGCCTGAGAGGCTGGGGTCACCCAGCGCCCCAAGATGTTATGGAGGGAGCTGCTGGCGGGGCGTCAGGGACGGCTAATGTTTATCCGAGAGGCTGCCCAGAGCCAAGCATAGCACCTCGCTCGGATCCATGTTTGTACCTTTGCTCAGTAAGAGTATGAATAAAGTCAGAAACTGAATAAAATGTGGCTGAAAAACAAACTTCGTTTTTGTCATAACGTGAAAGTGTTTTGTGTTTGTGCTTTTCCGTAGTCCAGTCTCTCCCGAGGCAGCCCCACAGCTGGTTCTGTGCTTCCATCAGCAGGCCCACCCTGTGGCCCGTGGTGCTCCCAGGCAGCCCAGCAAGCCCGCAGGGCTGGTCCCCAGGGTCGGCCTCCAGCGTCCCACCCTCAGACCTCGCTGGGCATGGGCTCTCTGAAACCCCCTTCACCTGCGCCTGGAGGCTTCTCTGCCACATGCCTGAATCTCACCTGTCTGGGAGGTCCTTGCTGCCTCGTCCCCCTCTGCTCCCTGCAGGTCGAGGACCCATGGCTCCTGCCCCTGCTCCAGCCGGGAGATCAGCTCAGGCTTGAAGACCAGGAATCCTGCTGTGGGGATGGCAGAGAAGGAGACTGCGTTGGCATGGCTGGGAGCGCATGGCTCAGCCCCTAGTTTCTAGGAGTAAAGGGGCGAGGGCTGGGGTGTAGGCAGAGCCTCTGAAGGGAGCATCAGGGGGTGAGGGTCTGGGCAGTGTCCCTCTGTCTAGATCTGTCCAGCTCCCGAGGCTGGACAGCAGTGGATGCCTGGATGCCCAGCCTGTCCCATCTGCAGCGGCCCCAGGATGCCCAGGGGACCCTGTCACCAAAGAGGCTGCAAAGACTGCCAGCTGGAACCTGAGGATAGAGCAGCCAGGCTCTGCCAGCACTTCCCTCAGCAGAGACGCACCGTCCCCCCATGCAGAGGGCAGGGACGCTCCAAGAACTGGGGTGGTTAGGGAACAAGACAAGGGCAACAAAAATAAGCCAACAAATGAAGCGGATTTCAAACCAGAAGGTGCTGAGTCCAACCCTCACGCGGCCACCCCCAGGCTCATGAACTTGCGCAAAGCCCTAAGGGCCTTGGCAGACTGGGGAGTAGCGCAGACCTGTGGGCATCCACCTGACACCCGCCTTCCTGGGCCACCAGCCCCCATGCTGGGCAGAAGCCACATGCTCCCAGCCCGTCCATGGCCTCTGGTTGGCACTTCCCTCCAGCTTCTGGCTGTGGCGTTGGGAAGGACAGGCAGAGAGACCCGAGGTTGCAGGCCTCAGGTGCGGGCAGGAAGCAAGTGGAACGCTCATGTGGAACGTTGAGAGAAACACCCTCGGGCCAGCCATGAAGGGAGGAAGGTGCAGTCCACAGGCTGCGTGCCCAAGAAAATATGACTGGACATGAAGGTCATCACAACGGCCAGCTCAAAACCAGTAGCTACTGGAAACTAAACAGTGAATTACTGAGAAGCATCTGTATTTACTACAAGTCAAAATTTGTAGGATGCAGCTGAAGCAGTACTCAAAAGATAAAATTTTACCTTTTTAAATACATTTACCAGAAAAAAGAAATGGTAAAACACAAGTGCAGTAAATATTAAATTCAAGAAGTTGGGAAGAAAACAACACAGCAAACCCAAGTAAATAAAAAGGAAGAAAAGAGTAAAGGTGGGGCAGGATTCAACGAAATAGAGAACAGAGACCTAACATTCCCCCCACCCCCCAAAGATCAGCAAAACCAAAAGCTGGTTCTTTGAAAAGACGAATTAAAACAGTCTTGTGGCAAAACTCATCAAAACTTCGTCAATAGCGAAGACACCACCAAGAAATAAAAGAAAGAAGGGAAACAACCAGGTACAGAGCAGAGATCAAAAATGAAAAGGAGGAGCCAGAGGCATGGCTGAGTGGCTGAGTGGTTAAGCTCTCGTGCTCCACTTTGGCAGCCCAGAAGTCACGGGTTCAGATCCTGAGCGCGGACACGACACTGCTCATCACGCCATGCTGAGGCGGCGTCCCACACACCACAATTACAAGGACCCACAACTTAAAAAAAAAAAATCTCTCTCTCTCTCTCTATATATAGACACACATATATATACACACACACACAACTATGTACTGGGGGAGATGTGGGGAGAAAAAGCAGAAAAAAAGTAAAAAATAAATTTAAAAAAAAGGAAGAGTACTATAAGCAAATACATGCTAAAAAAATTCAAAGTCTAAATGAATAGCTTAATTTGTAGAAAAACCAGAAATGACAAAATTAGCACAGGAGGAAATCCACCAGCTGGATGACCATAAAACATTAAAGAAATGTGAATGCTAGTGCAGGACCCAAGGCCCAGGTGGTCTTACAGGTGAGTTCTACCAAGAACCCAGAAAAAAACAAAACTCCGTCTCTGTTCTTAATTAGATGCATCCCCTTTAAAGTCAGGAACAAAGCAAGCATGCCCACAGCAGTCCTGAGCTCCAGCCACTGCTAAAGGTCGGGACACTTGGGGCTGGGAGGGAAAATACCAAACTCTCGCTTGCAGGCCCCTCCTCCTGGAGCACACCAGAACCAGGAGGGATTCAACTAAGTTGCCAAATACAACATCAACCCTCCCAAACCAACAGCATTTCTGCACAGCCCAATAATCAGCTAAAAATACAGCCACATGGAAAAGGCACATTCACAGATCAACCCAAACCCAGACCACTCTGGAGAAAATTTCAGAGCTCTAAAAAAGGACACAGAAGGTAAGTGGAATAAATGGAGACACATTCCACCGTCTTGTATGGGAACAGTTTGCATCAGAAAGATGTCAGTCCTGTTCACAGTATCCACAAATTCAAAGCATTCCCAGTAAAAATTCCAGTGCAATTTTTAAGGAACTCAACTTATTCTAAATTTATATGAAAGAATTACCCTATTCCCCGTGAGTAGGTAAGTTAAATTTTAAAAAGAATAAAAAGAAAACAACCAAACATACAGCAGCGAGCGGGCTCGTAAGAGATGGAGGAAGAGGCCAAGGTCAAACACACAGTCACACACACAAGAAAGGCGGCTCCACAAACCCACGGGAAGGGACGGGCTGCTGGGGAAACGGACAAAACTCAAACAAAATCCTTGCTTAAATCCACACACAAATGTGGAGCTCAGACCTAAAGAGGAAATATAAACTATAAAATCCACAGGAGAAAAGGCAGGCCATCGTGAAGACACCAGAGCAGGAAAGAACTTTTAAACGAAACTTCAAAGGCACAATTCATAAGGCAAAAACTGCTGGATTTAATTACATGAAAACCTGACCTCACAAAGTTAACATGAGAGAATGGGAAAAGATACTGACAACGCACAAAACCTACGGGGAATCTGCCGTGTGGTAAGACAGACTTAAAGAGACTCTCACTTCTCTAAACTTGGGTCACACCCTCAGTCGAGGGTGGCGGTGACCGCCATCGTGCTGTGCGCACACAAACTGGGCCACAGCTACCCGGCCCGACCCTTCAGCTGAGTCACCCGCACTGTTGCGCAGCACACGCTGAGTTTCACTGCTCTCCACCCGTCTCCAAAAATACTACCCTGTGACTTGACACTGACGCAGAAGTTACTGCAGGAGCAGAAGGCCGTGGACCAAGAGCAGCGGGGCGTCCCTTTGAGATGGAGAAGCAAAGGGTTTGCTGCCAGAGCACTGACTGCAGCTCCGTCACCTGTGCGCCCGCGACTGCACACCAGGCCTGAGGAAAGAGGACGGGCACAGCGATGGGGCCGTCTGGGTTTGTCACCAAGACACACACGGAAGGAATGGCTGCCACGGGCTGGCCAAGAAAGTGTGAGCATCAGCCTCGCTGAAGAAAGCTCCAGCAACACTTAAGAAAGGCTGCGTCGGGGCCAGCCCCGTGGCCAAGTGGTTAAGTCCACACGCTCCGCTTCAACTGCCCAGGGTTTCGCTGGTTTGGATCCTGGGCGCGGACATGGCACCACTCATCAAGCCATGCTGAGGCGGCATCCCACGTGCCACAACTAGAAAGGACCCACAACTAAAATACACAACCATGCACTAGGGGGCTTTGGGGAGAAGGAAAAATTTTAAAAAATAAAATCTTTGGGGGAAAAAAAAAAACAAAGGCAGGCTGCATCACCCATGCTTTCGATGGCCCACAGCAGGCCCACAGGTCAGAATGTGGACATGGAAACCAAGCTAGAGTGATTTCACCAGAGGACATGAGGGGACGTGAGGAACACCCAAGCCCACTGACTCCATGTGGCTTTCTCTATTTCAGTGAGACATGCTAAACCACGTTTAAATGAGTCTAAGAGCGCTCACTCTTAAAAAAATAAAACAAAAAACTTAAGTGATAAGAAAAAATCGTGTTGCAGTTTAATCACCAGCATTCTACCTCTTAATGGCATGTAAAACACTGATGCATCACAATGCACTGCATTTTAGACCAGATGAAACCTAATACAAGAAAGAATAAACACCTTCAATCAACAAGGCCCAGCAACCCCAGGAGGTAACAGCCAAGGCTCTGAGCAGAGCCTTTACTGAAGAAACTCTACATCCACTGAAAAGATGCTGAGGCAGCAGTAATCAGAGAAACGCAAGCTCAAACCATGAAAGGCTCTCACCATGTGCTTGTTTGCCTGGCAACACACCAGAAAGCTGGGCCCTGCCAGGCTGGCTGGGACAGAGGGGTATAGGCCTGGTCAAGCACACTGAGAGACACCTGCTGACCACCTCGCCCCTGCCCACCCCACTCGCTGGTCCAGGGTGCTCACGTGCTGTGGGGCTGGAGACCGATGAGGCCAAACGCCCTTCCACAAAAGTGCAATACAAGGAACAGGGCACATCTTGCAAGAACACAAGCAAAAAACAGACGGACAAGAAGCTCCTCAAATGGCTGCCTCTGGTGGTGGGCAGATGAGACGGAGACTGCTGGCAGGGCAGGAGGGGTGAGGGGCGCTGAGGGCATCCACGAGGCAGTCCCTGGGGCATCGCTGCAGCCCTGGCTTTGTTATGCAACCATTTCTGAGAATCCCACAAACCACTGATTTCACTCTTATTGTCCAAGCTATTTCTGATTTGGATTCTATGTCTTAAAACAAGTTAATCTATTAGGTCAGGCACAGGAGAATTTATTAGCTCCCAGAAGTCCATCTACCCAGTGAGGACTGAGTCATGTGACATGTGCAAGGCTTAGAGCCTGCCCACCCCTCTGTGACCCCGACCCTCAAAGACTCAGAGGCCCAAGGCCACCCCTTAGCCTGGAAGGGCCTGACCACAGAGCCTCCATATTCCCAGCGTGACAGAGGCCTGGCCGGGTGGGTGCTGACCAATGATGCAGTGACCAGTGATGCAGGGGGTTCCTGAGGGGCAGTCTCACCTAGCCCGGCCACGCTGCTGTGGTTCTCCAGCATCACCTCCTTGTAGAGGGCCCTCTGGCCGGGATCCAGACACTGCCACTCCTCCCTCGAGAAGTGCACGGCCACGTCACCAAATGTCACGGCCTCCTGAAAGGACACACACCAGCAGCCCAGGGACCCCTGGGTGCCAGCCCCATTCTGGCGCCGCCTCGTGGCATCTCAGGCACGCGCACCACAGGGCTGGAGAAGACAGCCACCAGGCCCCTCTGGCTCTAAAATCAAGGGGAGGGGTAATATGCAGGAGGGGAGACCCAGACCATGGTGATCCACAGCCCGCCCCTGTGAGCCTCGGGGGCCCGTCTGGGCAGGAGTGTGTTCACGACCTTGGGGGCAGCATGCCTGGGCCTGGCAAGGGCCAGAGACAGGGAACAGGCAGGGCCCAGGGTGGGTCCCCGGAGGAGGAGGCAGGGGCCCTTCCAGGACCAGCGAGGGGATGGAGGCAGACTCCTACCATGAGGCTCGGTGGGCGGGCATCCACTTGTCCTGGCCGAGATACCTGTCAGCAGTAATGGAAGGGTCAGAGGTCACGGTGGGTGCTGGAGGCCCACATCTCTGACTCCCAGGCTAATCGAGGAGTACTGTGTTTTCCGATCCTTTACCTCCAACCCGAGATGTTCTCTGGCAGAGACATGAGGTGGGACCCAAGTGGCTACGGCACTTGAGTATCTGCCCCTCGAAGTTTTGTTCATCTTTCAGAGCGTGTGGTGTGTCACTCCACAAACAGGAAAGGGGTGGCTGCCACGTGTGGCAGGTGCTTGACTGAGCAATGGGGATGCAGCAGTGAACCACGCACAAGGCTCTGCCTTCATGAAGCAGTCTAGTGGAAGAAAGAGTTAAATAATCACACAAATAAATGCAAAATTGCAGCCGTGATAGCGCTGGAATACAAGGAACTCTGAAAGCATTTAAACCAGGAAACTCTGACTTAGTCTGATGGAGCATTCCTCCAGGAGCTAACGAAGCCAGGTGATGGAGGTGGGGATGGCACTCTAGGCAAAAGGAACAGCATGTGCAAAAGGCCTGAGGCAGAAAGGAATGGGACTGAACAAACCAGTGGGGCTGGATCACAGGCAGCAAGGTGAAGATGGTGTGACTGGAGATTGGAGTAGACAGGAGCCAGAATGATGGATTGTAGGGAAAAGAGGAGTAGATACAGAAACACTTGTCTCACCTACATAACTTTGGCCCCCACCCCAGACATCCCCCAAGAGGTCAGAATAAGTGGGCTTCCTAGGGGAGCTTTTGGCTCAGAAAGTGGCTTGTGGGCGGAAGCCGTGGGCACAGCGAGTCCGACCCAGGCAGCGGCGACCAGTGTCAGGTGGGCCCCCCACCTGGGCCTGGCCAGGAGTGCAGCTTCCAGCGCCGGACCCTGGGTCCCTGGAAGAGAAGAGCAGCCCCTGAGCAGCAGCCGGAACTCAGAGAAGGCAAACAGCCTACCCCGCCCAAGGCCCAGCCCTTTTCGCCACCGTCACTAGGTCTAGATGTGCCAGGGGCAGTAACTGAGGGACGAAAAGGCCCTGGAAGGGGGCGGTTAGCAGGAAGGAGCGTCTGCAGCCCGTGGAGCCGCCCAGACCCGGTGCGAGGCCGCGGGGGGCGCGCGGGCAGCGTGGCGGCCGGGCCCGCGGGATTCAGCCAAACGCCTCCCGCCTCCGCGGGCCACGCGGCGCGGCTCGACCACCTCCCCCGCCAGGCGCCCGCGGTCCCCCCAAGCCGCCGCGCCTTCCGCGCTTCCCACGGAGAGGCCGGGAGCGCGGGGCCCGCAGTGGCGGAGGCGGGAGGACGCGGGGGCCGGCCGCAGCCACTTTGCCCGCGGGCGAGGAGCACGTGGGCCGCCTGGCCCGAGGCTGCGCCCGCTGAGACGACTCACCCTCCCAGAGGATCGCCCAGGCTCGGAACGCGCCGCGACGCCGGAAAAGGGCGTCGGAGCCCGCGCCCGCTCCGTCCCGTAGACTTCCGGCCGTTCTGGGCCGCTCGGAGGCTCTGCCGTCTCTGTGGTTTCCAGCCCAACCTCCAGGGCGCGGGTGAAGGGGCGGGGCCAGAGTGCGAGGGACCTGACAGAACCTGGGGAGTGCGGGGCCGGAGTCAAGGGAGGGGCACTGCCGGAGCCCAAGGAAGAGGCGGGGCCGGAGTCTCGAAGGGTGTGGCTGGAGTCCAGAGAAGGGGCGGGGCCAGAGCCCTGGGGGGCGTGGCTGGAGTCTGGGAGGGTGTGGCTGGAGTCCAGAGAAGGGGCGGGGCCAGAGTCCTGGGAGGGGCGTGGCTGGAGTCCAGGGAAGGGCGGGGCCAGAGTCCTGGGAGGGGCGTGGCTGGAGTCCAGGACAGGGCGGGGCCAGAGTCCTGGGAGGGGCGTGGCTGGAGTCCAGGACAGGGCGGGGCCAGAGTCCCGGGTTGACCGTGCTCAGGCGTCCGGCGGCCCCGGAGGTCAAGGCCCGGCAAGTCAGTGAGCAGAGCAGACCTCTGAGGAAGCAGGCCGAAAGGCAGAGGGTCGCCCGGGCCGGGCCCAGCGCACCTCGGGTCACCAGTCCAAGGGCGCTGTCCCCGCAGTGGGTCTGTGCCCGGACGTCTGCAGCAGAACGCACCCGACCCAGGCAATGCCCGGCGCCGAGGGGTCCGGAAGTCGGCCAGCTGTAGCCGCCGGGCCGCGGGGCCGAGGGGAAGGAGCGGGCGGTCCGGGCCGACCACCGCAGGGCCGGGGCGCCGAAGGTGAGAGCTGAGGACGGTGTGGACCACCCAGAAGCAGAGAGGCTCAGGCGAGCGTCGTAAACGCGGACGCGGGCTGGGGTCGCTGGCTGCGGCGCGGGTTTCGGGGCAGCAGGACGGCCCAGGACCTCCCGAGACCGATGGGGTGGGCCCCTAGGCGGAGGGCGGCGCTCCCCGAGGTCAGGCCGAGGCTTCTCCTCCTGGCGCCCCCCCTCCCCAGCTTCACGCGGACCCGGGGCCATCTGTTCCGGGTGTTCCCCCAGCTCCACGCTCTGCCCTGCCCGAGAGGGCGGGCTCACCCCCCTTCCTTAGATCTCGGCAGGAGCCTCCCCTCGGCGGCCCAGCTCCTGCAGCCTCGGGGAGGTCGCTCCTGCGTCTTCGGGAGCCTCCACTTCCCGGCGGCTCCGTCCTTCTCTGCAGCAGCCGAGCCGCGTTCACACGGACAGCCCGGGGGCGGGCCGGGCCGGCAGAGCCCGCGCAGATCTCTTCGCGGGGGAGGACCCGACTGATGGACGGATCCCGGGTTTCAAATCCCGGGGTTCGGACGCAGCCAGAGTAAAATCTGGCGCAAAGCAAAGGAAGGAAGTGAGCGGAGTCAGCTCCCAGACCCCCTCCCGGGGTCCTAGAGAAGGTTAGGGTTCGGGCCTCCACACCCCAGTCCCACAATCCTCACCGAGCCTCCGGCCCACAGAGCAAACACCGTTCAGAGCCAGGGGCCTGAACGGTCCCTCACATGGTCACAGTGCCTCTTCTCTGGGCCATCCCAGCTTCCTTCCCAGCTATTTCCAGCCTAGGATTCGGATGCCAAGCTGTAAACGTTCCCAGGAAAAAAGCCCAGTTTAAAAATTACCTTCAAGGAGATGCGTTTCCAAGGGCACTTTCTGTTTCTAATGGATGGCCCAGAGCCATAATACTTTAACAAACTGGAGCAGACAGAGACCCTCCACAGGCCATCACCATCCTTGGGCACTCAGGAGTCTCACAGTGTGTTAAAATGTACCTGAGGTTTATTCTTCATGGAAATAGAACAAAGAATCCTAAAATTCATATGGGGCAACCAAAGACCCGGAATTGCTAAGGCAATGCTGAGAAAAAAGAACAAAGCTGGACGCGTCACAATCCCTGACTTCAAAATATACTACAAAGCCACAGTGATCAAAACAGCATGGTACTGGTACAAAAACAGGCACACAGATCGATGGAATAGAACTGAAAGCCCAGAAATAAAACCACACATCTATGGACAGCTACTCTTTGACAAAGGTGCCAAGAACATACAATGGAGAAAAGATAGACTCTTCAAGAAATGGTGTTGGGAAAACTGGACAACCGCACGCAAAAGAATGAAAGTAGACCATGATCTCACGCCATATGCAAAAATAAACTCAAAATGGATCAAAGACTTGAAGATAAGTCCTGAAAACATAAAACTCCTGGAAGATAATATAGGTAGTACACTCTTTGACATCAAACTTAAAAGGATCTTTTCGAATACCATGTCTTCTCAGACAAGGGAAACAAAAGAAAAAATAAACAAGTCAGGGGCGGCTCTGTGGCCAAGTGGTTGAGTTCGCAGGCTCCTCTTTGGCTGCCCAGGGTTTCGCCAGTTTGGACCCTGGGCATGGACATGGCACCTCTCATCAGGCCATGCTGAGGCAGTGTCCCATATGCCACAACTAGAAGGACTCACAACTAAAATATACAACTATGTACTGGGGGGATTTGTGGAGAAAAAGCAGAAAAAAGAAAAAGAAGATTGGCAACAGTTGTTAGCTCAGGGCTAATCTTCCTCAAAAAAATTAATTAATTTAATTAACTAATTAATTAAACAAGTGGGAGTTCATCAAACTAAAGAGCTTCTTCAAGGCAAAAGAAACTAGGATCGGGGCTGGCCCCGTGGCCGAGTGGTTAAGTTCACATGCTCTGCTGCAGGTGGCCCAGTGTTTTGTTGGTTCGAGTCCTGGGCGCGGACATGGCACCACTTATCAAACCACGCTGAGGCAGCATCCCACATGCCACAACTAGAAGGACCCACAACGAAGAATATACAACTACGTACTGGGGGGCTTTGGGGAGAAAAAGGAAAAAAAAAAAAAAGAAAAAGAAACTAGGATCAAAACAAAGAGACAACCCAATTGGGAGAAAATATTTGCAAGTCATATGTCTGAAAGGGGTGACTCTCCGTAATATATAAGGAACTCACACAACTGAACAATAAAAAAGCAAACAACCTGATCAAAAAATGGGCAGAGGATATGAACAGACATTTTTCCAAAGAAGATATACAGATGTCCAATAAACACATGAAGTGATTGTCGTGAAGGAACATATTTATAGTCTCAGGCCCCTAGAAGGAGGAGGCAGGGCACACCACCCGGCCCACCAGTGAAGCACCAGTCCAGGGCACAGCACGTAGGGCTGCGCAGGAAGCACGGGTCAGTCGGGAGGCAGAGGAAGGGGAGGGAAGGGGGTGGCCCAGAGCCTTTACTGGGGTTTCTGCAGCAAGGAATGGGCGGAGCAGCGCCGGTACACTAGGTAAGCTTAGGAGTGCATAGTTTGAATAATTTCAGCAGGCTCCAGGCTATAGGGTGTCTCTGGTTGTCTGATCCCTGGCCCTGCGGTGATTTGGGGCAGGGGAATATTGGACTGGTGTGTGAGAGTTTGACAAGGAGATGGTTGGGGGTGTGGGCTCTGAACTGGCTGGTTTGTATGGAAGCCTTGCTCTAAGGATCATTTGCCATCTCTAGGAATGCCTTTTGGATCTAGCCCTGCTCCTCCCAAAAGCTGGCGGGAGGAACCAGGAGACCCCAGGATCCTGGACAGAAGCAGATGTTCCCTGAATCCCCAGGGAAATGTTACCTGTGGAGGCCAGGGGCTGGGCATCCTGAGAGCGAAAGGAGGAGCTGGAAGTAGATGTCGAGGGGGCCTGAGGAGGTGGGTGACAGGGCCCGTGCCCAGCACAGGAAGGCATCAGCACCCCTGCTGGGCTCACTGTGGCTCCCAGCACTTCCTGAGGCCCTGTCTCCTGCTTCTAACTCCTGTCCTGTGCTGGACTTCTCCTCAGACCTGAGTCCCTGGAAGGCAGAGCCTGTGGCATTTCGGTCCTGCATCTCTCTCCTGTGCTCAACAAAGAACACATGTGCACCATAGAAGATTCTTTGAAAGACCGACTAACCTCTGGGTCAGCAAACTTATTTTTCCTTAAAGGAAAATAAAATAGGATTTCCAGAAATGAAACAGATTTCCTTCACTCATAATGAAGGCTCAAGCTTAATCAGGATGGAACCCGAATATGGAAAAATGAGGCTGAAATGGGATTCAGAGATGCATGTTTACGAAATTCACTTTACCAGATGCCATAATACTTTTGGGTTCTTTTCCAAGAGGAAAGCTGCTGCCTGTTAGTGTCCATTTGAATGCTGCAAGTTAAAAAAGCCAGGGCTCACATTCACTAGGATGGCTACTATTGGTGCTGGCCCTGTGGCCTAGTGGTTAGATTTGGAGTGCTTCACTTCAGCAGCCTGGGTTTGTGGGTTTGGATCCCATGGCATCACTCGTGAGCCATGAAGTGGCAGTGACCCACATACAAAATAGGGGAAGATTGGCACAGATGTAGCTCATGGCGAATCTTCCTCAGCCAAAAAAAAGATAGCTACTATCAAAAAAACAGAAAACAAGTGTTGGCGAGGATGTCAAGAAATCGGAACCCTTGTGCCAATGGGAATGTAAAATGGAGATTCCTCAAAAAATTAAACAAAGGATTAGCATATGACCCAGCAATCCCACTTCTGGGGATATGCCCAGAAGAACTGAAAGCGGGACCTCAAAGTGCAATTTATACACCCACATTCATAGTGGCATTATTCACAATAGCTACAAGGTGGAAGCAACCCAAGTGTCATCTATGGGTGAATGAATAAACTAATTGTGGTTTTCACATATAATGGAATATTACTCAACCTTAAAAAAGACAGAGATTCTGTCACATGCTGCAACATGGATGAACCTTGAGGGCATTATTGTAAGTGAAATAAGCCAGTCATAAGAGAACAAATACTGTATGATTCCGCTTCTGTAGGGTATCTAGAGTAGTCAAATTCATAGAGACAGAGAGTAGCATGTGGGGTTGCCAGGAGCTGGGAGAGGGGGAATGAGGAGTTATTGTTTCATGGGGACAGAGTTTCAGTTTTGCAAGATGAAAAGAGCTATGGGGCTGGATGGTGGTGATGGCTGCACAACAATACGAATATACTTAATGCCACCAAACTGCACACTTAAAAATAGTTAGGATGGGGGCCAGCCCGGTGGCGTAGCAGTTAAGTTTGTGCACTCTGCTTCCGCAGCCCAGGGTTTGCCAGTTCAGATCCAAGGCTCGGACCTACGCATTGCTCAACAAGCCACACTGTGGCAGGCATCCCACATATAAAGTAGAGGAAGATAGGCACGGGTGTTAGCTCAGGGCCAGTCTTCCTCAGCAAAAAGAGGAGCACTGGCAGCAGATGTTAGCTCAGGGCCAATGTTCCTCAAAAAAAAAAAAAAAAAAGAAAGAAAGAAAAGGAAAAAAATGGTAAATATTATGTGTATTTTACCACAATTTTGAAAAATTGGAAAAAAAAAGTCAGAGCTGAAAATCGGCTTTCTTTGTGTTTGGAAAGAGGGCATCTCTATTATATTTTACAAATATTTCAGGGATTTGCTAACCTCTTTCCAAAAGCGGAAGGAAATCCCCTTTCTGCTCATGCCAGTGAACTGAGGATCAACTCAAAGCGAAAACACAAAGGCCTGTCCTGTATGTTTGCTGCATGATTCCAGAATATTCAGTTCTGCTTCAGGAGATCAGAACAACAAACAAGGAGGGTAGATGAAATGGAAGCAGGTAGCTGGTGAGGCAGGTTCAGTGCAGATGGCAGAATCTGTGTGCTGACACAGGGAGAGAGTGGAGGTGTGAGCCAATGGAGAGGGAAGGGGCTGAGGGGACCCCAAACACATCCCCCAAACATCCACGAGGCAAATGAGCCCTGGCTTCTGGTCCTCCAACGCCTCTGAAATGCGTATAAAACCCAGAGTGGCTCCCTGCCCCGCTGGCGGGCTGGGGCCACGGCCAGTGCCTGCCTTGGCGTGTCTGAGCAACAGAAGGAGATGGCTCTGGGAGCTTTTCCTCTGCCTCACTTGCCTTCCTTGCTGGTCCTCGCAACCGCATCGCGAGGCAGGAGTGAGGAATGCCAGGGATCTGGTGTCATCCGGAAACGACCACCTTGAGCATCGCCTCTGCAGGACCTTTCTGTGGCCCTCTGACACCATTCTCTCTTTAAGTGCCAGGCTCTCCAAGGCCCTCCCTGCTCCCCTTTCATGCTCCTGTAGTGAATTAACCAAAACCTTCACCCACATCGGAGACTCTCCACAGAGCTCGATGCCCAGGGACCAGATGCTGCCTAGACTCACACCCAACACGCACCAGGCCCACCTTTCAAATGCCCTCCGGACCTCCAGGGGGCCTGGCCTTTGTCACCAGGTTTCTCGAGCCAGAGCCGTAGGGGCGGGCATGACCCCAGCCCTGCCTGTCACCAGCACTCCTCATTCCCCCTGGGCACCTTGGCCCACCTCCCTGCAGGCTGGCCTCCAGGCATCAGCAGCATCCACTGGGCACCTTGGTGGGGTGGTACCCTTCCAGCTCCCCTTGTGCCTGGCCCAGCCACTCCTGGAATCAAGGTCTCTCCGTGACCACTCTGCTCCCCTCACTGGGGCATTCAACAGACGCCAAGTTCCTACCATGTGCAGCTGCTAGATGCTCAAGGGACAATCTACGCTGTCATCTTGGGGGGAGAGTGGACCCTCAGGTGGCTTCTCAGGAGCTTCCAATGCTCAGGCCCTAGTCCTGTGATTACAGGCTTGACCTAGAGCTGTGGTATGTTCTGGAGCTGCTGGGAGGTGACCTGCACACTGGGCTGACAGGAAGGGCAGGTGTCACTCAGGTAGGCGACCTCAGGGTCTGGAGGTGGCAGAGCTCAAGAGGCTTCAGCAGTTGAAGTGATGGTCTCTGGGTTTTAGTTGTCTCCCCCCTGCATGTGCTGCTTCCCAGGAGGGATGGGAGACAGAGTTCTTGGGGAGAGACAGAGCAGCCAGCCCAAAGAGAGGCCCCAGCAGGTAACACAGGCCCTGTCCCTCACTGTCTCCTGCAGGGAAGGACTGGACACTCATGCTGAGAAGCAGAGTTCTGAGAGGGCCAACTGCAGACGCACCTGGAGGGGTGCCCCCAGCACCCGACGTGCCACCCCCATGGGGCGTGGAGCAGGGTCAGCATCCACTAGTTCTGGTTGTCCCTCCACACATGAGAGTTCAGCGCCACAGGAGCAACCGTGGACTCAGGATCTGCAAGTTGGAGCGGGACGTGGGTCTGGGTTGGGGGAGCACGGCTCAGGGGGGCCCTGTGGCCCTCAGGGCTCGTGTCCTCCAGGCTTGGGGGGCTTTCACAGTGCCCAGGATGGAAACAACCCACAGGCGTTCCACAGCTGAGCTCACAGCCCTGTTTTTTCTCAAAAGTGAGGCTATTCCTCCCACATAAGCTGATCTCAGGATGAAGCCAGACGGCCTGGGTGGAGCCCAGTTGCAGCACCCAACATACGCTCTCCACCTCAGAGGACAGTGTTGTGGTCGGCCAAGGGCTACAGCCAGGTCAGGGAATGCCCAGGCCAGACTAGGAAGGCCAGCTGGAGGTGGAGATGGAGCAGGACGGTGGGCCAGAGGGTGGGGAGGAGTGAGGTATGTGCGGAGGGAGAGTGCCTGGAGCTCTGTGGACCTGAGCTGGACCCTGTGCCTTCCTGTTCCGCTCACTGTGAAGTGGGGGGCGGAACTTGGGAGCTTCGACGGCCTGCAGGTGAGGCCTGCCAGGAGCTCGTGTCCAGGCAAGGAGAGAAGGGCTCCAACCCAGGGGCTGGTGGTGGCTGTGAAGAGACAGGGCTGGGTGGGAGAGAGGAAGGGAGCAGGGGGCTGCGGGAGCGAGGGTGACCCAGGGCAGCATGGTTTGTCCATGGTGAGGCCACCTCCATGAGCACAGGGAAGCAAACACAGGGCCCTGGGAGCAGACTTGTGGCACCGCAGGGCAGGGTAACAGGGCTCCTTGTAAGCCAGCCCTGGTCACCCCCCTGCTCTCCAGGGGCTTCCCGTGGTCTTCTCCCTGCAGGGGGCACAGGCTGGCCCCGAGTGTTGCAAGGAAATCACTCTCGAGGCCTGGGGAGACACCTCATCTGACGTCAGGCCCTGCCCCAGCCTGGGGTCTGTCTGGCTCCCTTGTGCCTTGCCTGGCCTGGGTGTGGCCCACAGAGAGCTCCTCGTTGGCCCCACGCTGTTTCAGGACCACGTGACCTTTAAGGATGTGCCCATGCACTGTACCTGCCAGGAGTGGCAGTGTCTGGGCCCCTATCAGAGGTCACACTCGACTGGGGCGTGGTGCTGGAGGAAGGGACAGGAATGCGGCCTTGCTGGGCGAGCACTCCAGACCGACCCCAGCTTCCAGAAGTCCTGAGGCTGGAGGCAGTGGGGGCTCTGCAGGTGGGGTCTTAGAGCCCCTTCTCACCCCCCAAGTGTCCTGTGGGTGGCCCCGCCTGGCCAGCTGGGTGGGAGAGTGTGCAAGACCTGGATCTGCTCTGGTCCCAGCCCTGCCCATGTGGCCGGCTGCCCTGGGTGTGCCCAGCCTGGCCGCCCCTCAGGCCTCACACTGTCTCCTTCGAGCAGGACTCCCAGCCTCCAGAGCTCAGCTGATCCCCCTACCTGAGCGAGGGGAGGCACTACAGACCCCCGCTGCGCCAGAAACAGTGGGAAAACTCAAGGGGATGAGTGAGGGCAAGTGTGCTGATTGCAGCCCCTTCCAGGCCACCACTTTGAGGACTGGGCCGGGAGGGGTGAGGAGGCAGCGAGGAGGGGGGAGGGGAGGGGCAGCAGGGCCGGCTTCAAGGAGGGTCGGGCAGGGGGCCAACACCACCAGGCCCAGCCAGAGCCAATGAGCAGTAATCCCAGGGAGTGATGGAGTGGCCCTCAGGGACGGGGATTACAAACAGCGGTGGCATGGAGCATTTACCACCATGAGATGCAGGATGGCCAGACAGCATACAAGCTGCAGGAGCCCAATTTGATGTAGTTTTGGTCTTCCTTGGCGACAGGCTGAGTCCCTCTTTCTAGACTTCTTTTCTACTTTCTTTGTCCAAGTTTCTGATTTTTAGTCATTCTTTCATCTGAGAATTAACTGAGCATTGAATATTGGTCGGCTCGTGTGAGTGTTTCTGAGAAACTGAGCCATGTGGGGATTGCCAAGCTGGCTGCAAGGTGGGGACTCTGAGACTCCATCCTCTCTTGCCCCCTGCGGGTGCTGTCCTCACCCAGGACAGCAGCTGCACCTCATCCTTTCCCTTCCACCCACCCCCTGCTTCTCACTGCCACCTCCTTTTAAACTCTCTGAAACCTAGACACCACCTCATTGGCTTCCATCTCTCAGCTCTGTAGCATGAGAATAGCTGTATCAGGCCCGCCCCGATGGCCGAGTGGTTAAGTTCAGCACGCTGTGCTTCGGTGGCCTGGGTTTGGTTCCCGGCTTGGACCTACACCACTTGTCTGTCAGTGGCCATGCTGTGGCAGTGGCTCATGTAGAAAATAGAGGAAGATTGGCAACAGACGTTAGGTCAGCGCAGATCTTCCTTAGTTAAAAAAAAAAAAAAAAGAATAGCTCTATCAGCTGTATCAATCAAAACCCTTGGCTGTGTGGCACGTTTGTCCTCAACAGTCCCAAGTGGTGAGGGTCCCCATCACTCAGCTGGCAACGTGGGAGTGCTAGGATTCCTTCCCCCGGGTCTGACTCCAAATCACTGTGCCAGCATCTGCTCCCAGGGGTTGGCCCGAGTCTCCAGATCATTCTTATTCCTCCTGCACAGGCTGCTCCCCTGGTTAAAATGCACCACCCTCGTGCAGTCCAACCACCTTTAGTTGCCTAACTTATCTTCCTGCTTTCTTCTATTTTTATTGAAGATTAGCACCTGAGCTAACATCTGTTTCCAATCTTTTTTTTTTAATTCTTCTCCTCAAAGCCCCCCAGTACATAGTTGTATATTCTAGCTGTAGGTCCTTCTGGTTGTGCTATGTGGGATGTCACCTCAGTGTGGCCTGATGAAGAGTGCCATGTCCGCACCCAGGATCTGAACTGGTGAAACCCTGGCTACCAAAGTGGAGCGTGAGAACTTAACCACTAGGCCATGGGGCCGTCCCCTCCTCTTGCTTTCTTTTCCTCTCCTTCCTCAACTTGAGGACAACTTGAGAACTTTCGGATTCACAGACATTGACGTGAAACTGCACGCTCCCTTATTACTTCAGTATTTCCTTTAATTCAGAACAGAAAAGACGGGATCTGCTCTTCCTGGTTTGGCTTGTTTTCCTCAGTGGGGACCGATGAGGAGAAGGCAGCCCTAAGGCTGAGCCTGTGCAGGGGTGGGGATGGGTCTAGAGGGAGGGACTCTGGAGCCTTCGTTTTCTCAAGCTCGGGAACATGAGCTCAGATCCCCGGTGGGGAACCTCCAGCAGCGAAGCTGGAGCCCTTCCCAGGGAGGAAGAGCGATGAAGTATGGACGCAGGACGCTGGGGAGAATGGAGATGGCCGTCATTCTTTGTCACACTCAATCTCACTGGGGGAGAAGCCCAGGAACATGGTTTGTGGGGCGGTAGTTTCTGGCACATTCACACGGAATGAAAGCTGAGAGGCTGCGTCTGTCTGCAGCAGAACCCGCAGAGCTCCTCTGGGAGGCTCCAGTTTTATGGTTTCTGTGAGGAACAGGTTCTGAAACCCATTCCTGGGATCCTGAGGAGAGAAAGGTGGGGAAGGTCACGACTGGCTGTAGCTGCACCACTGACAGGCTTGCAGGAGAATGCAGGGACAGAGCAAAGGGGCAGCCACCGTGGCCGGGGCGCCTGCTGAGACCTCCCCTGCCCAGGAGCCATCGGTACCCCAGGACCCTGTGTCAGCATGGGGAAACCCCAGAGTTCTCCTCACTCACCTTTCGCACAGAGTCGCCGATCCTCTTTAACTTGGACCTTGTAAACAGCACGGAAAACGCAGGCCTGGCAGCAGGTCCTGGTCTCCACTGTGTCGTATGCGGCAACCAGCTGGCTCTTCACCCCTGCCCAGGCAACCTGTCTCAGCTGAGGCTCCTGCGGGAATTCAGCACCGCGGACGGCGCCGGGCAACCTGGGCGGGATCCAGCAGGGAGGACACGGGCCTGGAGGGAACACGGGCCTCCGCCCGCAGAGGGCAGCAACTTGTGGCCACAGGAACGACTTTAGACTTTAGACAGCCTAAGGGACCTTTCATGTGGCATCTCGAAAACCAGACTTCCCTTTTCTTACCTCTTTGTCTGAGATCTTAGCCTGAGGGCAGTGGACAGGCCAAGGGCTAATTTTCAGACAGTTTCAGAGGCACCAGCTGCAGCCAGTGTGGCGTGGCAGGCTCCAAGTTAGTGGGAGCACAGCCGGCAGTGTGAGGAAGAACACGCTGGGCGGGAGAGCGAATGCTGCCCACTCACATTTGCTCCTCCAGGTTCACCCCTCTCCGACACCTGCCCCCGTCACCACCCAGGCCCATGTGGCCTCCTCAGTGGATTTTCATGACTGCTGGCTTCCAGCTGGGTCTGGCCAATGGGAGCCCTGGCAGGAGACTGGAGGGTGGGAAGGGAGTGAGGCCAGAACCCTGGAATCGCCTGGACACTGAAGCCTTGCAAAACCTCCAGTCCTGTGAGAGGACTAACATCTAAACCTGTAGGGACCTGGCTCTCAAGTTTATGGGACGTGCTAGCCAGCATTTACGGAAGGGCTCTGACTGCAGTGTCATGTGCATACCAAGTGGGCAGTGAGGTGACGTCCCCTCACGGGGGAACAACTGATCGCGCCAACGGCACATCCACACCACAGAGAACAAGCCAGCTCTGCTTGTGCCTGCCTGCAGGACACTGTCACCGACTCATGGGAAGGCCAAGGTGCAGAAAGTTGTGGATCAGGCAGGGTCCACCTGAGAAGCAGAACCAGCAGGAGATAAGTAGCTGCCGATTGTGAGGCTGCTAAGCAAGCGCAAAGTCCTCAGAACAGTGACTCGGGAGGGCAAGATCACCAGCTGATCCTTCTCCACAGGCAGGAGTCTCAGGGAAACTTTCTAAGCTTTTAAAGGCCTTCCAACTGACTAGGTCAGGCCCACCGAGATACTCTCTGATTAGCTTATAATCAACTATTTAGGTGCTTTAATCACATCTGCAGAATCCCTTCTCGGAATCAGCAGCACTCAAGTTGGTGTCTGCATAGTGGGGAGAAGGTGTCTGAATTACAAATGGCTGCTGCCTCCCTTCTGTCCCCATAGCCCACCTCTCCGGATCCACCTAAAGGGGATTCTGAGGGCTGTAGTTCAGCCCAGCAAGTCGACACATCAAAAGCCATCACAAACACATGCAGAATGATCCTGTCTCTAAAAACACGGACAGTTTGAATGTTTGAAATGCAGAGAGACCTGGAAGGAGCCACCCAAACTGTTCGCAGTGGTGTCTGGGGAAGGAGCAGAGGGGTTCCTACTTCCTGTTTCTCTGTTGAGGCTCCCTTGCTGTTTTACTATAAATATGTATTACTTTAGTAACTTAACCAAAACAAGGAAAATGTTCTATAAAATCTTGGGGTGGGAAAGCCTTTCTAATCTTATCAGGACAGACAGTTTTGGCCACAGGGGAAATGTATTTTTCATATTAAAAACCTCATAATCAAAAGCAAAGAAAGAACCGGGGAAAACATTTGTAACATATCACTCCCTCAATTCTGAGATGCAGTTTTCCTTCCACCTCCCCACCCCCAGAGAAAACCTGTGGTTAGTATCACAATTGAGGAAATAGAGATATTAAGGGGAAGGGATCGGAACTCAACACAGAAGTCTTACAAACCCAATAAGAACAGGTGCAAGAGCTTACAGGGAATTCACTCATGAAAAGGCCAAGAAATGAAAATAAAAACAAGAATGGCATTTTTCATAATTAATGAAATGATTAAACACAGTCCTCCCCACTCCCAGTGCCCTTGACCTGCAAAGTCGGCATCCACCCCAAAGAAGTCGTCATGGATGCGACAGAGGTGCACCGTCCGCTGTGGGGTCGGGAACAGCGAAAATGTGGGAAGGGGACAGAGATCTGACGATAAGGGAGCTGCTAAACAAGCCACAGAAAATGGCGGGTGTGCTGGGCGTCTAATCAGCAGTGGGCACAAACTCCTAAGCAAAGCCTAATCCAATTCGTAACACCAGTATCTGCACATGCATTACAAACAGACCAAGCACACACACCAAACGTCACAGCAGCCAGCCCTGGAGAGGGGCGCAAAGGGCAACTTTTTACATTTCTTTTTTATAAGTTTCTGTATTTTTGAAACGTTCTATAACAACTTTGTATTCAGAAAAAAAAAACTTGTTAATTAAAAAACACTCATTCACGGGTCAGGCCCTTACCTTGGCTCAGGGTGGTGGCCTCCTCTCTGGCACACGTTCTGTAAGACGCTGCGGAAGCCTGTCAGTATTCTCGGGGGTCCTGGGGGTGCTGGTGGTGAGGAGGGGTCGCGAAGATGGCCTCCCTCACCAGCAAGTCCTCAGTGCCTTCTCCCCAGTGAGCACCTTCTGCTGACAGGCCCAGGGACAGCAGGCCATGCCAGCCTGGCTGGGGCTCGGGAGGTGCTGCCAGCAGCCCACAGACCCTCCTTGAGCCCTGGCCTCAGTCACCACCGCCCCTCTGGCCCTGGCTCAGTTACAAACCCTCAGCCTGCCCATGACTTCCAAACGTCCCCACTCCAGGCGCTGTGTGGACTCTAGTCCCGTGCCCCTCCCGCTCCCACCAGGTGGCTGGTGCCCCTGCAAACACGGTCTGACCTTGGACAATCCTAAAAACAAACGAGCCACCAAAGAAACAAGGTATCCATTTTTTCTGATCACAAGTCAGCATTTGGAAAACAGACGAGTGCAAAAGGAAAACACCCGCCCCCCAACCCCATGTGGTTTATTGGAGCCTGTGTGTATCCAGGCAGACCTGGGTGGTTCAGATGTGCTGCTCTTGGGGCTGGCCCCGTGGCCGAGTGCTTAAGTTCGCGCGCCCCGCTACAAGCGGCCGAGTGTTTCGTTGGTTCTAATCCTAGGCGCGGACATGGCACTGCTCATCAAACCACGCTGAGGCAGCATCCCACATGCCACAACTAGAAGGACCCACAACGAAGAATATACAACTATGTACTGGGGGGCTTTGGGGAGAAAAAGGAAAAAAATAAAATCTTTATAAAAAAGAAGTGCTGGGGACCTGTTCTGGCTCCGCTTCCCTCTCTGGCCAGCCTGAGAACAGCCCCAGCCACTCCTTCTCCGTCCAAGACAAATGCCCGCTGCACAGCCAAGCGGGAGGGTGGACTGGCTCTCTGCCTGTTGTCACCTCACCGGGCTGCCCAGCGGGGCACCAGCCCGCCCTCCCCACCTTCCTGGGAGCATTCTCGGCTGTGGACTTTCTGGTGCTGGATGAGGGCGGAGAGCCGGCTGCAGGCCCTCCCACAGGCGTGGCACCTGTGGGGCCGCTCACCGCTGTGCAGCCGGTAGTGCTCGCTCAGTGTGTAGCTCCTGCGGAAGGCCGTGCCACACTCCGTACAGGCGAAGGGCTTCTCCGTGGTGTGGGTCTGCTGGTGCAGTGAGGTTGGACTTGCGGCCGAAGGCCCGGCCGCACTCCCTGCACTCAAACGGCTTCTCGCCTGTGTGCAGCCTCTGGTGCAGGAGGAGCAGGGAGTTGTGTCTGAAGGGCTTCTGGCACACCAGGCACTCGTGGAGCCTGTCCCCCGAGGGGGCCTTCTGGGCCGCGCTGAGCAGGGGGCTCTGGCACCCGCCGTCTTTGCGGGGGCTCTCCTCGCCGTGCAGCCTGTGGTGTTTGCGGAGTGAGCACCCGCGGATGAATCGCTGCCCACACTGCGGGCACATGTAAGGCCTCTCCCCGCTGTGGAGGCGCCGGTGCTCCTTGAGGGTGAACCTGCGGCCGAAGGCCTGGCCGCACTCGCAGCACTCGTAGGGCTTCTCCCCCGTGTGGAACTGCTGGTGCTGCCGGAGCTGGGAGCTGCGCCCGAAGGCCTTGCCGCACTGGCCGCACTCGTAGGGCTTCTCCTCGGCGTGGACCCGGCCGCGCGCGGCCAGCTCGGTGCTCTGCCGGAACGCCTTGCCACACTCGCCGCACCGGTAGGGCTTCTCCTCGGTGTGGATCAGCTGGTGCCGCAGGAGGATGGAGCTCTGCTTGAAGGCCTTGCCGCACTCGGTGCACTGGTAGGGCTTGGCGCCCGTGTGGACAACCTGGTGCCTGAGCAGCAGCGAGTGGTACTTGAAGGCCTTGCCGCAGGCGCACCGGTGCGCTCTCTTTCCAGCCACGGCCGCAGGGCCAGGGCAGAGCCGTCCTTCCTCCAGGGCGGCAGGGGCCGCGCCATACTCCCCTGGAGGGCCGCCTGACCCCTCCTCAGGACTGCCGTTCAGTACAGGTAAGCCGGGGTCCCCCCCGGGGCGTCGCCCCCAAACTGTGCCCAACAGTCCCGCCTGCTTAGAGGACACTCTCCTCAGGGAAGACTCCTTGATCCTAGCCTCCATCCTGGAACCTAGAAGCATGGACAGAAAACGGAAGGATGACCTGACCTCTATACTCACAAGAGGAACTTATTGATTTAAGACAGAATCTTGACGTCAAAGAACCAGGGAGGTCTGAGAACTTCTTGCAAGAAGCTTTAAGATCAAGGTTCCAGTGAGAAAGGGGCAGGAGAAGGGAGACTAAGAAGGGCTTCAGCACTGTGGGAGGCTGGCTCCGGTGGGGGGGGTTCTCAAGGAGGGAGGGGAGGGAGGGGGAGGGCACTGGCTTGTCCCAAAGGAGTGGGATGCAGGCCAGGTGCAGGGGCAGGACATGTGGGATGCCCCTGTCCTTTGCTCCCCCTCCCTCAGGGCATGCACCCACAGTCCATTCACCCAGGACATGGGGTGCTGCCTGTGCGGGCTCCAAGGATGGAGGCCACCGCTCCTCCCTTTCGGCAGCTCTGTAGCCCCCCGCTCAGCCCTGGCTCTCGAGCCATGGGGAACCAGGAGAATCAAAGCAGCTCCAGGGTCTCCCTGCTGGGTCCTCCCCACACAGCCACTGCCCACACAGACCTGGCCTGACACCTCGGGGCACTGGGATGGATGCTCACACACTCGGGTTCCTTACAGAGGTTAGTCCTGGGTGACTCTGGACCACAAGGGAGGCGTTTAGTAGGAAATTTGGCTCTGCTGTGAGAAACTAAACACACAGCCCTCCCAGTGTGTAAGCACCCAGGGGCCTGCAAGGAGCTATGCGGAGGCCGGGCCTCCGTGCGCCTCTCACTCACCTGGGCACAGGCTGGCCCTTGTCTCTCGCTTCTCAGCCACCTGCAGAATCAAGGCCCCTGGCTCCTCTCCTTGCTCCAAGAGGGAGATCAGCGCTGGTTTGGCGACAAGACAGCCTAGTGCAGGGAGAACAGCACGAGTCAGAGAGCAGGAGGGAGGACACCCAGCTGCTGGCGCCCCTCCAGCCCCCTCCCTGAACGCTGGACTTTGCCTTTGGAAAGGAACCAACTCCCCAGCATGGCTGGTGGAAGAGGCAGGTGGTCTCTGAGTCCAGCCCCAGGATGGACTGGGGAGCCTCACCCAGGGAGGCCACGTGCCCGTAGTTCTCCAGCATCACGTCCCTGTACAGCGCCCGCTGGTCCGGAGCCAGGCAACTCCACTCTATCCTTGTGAAGTACACGGCCACATCCTCGAACACAATGGCCTCCTGCAACCACAGATCCTACTGTCCACGGCTGTCTGGGCAGGAGATGAGGAGGCCATGTCAAGAACACTCAGGGGACCTGATCAGCTCTGGGCGTCAAGGCCTGTGTGTGTGGTCACTGCTGTACCCTCAGGGGCTGGCACAGAGGGAACAACTCAACACTCTCCAGGGAGGGGCAGTCCCGCTGCCATGAAGCCACAGGTGGAGTGGGAGATGACCCTGGCCTCATGCTTGTTTGTGGGCTGTCAGGGACGTGGGGAGGGGGCACCTCAGAGATGCTGGTGGCCGAGCCTCCAGCCCAGTTCTCAGCTCCCAGTCGAGGCCAAAGGCTGTGTGACCAAGGAAGGGCTGACCAGTCACACCAGGGTGGAGGCAGGCATTGGGGAAGGACAGGGACCCTGCCCTTGCCAGCCAACCCTAGTAGCTTGGGCGCAGGATGCTCCAGGCAGCCCACTTCTGCCCAAAGCCTTGGCAAGGAGTCAACAGAGCCACTGCGAGGCTGTGAAGGGAGGAGGCCAACCCTTGGCTTGCAGACTCCATCCCGTGAACTCCCTGCAGGAGTGGGAGTGACGTGGATGGGCCTGGGGCTCCCTGGGAAGGTACTCAGAGCTGAGAAGCTAAGGCTCCAAGCAGAGGCCCACCTGGGGTTCGGGCGTCGGGAGTGGCACCGCCATTCCAGGGTCTCCGCCGGGGAAGGCGCTGGGGACAGTGAGTGCTGAGTGGAAGGAGCCCAGGCCCAAGGGCCACCCACCCTCGTCCCCCCAGAAGGACCATCCAGACTCAAAAGAGACAGGAAAGGGTGAGACACGGGGCAAGAACATCTCCCCCAGAGACCTCCTTCCAAACCCAGGAGCTCAAGTGTCTGTCCACCACCTCCCTCCTGCCCCAAGAAGAAGCCGTACCAAGACCTGCTCACCCACATGGCTCCACCCCCCGACTCCTTCCAACCTTCCCATGAAGGCCTTCTGGAACGATGATATTCCGTTTAAAATGCCACCCACACCCCAGAATCTCTACCCTCAATCCTTGCTTTATTTTTCTTCACAGCACCTATGTCACCTGCCTTATGTCAACTTACTTGCTTCTTAGACAAGGCCTGCGGTCTGGTTATTCATGCTGTACCCCCAGAGGCTGGGGGAGGGCCTGGCACCCAGCATGTGCTCAGCAAGGATTTGTAGAGTAAATGAGTGGATCCATGATGTAGGTGACTCTGCAACCAGTAAGACCATGTTGTGGAAGATGAGAAAATGTTCTTACTACTTTATTATGTGAAACAAGACTATAAGCAGAAAAATAAACCTGGCAGCACATACCCCAGCACATTAACTCTAGTTTCTTCTGGGGTCATAGAATTATGGGTGCTTCTTATTTTCCTTCTTCCCGTTTTTATGATTCCTCCAAGACTTATTTACAAATGTGTGTTGCCTCTGTGGTTGGGGAAAAGTTATTTAAAATCCAATAAATACAATTTTGCTCTGGCCAGGTGTTTGCAGAGAAGGCACCAGGCCCTGGTCTCAGTGCCCCTCCCCCGACAGACACTTGAGCTCCTGGGTTTGGAAGGAGGTCTCTGGGGGATCCTCCTCTGTGGGGTTTGAGCCTCCTAAGTAGTTAACACTTTGTGAAATGACATCCCACTTAGGCATCAGTTAACAGAAAGCTTGCAGTTACGATGCCATGAGGTGACATTTGGTAGGAGAGCCCTTTTAACATGAGAGTACAATGGCTACTGAGGATGATCTGAGACGCTGGGCAGACAGCAGACTGCAAAGCACACCACTGCCAGCCGACCCCCACTGGGCTGTCTGTCCAGGGCAGTCTGAGGGCAGGACCTGCCTGGACCATTGCTGCGGCTCCTGCTGACGGATGGATCTGCCGTCCTCTTCACCCCGACAAGGCCACCAGAGCATCTCAGGGGAAGACCTAGCCCACACACCATTGCCCACTGCTGGGAGGGGAGGTCTCCATCACTGGTTCTTGTTTGCTCGTATCTGGGGAGTGCATGTCCTCAGGGAGGAGCCGCCCAGTTAGAGGGGAGAAAACCTGCTTTTACTTCTACCTCTGGAATCAGGAAATAGTCTTTAATCAGAGGAAAACAGTGCTGGGTTGAGAATGTTGGGAGGGAAAATATCAAGGGGAGGGGACTGCTAACTTAGATGGAGGATCAGGGGGTGCTTTTGGGGAAATTACATTTGATTGGGGCCTGGAGGACCAGCAGGAGTCATTTATCCCTTCAATTTAGAACAAAACTTCTGTTCCAGAGGCACCCTGCCCAGCTGCCTCTCTTGCCCGCTTGCTCCCTACACTGGAGCCAGGCCGGCCTTCTGTGCGTTAACGCAAGCCAGCCAAGGCCATTCCGGTGCAGTTCCTTTCACCTCCAAGTTTCTTCTAAGGGATTGGCAAGGCCTCTTGGCCACCAGGTTTCACTTGAGATGTTAACCCCTTGCAAAGGCCTTCCCTGAGCACCCATAGCTGCCCTGACCCCGCATCTCTCACAATCCTAACCCCTTGGTTTATTTTCTTCAAACCCCTTGTCACGATCGAAATCTATTTGCTTACTGTCTCGCCTCTACTACAACACATGCTCCGTGAGCCCAGGCCCGCGGAGAGTCCTCTGGACATGGTGCGTTCTTCCTAACTGCTCACGGAGTGCCTGCCGTCCAACCCGTGACTCAGCCGGGGCGGGAGAGAGCCGCACGAGCAAGACGGCGCCGGGCGGGCAGTCTCCGCGGGAACCGAGGCGGGGCCGCAAGGGGACCGCCGGCCAGCGCCTGCTGCTCCCAGCGGGCGCGCCGAGGGGACGGGAACCCGAACAGAACCGGCCCTCCCGCCTGCCTCGCAGCCTCGGCTCTGCGCGACCACCGGGCTCCGGGGACGCGGACGCAGGGCCCGGCCCGCACGCCTCTTGCCCAGCCTGGGGAAGGGGGCCCGGCCCCTCCGCCAACCGGAACCCCCAAAGCCAGAACCCAGGGAGAAGCGAGGGCCGGGCGGGCCGCAGCTCCAGCTGGGCCGGAGTCGGAGGATGGGCCGCAGCACCAGCTCCGCGGCCAGCCCAACTCAACCGGGGCCTCCACCCGGGACAGCACCGGGAGGAGCCCGGCGCTCCCGGCCCAGACCCGCTGTTCCGGCCCGCCCCCGCAAACGGCCGCAGCACCGCTCTAGGATGCTCGGAGAAACGCGCCTCTATGGTGCCCTCCGCCGCCTGGGTAGAGGGGCGGGGTTCTCGCGAGAGCCGCAGCGGGTTAGGGACGCGGGGCCGGGCCGGGTCCAGCCAGCCAGGTCTGAGGGTACCGGGCGTGGGCCCGAAAGCTTGGTGCCCCGTGGAGCAGATGCCTTCCCAGAGACCTCTAGAAATCCGGGGGGCGGGACAGACGTGCAGCATCATTCTAGGGAGCCCGGTTCTGAGGCAGTGCCCTCCCTTTTAATTTTTGTTTTTAAAGATTTTTCCTTTTTCTCCCCAAAGCCCCCCGAAACATAGTTGCATATTTTTTTAGTTGTGGGTCCTTCTGGTTGTGGCATGTGGGACGCCGCCTCAGCGTGGCTCGATGAGCGGTGCCATGTCCTCGCCCAGGATCCCAACAGCGAAACCCTGGGCCGCCACAGCGGAGCACGTGGACCCAGCCACTGGGCCACCGGCCGGCCCTGGTTTTGAAATAATCTTGAAACCCCCCGCAAGCCCCGAAGGTGGTAGAGAGGTCCTGGCCGTCCTTACCCGCTTCCCCGCTTTGTGAAAAGCTCCGCAGGGTGCCGAAGTCCTGCTCCAGCTGAGTCCAGGTTCCTGAGGGAGGGACGGAGTCGGCGCAGTGAGAGGAGAGGTGGGACTTGAGTCGGTGTAATCAAGTCTAACTTTACTGTGCACAAGTGTCAGTTTTTATATTTTTCAGGATTAGTACAGAAATAGCTCTACAAATATTCTCAGAGAGATAAGGAAGTAAAAGCGAGCACAAGAATATGTATTAGCATTCCATTCTATAGAGCATAAGGTTAATGATCGTCTTCTCTGCAATTAACTATTGTTTATTGTCTCTAAGCTAAAAGAGATAGGTACCTTTGATGCAGGTTCGGTGAGCCGAGGAGTCGAAAGAAAGATTTCTTAGACTCTCAAGATCTGGCAGTAGTGCTCTTTTATTTAGAGAATAGTGTGGAATAGCATGGGGACAGGGCCCATGGGCAGGCAGAGCAGCTGCTGCTGCCCCCGCTGGCATGGGGACGGGACCCATGGGCAGGCGGAGCTGGTGCGTGGGGACAGGACCCACGGGCGGTCAGAGCTCCTACTGCTGCCTGGGGACAAGACCCATGGGCAGTGAAGAGCTGTAGGCATGGGGGCAGGACCCATGGGCAGTGAAGAGCTGCTGCTGCTGCTGCAGGCATGGGGACAGGACCCATGGGCAGTCAGAGCTCCTGCTGCTGCCCTGAGTTGAGGGTTAGGGCTAATTTTATAAGGCATGGGTACGTGACTTATTTTTACTGGAAAAAGAAAAGATGATGTAAAAAGTCATTAAATGATTTCAGTGCAGATGGGGTCTGGTTATTGTATAGTCATATAACTTTAGATATGAATCTGGCCATATAGATCGGCAGGTAGGTGAGGATGCCCTGGGCTTCTCTCCCTGGGGCAGCCCTAATTCATACCATAAAAAAAAATCCACTGGGTCATATAGTTTGGCATGTAGGCCAGGTCACCTTGGGCTTCTCTAGCTTGGGCAGCCTTAATCCACATCACCTTGACATCTGTTGTAATTCATGGTAAAGTTAAATCAAAGAGAGAAGGTCCAGACCTCTGGACAGGACAGCATTCCGTCTGTTTACGTCCTGGGGGAGCCACCCCTGCCTCCCTCAATCATCCACGCCATTAGTGTAGATGGTTAATGGGAACAAAAGGCAACTCCTGGGTATCTTATCCCCAGGGCCAAGTGCGTTCTCAGGGGGTAGTTAAGATTCTTTACATTCCCGCGTCCCTTAGGGGGTGAAAGCATTCCTTTGCCTTTCAGGAGGTAGGGCTAATTGTCCCTTGAGCACACTGCCCAGAGAAAATATCATTTTGCTAGTAAGGTATCAGGCTGAAAAGCTAAGTTAAACTATATATCTTCAAGAATAAAAAGCAGAAACAAGTATAGTCATAACCTTGATAGAAAGCATGCATACATTTCAGAAAATATCAGGGGTGTCGGCCGGCCATTCTTCACGGAGGGGCATCCCTGCGCCCCTTGGCCCTTCTCAGCCCGGACCCTGTCAGACGGCTGTATAGGCGTCGGTAACAGGGCTCCTGGCAGCACAGTCCTGTCTGTCCGCCTTTTCTGAGACGCACAAGACATGCTTCACATTGTGACCCAGCGCATGCGTTCCTCTATATTTATGGATACATTAATAAAAAAGCCCTTACAAAACCGTTTACTCTTATGATATGCCGCGCAATCTCAAATATTTTTCTTTAAATGTTTTCTCATTTAAAAAAGTGCAAAGGCAGGGACTAAACCTTTTTGAAGACAGGGAACACATATTAAGCTGAAATCTACTAGGCCACAAAAGCAGCATCTACATTGCAGGGAAGCATCAGCATACAAACTACATTATCTAAAAATAAAACATTAAATTTAGATATGGTTAGTTTAAAGAAATATTCTATGTTTGTAAACTAGCAACCTAGTAAATAACTCAGGATAAAGAGAAAATAATATAGAACACTACAACATACATAGAATTGAAAGAGAATGAAAGCACTTTGCAGGATACTTAGAGGGAAATTAACATATATCATATATATAATATGCATATATATATATAAAACCTTTCAGCACATATATTCAACTACTGCAAACATGCATGAAAGAACCAATTGTTTTTGTTGCGTTAAATTTTGTTCTGTTTGTCTCAAGATGCATATTTTCTTTCACTTTTATTTGGGATATATCTATATACCCATACATGATATATGATACATGATATATATTATATATATATGAATTTCTGTTTACTCCAATTTTACCCCAAATATTAGCTGGGCTCCCCTTTTCTTCCTTGGAGATAAAGGCTTGGACCGCATCCCTTCCACGGCTTTTGGAGGTCTGAAGACCTCCCAGGAATTTTTATCAGTTCGCATGCACACTTTTAAAAAAGTTTTTAGAAGTAGAATACACAGAAAGGAATTACAAATACCTTCAGCATACAGCAGAGGAATCCTCACACCCTGAATGCCTGTGAAACGAGCACCCTGTCGACAAGCTGACTGTGCCCAGGACCTTGAAGCCTCCTGGGGCTCCCTTCTGGTCACTTTCTCAGACCGCCTCTCCTGTCTGCGCCTGAGTGTGGCCACTCTGTGACTTCTACAGCCCTGGTGACTTTGTGTGTTCACTCATTTAACCCTCACAGTAACCCTATGAAATAGTATTACTCTTCCCATATTAAAGATGATGAGAGCATAGTGTTCTGTTATTTGCCTGAGGGCAGCTCATGCTGGGGGTGAGGAGCCAAGCAGAACAAGACAGAAGAGGGTTATGGTTATGTGCGTTTACACCAAATTACTCCTGTGTGTATGTGACAAGAAACGTTTAAAGAACAACTTTAAAAGGAAAAGCAAATCATTTCTAAGTAAGTTTGAAATGCAGGGAAGAGGTGACCTTGGGTGGCAGGAGAGAGAGGGTGCCCCAGCTGACCAGCATAGGCAAAAGCACTTTGTGGAGGGGGGCATTTGGGGGCAGAGGCAGATGAGCCCCTCTCAAAGGCCAGAGAACCCCATCCCCAGTGTGGCTGCCCCCACCCAGAGTGACCACCATCCTTGGGTCACCCCGTTCTGCACAGCCCGTTTTATGCCAGGCTTAGTGGCCTCATGTGTAGGATGACATTTAGGCCAGCAAGATGAAGCTGAGTAACAGGTCTCTGGACTGTGGGGAGATGCCAGCCAGGACGCCTGTCTCTGCAAGGACAGACGCACAGAGCACGAGGCAGAGGCATGATAAAAATCGGGTGGGTGTATGCACCTCCCGGAGCCCCAGCACTGGCTGTCCTCCCTTGAGTCCACACCTGCCACCTCCAGGAGGGCCTCAGGGAAGAGCCCCCGTGAACAAGCCCCCCAGAGCAGCACTTCTCAAGGCTTCCTTTGGCCCAGGGTCCCCAGTGGGAGCTCACAGTTGCCAGACACCCCCTGGGGCTCCTGGGCGCACACGGGTGCCTGTCTCACTGCAGACTGTGGGCCTGACCATCTCTGTGGCAAGGCCCTGGACCCACATCTTGCAGTAGGCCTGGTCAGCCTCCTGGCTGCATCCAGCTCAGGGGCAGAGGGGGAGTTGGGGGCTCTGATCTCCCATACGCCATTCCAGGGACCTGTGGGACCTTCTCAAGGACCCCACAGCCCAAGTGTCCAAGCACTGTCCCCACCTCCGTCCCACTCTCCTTCTGCCCTTCTGGTCCTCTGGGTCTATCCCAGGCTGACCCCAGAACACCTTACTCTGTCCCAAGGAGGCCCAGGTATCCCTCAGCCTCTGGCCCTGCTGTGGGCTGTGCTGCCTCCTGATCCCCTATCCCTGCCAACCCCCAGCTCTGTTGCCTCTCATGGGGCCTCATGCACCAGCCCCTTCTGCTCCCCAGTGGCTTCAGCACATGGCCACATGCCCCAGCCCGCTCCTGTCACCTTCTCATGGTGTCATTCTTGCCTCTGCTCCTGCAAGGCTTACCTGACTGCACTGGTGCTAGCAAACATACCACCCCAGAGTCCATGGGGCAAGCCTCTCCACCCACTGGGACCCCTGCCCTCACTCCCTCCCTACCTTGTTGGCTCTCCCTCCACCGCCTCACCTGCACACTCAGGACTCTCCCGTCCCCGCCTGCTGACAGTTCTCACTCAGATATGGGTCCTACTTCCTTTTCTGCTAACTCCAGGGACCCTCCCCTGCAGGACCCTTCCCACTCCTCACGGGCTCACTCCAGGAAGCCCCCTATCTGAAGCACGGGGCCCTGAAGGAAACTTGCACTTCATCTCCAGCTCAGAACCCCCTCCCCACAAGCTGCTCACTTTCTCAGCTCCAACCCCACCCACCTCCTCCCGACAGGGTTCTGGGCAGGGTTTCTCATCCAGTCTCCTTGTCCTAGTTCTCTCAGCGTGTGACCTCGTCCATCCCCTCCTTCTTCCCGGTCCCTAGGACCCCCAGCTTTGCTTTCCTCATTTCGCAGGCTGGCTTCCCCTCCTCCGTCTGCCTGCAGAGAGCATGGTATAGCAGGGCAGGGGGGCAGTTCTCCTCCTACCTGGGGGCTCACCCATCCCAATGAGACTCCAGGACCTCTGCTGTCGCCCAGTCTGTCCGCGGCTCCGACGGCAAACCCACGGACGACCACGCCCCGCCTCGGTCCCTCGAGGCAAAGACCAAGATCCCCCTGGCTCTCTCCCCAATACCCACATCCAGGTACGGCCGCTCTGACCCCTCCGAGGACGCACGAGGGCACAAAGCCCACGTCCTCCGAGCGAGAGTCAGACATTTGCTATCTGTTCTCCAGACCCTCCTCTTCTCACTCCATAAACCACCATGTTACCTGAATTGGCCCAGGCTTCCCTTGAGTGGGCTCTCACCCTGGGAGGAGGCCCTCACTCTACCCCTCCAAAGGGGCTCTAGGCCTCCAAGGGGGCCCTCACCCCACAGGGGGTCCCTCTACTTCTCCAAAGGGATGCACACGCTACTCCTCCAAGGGGGCCCTCACTCTAGCCCTGCAAGGGGACCCTTACTTTAGCCCTCAGCGGGCCCTTGTTCTCCAAGGGGAGCCCCGCTGTAGCCCTCCGAGGAGACCCTCGGTCTAACCCTCCTAGGGGGCCGCCACCCGAGCCCTAAGAGGACTCTCACTGTACCCCTACAAGGGGTCCTCGCCCTACAGTGGGGCTCTCACCAGGCTAAAACGGGTGCTCCCAACCCCGGGCTCAGTCGGGGGCCGCGCGATCCTGGACAAGTCACTCAACCTCTAGGAGCCTCCTAGCCCGCTCGGTGGGGCACCCCCAGCTCCCAAGAGGCGACTGTGACGGCTGGGCGCACCTTAACCCTCCTCCCGTGGCTCGCCCACACCACGGACCCGAGACGGAAGAGGCGCCTCCAGGACAGACTAAAGGACCGTTGGCGCAGCTGACCCAGCCTCCGTCACCCCGTGCGCCTGCGCAGAGACCCCGGCCGCGGTGGAGCGGCTACGGGCACCCGCTGTGAGGACTACAGGTCCCGGCGTGCAGTGCGCTCGCGCCCGCGTCGCTTGCCCGGAAGGTCGAGGGGCTCTCGGCCCCGCCCCGGAAGATAAGGCGAGTCGCGGGAGTCCTGTTTCCTCTTTCAGCCGCGCTCGGCAGCAGGTAGGATGTTTTTGTGGCGCGGCGGCCCTGGACCCATCCGCTGCCATCCGGCTCCATCCGCCACC
The DNA here is from genome assembly GCF_041296265.1 of Equus caballus. Taxonomy (NCBI): domain Eukaryota; kingdom Metazoa; phylum Chordata; class Mammalia; order Perissodactyla; family Equidae; genus Equus; species Equus caballus. The sequence continues at coordinate 98,705,943 of NC_091692.1, forward strand.
TTGGGGCCCACGTTAGACCCAGCCGACACCCGAGAGGGCGCATGGCCGTGGATGGGGTCGCGGAGGGGGCTGGGGGCTGGAGGGAGGAGCCGGGGTGGCGGGGGCCCCCACCCTCGGGGTGGCCGGGCGCCTGAGCCGGCCGGTCGCTGACCGTGAGCCGCCTGCAGATCGCCGCCATGGGCCGCGTGATCCGGGGGCAGAGGAAGGGCGCCGGCTCCGTGTTCCGCGCGCACGTGAAACACCGCAAGGGCCCCGCGCGCCTGCGCGCCGTGGACTTCGCCGAGCGGCACGGCTACATCAAGGGCATCGTGAAGGTGCGGGCGCCTGCTGGGCGGGGGTCGGAGGAGCGCGGGGCGCAGGCCGGGACCCACGCTCACGCCCCCTCGGCCCGCAGGACATCATCCACGACCCGGGCCGCGGCGCGCCTCTCGCCAAGGTGGTCTTCCGGGACCCGTACCGGTTTAAGAAGCGGACGGAGCTGTTCATCGCCGCTGAGGGCATCCACACCGGCCAGTTCGTGTACTGTGGCAAGAAGGGTGAGCCTCGCGCCGCGGCGGGGGGCGCCTGAAGAGGCTCACCTGGTGAGGCTTGCGTGGCCGGAGAGGTGGAGGAGCGGCTGGACGTTGATGCTGCGCGGGCCGTTATGGGGGGCTGCCGAGGGTGGGTGGGTTTGCTTTGCATTTGGGTAGTGGGGGTCAAGATAGGCGGCCTCGCTGTGCTGACTGCCGCGTGCTGCTTCGCCTTGCAGCCCAGCTCAACATCGGAAACGTGCTCCCGGTGGGCACTATGCCCGAGGGCACCATCGTGTGCTGTCTGGAGGAGAAGCCTGGTGACCGGGGCAAGCTGGCCCGAGCCTCCGGGAACTACGCCACCGTCATCTCCCACAACCCCGAGACCAAGAAGACGCGAGTGAAGCTGCCCTCGGGCTCCAAGAAGGTCATCTCTTCGGCCAACAGAGCTGTGGTCGGTGAGTGGCAGGTGGCAGTCGAATGCTGGGGGCTGCCTGTTAACAGCCAGCAGCTAGACCCTGGCCCCCAACTGCCTGTCCACTGATGCGTGGGCTCTGAGTTCCAGCACCTGTGTAGTCTCTGAGTTAGAGAATCTGCAGAGCGGCCACCCTAGTGCCTCCCTCCCCGCTGGTCAGAAGTTGACTGAGGCTGGACTGAGCCAGCTGGGGCTTCTCAGGCAGACTGGTCTGCACTGTGGGGTAACTCGGATACAGGTGATTCCTGCTTTTGCCCAGTTGGCTAGTAATATCTTAAAAAAATGTGATTCCTGAAAACCACTCACTAAGTGTGTTGAAGGATTTGAACCCAGCTTTGTTGATTTTGCTGTTTGATAGCATTCTTGAATCCCCGTGGCAATCTCAGTCCTGCATGGGGGAGACTTTTGAGGGTAGAGTCGTAGAATATACAGAACTGTGGCTGAGATGTAGCAGACTGTCAGCCATCCTCTTGGAGGGTGTTCAGAGGTTGAGGGACCTCCCAGTGTCAGATGGTCGAGCAGGGAAGGGCTTCTCTGAAGAACCAGGGGTTGAGATAGGCATTCCAGATGCTTGCTAGAGGCCTGCCTTGGCTGCACCGCGGAGCCTGAAGAAACTTGCCGTAAGCTGACAGTTTCCTTGGTGGTACAGTTGCAAGGCGGTACTGAAGTTCCTGGGAGCCGCGTGATGCTGTATGACAGTACAGAGAGGGTAATTAGGATAGGGGATGGGGCCCTGGCAAGGACCCAGCAGGGGCTGTTCTGCCTGATGGGAGGGTTCTGCAGTGCTGGGCAGGGTGTGATTCACCTCCCTGAGGTACCCGATCTCCCCAATAGGTGTGGTGGCTGGAGGTGGCCGCATTGACAAACCCATCCTCAAGGCTGGCCGTGCCTACCACAAATATAAGGCAAAGAGGAACTGCTGGCCGCGTGTGCGGGGTGTGGCCATGAACGTAAGTAGCCAAGAAACAGGCAGTGGGGTATTCAGGGTACAGGGGCCATGAGGCTGGGGGGACAGGTTCTTTCCTGGAGTGTTCCTCGCTGGTAGGGGATCTGTAGTGAGGCTCTGGGCAGTGGTTTGTAGGCAGAGGCTGGTTGGTTGTGCCCTTCCCCAAGCTCTCCTGAGGTAGGTTGGGGCCTCCCTGATGTGACACCGTCTGCTTCTGCCTGCAGCCCGTGGAGCATCCCTTTGGAGGTGGCAACCACCAGCACATCGGCAAACCCTCCACCATCCGCAGAGATGCCCCTGCTGGTCGCAAAGTGGGTCTCATCGCTGCCCGCCGGACCGGGCGTCTCCGGGGAACTAAGACTGTGCAGGAGAAAGAGAACTAGTGTTGGGGGCTCAATAAAGTTGGTCCTTCCTCCACTGAGCTGTGTTTGCCTGTGGTCTCAGAGGGTGGGATTCCTAATGGGCCAACTGCTACAGAGCCCCTGGTATAGGGAGCAGGGACATCGGGAGATGTACCAGTGAACAGTGGGAGCTCCGGAGAGAGCAGGTGGGCGTGCCGGTGGTTTCACATCTTACCTCTGGAACCTCTCACCACCCTGCCTATGGAGCAGAGAAGCCCACCCCTGAGGAATGGAGCCACCATACTTGCATTCGTTAACTTGGCTTGAGCACTTGGAGAATTTAGGTGAGAGTGGATGTTGGACTCCTAAAGCCACAGTTTGGGAGGCAAAGAAGGTGTGCTGCAGTGGGAGGGCCAGGACCGAGCCAGGCTGAGTTCTCAGCACAAATGGGGTCTGTGGCCCACAGCACTTTACTGCAAACTTTGTGACAAGTTGTTGAAAGTTGATAGGATCAGGGCAGACTTGGCACTAAGGTGCGAGTGGAGGCCCCCAATGACTTAGGACCAGAATGTTCTCTTCCCAGAGGCCAGCCAGAGCCCCAGGCCCTAGTGGTTCCCCTCGTGAGCCAACAGGAAAGTGGAGTTGTAGGTGACTGCCTTTGACTGCTCGTGTGGCAGGCAGTTTGGGGACAGTAGGATTGGGTGGCTTGGTGAGGTGAGATGGTCCCTGAGGCTGCCGGTGGAGATGCACTGGCCAGAGAGTCTTCCTGACTTCCCTGAGTTGGATGCATGAGGACTGGTCACTTGAGGGGTGTTTGGAGAGGCTGAACCAGTGTGTTTCCTGGCTAACAAGGTGGCACTTTGCTTTTATGGTCCGGGTCTTTACTGTGAGCTTCACTCCTCGTTCTCCATCTTACCTTCCTGGGCCCCACCTACCCTTGGCCACCCAGCATACCTAGGCAGTGACTCCAGCACGGCTAGGACCTGGATCCTGGGTAGAGAAGACAGGGCAGTGTTTAGTCCTGAAGGCAAGAGCACTGGGTGTGGTGGCCTGGACTGTAACTTGCCGCTGCTTTTACTGCTTGCTTCTCTGTGATGTGGCCTGGGGCCTTGGCCAAACGCGTGACCATCAGGGAGGGTTTGTTCCAGGAGCAGTCAGGCTCCCGAGGAGTCTCATTCTGAGTGGATACTGGGCCCTTTGTACAGGAGTTAGGGCAGCGAGTTAAACTCTGAAATGGGCTTTGACCAGTAAGTATCCTCTTCACTCAACGTTCTGGGTGATCAGGTGGCCCTGAGGAAGGCTGTGCTTTTGTGTAAAGGAAAGTCGGATCTTGGTTGTAGTGCCTTTAGCGCCTCACTAGGAAGAGACAACTAAAAATTACTGTAATCTGTTAGCATCCGAAATCCGTGCTGAGGCCTCGAGGTCATGGTTGTGGCCTGCCACCTGGTGGCAGTGTCCCGGATTTACGGCGTTGCATTTAATGGTCCTCGAGGAGGCCGGCCACCGAGATGTGGAGTTCGTTTCCCAGAGCGGCCCAAGGGCGCCTCCTCCCAAGGCGCGGGGCTTTACGTCACTTCCTGCTGGGTTTCCATTGGCGGGGCTGATTGGGTAGGCGGGGCCTGGTCGCGCGGCAGTTCCTCTGCGGCGCTGAGGTGAGTGTGGGTCCGTTAGGGGCGGGCGCGGACGTTCCCTTCGCGACTGCCGCAAGGCTCGGGGTCGGGGCCGCCCCAGGTCAGCGACGCCTCCCGTGCCGGGGCCTCCCTGCCTGACTCCCCTTCCAGGGCGCCTCACGAGGCTGCTTCTGCGTCCCTTCTCCCCGGGACCCCGCCCCGCGCCGGCGCGCCCTCCACGGACTGACGGCCCCTCGGGGTTCGCCCCGCCCCGGCCCCGCACGCCGGCCCGCTCGGAGCTGTCTGTCCCTAACCCCACCCCGGCCCCGCAGACCGGCCCACCCCGCGCACGCTCGGAGCTGTCTGTCCCTAACCCCGCCCCGGCCCAGCCCGGCCCCGCGTGCTCTGGGCTGTCTGTCCCGCGCCCGCGCCCCCGCCCCGCGCACGCTCGGGGCTGTCTGTCCCTAACCCCACCCCGGCCCAGCCCGGCCCCGCGGGCTCGGGGCTGTCTGGCCCGCTCCCCCGCCCCGCGCATGCTCGGGGCTGTCTGTCCCTCTCCCGCCCCGCCGCTCCCCGTCTCCCGCCGCTTCCCCCGCCCCGGCTCCCGGCGGGGCTGTTGATGCCCGCACACTCTCTTCCCCTGACGCCCCTCTGAGCCCTCCCCGCGCCCCGCCGAGCTGCCCACCTTCCTCCCCGTGCCTCTGCTCCCGGCGCTCCGGGGCCTCCTCCCTGCAGCCGCAGTTTGGTTTCTCTTCGCACGGGCCTTTATTCAAGGTCGGAAACCTTTTCATTTCTCCTACGGTTTTGTGCTTTTAGTGTATGTTAGAAAACAAAACAAAACAAACCCTTTTAAGGAAAGTTTAAAATGGAAGGAAATACAGTGAATGGATTAGCAAACACTGGTGACTGGGCTTGCCAGTTCCTTTGTTGCCACAGTTGTTTCAAGCCTTTTTTTTTTTTTTTAAAGATTTTATTTCTCCCCAAAGCCCCCGGGTACATAGTTGTATATTCCTCATTGTGGGTCCTTCTAGTTGTGGCATGTGGGACGCTGCCTCAGCGTGGTTTGATGAGCCGTGCCGTGTCCGCGCCCGGGATTCGAACCAACCAAACACTGGGCCGCCTGCAGCGGAGCGCGTGAACTTAACCACTCGGCCACGGGGCCAGCCCCAAGCCTCTTTTTTTTTTTTTTTTTTTTTAATAAATTTAAGAAAACTGTTGAGGGAGATTACTTTTAGACCCAGAGTCCTAGTCCCGTTCGCTTCGTTAGGTAACCCCTGTTTTGAACAGTATTCTTTCAACAGTTTTGTTTTTAGCTTTACTGAGATACAATTGACACGGGAATTGTATACATTTAAGGTGTACAACCTGATGTTTTAAACGTGTACTTTGTAAATGAAATAATCACCACGTTCAACCTGACGTGTCCATCGCCTCACAAAGATACCGTTTTCTTTGTTTTTTTTCTTTTTTGGTGAGAACACTTAAGACCTACCCTCTTAGCAAATTTCAAAGTGTACAATACAGTGTCGTTAACTGCAGTCAGGATGCTGTACCTCAGGTTTCCAGACCTTACTCATCTGGCATAACTGAAAGTTTGTATTTTGACTAGCAGCTGTCCCTTTTCCCCAACCCCACACCCTGGCAACCACCATTCTACTCTCTGCTCCCGTGCGTTGGACTATGTACACACAGATGAGATGGTCAGTATTCGTCTTTGTCTGGCTATTTCACTTAGCGTAATGCTCTCCAGGTTCATCCATGTTGTTGCAAATGGCAAGATTTCCTTCTTTGTTATAGCTGAGTCATATTCCATTGTATATGTCTATATGCCACATCTTCTTTATCCATTTATCCATGGATGGACGCTTAGGTTGCTTCCGTGTCTTGGCTATCATGAATGATGCTGCAGTGAACATGGGAGTGCAGATATCTCTCTGAGTGATCCAGATTTCATTTATTTTGAATAAATACCCAGAACTTGGGTTGCTGGATCATAGGGTAGTTCTAGTCTTAATTTTTTGAGGAAGCTCCATACTGTTTTCCACAGTGGCTGCGCCAGTTTACACCCTCACCACCAGTGCACAAGGGTTCCGTTTTCTCCACATCCTCACCAGCACCTGTTAGCTTTTGCATCTTGATAACAGCTGTTCCAGCAAGTGTGAGGTGACAGCTCACTGTGGTTTTGATTTTTATTTCCCTGATGATTAGTGATGCTGAGCGTCTTTCCATGTGCCCATCTGTATGTCTTCTTGGAGAAATACCTATTCAGGTTCTTTGCCCAGTTTTGAATCACATTATTTGGTTTCTTTGGTGTTGAGTTGTGTGAGTTCCTTGTATTTTTGGATCTTAACGCCTTATCAGACATATGTTTGCAAGTATATTCTTCCATTCTTTAGGCGCATTTTCACTCTGTTGATTATTTTGCTGTCAGCACATTTTCTTCTACACACCTAGTAGTGTTTCTGTATTTTAAAATCTACGTACGTATGGTACTATTGACATTCTACACTTAACAGCCTTACTCAACCTTGCAGCTTTGTGCTGTGTCTCCGTGACAGTGATGTGGTTCATTCCTTTCAAACACTGTGACCTTGCCTGTTCCTTGATGGATATTGAGGCCGTTCCCTTTTCTCTTGTACACAGGCGTGCGGTAATGTTCTTGTGTGTCTTTATGTGTGCATTAGCCAGAGTTGCTGTAGGGCACATACCTAGAGTTAGGTTCCTGACTGAGGGGTTTGCAGGGTTTCAGCTTTACCAGTGTTTCCAGAGTGATGGTACTAACTTACAGTCCTGTGGGACTCAGAGTCTCCATGTTTCCTTGTGTCTTCAACATTGCATATTGTGAAGAATTTTATATTTTCCCCAGTTTATGGGGAAAGAAGTCTTCTTTTAATTTGCCTCTACCTAATTCTTAATAATGTTGAAAATCTTTCAGCTATTTATTGGGCAGCTTGATTTCTTTATCTGTGATTTACCAGGTCACATCCTGTGTTCATTGTTTTTTCAATAGAATGGTCTTTTCCTTTTTGTATTTTTTAATATATTCTGTATATTTGTCTTTTGTTATATACATTTGCAAATAGCTTCTTTTACTCTGCAGGTCATCTTTTAATTTTGTAGGGTCTTGTACAGAAGATTTTTTTTGATGGAGTAAAAGTAAACAACTTTTCCTTTTTGGACTGTGTTTTTTGCATATTATTTCCTTATATTAGCTATCAGCATTTTTTAAGAACATTTAGGTCTTCAACCCACCTGAAATATATTTTTGTGTGCCAAAGAAGGCAGGGTTCTAATTTTATTTTCCTGTGGAAAATCAGTTGTGCCAGCACAATTTGTTGAATAGCCCATTGCTGCATTGCGGCTGTGTCCTTCGCATGTGCCTGGATCTATTGCAGTATCTTCTCTCCTATGCTCGGACCTCACTTTTGTTGCTAGAACCCAACAATAATCCTTGATGTCTAGTAGGGCAGGCCCTCCTGTCCTTCATTCTTTTTTGGCATTGCCTTGGTTGATCCTGGATCGTTAATCTTGTGATATTTAGAGTCATTTTGGTCAGATTTCATGATATCCTTTTGCAGTTTTGATTGCCCAGGATTAATAGATCGATTTGGGGAGAACTGACATTTTTATGATATTGAGTTCTCTTATTTATGAACATTGACTGCTTCTCCATATGCTTTTTTTTTAATGCCTTTCAATAAAATTTTATCATTTTTTGTTAGACTTCTTCTAAGGTGCCGTACAGTTGTTGCAGCTGTTGTGAATGCCAGCTTCTGGTTGCTGATTGCTAGTATATAGGAGTGGTATTGATTAGTCTGTATTAACCTTGTATATGGCAATCCTGGGGAACTCTGATCATCCGAACAGTGAGTTGAGACTCTTGGATTTTCTATGTTGATGATCTTATCATTCTCAAATAATGGCCGTTTCGGCTATTCTCTTCCAGTCCTTATGGCTTGTGTTTTTTTTCTGTGACTGCTGCATGGGCTAGGATCTTTGGTAGATGTTGGATAGCAGCAGGGGAGGGAGCAGCCTTGTCTCTGACTCCTGTGAGTGCCTCTGCTGTGTTATCTTAGTACTGTTATGGAAACAGACTGGAGTGCTGGGAACCCCAGGGTCCTGGACCACACTGAGAACCACTGCTGTGTGTGTGGCATTAGCATTGTGTCCCCGTTTTTGTTCTTAATAGTATTTCATTTTCCATCTCTTCCTGCCCGGCTTGGACCTGCCAGATGTTTATGTATTTTATTAGCATTTTCAAAGAACAGGTGTTGAGATTGTTTTATGTTTCTTTAAGTCGTGTTTTCTTTATTTTCTTTCATCATCTTTCCTGGAATTACTTTCTCATTCTGTCTGATTTCTTCTTGAATGCTTAGATCATTTATTTCAGTCTCTCTTGTGTTAAAATAAGTACATTCAGAAGCACATTTTCCCCTAGGTAGACTTTGTTTCCATTTCTGCCTTGGTTTCTGCTTCTATGTTTTTCTTGGAGGGGTTATTTTTTTCTATCATATATTTCTACTAAAACAACAATATGGTCAGAGAATGTTTTGCCGAATGATATCAGCCTTTGGAATTTGTTGAAACTTTCTTTGTTGCCTAGTATGTGATGTTTTTTATAATATTCAGTGTACATCTTGAAAAAATGTGTATTGTCTGTGTTTTAAGTAAATATTCTCTACTTGATCCACTCGTTTCTGAGGGAAGTGTGTTAAAACCTCTCATCCCAGGGGAGGGTTTGCCAGTCCCTCTTTGCTGCTTCAGTTGGCTTTAGCTTTCTGCATTTCAAGAGTTTGTTGGTAGATACGCACATACTTGTAATTACAGCTTTGTGGTGGATTTTTCCTTTTATTAATATGTGGTGTCCATTTTTGTTCCTATTAATGACTTTTTACTTTCAGTTCTGTTTTCATTGGTATAAGTATCACTAAACACATGCAGCAATGCATATTAAGCTCACAGACACTACAGCGAGGGGAAGAAGCCGGCACGGAGCAGTGTAGACGGCAGAGGCCCTCTAGTAAAGTTCCCCAGAGGCACAGCGGATCTGTGGTGGTGGAGGTCAGGAGAGAGGCTCCCCTCAGTAGCTCAGGAGGGACGTGGGGCCTGCAGGGGCAGGAGGGCTGACCTGGGCACTGGTTCCATGGGCATGGGCCTATTGTGACTGCCCCTTGAGCTGTGTGCTGAGGATTTACTCACTCTTCTGTGTAAATGTCGTACTTCAATAAAGAGCTTTAAAGACACCGGAAAGGTCTATAGCTATTACAGCTTTATTTTGATTGGTGTTTCTTTGATCTGTCTTATATTCAGCTTGGGTTATTTTATTTCCGGTTGTACGGGTGCATTTTGTGTGTCTAATTGGAGAGTCTTGTGCTTTCAGTAGGTGAGTTTAATCCTTTTATTTCTCACCATTGCTCATCTGTTGGACTTGTTTGTACTAGTTTTGTATTTTTACCTTCTGTACTTTGTCTTTGTTCTATGCCTTCTATTGATTTTTTATTTTACTTCCTTCTCAACCCTTAATGTGTTGTCTTTATTCCTTCATATGAAGTGAGTGAGTGTCTCCGTCCTCCTCTGAATGAGGCAACTTCCTCTGCAGGGAGGAGTGGTGGGGTAGGCGGGGAAGGCAGGGGTGGGGCAGGTCCCACGAGAAGAGGGAGGCCATCCAGGCAGGGGGGTGGGGCTGGGCAGGGCTGCCCCAGGCAGGGAGTGGAGTCTGCCAGGGAGGCCAGCCCTGTTGGGCGTGAGTGAGGCCCTGAAGCCACTGCAGGAGGGGCCAGGCTGGGCCTCCGTATGTTCCTCTCTCTTCCCTCAGCACCTGAGTGACTGGCTCCTGCCTACCACCCCGCGGAAGTCCAGGGTACTAGGTGATGGCGGCTTTGCACCTGTCTGCCCCACCCCAGGTGAGTGTCTGTCCTGCCCGGGAGATGTGAGCTCTCCACCCAGGGCTTCCCTGCCTGCTCTGCCTCAGCAGACGTTATCAGGCATCTCTGGTCTGGGGCGCTAAGCAGAGGAAGAGTCGCCTGGGACTCCCACAGCCTCCCTGGATAGCTGGCTCACTGGCTAAAGGGTCAGGACACCCCCTGGGCCATGTTGGGGGCTCATGCCTATGGGCACTCCTGTGCTGCTGCCCCAGCATACCTCTGCTACCCCTGCCCCAGGGCCAGCTTGAGCCACACCTGGGCCTGCAGCAGCCTCTGTCATTCCAGGCCGAGCTGACCTTTGAGGACGTGGCTGTGTTCCTCTCTCAGGAGGAGTGGGGCCGTCTAGACCCTGCTCAGAGGGGCCTCTACAGGGACGTGATGCTGGAGACCTACAGGAACCTGGTCTCCCTGGGTAAGGTCCCTCCCTAGGATGCAGCTCAGGGAACAGCCCTGGAGACTGGGGGCTCAGCAGGGCTAGGCTGGGGGCTTCACCACCCAGAGATGAGTGTTGCTGACCCAGGCAGCCCGGTGTGTGCAGAGGAGGGGGGCGGGTGGGGCTGGGTCAGCCCTTCCCTCCTCTGAGCTGGATAAAACTGCCCCACTGCCTCAGACCCGAGGCAGGCCCCTCCCCAGGGGGATTTGCACACTTCCTGGTGGAGAGAGCCCCCTGTGCTCTTGTTCCTTATGCTCAGATCTTCATCTTCATGACCACCCCAGCCCTCCAGAGAGTGTCTAGACTTCTGTCACCCCACTATACCTGTGTTCCCCCCTCCCCCTGCAGTCCCATGGTGAGACCATGCTTGGCGCAGCCCTACATCCTTGGCACTAACCCCAGTCCCCTTCTTCCCAGGAGCTGGGCCTGCAGGTCCCAAGCCTGGAGTGATCACACAGCTGGAGCGAGGGGATGAGCCATGGGTCCTGGACACACAGGGCGTCGAGGGGAGAGAGCGACAGAAAGTTGATGGCTCAGGTGCGTGGGGCTGCTTCCCTAACTCAGTTGCTGAACAAGCATTTGTCAGGGTCCAAGGTGTGTGTCTAATGACTCAGGAGTTTGGAGGAAGATGCATCAGGGTCAGCATGGCAGCCTTGGGAGTGGTCTCTGCTGAAACCTGGGTCACCTTCTTCAGCCTTGGTATCTCAGTGGGATTTCTTGAGCTGAATCTCCTAGGTAAGTGAGAGGGACAGTGTTGGCAGACGAGAAGAGGGAAGGGCATTCTGTGAGGGAAGGCTGGGTCCATGGGACCCCATGGAGCCCTGCCCTCTAGAGCTCATGCCCTACGAGGGGTTCAGATAGGGACATAGTGATGGAGACCATTGCTTCATTCCCCTCTTGTGAACTAACCCACTTGACAATCATAGACCATTGCAGGAGAGTGAGGATACACGTCACCCAAATCTCACCCTCAGATACAAGTGTGTTCTGGTGTGTACCCTGTGTACCTTTTCTAGCACCGTCAGTTCCACCTCTGTAGACGAGTGTTGCTTCTTAACAGGAGTGCAGTGATCCTATGTGCACTGCTGTCTCCCCGACTTTTTCGCTAAACCTGTTTCCATTTCAGTACCCACGAGTCTCGGTCACTGCTGTCACTGGAAGTGCCAGTGGGAATGGTGTTCTTTAGGTTCATTGCCATGAACAAGGCTGATGAGCATCCTTTTGCACGTGTCTTGATAAAGTCCTAGGAAGGAATTCCTGACTCAAAGGATTTGAATTTTTCTCTTGTAAATTTATTTGAATACAAATACCTACAGAAATGGGGCAGACCCTGTTTAGAGCTCAGTGAACTTTTACAAAAAGCCAGCCTCTATATCAAAATACAGAATGTTTCCGTTTCCCTGGGTGCCCACTAGGCCTCCTCTGTCATTTCCCCTGCTCCCCACAGGGCCCTTCTCTCTGTTCCTGCAGGCTGCTCTGCCCTGGGGCTTGTCTGTCTGGACACGGGTGGGGCATCTGAACCTTGGGAGGGTCGCCATGCTGCGTGCGTTTCTTCTTTCTCGTTGCCATCCACTGCTCTGTTGTGTGAACACACCACAAGTCATTTTCCATTCAACCTGTAGAGGACATTTGGTTGTACTTATCATGGCATTGTGCATGTGTCTTTTGGCTCACAGAGGATGCGTTTCTGGTGGGTGTTTTCCTGCAAGTGGAGTCACTGTGAGCATCTAGTCAGGGAAGGAAGGAATGGAGGCTTGAGCACCAGGAAGCATTCTGTGTGGCATCTTGAGTTTAAGGTACTGGTGGCTCACCTGGGCGACGCCTCAGACCTGTGGGAAGAGCCGTGGGAATGGGGTGGCCTGCTAGGGGGAGCTGAGGCACCCCGGCCTCTGTTGCTCTGCCCTTCTCCTCCACAGCTGGCACAAACTCAGCCCTCTGCCCTCCTGGGGAGGTGACTGGTTTTCCAGCGTGAATTAGCTGCTGTTAGTCAGCCTTACGCTCCTTGGCCTTAATTTCTTTGTCAGTCAGATGTCCTCCATGCCTTTCAGGGCCCCTCCTTGCGTTGGTTTCCATGGTGCTGTGAAGCCTCCATCTCTGTCCTTTTGTAATGAGGACAGGTGTCCTGCAGTCCCACTCAGGCAGGGGTTGTGGGTGGAAGGCAGGCAGGAAGGGTGTGGATGTTAGAGTTGTCAGATCTGTGTTTAAAGGCTTGTGCTGCCATGTGGCCATGGCCCTGGGTGAGGTCTTTAAGCCTTGAGGCTCCAGGCTCTCATCCCTGCAAGGTGGTGTGACTTTGGGGATGATGGAATTGGTATGCCACAGGTGGTCAGCAGCATCTTCACACCTTCCTTCCAGAGTCAGAACAGGTGACTCTGAGATGTTCTGTTTGTTGTTTCAGCTCATGAGACCAGGACTGAGTACAAGGAGTTGACTTCAGGGAAGATGCTTGATGGTGGAGAACTGGGCCGACTCAGGCAGACTGTTCCCCAAGGACCTGAGCCAAGAGAGGAATGTGAACGTGCCAGGGAGCCGGAGGAGTGTGTGGACAAGCCTGTGGCACAGAGAGGCCCCAGGCCAGTCACACTGACCAATGATGCAAGTGGCCAGGAGTCTGGGGGAAGCCTCACATTGGAGTCAAGTCCTGTTCCTGATCAGAGACCTCACAAGTGTGACATATGTGAACAAAGTTTTGAACAGAGATCATACCTCAATAACCATAAGCGTGTACACAGGTCAAAAAAACCAAATACAGTTCATGATTCTGGGGAAATCTTCAGTGCAAATTTAGTTGTTAAAGAAGATCAGAAAATTCCCATTGGGAAAAGATTGCATTATTGTGGTTACTGTGGGAAAGCCTTCAGGTACAGTGCTAACCTTGTCAAGCACCAGCGGCTTCACAGTGAAGAGAAACCCTACAAGTGTGATGAGTGTGGGAAAGCCTTCAGCCAGAGCTGCGAGTTCATCAATCACCGGAGGATGCACTCAGGGGAGATCCCCTACCGGTGTGATGAGTGTGGGAAGACATTTAATCGGAGGCCCAACCTCATGAAGCATCAGAGGATCCACACTGGGGAGAAGCCCTACAAGTGTGGCGAGTGTGGGAAACACTTCAGCGCCTATTCTTCCCTTATATATCACCAGAGGATCCACACTGGAGAGAAACCCTATAAGTGCAACGACTGTGGGAAAGCCTTCAGTGACAGCTCAATCCTCATCCGACATCGTCGGACTCACACTGGAGAGAAGCCATTTGAGTGTAAAGAATGTGGCAAAGGCTTTACCCAAAGTTCTAACCTTATCCAACATCAAAGAATTCACACTGGAGAGAAACCCTATAAATGTAACGAATGTGAGAAAGCCTTCATCCAAAAAACCAAACTTGTTGAACATCAGAGGAGCCATACTGGAGAGAAGCCCTATGAATGTAATGACTGTGGCAAAGTCTTCAGCCAGAGCACACACCTCATCCAACATCAGAGGATCCACACAGGAGAGAAGCCCTACAAGTGTGGTGAGTGTGGGAAGGCCTTCCACAACAGTTCCAGACTCATCCATCACCAAAGGTCACACCATGGAGAGAAGCCGTACAAATGCAGTGATTGCAAGAAAGCCTTCAGCCAGGGCGCTTACCTCATCCAGCACCGGAGGATCCACACGGGGGAGAAGCCCTACAAGTGTGGCGAGTGTGGCAAGGCCTTCCGGCACAGTTCCAACATGTTCCAGCATCAGAGGATCCACACTGGGGAGAAGCCCTACAAGTGTGGCGAGTGTGGGAAACACTTCAGCGCCTACCCTTCCCTTATATATCACCAGAGGATCCACACTGGAGAGAAACCCTATAAGTGCAATGACTGTGGGAAAGCCTTCAGTGACAGCTCAATCCTCATCCGACATCGTCGGACTCACACTGGAGAGAAGCCATTTGAGTGTAAAGAATGCGGCAAAGGCTTTACCCAAAGTTTTAACCTTATCCAACATCAAAGAATTCACACTGGAGAGACCCTGTAAATGTAACGAATGTGAGAAAGCGTTCATCCAAAAAACCAAACTTGTTCAACATCCGAGGAGCCACACAGGGGAGAAGCCCTGCAAGCATGGCAAGCGTAGGAAGGCGTTCCAGCACAGTCCACTGTGTTCCCGCATCAGAGGATCCATAGCGGGAACCCCTCTCCCTGACAGTGGAGGAGGGCCTGTGAGTTCTGCGCACTTGCTCTACATGATCCACCCACCCCTTTATTTATTGTCCACACAGTGATGTCACAGGTCAAAGGGCATTTCTGTCTAATTAAAAAAACCTCTTCGTAAACCAAAAGCAGTGCATGTTCCTTTTAGACAAATTGAGAGAGAGTAAGGAAGCAAAAAGGGAAAGCTCCTGTAACCTCCCTCACTTAGAGAAAGAGACCTCGTTGCTGCTGATTTAGTCTAAGTTTCCTTTCAGACACATGTAGGAGCGTTTAAAAAGAAAACAGCCTTGTCATCGTAGCACTAGGATCTTCACCTCTGCTATTTCCTCAGTACCAGAAAACTCACACTGGAGAGAATGCCACATAGATACTTTTACATATGGTAAATTTAAAAACAATAACTGAGTCATACTTTTCTGTGTCACTTAAGAGAGTTGATAATTGCCTTTTTTATCGTGGTAAAATATACATAACACAGTTTACCATTTTAATCACTTTTAAGTGTACAGCTCGGTGGCATTAAATACATTCACAATGTTGTGTAACTATCACCACTATGTATTTCCAGAACTGTTTTGTTATCCCAAGCAGAAACTTTGTCCCCATTAAACAATAACACTCCATGTGCCCTTTCTTCCAGCCACTCTATTCTGTTTTCTGTCTCTATGATTTGCCTACTCTAGGTACCTCATATAAGTAGAATCAGACAACATTTGCCTTTTATGTCTGGCTTATTTAATTTAGCATGATGTCCTCAGGGTTCATCCATGTTGTTGCCAGTATCAGCACATCATTCTTTTTTATGGCTGAATAATATTCTACTGTGTGTAGATACCACATTTTGCTTATCAGTCCATCTGTTGATGGACACTCGGGTGTTTCTACCTTTTGACTATTGTGTATGATGCTGCTGTGAACATGGGTGTGCAAGTATCTGCTTGAATCCCTACTTTCAATACTTTTGAGTGTAATCCTAGGGTTCAAATTGCTGGCTCATATGGTAATTCTTTGTTTAACTTTTTGAGGAATGGCCAATCTATTTTTCCACGGCAGCTGTACCATTTTACATCCCCACTAACAATGCAGGAAGGTTCCAGTTTCTCAGCATCCTTGCCAACACTCATTTTCCATTTTTTTGATAATAGCCATCCTATTGGGTATGAAGTGGCATCTCATTGTGGTTTTGGTTTGCATTTTCCTGACCAATGATGTTAGTATCTTTTTAGGTGTTTATTGACCGTTTGTCTTTGGAGAAATTCATGCCCTTTGCCCAGTTTTGAATTGGATTCTTTATTCTTTTTTGTTGAGATGTAGGAGTTCTTTATATATTTTGCATAGTAATCCCTTGTCAGATACATAATTTGCAAATGTTTTCTTCCATTCTATGAGTTGTCTGTCTGCACTCTCAATAGTGTCCTTTGATGCACAGATTTTTAATTTCTATGAAGTTCAATTTATTTTTTTATTTTGTTGCCTGTGCTTTGGGTTATCGTATGCAAGAAATCCTCACTAACTCCAAGGTTATGGAAATTTGCCTCTGTGTTGTCTTCTAAGACTCTTACATTTTTAGGTCGTCTGTTTTGGTTTTTGATCCATTTTGAGCTAATTTTTGTGTGGTATAAGGTAAGGATGCAACTTCATTCTTTTGCATGTGGATGTCTAGTTTTCCTTACAGCATTTTTGGAGAAGACTTTGTTTTTCCCATTGAATGGTGTATTAGCTCAGGCTGCCATAACACAATACCACAGAGTGGATGGCTTTTCTTTCTTTTTTCTTTTTGGTGAGGAAGATTGTCACTGAGCTAACATCTGTTGCCAATCTTCCTCTTTTTCCTTGAGGAAGATTGTCACTGAGCTAACATCTGTGCCAGTCTTTCTCTATTTTATGTGAGATGCCGCCACAGTGTGGCTTGATGAGTGGTGCTAGTGCACGCCCGGGATCTGAACCTGTGAATCCTGGGCTGCCGAAGCAGAGTGTGCAAACTTAACCACTATGCCACCAGGCCAGCCCCTTTTTAAAATTTTAAATTTTCAGTGAGGAAGATTGTCCCTGAGCTAACATCCATGCCAGTCTTCCTGTATTTTATGTGGGATGTCTCCACAACGTGGCTTGATGAGCAATGTGTAGGTCTGAGCCTGGGATTCGAATCGGCGAACCTCGGGCCACTGAAGCACAGTGTGCAAACTTAACCACTATGCCACCCCCCTTAGTGGATGGCTTAAAAAATAAATTTATTTCACACAGTTCTGGAGGCTAAGAAGTCCAAGAGAAAGGTACCAGCTGATTGAGTTCCTGTGAGGGTTCTCTTCCTGGCTTGCATACAGCTGCCTTCTCACTGTGTCCTCATATGGTGGAGAGAGACCTCTGGTGTCTTCCTCTTATAAGGGCACTAGCCCCATCAGAATAGGGCCCCACCCTTATGACTTCATTTAAGTACTTTTGAGTGTAATCCTAGGGTTCAAATTGCTGGCTCATATGGTAATTCTTTGTTTAACTTTTTGAGGAATGGCCAAACTATTTTTCCACGGCAGCTGTACCATTTTACATCCCCACTAACAATGCAGGAAGGTTCCAGTTTCTCAGCATCCTTGCCAACACTCATTTTCCATTTTTTTGATAATAGCCATCCTATTGGGCATGAAGTGGCATCTCATTGTGGCATTTTCCTGACCAATGATGTCACCTTTATCACCACCAGCTCTGTCTGCAAATGCAGTCACGTTGGGGGCTAGAGCTTCAACATAGGCATTTAGGGGAGGGGACACAAACGCTCAGTTCATAACAAATGGTCTTCACACCCTTGTCAAAAGTAAATTGACCATATATGCAAGGGTTTGCTTCTGGGCTCTCCATTCCTTTGGTCTCTATTGCTGTCCTTATGCCAGCACTATACTGTTGTGATTTCTGTAGCTCTGTAGTAAGTTTTAAAATCAGGAAGTGTGACTCCTCCAACTTTGTTCTTTTTCAAGGTTATTTTGGCTATTTGAAGTTGCTTGAGATTCCGTATGAATTTTAGAATGAGTTTTTCTATTTCTGCAAAAAAGATCATTGAGATTTTGATAAGGATTTTACTGAGTATGTAGGTCACTTTGGCTAGTATTAGCATCTTGGCAGTGTTGTCTTCCAGTCCATGAGCGCAGGACGTGTTTCTGCTGTTTGTGTGTCTTGAGCTTCTTTCAGTGGCGTTTTGTGGCTTTCACTGTGCAGTCTTTTGCCTCCTTGGTAAATTCATTCCTGAGGATCTTATTTCTCTTAATGCTGTTGTTAGTGGAATTGTTCTCTTAGTTTCCTTTTTGGATTATTCATTGTTAAGTATACAGAAATGCAACTAGTTTTCGTCTTGATATTGTGTCCTGCAACTTTGCTGAGTGAGTTTGTTAGCTCTTATGTTTGTCTGTGTTGTTTGTGTGTGTGCGCTCTTTAGGGTTTACTACACAGAAGATCATGTCACCTGTGAACAGAGATCATTTTACTTCTTTTCCAATTTGGATACCTTGTATTTATTTTTCTTGCATAATTTCTCTGGCTAGAACCTCCAGTACTATGTCAAACAGAAGTAGCAAAAGTAAGCACCCTTTACTTGTTCCTGATCTTAAAGCTTTCAGTCGCTCCCCATCGTGTATGACATTAGGTTTTTCTATAAGGCTTTTGTCATTTTGAGGAAGTTTCTGCTCCTGGTTTATTCAGTGTTTTATCATGAAGCTGTTAAATTTTGTCAAAAGCTTTTTTTCATCACTTGAAATGATCAAGTGGTTTTTTTCTTCATTCTACTAATGTGATGTATTACAATGATCGATTTTCATATGTTGGCCACCCTTCCATTCTAGGAATAAATCCCACTTGGTCCTGGTGTATAATCCTTTTAATATGCTGTTGAATTCACTTTGCTAGTATTTTATTGAGGATTTTTGCATCAGTATTCATAAGGGATTTGGACCCATAGTTTTTGTCTTTGTCTGTCTTTGATATCAGGGTAATGCCGGCCTCATAGGATGAGTTAGGAAGTGTTACTTCTTCAGTTTTGGGGAGGATTTTGAGAAGAACTGGTGTTTATTCTTTTTGAAATGTTTGGTCGCATTGACCAGTGAAGCTGTCTGTGTTGGGGTTTCCTTTGTTAGGAGGTTTTTAACTACTAATTCAATTTTCTTACTAGTTATAAATCTATTCACATTTTTTATTTCTTCATGAGTCAGTGTTGGTAGATTGTGAGTTTCTAGGAATTTGTCCATTTCATCTAGGTTATCTAATTTGTTGGTTTATAGTTATTCATAATATTCTTCTATAATCCTTTTTATTTCTGTTAGGTTGGTTGTAACATCCCCCTGTTCATTTATGATTTTAGTTGTTTGCACCTGCTCTATTTACTTAGTCTAGCTAAAGGTTCGTCAATTTTGTCAATCTTTTTGATGAACCAACTTTTGGTTTTGTTAATTTTCTCTATTTCTCTATTTTTAATTCATTGTCTCCACTCTTTCTTTATTGTTTCCTTCCTTCTGTTATCTTGGGTTTATTTTTTTTTCCTTTTCCAGTTCCTTAAAGTGTACAGTTACTGATTTGAGAACTTCCATGTTTTTTTTTAAAATTTTTTATTGAGTTAATGATAGGTTACAATCTTGTGAAATTTCAGTTGTATATTATTGTCTGTCAGATGTGTTGTAAGTGCAACCCTTCACCCTTTGTGCCCACCCCTCACCCCCCGCTTTCCCCTGGTAACCACTAATCTGTTCTCTTTGTCCACAGGTTTAAATTCCTCATATGAGTGGAGTCATACAGAGATTGTCCTTTTCTATCTGGCTTATTTCACTTAACATAATTCCCTCAAGGTCCATGCATGTTGTTGCAAATGGGACGATTTTGTTCTTTTTTATGGCTGAGTAGTATTCCATTGTATATATATATATATACCACATCTTTATACAATCATCTGTTGATGGGCACTTAGGTTGCTTCCACATCTTGGCGATTGTAAATAATGCTGCAATAAACATTGGGGTGCATAGGACTTTTGGAATTGCTGACTTCAAGCTCTCTGGATAGATACCGAGTAGTGGAATAGCTGGATCATATGGTAGTTCTATTTTTAATTTTTTGAGGAATCTCCATACTGTTTTTCATAGTGGCTGCACCAGTTTGCATTCCCACCAGCAGTGTATGAGGGTTCCTTTTTCTCCACACCTCTCCAACATTTTTTACTGTTTGTTTTAGTTATTTTTGTCATTCTAATGGGTGTAAGGTGATATCTTAGTGATTTGCATTTCCCTGATGATCAGTGATGATGAACATCTTTTCATGTGCCTATTGACCATCTGTATATCTTCTTTGGAGAAATGTCTGTTTATGTCTCCTGCCCATTTTTTGATCGAGTTAATTTTTTGTTGTTGAGTTGTGTGGGTTCTTTATATATTATGGATATTAAGCCTTTGTCAGATGTATTACTTGCAAATATTTTTTCCCAGTTAGTGGGTTGTTTTTTTGTTTCAATCCTGTTTTCCCTTGCCTTGAAGAAGCTCTTTAATCTGATGAAGTTCCATTTGTTTATTCTTTTCATTGTTTCCCTTGTCTGAGAAGACATGGTGTCCGAAAAGATCCTTTTAATACTGATGTCAAAGAGTGTACTGCCTACATTTTCTTCTAGAAGCCTTATGGTTTCAGGTCTCAGCTTTCGGTCTTTGATCCATTTTGAGTTTATTTTGGTGAATGGTGAAAAAGAATGGTCAATTTTCATTCTTTTACATGTGGCTTTCCAGTTTTCCCAGCACTATTTGTTGAAAAGACTTTCTTTTCTCCGTTGTATGCCCTCAGCTCCTTTGAAGGACAGTTTTGATGGATATTGAATTCTTGGTTGACAGTTTTTTCCTTTCAGGCTTGTAAATACATCACCTCACTACTTTCTGGCCTGATAGTTTTTGAGGGGAAATTAGCTGTTAATCTTACTGAGGAGGCTTTGTAGTGAGGAGTTGCTTCTCTGTTGCTGCTTTTGAAATTTTCTCTTTTGTCTTTTGACAATTTGACTTAATGTGTCTCAGTGTGCATCTCTTAGTTTATCCTGTTTGGAGTTCATTGAGTTTCTTGGACATATATATTCATGTTTCCTCAGATTTTAGAAGTTCCTGGCCATTATTTCTTCAAATATATTTTCTGCCCCTTTCTCTCTTTTTCATCTGGGAATCGTATCATGTGTACGTTGGTATGTTTGATGGTGCTTCATAGGCTTCTCAGATCTGTTCATTTTTCTTCATTCTTTTTTCTTTCTGCTCCTCATACCAGGTAATTTCAGTTGTCTTATCTTTAAGTTCCTGGATCCTTTTGTCTGCCTGCTCAAATCTGTTGTTAAACCACTCTAGTGAGGTTTTTCATTTCAGTTATTGTACTTTTCTGCTCCAAAATTTGTTTGGTTCCTTTTTTTGTTTTTTAAAGATTGGCACCTGAGCTAACAACTGTTGCCAATCTTCTCTTTTTTTTTCCCTGCTTTTTCTCCCCAAGTCCCCCCAATATATAGTTGTATATTTTAGTTGTGGGTCCTAGTTGTGGCATGTGGGATGCCACCTCAGCATGGCCTGATGAGCAGTGCCATGTCTGCGCCCAGGATCCAAACCAGTGAAATCCCAGGCTGCCGAAGTGGAGCACATGAACTTAACCACTTGGCCACGGGGCCGGCCCCAGTTTGCTTCCTTTTTATAAGTTCTGTCTCTTTATTAATCTTATTTTGTTCATATATCATTTTATGATTTCCTTTAGTTTTTTTGTCCTTGGTTTTCTTTGGGTTATTGAACATATTTAAGGCCATTGATTTAACATCCTTTACTAATAATTCCAGTGTCTGGGCTTCCTTATGGATGGTTTCTGTCAAATTCTTTTTCCCCTGTGATTGGGTCATGCTGTCCTGTTTCTTTGTATATTTTGTAATTTTTTGTTGAGAACTGGACATTTTGAGTATTATGTTGTGGTAACTCTGGAATTCTGTCTCCTGCCCCTTTGCTTGTTGTGGGCTGGAGCCATCTGTGACTTTTAAAGACTTTCTGTAGAGTGTGTATTCTCTTTTATGTGTGTGTGTGAGGGAGATTGGCCCTGAGCTAACATCTGTGCCAATCTTCATCTATTTTGTATGTGGGATGCTACCACAGCATGGCTTGATGAGTGGTGTGTAGGTCTGTGCCTGGGATCTGAACCTGTGAACCCCAGGCGCCAAAGTGGAGCATATGCACTTAACTGCTACACCACGGGGTTGGCTCCAACAGAATGTGTATTCTTTGATGTGTGTGGTCCCTGAAGTTTCTGTTCCATTATCTGTGTGGTCATCTAGTGACCTGAAAAAGATTTCCTTAAATGTCTGGCTTCCAAAAGGGCAAGAAACAAGTATTATCTCTTTAATTCCCCCTAGAAACCTCTTCAGTGGTTAAAACAATAGCAGTCAAACCTGCGCCAGCCCTGCAGTGATCAACAGTGGTAATCGATCATCAAAACACACAACCCTGATATTTGGAGGACAAGGTCCTTACTGCCCATCCTGGCTTCAGCAAGCTGCACCAGGAATGCAGGCTGCTGTCCACACAGCTGCCTGCCGTGGCACCAGGGCATAGGCATGGTAGGTGCTATGCCAAATGTGGAAATTCACTGAAGTTTACTACTCTCTTTGTTTTTTTTAAATTTAAATTCTTTTTTCTTTATTCTTTTTTTTGAGGAAGATTAGCCCTGAGCTAACATCTGCTGCCAATCCTCCTCTTTTTCCTGAGGAAGACTGGCCCTGAGCTAACATCCGTGCCTATCTTCCTCCACTTTATATGTGGGATGCCTACCACAGCATGGCTTCCCAAGTGGTGCCATGTCCGCACCAGGGATCTGAACCGGCAAACCCTGGGCTGCCGAAGCAGAATGTACACACTTATCCACTGCACCACCAGGCCAGTCCCCTAGTTGACATATTTTAGTTTATAAAACTTAACATTTGGACATATATTATTCCATAGTGACTAATTTCATGCCTTTAACTTATTCTTTCAAACTATGTCTTTAGGATACATTCCTAGAAACAAGATGAACTTTTTAAAGGACACTGATGACTATATGTAAATACTTTCCAAAGTGGCTGTACCCAATATATAACGTCACCAGCACTGAACCCCTGGAAGACCATTTCCCTGCCTGCCAGGATGCAAAGCTGAGTAGAGAACAGTGATTTCCGCACAAACTCCCTGCACTGGATGTTGTACTTTTACCCTCTGTTTGCTAATTACGTAGGCACGTCTTTGCCACTGGTTACTGAGTTTGATTACTCAGGGAACCTGTGTTTCTTCACGTCAGTTTCTGTAGGAACCACCTCTCCCTTCATGTGCTTTGCCCTGTTACTGCTTGTGGCCCAGATGCTTCTCATTGGGTGTTTGTTAAGAATCCCCCTCTGGGACTCCTTCGTCCTGTCAGCATGGATGCCCCCTGAGCCAGTGGCACGTCAAGGGACTGTGGCCCTTGAAGGGAGCCCTACAGCCCTGGGTGGAAGGGCTGGAGAGGGAGGGAGGGGTAATGGGGTACTGCAGTCTGAAGAAGCATATTTTTATAAAGTATACCCAGAAAAAGAAAAATGTGCTGGTTCTTCCCATTGTACAAAACTAGAGAACGTATGGATTGACAGATTTTCTTGGTTGTTTGGTTTTGACTTGAGGGCTGGTAGCATGACTTACCACACTTTCACAGGGGCCCAGTGTCAGTCTTGTCTAGGGGTGGGGAGGGAACATGGGCAAAGGGCTCTATTGGTTCTAGATGTTTCCACTGTGCCATCTTGGGCAGTCACTCCTGGGCATCTGGTGGACTAACTCCTTGTGGCCGTCCTGTTGTCTCCTCAGCTCACAAGATCAGAAACGGAATTGTCACCCTGCTGGTGTCAGAGGGCCTTTGGGAGTGATGTCATCTCAGACTGTGGGCTGCTTGTTAATAATTGTTAATAGCTCTGGGCAGCTAGCAGTGAGTCAGGAGATGGGGAGAGGGTCAGACAGCTGAGGACCCTGGCTTGTCAGAGGAGTCTTGAATCAGCATCTTTGGGTAAAAGAGAGGTAATGGACCCACCCTGAAGGTAGTGCTGAGGCTGGGTGGGGTCATGCTTACTGTGTGCATGAATGGTGCCCCATGTCCTAGGCCTTTATGGCTGGCCTTGCGGGTACTCCCGGGGCAGGGAGACCCAGGCAGGATGTAAGATCTGTGCCAGAGAGTTGCTGGGAGCTGGATCTGGGCCCTCTCACCTCTGTACTCAGGCTGGGCCAGTCCACAGGTGCCCACTGGGGCTAGTGGCCTCTAGGCTCTCCTTGAGTCCCCACTGGAGGTGGCTGTGTGGCCTCTCAGGCTAAGAAGGGAATGAGGCCTTGCCTAGGGCCGGCTGTGCCCCATCTCAGTTTCCTGCATGCATCACTAGCTTCTCCAAGATACCTTGGGGTTGTGGAGCATTCGGCTGGCCCCTGTTGGGGGGTAAGTTGCTTCCCCAACCCGTTCCTCTCCATGGCCTCCAACCCCCTTTCGTGGCTGCACCTGTCCAGAGTCCCTCGAACTCACAACACACAGACCACACAGAACTGAGTGCCGGGCTGGTCTTCCTGCAGTGATTTTATTTAATTTTTCACAGTAACCCTATGACCTGGATGGTGGGATTCCTGTCTACAGGTGAGAACCTGAGGTTCAGGAAGAGAAGTGACTGGACCGATGTCTCAGCAGTTGGAGGCAGGCCTGGGCTCTGACCTACTCTGAACCACCTGTGCTGAAATGATTAACCTGCCCCCTGAGAGGGCTGGCCTTTGGCCATGCCAGACAGTCTACCCTAACAGTGAGATTTATGGTGGGGGCTTCGGACCATGTGGCATCAGCCTGACCTTGGAGGGGCAGGAGACTGAGGGCCGATGTGCAGGCAGCCAGCTGCGTCAATGTTACTGAGCCCCAATGAAAGCTCTGGATGCCAAGGCTCAGGTGAGCTTTCCTTGTTGGCAATACCTCGTGCACATTGTCACACATGACTGCGGGGAAAGTAATGGTCCGAGACTTCACAGGGAGAGGAAAACAGAAGTTCAGAATTTGCTACTTTTCATGGATGCTGCCCCATGCAATCCCTTGGCCAATGTCAATTTTAATTTCAATCTGTGTCTGTTCCCTGTAATACACTGTAACCATGTGTATATCAGCTTTCAATGTGAGTTCTAGGAGTCCTTGTAACAAATTACTGAACTTGAGGATGATCTTGGGGACCCCCTAAACTTGCAATTGGAGTCACAAGTGAGGGCAGTCTTTGAGACCCTGAACTTTACCTCACCTGCATTTCTGAGCTTGGGAACTTTTACACATGAAACCAAGTGTTCCCCAAACTCATCCAGGTGGGCCAGAGTAGAGGGCCCCCCAGTGCTGCTCTCATTACCACCTCCTATGATTTCCCTGTGCCCCAGGGCAAGTCTAACTCCTGGGAGAGAACCTCCTGGACCTTCACCATCAGCCCCTCTGTGCATGGAGTGGCCTTTGGTGGCCTGAGCTTCCCCAGCCTGTCCTACAGGAGTGCCCCGGCCTCCCTTGGGGCCACCTCTGGGCTGCCTGGCACCTGCCAAGCCAAGTCTTGGTGTGCAGTCATCTTCCTCCAGAGAAGAGATGGGTCACACTATTGTGGCCCCACACCTGGCACAGGTGGATTGTATTAAGAACGTTATCAGCAACACGTGAAAGTGCCCGTCTTCCCATTCCTCCACAGCTCTGCGTAGTACGGATAAACTTTACTAATTGATTGGGAGGAGGTGGCAAGTTTTTTAGTTTGGAACTGGCACACTCGAGCCTTTTCCAAGCTTTCCTGGTTGTATTTCCCTTTTGGGGAACTGCCGGCTCACGTCCTGCGGTCACTGATTTGTAGGAGATCCTTATGCCAAAATTACTGAGCTTCCTTCACCCACAAATGTGTTGCAGTCACTGCTTTTTTATTGGAAAATATGTCAGATTATACATAGTACAGAGAAGTAACTTTCAGGTGGACTAAAATGTTTTCCAAATAACAGAAAATTGTAAGAGAACCAAGTTCAAATTCTTGGTAGCTATAAAGAGAAATGATGGAGAAAGATTTAAATACATAAAATGTAAAGACTTCCAAATAAAAATAAAAAATCCAAAATAAGTGTGGAGTACTGCTGACAAGTCAGAGGTGGGAGGTAATGGCCGAGAAGGCTGTTATCAGGGTGAGGGGGACCCCAAAGATCATTTTGGCCTCTGATGCCACTTCCACAAAAGACAGACTGCCCATATGTTCCAGTATGTGATGTGCTACCTCCTGCTCCTTGGAGAGGACGTGAGTGGCAAAAATGCGTGTCCTTGGGGTCCGCCCCGGGGAGGGGGCACTAGAGCTCACCTCCCAGCTCCGTGGACGCCCGAGCCTGCACGCCCCGCAATGGGTCACGGGCAGCTGACAGCAAGAAAAGGCAGAACGATACCAAGTACACTTCATTCACGAAGGCAGGAAAGCAAACTGTACATTTTGGAAAGATGTTCCCGAAAACCCCAGGTTCTCTGGCGGACTTAGCAATCCAGCATGACGTGTACTGTGTGCTTTGAGTTGTCCTGTGATACACAGAGAGCGTCTTTCCAAACAGTATTTCTGGACATTGAGTTTAATTGAACTGTTGTTTTCATCCGGACTGGAACATGACTGTTTCTTACTCTAACTCCTCCCCATGATTAGGAATCGTGCCGAGCAGCACTGGGCTCCAGGCCGCGTGCCAGCTGTGGACCCAGCCAACGGGGGTGCGAAATGTGGCCGCAGCTCCTCTCTGTACTAACACCTGCGTGATCTCACCTCCTCTCTGCAGTCACTCCTCAGCGATCCATGCTTCTCTCAGTAGCCCAGTGATCTCAGCCTCTCTACCCGGTCACCTCATGGTCTCAGCCTTCCTAAAGCATCACCACAGACACTTGCTCCAGCCCTGAAGTCACAGCCGTGTGACCCAGCTCCAGTGTGGCGGCACCTCCGTGAGCTCTTCTCCTCTCTAAAATGACTCCTCAGGGAGTCCGCTTCAGTGATGTCAGCTCCTCTGAAGTAAGCCTTGATCACAGCTGCTCTGCGGCGCGTCAGGACATCAGTGATGTCATTCCTCTCAGAAGTAACACCCAGTGACCTCATCTCCTCTGGGATGTGACACCCAGCGATCTCGTCTCCTCTCAGAAGTAACACCCAGCGACCTCGTCTCCTCTGGGATGTGACACCCAGCGACCTCGTCTCCTCTCAGAAGTAACACCCAGTGACCTCATCTCCTCTGGGATGTGACACCCAGCGATCTCGTCTCCTCTCAGAAGTAACACCCAGCGACCTCATCTCCTCTGGGATGTGACACCCAGCTACCTCGTCTCCTCTCAGAAGTAACACCCAGCGACCTCGTCTCCTCTCAGAAGTAACACCCAGCGACCTCATCTCCTCTGGGATGTGACACCCAGCTACCTCGTCTCCTCTCAGAAGTAACACTCAGCGACCTCGTCTCCTCTCAGAAGTAACACCCAGCGACCTCGTCTCCTCTCAGAAGTAACACCCAGCGACCTCGTCTCCTCTGGGATGTGACACCCAGCGACCTCGTCTCCTCTCAGAAGTAACACCCAGTGACCTCGTCTCCTCTGGGATGTGACACCCAGCGATCTCGTCTCCTCTCAGAAGTAACACCCAGCGACCTCATCTCCTCTGGGATGTGACACCCAGCTACCTCGTCTCCTCTCAGAAGTAACACCCAGCGACCTCGTCTCCTCTCAGAAGTAACACCCAGTGACCTCATCTCCTCTGGGATGTGACACCCAGTGACCTTGTCTCCTCTCAGAAGTAACACCCAGCGACCTCATCTCCTCTCAGAAGTAACACCCAGTGACCTCGTCTCCTCTGGGATGTGACACCCAGTGACCTCATCTCCTCTCAGAAGTAACACCCAGCGACCTCATCTCCTCTCAGAAGTAACACCCAGTGACCTCGTCTCCTCTGGGATGTGACACCCAGTGACCTCATCTCCTCTCAGAAGTAACACACAGTGACCTCATCTCCTCTGTGATGACATCCAGTGACCTTGTCTCACCGCTGTCTGCAGAAGCGAGAACAAGGTTTTATCTGCGTCACCGTGCACGGCTGTGGCCTTAAGGATCAATGCCCTAGCGCTCACTTTTTCCTGAGACGCTGATAACGTTTTCACAAGAAAGAGAAAATAACTAAAATTATGACTAAACCAGATGCATCACAGTACATGACAATGGGATACTAGACTATCTTGGAACCGGGAGTAAAAAAATGAAACAAAACAAAAAACCCCTCAAACACAGGAATAGTGATATTAGAGACAGTGAAAAGAACTATTTGAATTTGAGAATTTTATGTTTTAAAATTATGCACGAAAGAACTGTCTTTTTAGTAACTTTTTTTTTTTAAAACACCATTACTGTGTAAAGAGGCACCCACATGGTGTAGCAACTGTGGAGTCTGGGCCCTGAGATCAGAGCCCCCCTCCTATGTCCAGTTGGAGCCCAGAGGCCACAGACATCCCATGATTTTGGGGCCACAGATTCTGTATCATGAGGGTGGGTTTTGAGGAAAAGATCCACTTTTGAGTTGAATTTTCACTAAAAAGTTAGGACATCCCTTCTGATCGTGAATAAAGTTAAAGCACTAGATAAGGGTTTTCTAAATTTACATCATTTCTCACGAATTAACCTCTAGACTTTTCCCTTTGCATACCAAACAGGTAGTTCCACACACTTAAGATTTCCAGCCATACTACATGATACTTGATGACAATCTTTTTAAAAATATTTTATCCACACAGCACTTTAGTGTTTTAACAGAATATTGAAAATAGTCCAACTTTCTAATTTCAACTAGAATAATCATTGTATTTAGGGAAGGCACGCAATACTCTAAGAAAAAAAGGTTATTTGGAATGTCAGAAAGTTTTATTGCGACAGTAATCCTATGCCTTAGCTTCCTTTAGTTTCTCAGTTCAAATACACTGTCTAACGTTAAAGAATTATGGTGTCTTTACAAAACCCACAGCTGTGTGATTCCTCTCCTGCGCAACTTGGAGCCGTGGAGAAGGATGAAACGGGCGTCCCCTGCAGCTTCGCCCGGCTTCTCTCCGGAGTCACTCGGTGACACTGAGTTTCCGGGGGCCCCCGCCGAGCTGCCAGGCCGCGCCGCGCGGAGCTCACAGCCGCCGGTGCACCTTCTGGTGCTGGATCAGGTGCCCGTGCTGGTTGAAGGCGCGCCCGCACTCGCCGCACTCGTAGGGTCGCTCGCCCGTGTGGATTCTCTGGTGCTGGATGAGCACCGAATACTGGCTGAAGGCCTTGCCGCAGCGGCCGCACTCGTAGGGCCGCTCGCCCGTGTGCGTCCGCAGGTGCACGATCAGCGTGGCCTTCAGGCTGAAGGCCTTGCCGCACTGCGAGCAGCGGAAGGGCCGCTCGCCCGTGTGGATCCGCTCGTGCTGCACCAGAGAGCGGCGGGCGCTGAAGGCGTGCCCGCACTCGCCGCACACGTAGGGCTTCTCGCCGGTGTGCACCCGCTGGTGCTGGATCAGGTGCGAGTGCTGCACGAAGGCCTTGCCGCAGGCGTAGCAGCCGTAGGGCTTCTCCTCCGTGTGGATGCGCTCGTGGTTCATCAGCGTGGAGCGGTGGCTGAAGGCCTTGCCGCACTCGCCGCACTCGTAGGGCTTCTCCCCGGAGTGCACGTTGTGGTGCTGGATGAGCACGGAGCGGTCGCTGAAGGCGCGCCCGCACTCGCTGCACGTGTACGGCTTCTCGCCCGTGTGCACCCGCTGGTGCTGCAGGAGCGTCCTCTTCACGCTGAAGGCGCGCCCGCACTCCGCGCACTCGTGCGGCTTCTCGCCGGTGTGCACCCGCTGGTGGCTGCGCAGGACCGTGCTGTGGTTGAACGCCTTCCCGCACAGCGGGCACACGTACGGCCTTTCTCCGGTGTGGATCCGCTGGTGCTGGATGAGGTGCGAGAGCTGAGTGAAGGCCTTCCGGCACTCGAGACACTCATGCGGCTTCTCCCCCGTGTGTATTTTATGATGCTGAGCAAGATCCGAGCTCACGCGGAAGGACTTTCCGCATTCATTACACTCGTAGGGCTTCTCCCCCGTGTGGATCCTCCTGTGTTTACTGAGGACCGAGCTCTGGCTGAAGGCCTTCCCACACACACCACACACATAGGGCTTCTCTCCAGTGTGGGTTCTCTGATGCTGGAGGAGATGGGAGCTCCGGCCAAAGCATTTTCCACACTCCATGCACTTGTAGGGTCTCTCCCCGTTAGGAGCGGCTTGATGCTGAGTGACAGCCACGCTCTGGCTCAGGACCTGAACTTGGGTGGGGCCAACAGGGCTTGGACTCAGGCAGAAGCTCCGCTCAGATTCATAATTTCCTTGATCAACCCACATTGTGGGTGTTTTCCCCAGAATCATTGATATTTCCTCTGAAATGAATGGCTTAAGACTCAAGTCTCTATTTTGGTTCTCTCCCTTGTTTTCACATTCTGAAACAAATCCAAAGTGAAAATATTAACTCAAATGCTAATCCACTCAAAACTCGAAAGCAAGTGGAACCATGAAGGTGGCTTTGCTGAAGTGGGGTGGCCGGTGGGAACCTGGTCCCTGAACGCACATGGCTGTGTCAGTTGCAGAGGAGCAGAAAAACCACATCATACAACTAGAAACGTGCTCAGGCTGACAGTGCAGTGTAAGAGAAAGGTGCAAACTCTAGTCTGAAGTCATTTCCATGTGTGAGGTGCACATATGGCACACAGCAATGGGGTGACAGCCCATCACTGCCTGAGCCCTGCCCTCCCTGGAGTCCTCCTGTGCACCAAGCTTCCAGAAGCCACTGGAGCAGGAATAAATTCAGGACCACTCCTACAACGGTGGGGAGCCCTGCCCAGCAGACAGCAACACAGACAGCGAAGCCTAGTGTGGGGCAGGTGGGGAGATGTGTGGGTTCTCATGTCCGGGTCCAACAGACATGTACATGGGAGGCCATAATGTCCTCTTTGTGCAGAAAGCACTAGGGGCAAGACGAGAGACACACGATGGGAACCCCGTCAAGTCTAGGCTAGAGACGAGGCCTGAGGCGCCGCAGTGAACATGGCCGAGAAGGCTGGGATAGACATTTCTACCATTAGGTCAGGGCTCTGGGGGCTGACTGTGTGAGTGGAGGAGAGCAGCAGGTGCTGACGACAAGTTTTTTAAATCTTGGAGACCAAGCCATTGAGACGACAAGATGCTACTCAGAGACCAAGACTTTACAAGGGGAACAGGTATGTTCTGGGAGGAGAGGCTGTGGTCAGCGACCTTCACTGAGGACACTCAACAGGTGGAGCTGGCCCCAGTCAGGGCTGCTAGGGGCCAGAGGCCGACTCCAAATGACAGGACGTTCTTCCTCCTGGAAGACAGACGCAGCCAGGCCTCCCTGTGAACTCTCCTGGTGTCCAATCTAAGCCCTGCAGCTGAGGACGCCAACTCCACCCACCATGCTGACGCCTCCAGCTTCCCAAGGTCTCGTGGGGACGGTTAAAGACCATGCTGTCCTTGAGTGATACTCCAGAATGGGAAGCCCTGTGGGCAGAGGAAGATCCAAGGAGGGAATTCTCTCTCTTGTCAAACAACACGCTCAGGGCCTATGACAGGTGCTGGGGGGCCAGCAGCCCTTTGAGGGGAGTTTTACAAACGCTGACACAGAGATACCTGTTAGGAAAGCATCAGAGTGCGCGTGTGGTGACTGCTTCTTCCCCCTCCCTCCTCTCCAGGGTGAGCAGAATAACTGATATGACTGGTTTGTCTGGGTAAGAAGTGGGCATTTCCAGCTCGGGGAAACCACATTCTGCTCTGCTCCTCCATGTTCAAAGACCTGAAGAGGCGGCCCCAAGACGGGGGCCTAGGGTGGTCCCTTCCTGCCAGAATCAGGTGGTAAGTGTCTCATTCTGGGGTTCTTTATTAGGAAGCACTGTGATATGTTCTGTTATATTAAAACACCGTATTTATCTGTCTGTTCTACTGCTGATGGACATTTGGGTTGTTTCCAGTTTTTCCTGTCATGAAGCCTATGATTCCTGGTGCTTCCACACAAACGTCCTTACTGTCTGCACAAGGGAGCGGAAGTATTTAACGTGGGGACTCCTATTTTCAGCTTCATGAGATAACACCCCACTGTTTTCCAAAGTGAGCGTGTGCACACACTCCTGTCTGCTGCTCTGCACCCTCACTCGCACTTGGTATTGTCGGATCTTTCCATTTTCTCCATTCTGAAGGTGAACATGGTTTTGATTTCCACTTTACTGATGAATAATGAGGCTGAGGATGTTTTCATTTTTTACTGGCCCTGTTTTCCTCTTCTAACAGAACTTGTTCAAGTTTTATGCCCACTTTTCTTATCGGGTTTTTCTGTATCTTTTATTCTCTTCAAAGCAATTTATTTACTAAGTGTGTACTGTATTGATAAATGGTAACAGTATTCTTCAGGTTCTTCATTAAAAAATATCTGAGTTCACTGTCATCTGCTTAATAAGATTTTTATGTAACTTATTTTTAAGAAGTTATAGTATGTGTTTTTTCAACTGGTAAATAAGTTTAATTCTTTATTTTTCAACTTCTAAGCCTCATTTTCACAAAATAAGGCTGATAGGCCAAATAAATAATTACTCATTTACATTGAAAAATATTATTTCTATTGTTGGAAGCTTCCTGAATGGGTGGGCAGCTTCTGGCCTGATGCCAAAGTAACAAGATGAGTAAGATGACTTTAGTAGTAAACAAGTAAACTAAGTGTGGAGAAGTTAACTCACTCAATCATCCATGGCATAAAAGCAACGTATGACCAAACGTTCATGCTCACAGACAGACTCAAGCTGCTGTGAACGCCAGCGACAGGCCACTTCTCATCCATGCTTGCAGGAGCTGGCTATGAGCAAAGAGCCCCTCGCTTTCAGAATGATGGCTTCAGCCGTTGTTTCAAGTACAAGGTACGGAAGAATGTTTTAAGTATAACAAGACAAATAAAGAGAAAAAAGCAATTCCAGTGAAACAAATTTTTAATTTAAAAAACCCCTCCCCAAAGTTTTGCCGAGATTGCATGTGCTGTATGATGAGAACACATGTTCTGCATCAGAGCGCCCCAGGAACCTCTACATTCTGTAAATCATGGGCGTTAACACCTTCAGGGACTGTACTGGATTAAAAAGATCAGACATACACTTACCCCATGGACAGGATGAACTGTCTTGTTGCATACAAGCTGTCACGTGGTCACATTTGAGGCTGTCTACAAAAGGAACAGAGAGTTGAAGTGACAACAAAACACTTGTCTTAAAAGTGGAAAAATCCTTTCATTTGCTGCTACAACATGTAAGTGCAATTCACTGAGTTAACAACAGCAGGGCAGGGCAGTGCTCACAGCTTATCCATCCTGCAGAGGGCAAAGACGCAAGCTGTGCAGCCCTTCCTGCTCCTCCTTGCTCCAGTGCCCGTGGCAGTGCCCCAGGCCACAGCAGGCTGCTCTGCTCCATGCACATCCTTCTCTCTCAGTGCCCTGAGCCTCCAAGGCCTATGCATGGGGCAGAGTAACCAGGAACTTCTGTACAAAAGTCTCTCATCTCCAACCCGCTGTGCTCTTGGAGAATTTCATAATCTCTTTGGCATCAAATCTGAAGGGCACTCATCTCAGCTCGATTAGGTGAGCCCACAGCCAGCCCAGGGAGCCAGGTATGGTTTGGCAGCAGATCTGTGTTTTCTTGTGCACCATGGCTTCAGTCAGCAAACAGTTTAAAGTCCTCGGCGAGATTTCCACAACATAATGCTGTCTTTTTTTACTATTCACTGGGAAACTGAGTTCCTCTGGGACTGGCGCATTCATTGTTTCTCTGAGGATATCTGATTTTGCAGGTAAGAGGTGGGCTGTCTGTAACACCTGGTGCCCTGTCCACACAGTCCCTAGAAACAAGGGGGAGAGTGCCACGCCTGAGACTGTGAAGTCGATCAGCCACAGGGTGGTGCCGAGCCATCCCCCACACACCCGGAGGGGGCCACGTCCTGCAGGACAGGCTGACGGAGGTTCTCCCCAGACTTAGATGTCATCCTCCTTCATTGCACATCTCCGCCTAAAGCAAGTGCTGAACACCACCTTCAGGGGTGGACGTATCTGCCGTCATCTTCCTGTTTATAATTTTCTCCATAACGGTCTTGCACATCTTCTGTTACATTAATTACTGGACACTTTACATCTCTGATATTGTTGTAAACGTTATCTTTTTAAAAATCACACGTTTTAAAACAACTTTTTTGTTCCTTTTTTTGTGTCTATATGACATGGTGGATGTTAACTAAACTTATTGTGGTAATTGTTTCATAATATATGTAAGTTGTATCATTACACTGTAACCTTAAACTTATATGGTGCTGTATGCCAATTATATCTCAATAAAACTGGAAAAAAGAAATCACACCTTTGTGCCGACAAATAGAAATAAAACTGATTTTGTATCCAGCCAACTGGTAAACTCTGGTGAATTCTAAGCAATGTTTTTCCAAGCAGACAATCATATGAACTGCAAACAACACTTTTCTTCTTTCCAATTCTTTTTTTTTTTTTTGGTAAAGATTTTATTTTTTTCCTTTTTCTCCCCAAAGCCCCTCGGTACATAGTTGTATATTCTTCGTTGTGGGTCCTTCTAGTTGTGGTATGTGGGACACTGCCTCAGTGTGGTTTGATGAGTAGTGCCATTTCCGCGCCCAGGATTTGAACTGACGAAACACTGGGCTGCCTGCAGCGGAGCGCGTGAACTTAACCACTCGGCCATGGGGCCAGCCCACTCTTTCCAATTCTTACAGCTTTAGTTTTCTTGTTTTGTTTTGTTTTGTTTTGTTTGTTTATCTTGCCTTATTTTGTGTGTGGGACCCCCAGGACAATGCTATACAGATACAGGGATGGTGGCTCCCTGGTCTGGGTCTTCATCTCACACACACGCCTTCAGCCCTCACTCTAAGTATCAGATTGAGAAACTTCCCTTCTACACTTAGGATGCTTCATTCGTTCTTTTCTGAATCAACCTGGGAACCCTCGAAATCTGAATTTCCCATAAGGACAGGCACCAAGGACCTGGCAGGGGATCACCACATGGGTACTCTCTCCCTCGCCCTTCCTATGCATGCCCAGCTCACTGCCCTCTGTACTCACCTCCGTACGGACTTCCTGCACTCGGCCTCTGCTTGGCTCAGCACCACCCCACCTGCAGGCTCCTTTGCTGGGAGAAGCCCGCGGTGGAAGCCACTCCTGCTGTCTCCCGTCAGTGCCCACAACCACCAGGACCTGCTCAGCTCTCGGTGAAGGAGAGCCGGTTCCTCTCACTCACCTGAGTGGCTACTGCCTGGGCCCCTGCTCTTCTCAGTCCCCTGCCCGTCCAGCACCCACGGCTCTTCCCCTCGCTCCAGCTGGGAGATTATGCTGGGCTTGGATCCTGGAAGTCCTGCTCGTGGGGAGGAAAGTCCTTTTGTCTACACAACATTGGTGAGGACCCACACCCCACCCGAGGGCCTGCGGGCATGAGACAGCCAGTACTGAACTCCCTCTGGAGCTGAGCACCCAGGAGGTGACCCTGAGGCCCCCACCCTATGGCCCCTGGCTGGGCACACAGACACAGACAACGCCTGCTGAGAGGCCATACCCAGCGAGACCACGTTCCCGTAGGTCTCCATCATCACGTGTCGGTAGAGGCCGCGCTGAGCAGGGCCCAGGCGGTCCCACTCTTCCTGGGAGAGGAGCACAGCCACGTCCTCGAAGGTCACCTCAGCCTGCAATGACAGGGGCTGCTGCTGGTTGGAGTAAGTCTCCACGTCTGAGACAGAGTGGGTGCATGCAGCGTGGAGGTGGGTGGGGGACGCCCTGGGATGGGGGGATGCACCCTGAGAGTTAAGGGTCGACAGGAAGGGGCCACCGTGACACTTGGGCTGCCCTGGGAGCCGAGGGCACAGGAGGACCATGAGGAATGCAGGGCTGCTGCACAGGCCTCAGGGGCCGCTCACCTGCGGTCTTGCCGGCGGCGGCAGGAGCCCTGCTGCTGCCATCACCTGGGCCCTGGGGTCTCTGAGGAAGATGGAAATCGGAGGAGCCTGAGGGCTGAGGAAGAGAAGGGGGCACATGAGAAGCCCTGCCTTGCCCTGTAAACCCTGACTTCCAGGGGGACCCTGCCCCCTGTGAACTCTGACTCCATAGTTCAGGGGCTGCAAAAACAAGCAGTTGCGGGGCTCTCTGGCCACGGGCCCAGGAAGGTCCCATCTTTGAGACACCTGGGGATGCCTGTGCACCCTGAGGGTCTGGCCATAAGGCTCTGTGTCCCAGACCCCTGGGCTCCTCATGGTTGGCCAGCCACACCTGTGGCTAGGGAGCCAGTGAGGGCTCGGGGCCGCCTGCCCAGCTCACCTGGCCTGGTCCACGGTCCGCGCACAAGGACACCCACAGAGGTCTAAGTTGTCATTAGATCTGTGTGGGGGCCAGGCCAGGCTGCCTCCAGAGATAACCCCCAATGAAGAGAGGCTGGGAATGGCTGCTTCTGCTTGAGGCCCACACTCCTGTGGGGACCTCACCCCAGGCCCTGCACGCTTTGACCTGACCATGCCCTCCTGTGGGCACGCTGATGCCTCACCATGCCTGGGTCGTGCCCCGAGGGCCGTGGTACTCGATGAGGCAAGGGTGTCAGCCCGGTGGTGGCACCACCAGGAGTTGGCAGTGGACCATGAGACGCGTTTGGGTTCTGGTGGACTAAGTTCAGAGTGACCCAGGGATTTGGTCTGCGCACCTGACCGGGAGGCCTGGGGGCGGGTGGGTTCTGGGGACATAGGACAAGTTAAGCTGAGATGTCTGTCACATCCAAACTGCTGGAAAAAAGGGGGGACTGGGAGCTCTCCTGACGGAGGAGCGGGGTTCACATCTTCTGAGCACTGAGGGGGTCTGCAACAGGGACACAGACGCCCAGCCGGCAGATCACTCCAGGGAAGACGGTATAAGAATGCAATCAACCTTCTCCTGCACACGACTCAGCAGGCACCTCCACTAACAGGAGGTTTCACACCTTGGGCCACGGGGAGGGAAGCCCGGGGGCAAGAAGTCAGGGGGCGCCGTGACCCGGTTTTCTGTGTAAAACATCAGATGTATGCATATGTTTGCACAGACAACTTTCGGGAAGATACACACTGAACTTCTAACCGCGGCTGCCTCTCACTGCCCTGTCCCTCTGTTCACCTAAAATGCCCATTCCCCCAAATCTGTGTGTAAGTGCAATGCAACTCTAATTAGAATTCCAACAGGAGTCTTTCGAAGGAGTGACTATAAAACTACTTAGAAGTCCTGTGAACGATGGATGCTGGGGAATAAGAAAGAATAGAATATGAAAGAAGCAGGGGTCTGGGGTCTCTCCAGGTCTCAGAACTAACAGTGGGGAAGCCCTTGCCACCATGTGCTCTGCCTCCCGCCCTCCTGGTGGCATATCCACCACCCACACCCCCTCGAGGAACAGCATCATCTCTCTTGCCTCACCCTGTCCCATGCTTGAGTCACCCACAGACCTGCCATCTCTCATGGTCAGTCATCCTCCCAAGGGCCACAGCCTTGTCTAGATGCCTCCCCATGAGTGGTCTCCCCCACTAAGTGGCCCTGGTCAGGGTGTCCTATGACCGCCACATGGCCAAACCCTTGTCTAGTGTCAGCAGTGGGGGCAGTCGGTCACCCCGTCCTCCTGTAACTCAGTCTCCACTAGGTCTCCTGGACACTGCTCTTTTAGCAGGAGCCTCTGTCCATCCTCACCTGCATGAGAATTCGACCTTCGTGAACAATCCAGCGCTGGTCCCCTGGGAACCTGGCAGAGGTGGACGGTCATTCACACCACAGCCCGACTGCACCTGGGCTGGGATCCAACAACGAAGACCCATAGGAACCCCATTCAGGGCCTCTCCAGTGGGTGCTGACAGCCGGTACGGCCGATCCAGGAGGTGTTGCCTCATGTGGCCATGAGGCCTTGGGCCAGGCCCTCTCCTGCTCCTGCCTGTGTCCTGTGTCTGTGCACCTGAGCTGATTCCTGCCCCACGTCCTGAACATACCTGGCACTGGGTGTGGTCATCCTACAATCCTAAATGTTCAGTGGAGCCCAGAGGCTCTTCTTCGGTGTGGTTGAGCTGGCGGTCCCCTTCTTTCCAACAGGACATCTCCATGTGGATGTTCCATAGCATCTCAGACACTTAACATCCAACCCTGAGCTCCTATTTCTGCCCACAGCTCGGTCTGTGCTCTGGTACACAAGACACAGTCCTGAAGCTGCCTTTCCTCCTCACACTCTCACTCCCCACTCCCAACACACCCTCCAGGTGCACCCAGAACCTGGCCCTGCTACAGCACAGTCCTGCCTCTGTCCCCTATGGGACACAGTGACTGTCCTTGGCTCCAGCCCCTCCTTGACTCCTGCAAGGCTGCTCAGAACCCTGCCCAGCCTCACTTCTGCCAGGGAGGCTCTGACCCCTTGGCCAGTGTTCGGCTATGTTGCCCTCTCACTGAGTTTCCTCCTGACCCCACTTGGGGACCTCTGCCTGTCCAGCTCTCAGACCCTCCCTTCCTGCCCCAGCAGAGCAGCCAGTGGCCCAATGTTTATTGAATAAACGAATGAAATTAAAAGAGCACCGAGACCAAACTTTACATCCTTTAGAACAACACCAAGTACCAGCATCTGCCGCTGGCAGGGATGGGAAAGCGGAATCTCTAAATCTCTAATAGACTCTTTCTCAGGAAAGCTGCCTAGCATTATTTAGGAGAATCAGATCACCCTTGGACAGTAGGTGCCCTACTGGGATGGACACAGGCTCTAGGTGCAGCCACCAAGGCCACCAAGGTCCTTCCACACACAGGTCACACACCAGCTAACAGAAAGATTTATGCTGTGCCAGGTGGCTTGACAGGTAAATGAAAGCAGGGGATGCAGAGAGCATGTTGACAATGCTCCTGTTTCATAAACAAAGACACCAGGGCCATAAAGGATGTGTGCACTTTGTCCCCATCTGTGAAACAGGGAGATTACACACCTCCTCTCAGGGCCTCATGAGGACCAAAAGGTCAGTGAAAAGACCGCTCAGAACTGCCCGGTACAGGCAGATGCTGCTGGACTGGGAGTCATCTCCTCCGACTGGATTAGGCTGTCAATATGCGTGAGGCAGAGGGAGAAGCAGAAAAGACTTCCACCTGGGGTGAGTTCTAGAAGAGCATAAAAACAAAAGATCTCTACCTAGGATGACCTTTGCATATTGCCAAGAGAAAAAAGCATACCGCAAAGTATGCTTGTTGCTGTGTCTGAATGTGTCTCCCCCATTCATTTGGTGAAATCCTAATGCCAAACAGATGGTGTTGGGAGGCGGGGCCTTTGGGAGGTGCTTAGGTCGCGAGGGTGGAGCCCCATAACGGAATTACTGCCCTTATAAAATAGGCCCCACAGACCTCCTCGCCCCTTCCATGTGAGGCACAGCCAGAAGTCTGCAACCAGGAACAGGGCCCTCACCTTGACCGTGTGGGGACCTGCTCTCTGACTTCTCGCCTCCAGAACTGTGAGAAATAAATATCTGTTCTTTCATTTTGTTACAGCATCCCAAATGGACTAAGACACTTGCAGTCTGATAAAAAATGAACAAAAGAAATTTTAAAAGTAGCACTAATTTTTAATTTTTCTTTACTTATACTTTGGTAAGAAAGGTCTGGGTCTTCTGGAACAAGTCTGTGATCAGATGCAAAAATGTGCAAAACCCTGTGAGTCTCAAACCGAAACCACTGGACACTTGCAAGGCAGGAAAACACAGAGCCATATGGGGCACCG
The DNA here is from genome assembly GCF_041296265.1 of Equus caballus. Taxonomy (NCBI): domain Eukaryota; kingdom Metazoa; phylum Chordata; class Mammalia; order Perissodactyla; family Equidae; genus Equus; species Equus caballus. Next base: position 98,745,221 of record NC_091692.1, read on the forward strand.
AAATTGGCTTTTAACAAGCACCCCTCCCTCCGCGCCCCTCAGGATTCTGAAGCCCAACTCCAGGCTTTGCTCTGCGGGAAAAACAGGAATTTAGACAGGAAGGGACACAGTGGGCATGACGAGTGCCCCCAGACGGCCCCCAGGACCTGAACCATCACCACTGAATGTCAGAACAGACTCTGATGAGCCGCTTGGGGAGGCCGTGCGGCCCCAATACAGGAGCAAGTACAAACAGCACCCGTGACACTGTGCCCTGACCCTAACCCGCCCACCATCACTGTCATTCTTCAGATGCAGGAATTTTGTTTTGGGAAGTCTCCCTAGGGACTAACCCAAACAAAAGCAGAACAGATCAATGTTCTCAGCAGCAGTGGTCACTTAAAGAAAGTGGAAGGAAGCCACACTGCAGTGAGGAACTCTGCCAAGCCGGCTCCGGCTCTTGTGATGACTGAGCAGCCGCAAACACGGACAGCCAACAAAAAAGGGACTGCAGAGATGCAAAGAACTTACAATTCAAGGTTTACTATTATTATTTTGTTTCGTAAGCTAAGCTTTGGGAACTTATTACCCTTGTCGAAATTCCGGATGGTCTTGATGCCAAAAACCAAGTAAGCCTGTGCTTCCAAAGACCCCACCCACAGTGACGGGCTGCGACAGGCACACTGAGTCCCTGGTCTCGGGTGGGCGGCTCCCAGGTCTCCCTCTCTCTGTCCTCCCCATCCGCACCCCCAGGTTTTCCTGCTTGGAATGCCCTGCCCCTCTTCATCTCCACGGAGCCCCACCCTCCAGGGTCAAACCACCTTCAGAAGAGGCAGCTCTGAGCTGCTTGTGAGCACAAAGCACAACCCCGAAAGCTTCAGCAGTAAATGATCCCAAATAAGCACAGGAACCGACAGCTTTGCTACACACCAGCAACACCCAGTCAGCAAATACACACAGAAAAAGATTCTGTTCACAAACGGCAACAAGAAACAAACTTAGAAATATGATGAATAAATGTGACGATAACATTTATAAATGTTGATTCTGCCCACTGTACCCACAAAGCCACGGTGCTGAGGGCCAAGTGGGCCTGGCCGAGCAGGGCCAACTCTATATAAACAAACGGGGGACAGAGGAGGTGATCCAAACCGCTGGGGGACAGATGCTTCAGGGAAAATAAAATTAGACCTTTACATACATAAAGCTCCAGAAATCTCCCAGAGAGCAAAGCAAAGGCAAAGACATAAAAAATAGGACAGAAAAAATCAGATCTTCCCATACCCTTTATCAAAAGTCTAAAGAAGCCATGAATGAATAAGAGTTAAAATTACATCATAAAAAGAACTTGAACCACAATTCAGGTAAATTTTATTACTTTAGGTGGGAAGGGCCTTTCTAAGAAAAAGATCAAAAGCAGAAAGCCTGGGGGGCAGAGACCCACAGATCCACCGCACGAAAATAAAAACCTCATGCACATCAAAGCCACCACAAATTCCAGAAATGGGTCCAAAGACACGTAAGAATTCAACACACGACAAAGGCGGTTTTCCAAATCAATGGAGAGATGAATTATTCAATAGGTAGTGTTAGAAACGGCATGATTTAGAGAAAAAAGGAAGCTAGATTCCCAACACACCCCACACCAAAATAAATTCCAGATGGACCCAACATTTTACAAGCACCAGGGAAAACAAGAGTCATTTCAAAGAGTCTTGAGGTGGGAATGCCCTTTAAAACAGAGCACGAAGCCCACAAGCCTTAAGAGTAAGCGTTTGACCATTAAAAACTTGAAAATTCTTACCTCAGAAAGCCCCCAAAGCAGAGCAAAACGCCCTAACAGGAGCCCAGTGACAACGTGAGAATACTTTGAACACATACGGAAAGGAAGAGGAACCGGCAGAGCACAAAGGAAGCACAAGCGACCTCGCCCAGCGCCGGGGGCGGAAAGCGCGGACCCCAGGCCCAGCCCGGCCCCCACCGCGGGAGCCCCTCCGGAGGGCGGCGCGGCGGCGGCGGGGACAGCGGCGAACAAAGCCCGCTCAGAAGCGCCGCCGCCCGCTTCCACCAGAACACGGAACAGCGGACGACCGGCGGGGAGACACCCGAACGCCGGAGGGCGGGGACACGGCGGGGCGCGGGGCTCGGGGCTCGGGCGGGGGAAGGCAGGGGTCCGGGGGCCGCGCCCGGCCCGCCTGCCGCGAAGCCGAGACGCCCGCGGCTCTGCATTTCGGGGAGCCCCCGTGCCAGGCTGGGACGTGCGGGCGCCGACCGCTCTCCCCGGGGCCCCCGTCACCCCGCTCGACCTTCGGCCAGGCTCGCCGTCCGCGGGACCCGAGAGGGTCGGGGTGTGTCAGGGGCGCTCGGGTGGAGATCGAGGGCGGGGGGAGGTCGGGGGCGCCCAGGGGTGGGGGGCGGGGGGCTCCAGGGTGTCGGGGGCCTAGGGGTGGAGGTCTGGGGGCGTGAGGAGGGCGTCCGGGTGCGGCAAAGGGTTGGGGGACTCGGAGTGGGTCCGGGAAGGAGGGGCCCCCTGCACGTCCTGAGGGCGAGGGAACCCGCGCAGGGGGAGGGAGCAGCGCGTGCCGCGGGAAGACCCGGACGCGCGCGGACCACGCCGCGGCTCCGGCGTCAGCCACAGGAGCGGCTCCCGGCCTGCCGGCACCCACACACGCAGCTCACTCACCGTTCACGCCGCAGCCTCTCGCGCTAAAGGGCGGCCGCCTCGAGCGCACTCAGACAAAGAGGACGCCCCGCCCCGTCTGCGCTTCCACCAATCCTTGCGGGCCCCGCCTCCTCAGGCCCCGCCCATGCCTCCTGGGCCACCAATCCTAGAGCGCGACACCTCCCAGTCCAGCCGTCGGCTCCCCTCCCCCGCCCGGCACCTTTTTCCAGGCTGATGGCTGTGCTTCGCCCTCTTGAGTCACCGAGAGCCGAGGCCTCCGTGATGCCTAGAGAGGCGACGCCGCGCTCCGGCCGCTCAAGGCCGCACTTCCGGCAGCTCCGCGGAAGCTTCCGGTGCGCCTCCTGGAGCGCCAGCCGCGCGTCCGTCGCCGTCTTCCGGTCTCTGCTCCGGGTGGTCCCTGCTCCGCTTCAGCCGGGTGCCGTCCCCTAGAAGGCGTGGCTCGTGGCTGTGCCCGGGACCCGGCAAGGGCCTGGCGGCGGTCGTCACGTGTGACAGGGACCGCCTCCTCGTCCACCTGCACCGGTGTGTACGTCGTCTGGGGGGTGTAAGCCGTGCGCCCGGCGGAGGCGGTCCAGCGGCGCGCGCACCCGCTTGAGGGGCGGCTCGGGCGGCCAGTGCCTGAAGGCCGCCCGGAACGCTTAGGGCCGACCTGCAGGAGCAGCTGGGGAGCGGGGAAGACTGGCCGAGGGGTCTCGCGCTTCTGATACGCACCCCGACGCGCAGGCCACACCCGCGTCCCGCCATCCGGCGCGGGTGGCCTTGGGCTCCGAGGCTCGCAGGAAGAGCCCGACGGGCAGGAAGGGCAGGCGGGCCCAGAGGCTCCGGGGGCTGCGGGCGCACCGGCGCCCTGACTGCCGTGCGGAGAGCTACCGTCTGGTCGGGGCGGGGCGGACGGTCGACGGGGGCTGGGTGTGTGTGCCGCAGGGCACCACGTGGGCACCGAGCCCTGTGCGGGTGCGTCCACGCGTCTCCTGACAGCCGAGAGGGCGGGAGTTCCGCTTTATGGAGAGGGAGGTCGGCCTGCCGGAGGGCACTCCGTCTACCCCACACCCCAGTGGCGCAGGGTCCCCTCTGCCGAGGCTCCGTGAAGCGCAGGACCAGGCTCTTCAGACTTTGGCCCCGTTGTTGGTCCCGGATGGTTTTGCCGGTTGACAGTGTTAAAGTAATTAAACAGGGAGGCCTTAGACTGGGGTGGCTCTAATGCTTTGGTACCTACTGAAGCAAACCCCAACTAGGCTTGCCAAATAAAGCGCTGCCAAGCTGCAGCCAGCCAGTCAGGCTCCTTGCTTTGCTTCCGAGTCTTCTCTAGAAACCTCTTCCCTGGCTCCTGTCGGCACAGCCCTCCTGACCGCTCTCGGTTTGGTGCTGCTGGTTCCAGTCCGTGTTTGCTCAGATAAACTCTTCAAGAGTTTAACATGCCTCAGTTTACCTTTTAGCAACGAGGAGTGAACTCTGTCCCAGCAACTTTGGTCCCAACTGATGCTTCTAGGACCTTCTCAGCACACCCTGCTTTCTTTTTCTCCCCCACAGGTTTTTATTCTGCAAATGTTCATAAAAGTTGAAAGAATAATACCATGAACACTTGTATACCTTTTCCTTCGTTTCAACAGCTAATATTTTGATAGTTTTTCTGGCAGTTCAACAACTAGCATTTCCCCCAGCTCATCTCTTTTGTGCCTAGTCTGCCACCTCTTTTCTGTCTCTCTTTAACAAGCACAGCATTTACTGAGTGCTGTGTGTGATAGGCGCTGTCCTGAGTGCTGGGGCGACATCACTGAACAAGACAAGCAACATTCCTCATGAATCCCTGTCCTTGTGGACCTTACATGTGAATGGGGAAGGCAGGCAGTACACAGAATAAAGATGTGGATGCAGGGTGTGTTCAGAGGCGGAGAGTGCTGTGGAAGGTCTGGGCAGGTGCCACTGCCGCTCACACACACCCCTGGCTCACTGGGCGGCCCGGGACAGCAACAGGTCTGCAGCTGCTCCGCCTTCTTCTGGATCCTTCAGCTTCGTTGATTCCTGGCTGTGTTTAGCTCCAGGAGAAAAGGCTCCCACTTCTTCAGGACACCCGCATCATCCAGGAAAACAAAGGGTTTCCAGTCTAGCCTCATAGGTCCAAGCTCGTGATGTAGGTTCCAGCTTGTTCTTTCTCTCCCCACTTCACATTTGTCTTCTCATCCCAACTGCCTGTCCTACTCCAGCGTCAGATCAAAGACAGCAGCCTGTAGGAACTGCTCATGTCCTGCAGTTGCATGAGGTCCAACCCCTGTAACAGATAGTATATAGTATGCATGTAATTTCTGTCTACTAGTGGTTCTGCTTCTTTGATTGGTCCCTGATACCTTATACTTATAGACAACACATACACACTTGGGCACGCACACGCGTACTCCTATTTGTTAAAGCAAATGGAGAATTAGACATTTAGTCACTCTATTATAGCTGCTTTTTTGTTTCATTTATTATTAACTCTTTTGAGTGCACAGTGAATTCAAGGCCTTTCACCAACTCTACGTGATCCAATTAACTGCCATTATAATTATTAGTTACATTTAAAAATGTCCAAATTGTCCCAGACGGTCAGGGGAGCCTCTGAGCTGGGCTGACATTGAACCTGCCCTGATTTTTGACCACGGGGTCTTTTAGGGCTCCCATGCTTTTCTGGCTTATAGCTTTGGACTCAGTCCCCTCAGGATCCCTGACTGCTTTTGGAAAAGGATGAGAGGCCAAAGTCTGGGCTTCCAGAGGTGCACCTGAAATTTTTGGTGCTTTTGGTGCATTGTTAGAGTGCCAAGCTGGAACTTGTCCTTTTGAGGTTGCATTTACATCGACTTTTGGCCAATTGAACACATTATGTTACTGTCTCAGGATTGGCATTGGCTATGTACGGCAGAAACCTGACAACAGTGGCTTAACCAAAGAAGTGTTTGTTGTGTTTTTTCCCCTAGGAACAAGAAGTCCCTATGTGAGCTGTCTAGGCCCCTCAATGCCGCTAGGCCTCTAGCTTCCCCCTTATTTCCCATTGGCCATTTTAAAATGTGGTTTTTCATTGTCATTTTCTTTCTTGTTGCAAGAAAGCTGCTCCATCTCTAGCATCACGTCCACATTCCAAGCAGAATGGGAAAAAGCAAAAGACAAAAGCAAATACTTGCTCCGTCAATCCCGTTGTAAAGAGCTTTTCCAGAACTGCACTGAGTGACTGACTTATAGTTCATTGGCCTAAAGTATGTTACAGGACCAGCTCTAGCTCCAAGGGGGGCTTGAGAAATGTAGCCTTTCAGCTGGGAACAGTACCATGCTGAATAAAACTGGAGTTCTATCAGGAGGGAAGAAGTGGGAAAGGCATATTTCATAGGCAACCAGTTGTGTTGACCATATCCTATCCCACAGTTCTCAAAGCGTGTGTTTGAAATTACCACTAAAACCTTCATCTTCATTGACCTTTGGGGGTCTAATGTGTGTTGGGAAAGCCTTCCATGCATAGCTGTTCGTTCTTTCTTATCACATAGTCCACACTGCAGAAGTCCTAAATCAAATCTGGAAGCATAAATTTTACTACATAAAAAAAATCCAACATAAGCAAGGTCAAAAAAGACAACCCTCAAATTGGGAAAAATATTTGCAACTCATATAATAGCAAAAGGGCAAATTTTCTTAAAATACAGAGTTTCCACTAATCATTAAGAAAAACTAGGCAAATAATATGAACCGTTGACAAAAAAGGAAATACAAATGACTTTTTTTGTATTCATTTTTTTTTTTTTAAAGATTGGCACCTGAGCTAACAACTGTTGCCAATCTTCTTTTTTTTTTCCTGCTTTATCTTCCCAAACCCCCCATACATAGTTGCATATCTTAGTTGTAGGTCCTTCTAGTTGTGGGATGTGGGACGCCGCCTCAACGTGGCCCGATGAGTGGTGCCATGTCCGCGCCCAGGATCCGAACCCAGGGCCACTGCAGCAGAGCGTGCGAACTTAACCACTCGGCCACGGAGCCAGCCCCCTCATTTTTTTTCTTAAAGATTGGCACCTGAGCTAACATCTGTTACCAATCTTGTGTTTTTTTCTCCTTCTTCTCCCCAAACCCTTCCCAGTACATAGTTGTGTATTCTAATTGTAGGTCCTTCTGGCTGTGCTATGTGGGACACTGCCTCAGCATGACTTGATGAATGGTGCCATGTCCGCGCCCAGGATCCAAACTGGTGAAACCCTGGGCTGCTGAAGTGGAGCACGCGAACTTAACCACTCGGCCACGGGGCTGGCCCCACAAATGACTCTTAAAACATCACTCTTAATAATTTATTCTCAAATTAAATCTCTCCTGAGTATCTTTCCCACACACCCCTCTGGAAGGTAAGTGCTATAGGGATTATGCTCATTTTGTTCACTGGCTTGTCCCAAGTACCTAGAAGAGGGCCTGGTGCACAGTGGGTGCACATATGTGAATACGTGGAGGGATGAATGACTGACAAATGCACACCTTCACACACTGCCACAGGGACTGCAAATCTGGACAACTAGGGACGCCAATCCAGCAATATCCATCTGCATCACAAAGGGACGTGCCTTTTCATCCAGCAATTCTTATGTAAACTGACCCTGCAGGTCTGACTGTGTGTGGGAAATGACATGTGCGCCTCCACTGGTCCTTTGCTGGACGTCACTTGTCCACGAGGTGACTATCCCTACTCACCCATCTTCCAGCCTATTGATTTCCTTTATCCGATTGACACACCTATTACCAATCCTGCCCTGGGTTCTAGGGAATAGTGCAGTGGCAAGCCCCTTTCTGTGGAGCTCATGTCCTGGTGAGGGAACACCATAAACATGCAAATAAGATGACTTCAGGCAGCGAGTGTGCTGGGATGGGAAGAAAAATGGAGCAGACCAGGGGGACAGAGCCCCTCTGTGGGGAGCCACTTTCCCCCCTCACTCTTTCTTTTTTCCTTTTAGTTTCTTCTTATGGAAAATTTCAATGATATACAAAGGTAGAGGAAGTAGTATAAGGAACTCACGTGCCCATGAAACAATTATTGACCCATAGCCAATCTCTTTTCACCTATTTCCCTATCCAGTTACCTCCTTCCCCAATCCCATACAGGAGGTCATTTTATTTAATAATTATTTCCATATCTGTCTCTAAAAGATAAGGGCTCTTAAAAAAGGTAATTAGAAGACCATTATCACACCTAAATATTAACAATTATCCCTTGTTATCATCAAACATCTAATCAGTCTTCAGATTCTCCCATTTGTCTCATACATTTATTATTATTTTTCACAACCGGTTTGTGTAAATCAGGATTCAAATCAGGTACACACAATGCATTTGGTCAATAGGCTCATAAATCTCTTAATCTGTTGCCCCTTCCTACTTCTTTTTTTTCCTCTTTGAAATTTATTTATTGAAGTCAGTTCATGCATCCTGTGGAGTTTCTCATATTTGGGATTTTGCCATTTGCATTTTTGTGGTGTCCTTTTGTCCCTAGAAGTTCCTGCAAACTTAGAGATAGAAGCACGTGAGGTTCAGGTGGGGGCAAGAATACCTCATAAGTGGGTACTGTGACAGTCCACTGACAGTCATTGCCAATGTGCAGTTCACTAGGAGTTTGCAAGATGGTGACATTCTGGTGTTGGCATCCTTTCTGTATTTGTGTATTCTGTATTTGTCTACAAAGACAAATTCCCCTCCATCAACTGGTTGTCCTAAGTAGGTCCGTACAGGGAAGTTAAATGTTTAATGATTGCCTTTATTTACTAGCTTTCAGAAAAATGAATTGGCGTCCTAGCATTCTCCAGAGGTGACCAGTTTTTTTTTCTATTATCATTTGAATTCAAAGATTTAAGTATATTTGATGTGTTTGTATCCATTACAGTTTTAAAAATTAATACTCATGTCATCCCATCTTTGGCCAGTGGGAGCCTCTTCAAGTTCACCCTGAGTCTTTTTGACACGAGCCTTGTGATCATCGACAGCTTCTTCAGTTTCTGATGTCACAAGATGTCCCTGGCTCATCTCCCATAATCCCTGGATCCTGAGACCTGGCATGGGAATACTTTTCTCAAGGAGCTCCAGCCCATCTTGGTGGGAAATGGTGTTTAGAGCACAGAACTGGGGCTCTAGGAGAGCTTGTTGCTACTGGGTTGCTCTTTCCTTCTAGGTCTTCTCAGAGGACAAAGCTAGGAAACATTTTTTTTTTAACGTAACAAAATTATGAGTTCACACTGATATTTCAAATACAAATTTAGGGCTAGGTGGTTATTAACTTGTTTGATTTTATATTTGTATCTCTTTCTCATATACAGGCATACCTCTCAGTTTATTGTGCTTTGCTTTATTGCACTTTGCAGATATTTTGTTTTTTAAAAATTTAAGGTTTGTGGCAACCCTGCATCAAGTCTATCAGCACCATTTTTCCAGCAGCATTTCCTCATTTCATGTCTCTGTGTCACGTTTTGGTAATTCTCACAATATTTCAGACTTTTTCATTATTATTATATCTTTTATGGTGATCTGCAATCAATGATATTTGATGTTACTATTGTAATTGTTTTGGGGCACCACAAACCAGCCCATATAAGTTGATGAACTTAATTGATAAAATGCTCCACCGACCAGCTGTTCCCCATCTCTCTCCCTCTCCTTGGGCCTCCCTATTCCCTGAGATGGGACAATATTGAAATTAGGGTAATTAACAACCCTACAATGGCCTCTAAGTGTTCAAGTGAAAGGAAGAATCTCACGTCTCTCACTGTAAATCAAAAGCTAGAAATGATTAAGCTTAGTGAGGAAGACATGTTGAAAGCCAAAATAGGCAGAAAGCTAGGCCTCTTGCACCAATTAGCCAAGTTGTGAATGCAAAGGAAAAGTTCTTGAAGGAGATTAAAGCTGCTGCTCCAGTGAACACATGAATGACCAGGAAGCAAAACAGCCTATTGCTGACGTGGAGAAAGTCTGAGTGGTCTGGATAGAAGGTCAAAGCAGCCACAACATTTCCTGAAGCCAAAGCCCAGTCCAGAGCAAAGCCCTAACTCTTCAATTCTGTGAAGGCTGAGAGAAGGGAGGAAGCTGCAGAAGAAAAGTCTGAAGCAGCAGAGGTTGGTTCGTGAGGTTTAAGGAAAGAAGCGTCTCCATAACATGAAAGTGAAGTGAAGCGGCAGGAGCTGGTGTAGAAGCTGCAGCAAGTTACCCAGAAGATCCAGCTGAGATCGCTGGTGAAGAGGGCTGCACCGAACAACAGATTTTCAGTGTAGATGACACAGCCTTATTCTGGAAGAAGATGCCATCTAGGACTTTCATAGCCAGAGAGGAGAAGTCAACGCCTGGCTTCAAAGCTTCAAAGGGCAGGCTGACTCTCTTATCAGGGGCTAATGCAGCTGGTGACTTTAAGTTTAAGCCACTGCTCATTTACCATTCCAGATATCCTAGGGCCCTTAGGAATTATGTTAAATCTACTCTGCCTGTGCTCTATAAATGGAACAGCAAAGCCTGGATGACAGCACATCTGTTTACAACATGGTTTACTGGATCTTTTGAGCCCATTGTTGAGAACTACTGCTCAGAAAAAAAGATTCCTTTCAAAATATTACCGCTCATTGACAACGTACCTGCTCCCGCAAGAGCTCTGATGGAGAGGTACAACAAGATTAATGTTATTTCAGGCCTGCGAACACAACATCCTTTCTGCAGCCCATGGATCAAGGAGTAATTTAGACTTTCAAGTCTTATTATTTAAGAAATACATTTCATAAGGCTGTAGCTGCCATTCCTCTGATGAATCTGGGTGAAGTAAATTGAAAACCTTGGGAAAGGATTCACCATTCTAGATGCCATTAAGAACATTCATGCTTCATGAGAAGAGGTCAAAATACCAACACTAACAGGAGTTTGGAAGAAGCTGACTCCAACCCTCATGGATGACTTTGAGGGGTGAAAGACTTCAGTGGAGGAAGTCACTGCAGATGTGGTGGAAACAGCAAAAGACCTAGAATGAGAAGTGGAGCCTGAAGAGGTGACTGAATTGCTGCAATCTCATGATAACACTTGAACGGATGAGGAGATGCTTCTTATGGATGAGCAAAGAAAGTGGGTTCTTGAGCTGGAATCTACTCCTGGGGAAGATGCTGTGAAGGTTGTTGAAGTGACAACGAAGGATTCAGAACATCACATGACCTTAGTGATGAAGCAGCAGCAGGGTTTGAGAGGATTGACTCCACTTTTGAAAGAAGGTCAACCGTGGCAAAAATGCTATCGAACAGCATCTCATGCTACAGAGAAATCATTTGTGAAAGGAAGAGTCAATTGATGTGGCAAACTTCACTGTTGTCTTACTTTAAGAAATTGCCACAGGCACCCCAGCCTTCAGCATCCACCACCCTGACCAATAAAGTATTTCTTTTCTTTAATTAGCCAACCTAGATAGTCTAGTGTTTAAGATTTGGTGCTCCCACTGCCACGGCCTGGGTTTATTTCGCGGTCAGGGAACCACATCTCCCGTCTGTTGGCTGTCACATTGTGGTGGCTGCATGTTGCTGTGATGCTGAAACCTATGCCACAGATATGTCAAATACTAGCAGGGTCACCCATGGTGGACAGGCTTCAATGGACCTTCCTGACTAACACAGACTAGGAAGAAGGACCAGGGCACCCTCTTCTGAAAAACTGGCCTTGAAAACCCTGTGAACAGCAGAGGAACATTGTCTGATGTAGCTCTGGAAGATGAGAGGATGGCACAAAAATACTGGGCAGGGTTCTGCTCTGCTGTACACAGGGTTGCTAGGAGTTGGAATTGACTCGACAGCAGTAACAACAAATTTTTAAATTAAGGTATCTACATTGTGTGTGTGTGTGTGTGTGTGAGGAAGACTGTCCCTGAGCTAACATAACATCTGTGCCCATCTTCCTCTATTTTGTACGTGGGATGCTGCCACAGCATGGCTTGATGAATGTTGTGTAGGTCCACACCAGGGATCTGAACTTCTAAACCCTGGGCCCGCGAAGCAGAGTGCATGAACTTAACCACTACGCCACCAGGCCAGCCCCACTACATTGTTTTTTTAGATGTAATGCTATTGCATACTTAATAGACTACAGTATAGTGTAAACATAAATTTCTTGTTTTTGGTGAGAAAGATTGGCCCTGAGCTAACATCTGTGGCAATCTTCCTCTATTTTGTATATGGGACACCGCCACAGTGTGGCTTGACAAGCAATGTGTAGGTCCGCACCCTGGAGCCGAACCAGGAAGACCAGGCTGCTGAAGCACAGTGCACAAACAACCACTACGCCACCAGGCCAGCTCCTAACATGAGTTTTATATGCACTGGGGAAAATAAATTATGTGACTCACTTTATTGCGACATTCACTTTATTTCAGTGATCTGGAACCAAACCCACAATATTTCTGGGGGATGTCTATATTAAAAATCTTGAATCCAAATTATGTTAACACAATTACTTTATTATTTATATGTAATTGTGTCAGAATAACAGTGTCAATATTATTACCAGTATAATTATTGAAAACAGTCTAAAATTCTTTTGCAGTTGTTCTTGTTAGGATATATCCCATTTGGGATATTACTCTGCTTTAAATTAAGTTGAAACACAGGTTTCCCCCGCTATCTGAAAGTAGAGCTTTCCTATGAAACCCTTCATAAGCTGAAATGGCGTAAAGTGAAGAAGCAACTACCAGTAATTTATATGGGAAAATTTTTTGAGTGTTCCCAGACCCCAAAAATAACCTACCAAAATAAGTCAAAATAAAGTACAGATGCTCACAGACACAGTTCAAGCGACAGTGGCTGATGCGGCGACTGATGCTGAGGCGCCGCAAGTGGTCCTGGGACCGACTCCGCCACGCCCGCTGCTTCTGGGCATGCGCGCTGCCTCTGGCGGCTCGCTGCCAACAGATGCTGAACGCTGCTTTTGCTTTTTGCTTATGTGAGTCTTTTCATAGTTTTGCCAGTTTAATTCTGGAATAGATCCCTAGAAATTTCTTGGTTAATGGGCGTGTGTAATGTGTTTTTGCTGTGTGTTGCTCAGTTCCCCCCCATAGGGTTGTACCATCCTGCATTCCCACGGGCGATGTTTCCTGACAGCCTTGTGAACCAAGTATGTTGTCAAGTATTTGGAATTTTGCCAATCTGGGAAGTAAGAAATGGCATCTCAGTGTGGCTTCCTTTTGCATCTTTCTTATGGGGAAGTTGAGCGTCCTTTCATATGTTTAAGGACCATTTTCACTTAATTCATCTGTGAACTTGCTCGTTTTCCTACAGGGTTGTTGGCCTCTTAACTCTGGTTTTAGAAGCGCCATTATGTTAACCCTTTGTGATGTAAGTTGCAGGTATCTTAAAAACCCTATATTTAACGCACCAATTGATCAATTGTTTTAAGATTAAAATTTGCAAAAAAAACTCCCAACCCTTATAGTTTTTTGATGTAACTTGACAAGTTGTAATAAGCAATCGATTTGATACCAGAGAGATGGTTATAAAGAGTAGACTTCAAAATCAATTTTAATTTACATACTTTTAATCTTATTTCATTAGCTATCATTATTCAATTCGTCCTCAACCTAATTAATGTGCACAACTGAGGATATTTAGAAATACCATGTTCAGAGAACAGAAGTGGAAATATCATAGGGAGAAATACACTATATGGCTGATACTACATTGATTTTTTAAAATATTTGAGTGCTATGTCTTTTTAATGGCTTTATTGAAGTATAAATTGCACATTTTTAAAATTTTGGTCCTAATAGTTTATAACCTTGTGAAATTTCAGTGGTGCATTATTATTTGTTAATCGCCATATAGATGTGCCCCTTCATCTCTTGTGCCCAACCCCCAACCCCCAACCTTCTTCCCCTCTGGTAACCACTAAACTGTTCTCCTTGTCCATGTGTTTGTTTGTCTTCCATAAATGAGTGAAATCATACGGTGTTTGTCTTTCTCTGTCTGGCTTATTTCGCTAGACATAATACTCTCAAGGTCTATCCATGTGGTTGCGAATGGGACAATTTTGTCTTTTTTATGGCTGAGTAGTATTCCATAGTATATATACACACCACATCTTACTTATCCATTCATCAGTTGTTGGGCACTTGGGTTGCTTCCACTTCTTGGCTATCATGAATAATGCTTCAATGAACATAGGGGTGCATGAGTCTCTTTGTATTGTTAATTTCAAGTTCTTTGGATAAATACCCAGTAGTGGGAGAGCTGGATCATATGGTATGTCTAATTGCACATATTTTACGTGTAGAATTTGATGAAAATTTTGGCATAAATATATGCCTGTGAAACCAGCACGACAATCAAGACAATGAACATATTCATCAGCTCTAAAATCATCCCCCCATCACTGGCAACTGATCTGCTTTCTGTCACTGTCGCATAGTCTACACTTTCTATAATCTTATGTAAATGGAATCTTAGAGTAGATATTATTTTGGGGGTGGGTGGGTCTGACTTCTTTCACTCTGCATAATTATTTTGAGATTTATCCATATTGCTGTATGTATCAATAGTTGTTCCTTTTGAGTGCTGGGAAGTATCCATTGTAAGAACATACTACACTCTGATTACCCATTTACCTGTTATTAGACATGGGGTTGATTCCATGTTTTGTCTATTGCAGCTAAAACTGCTACAAATGTTTGTATATAAGTCTTTGTGTGGACCTGTTTTTGTTTCTCTTGGGTAAATATCTAGAGTGGCATAGCTGGGTGGTATAGTAGATGTATGTCTAACTTTTTAAGGAACTGCTAACCTCTTTCCAAAGTGTTTTTACCACTTTACATTCCCCAGCAGACGTGACAGCTCCAGGTGCTTCACATAACGCCCTCGCTTGGTATAGTCAATCGTTTCAAAACTTAGCCCTTCTTGTGGGTACAGAGTGCTGTCTGATTGTGGTTTTAATTTGCATTTCTAATGCTTAATGATGTTGAGTATCTTTTCTTGTGCTTATTTGCCAAGATAGATTCTTTGGTGAAATGTCTGTTGAAATCTTTTGCCCATTTTTTATTGGGTCATTTGTCTTCTTTTAATTGAATTGTAGGGCTTCTTTGTAGGATGGGATACAAGTCCTATGCTGGATATATGTTTTACAAATATTTTCTCCCAGTTTGTGCTTTGCCTTTTGATTTCATTTCATTTTTGAGGAGCAAAAGTTTTAAATTTTGATGAAGTCCTATTCACTGGTTTCCTTCCTTGAAAGTTATGCTTTTCATATCCTATTTAATACATGTTGGCCAAAGTCAGTGTCACTAAGGTTTTCTCCTAGAAGTTTCTACTTTACGTTTTGGTTAGTGACACTCTTTTTTTTTTTTTTTTTGGCAAGGCAGATTAGCCCTGGGCTAACTTCTGTTGCCAATCTTCCTCTTTTTGCATGAGGAAGATTGTCCCGGAGCTCACATCTGTGCCAATCCTCCTCTACTTTGTATATGGGATGCCGGCACAGCATGGCTTGATGAGTGGTGTATAGATCCGCACCTGGGATCCAAACCTGTGAATCCCAGGCCCCCAAAGCAGAGCGCATGAACTCAACCACTACGCCATGGGGCCAGCCCCTGATGATACGTATATAAAAACTAACTCAAATATTTATGGTGTGGGGTAAGGGTTGAGGTTCATTTTGTTGGTATATGGTTATTCAATAGTTCCAGCATCATTTGTTGAAAATGAAACCCTAATTTTAAAATAATCTTTTGTAAATTAATTTATATATGCTACCTGTAATATAAGTTGTAAATATTTCCCCCAGTTTGTCATTTGTTTTTTTACTTTGACTATGTTATTGGTCATGCAAGAATTTATTTCTCTGCAGTCAAATTTATCAGTGTTTTCCCTTATTGTTTCTTGATTGAGTCATAGTGAAATTTCCCTAACGTCCAGGTTCTGGAGGAATTCATCTAGTACTTGTTTGGTTTTGTTTCTTTACATTTAAATCTCTGTTCCATTTTGAATTTATTCTGCTATATGATGTGAAGAATGGATCTAATTTTATCTTTTTTCCATAGGGCTGTCTGGTTATCCCAATACTACATATTGTGAGTTTATCCTTTCCCCACAGATTTGGGATGCCACCTTTTTCTTACATCAAATTTCCACATGGGAGTGGTCTCACCAGTAGATGTTCTGATGTTGGGAAAAACCCAGAGCCTGGCCCATGGACACAGAAGACCCTCATGTAGAACAAGCCACACGGGGACCCCCAGGCCTTTGTGTTACTTCCAGGGAGGCTCAGTGAGGACTGTCGGCCCTTGCCTGCCAAGCCCCAGGTGAGTGGTCCAGCTGAGATTCTGCTGCTGCCACAGCTGCCACGTGTGGCCTCAGCCATCAGGGCCCTGTTCTCCTCTCAGACCCTGGAGTTCCCTCCCGGTCCACGGAGGCTCCAGCATTGCTGGGGATCCTGGCCCCACTCCCCACACACTGCACTCCAGAGTTTCTCTGCTTCACCTTGTGTGGACGGGGACCTCTCGGGGGAGACTTTTTCTTCCCTCATGTCAATCTGACCCCACAAGTTGCAGGACCCACTTGTGGGGCCTGGGCTGTGAGAGTCCGTGAAGGAGATCTCGCAGAACTACCAAGCATGTGAAGATCCTGGCTCGGTTGGTACCAGGCCTGCTCCCAGCTGTTAGGGCTACTTTCTTTGTTGTTCTCAAAGAAATTGGGGTTGTTGGTTGGAGGTAGGAGTGTCTGGAAGTGGAAAAAAGGAGCAAGGAAGCACATCCTTGCAGTCTCCAGTTCCAGTGGTGCATGGGGCGGGGGGTGGCGGGGAGAGGGCTTCAGGCGACCTGTGTGGTCAGGAAGCAGCCGCGGTTTAGTTAAAACAAGAAGCTGAAGGAAACTTTCAGAGAAGTCACAATTCAGAGGAATTTGTTGATGTCCATAAACAAGAGCAGCGTCGAAGGTGTGGCCAAGGAGGGCTTCTATTTTTTTTTTTGAAGGTGTGAAAAGGTGTATTACTTACATAATGAAGGTCTCTGGGCAGAGTGGTGAAGGCCTCTCAAACAGGTCTGAAATGGCTTGAGAGAGCAAGGAAAGGATGCCGGCCTGGTCTTTATTGTGGTCAGCAGATGGGGCCGGCAGGAGGGTTCCCACGCATAGGCAAGGGCTTATGTGGTTTGACTCTCCTGCTGGTGTCAAAGGAAGGAGCACTCGGCTTTCTTATCAGCTTGTCCAGATGTGGGCATGGAGAAAAAGGAAGATGAGGCTTCAACACTGTCAGCAAACATCAAAAAATGGGGCCAGACCACTCATTACAATTCACCCTGACATTTTATGGCTGAGACATACCATGTTTCATTTAACTGAATTAGAGCTTGTTTAAATAAACCTTATGGCACTCTCTGCAGCCTGCAGCCTGAGGCTGGTAAAGGAGGTGAAAACCCCACTGAATGCCTTCTTCAAGAGCCTGGCATTGTGTATTCTGAGAAGTGACGTGAGTGCCTCTGCCACTGTAGGTAAAGTCTGGAACTCCAGAGGGGACAGGGCCTCGGGCTCATATACGCAGAATCGTCAGTGACCTTTGTTGGTATTTTGGGGCATCTGTGAGGAGAGAGATTCCTGGAGTTCTTTACCCCAAAGGGGGCAACTCTTAGGCAATAACACAAGAGTTTGTAAAAATGTGCAGATGGGGCCCTTTGTTAGCCAGGCCATCCAGTGTTAAGATAACTGCCTGAAGTTCGGCCAATTGTGCCAACCCTCAAGGATGTCCCGGTTCAGAAATGAGCAGCAGCTCCCCACTGAGCTCCACACCTTTGTGGCTGGCAGTGCTGTTCAGATAGTCATGAACTCCCACTGCTGTTCACCTAGTTCATTCCAAGGGGCTACCGAAGTAGCTGAGGGGTCTAGGGAGGGCTGACCTCCAGCACCCTGGCATCTGGCAAGGGACTGAGGATGGGGGAGGCCACCCCTCCTGCAGGTGGGATATGCCAGAGGACCCAGGTTTGGCCCCATCCTGTACGAAGGCAGCCTTAGCAGCAGTGCTGAGCTTGTGGGGGGCTGCTTCCATGACCCAGAGCAGAATGGGCAGCTGAGGACAGAGCGTCACAGGCTTAGGGACTGTGAGAGCCTCCAATTCCGGGAGGGTCCAGTATTTTGCAGCTCTAGTGACACATAATATGGGGGCAAGGAGGGCAGTTTCTTGCATCAGAAGCCCTTGGACGACTTACGGCCATCATGGGTGGTCCCGAGACTCCAGAGGGCATGAAAGGAGGGTGCTGAAGCCCCTGCCATAGAGGGGTCTTGGTAGGGGGCAGTATTGGGGATGCCTGTGGTATTGCAATCTGGACAGATTCTAGTCTTTTGTTGGAGGAGGCCCCATTTAAGGTGGGCCGATTTGCAAGTAACAGTATAAATGGGGTTAAGTAAAATTTATAAATGAGGAATATGTTGCCTCCAGAACTCCCAAAACACCTAAAAGATATTGTGGGTGTTAAGAGGGTCAATGGCTGTTTCTTGACAGCATCAGGGAGGGAGTGGCTCTTGGTTTACCAGTCATTTTCAGTAACTTAACAGAGGTGGCAGGGCCTTGCATGACATTTGGGGCAGTGGCCCATCCCCTCTTGGTGAGCTCCTTTGTATTTTTGTGTCCTGATAAATGATGAATGAATGAATGTCAAATGAATCTCCTTGGAGGAGGAGGTCATCAATGTAATGTCACACCTGTGCTCCTGCAGAAGGTGGATGCAGTTAAGATCTTGTCTGCCAAGACTGCCTGTGACAGTAGGGCTGCTGAGGTACCCCGGGAGCATCCTAGAAAAGGAGTGTTGTGTCCCTTCAGAGGTGAAGGCAAACAGTGGCTGAAAGGCTGTTGAAATAGGCACTGAATGGGACAAATTAGCCAAATCTATAATAGCCAAATCCTTTTTTTTTTTTTTAAAGATTTTATTTGTCCTTTTTTCTCCCCAAAGCACCCCATATATAGTTGTGTATTTTTAGTTGTGGGTCCTTCTAGTTGTGGCATATGGGACGCCACCGCAGCATGGCTTGATGAGCGGTGCCATGTCCACACCCAGGATTCAAACTGACGAATCCCTGGGCCCCCACAGCGGAGCGCGCGAACTTAACCACTTGACCCTAACCCTAACCCTAACTTGCACCCCTATCATAGCCAAATACTTAATTGCTGATTGGATGGAGTCAGTAATTTCAATAATATTGGGTGTGGTCTTTAAATAAGTCATGTATCGTGGGTTTCAATCCTTAAATGCCCTGTTTTAATTTACATGGGGCTGTATTAACTATTTTAACTGCGGGGTCCATGGGGTCCCATGTTGTCAAGCCAACTTGTAAGTGGCAAAGACTTAATTAAATTTTAGTTGCTTGCTTACTGCGTCGGAGCGTCCATGCCCACGATGGAATACTTTAGGGCAGTGAGTGCTATGATGATGGGGAGTTTAGGCAAGGCAACAGTTCCGATGGTTACGGTGAGGCATGCTGTCTGGCTGCACGTCCAGCTGCGTGAGCAGTGCAGGTCAGGTTGCGGAGAGACTGAAGACAAGACCCAGAGATGGCGTTCCAGACATAAAGGTTCACTGGGTCTTACTTCTGGGACTGTCTAGGAGAGGCTGGCGGGATGGCATTGTGCACCTGCAGCCGCTGCCGTGAACAGGGAGGGGTTGCTTATATAGGCGGGCAACAAAGACTCTGTGCTTGCCAAGAGGGGCTGTCCCTGGTAGGCCAGCGTTCCCAGGAACCGTAGATCATGTGGAGGGTCTCTGTGTTCCTTGAGGTAAGTTCTGATCTGGGTTGGCCAGGCCCAGAACTGTTACAAATCCCAGAATGTTGGCCTCCTGCCCGGGACACGTGGCTCTTAAAGGGCTCGCAGCTATTGCTGAGCAAGTGACCCTACACATACCATCTGTCCTCTATTTTATATTCAGTGATTCTGTCATAATTATGGAGCCGTGTTTAAATGTGATGGGATCCCCAGGTGTAACTGTAATTTGACACCCAATATCAAGTCTTGAAGGTTTGCCAACTGGTGCATTTCTTCAGATGTAAATTCAGAACCCATGTTATAGAGACGCGAAAGACACTCATCTTTTTGTCACATAAGTTCTTTTAGTAAATTCTGAATTTCCAGTGGGTCAAATTGTGGACCCCTGTTTTGGTTGTTTTTTTCCTCACCCTGTATCCAGGTTTCCTTCCTTTCTTGGGGTCACTGGATATACTTCAGGGAGGCCTCTCTACTGCACTCACGTTGATACATTTCTTCCTTAGCATGCCACCAAATGCCTCCCCCCAAATATGCTCTCATGAGTGTTGCGTATTCCCCCCAAAAGATGCACCTCCTGCACAGGGTGGAGTCTCTCCTCTGAGCCGAGTCAGTCACAGCTCTGTTTTCACATACAGATAGGCCTGGGATCAGACACAGAACCCAGGGCCACTTGAAGGAGGGCCCCAAACCCATACTTCTGTCTCTAAAACACCAATTATCAAACCTGCTGATTTTGTTCAGCTAAATCTGTAACAGAGGCTCCATTGGACTCAACAATGCAACACTTGCAACACGGCTGAGTGCACACCAGCCTGCAGGCAAAGGGCTGGCAAGTGAGCCAAAGAGAAGGTGGCTCCCTGGGCTGATGCCATCGCCTAGACTGTCTGCTCGCAGAGCCAAGTCCTGTTCTCATGTTCACCTACAGAGGCAGATGGACGCCACCCCAAATTAGGTTCTGATGTCAAGACTGATGATGCCACACACACACCATGAGGGTATGAAAAGGTTTATTCCTTACATGACTGAGGCCGGTAGGGCGGGTCCAAAGTGGTTTGAGAGCATGAGGACAGGAGACTGGCCTGGGTGTTTACTGTGGTTGGGGTGGGGCTGGGGCGAGCCCCCCACGTTCGAGCAGAGTGGTTTGAATCTTCTGCTGGTATCAAGGGAGGGAGCACCCAGGCTTTCTTACCAGTGTGCCCTTATGTCGGCACAAGGGGTGTGTATGGGGCAAGGCTAAATGCTGTCAACAAACATCAAAACTCAGGCTCGGACTGCCCATTCCACTGTTGGTCTGAGGTAGATCCCTGGACAGTTGCTGTGCTCCCTCCTCATTGCTTCCTGCTTGGGATTCTCAGCATCCTGCATGCAGGCACAGATGGCCCCAGAAAGCCTGGTGAACATGAGTCAGCCCTGCAGCGGTGTCCCTAGAGAATGTGTTAAGTGGTGAAATTGTGTGAGATAACTTTTTCCCTTTTCCAAATGTGCATTTTCTCAAATGATGTTGATTTAAAAATTTAATTGGGGAAGCTCCATTTGGAATCATGGCTGTTACACTGTCACAGGCACATGTCTGTAGGTGTGTGAGTCTACCACCTGCCGCCTAGTGATGTGCTCATTGCTGGCCCTGCCCCTGCACGGGGTGATCAGGGATGGCAGTTGCCTCTGTAGTACCCAGAACTCCCCCAGACCACAAGAAGGAACTGGGGGATTGGCAGCAACAAGACGGGGCAGGGTAGGCACTAGCTCTCACTTGTTGGGCGATTTCAGTCCTTTTAACAAATGCCGTCCTGAGACGCGAGTAGTAGCCAGGGCAGGGAGGGCGGGAGTCCACGGATGAACACGGTAAGAGAGGGATGGGCGTTTTAGGAGGTGGGAGCAGTGTTCAGACCCCAGTCCCAGCATGGAGTGTGATGGGTTCTCCCTCTCTGTCCTCTCCACTTCCCGTCTCCACTCCCCAATCTCTCTTTCGGTTTCTCTACCACATAAACCAGGAATTTAAATACTTAAGGGTCTTTTAAGGAAAATAATAAGGCTGGGGAAGGGGTGAAAGGAGTCAGGAAGGGTGTGACAGAGAGAGACATGTGCTTGCCCCCAGTGTCTTCTCCACACAGATGATCTTGTTGAATGGAAGTCACATCAAACCCTCCAGCACTTCCCCATCTCACCCACCATAAAAGCCAAAGTCCTGGTCATGGCCACAAGGCCCTTCGCGATAAGGCCATCACGCTCACTTCATCTGCTTCTCCTTTTGCTTGCTCTACTCCTAGCCACCTGACCTCTGATGATCCTTCAATGTTCCAGGCCCACTTCTGCTCAGGGCCTCTGCACCGGCCATTCTCACTGACCCCCGCCCCCCCATCTCACTGGTCCTTATTTGCTTCAAGTTGTTGCTCAGAGTACATCTCAGTGAGGCCCCCACTTAAAACTGAGCCACACCCCAGCTCCTCCTTAGTTTGCTTCACAGCAATCATTACCATTAGGGCATTTTCTCTCCCCACTGGCATGTACACTCCTTGAGGGCAGGCATTTTTGTCTGTCTTGTTTATATGCATATAGCAAGCATTCAACAAGTATTTACTGAAAGAAGGAATGCTCACAGCCAGGCTGGACAAGGAGAAATAAAGCCAGAGGGTTACCTGACAATGAGAAAGCACCTTGGAGTTTTCCACAAGATGAGAAGACCAACCAAGTGAGCTGGAGGATAACAGGGCAAGGTTGTCATCCAAACTGTGATGTGGCAGTTTTTTGTCTAGGGTGCTGCCTTGGCAAAGGGGGGCTGCGGTGGAGGGGAAGGGGTGCGGAAACCCGAGGGGCGAGTGTGGCGAGCAGTGCCTCTGCAGGTGAGTGGTGACGGGCTCTTCTGGATGGTCTCTGAGATGAGGGTAGGCAGCCTTTGGCCCAAGCTGATGGGCCAACCTTTGCGTCCTTGAGTCAACTCTTCCACACTTTCTTCTTTCTTCAAACCTCCCACTTCTTCCCTATCTGTGACTGACAGCCTTGCCTCTACTTCCTTGAAAACATAGAAGCCAAACACTTACCTTCCCACCATAACTACCAAACCTGACCTCATCTGCCTATTTCCTCCTGGAACAATGCAGGAGATGCTCCACCCACCCATCCATCCATCCATCCTATGACACCCCCAGGTTGGGACTTGCTGGCTGGCATACAGGGGCTTCCCTCATGGCAGACATGTTGCTTCTGGGCCAAGATGCCCTCGCTCAGGGAGCAGGAGCACAGCTCTGGGAAACTGAAGGGGGGGGGGGGGGCACGGTCCTGGCACCTAGTGAGTGCTCCATAAATTTCTAGTGATGAATGGACCTGGGAAAAAACTGAGCCTGGGAGCTTGTGGGGAGAACAAGACGGGCAGAGAGAGAGCTGGCCTCTGCAGGGCTGACAGCTGGGACCGTGAGGCACAGAACTGGAGGCTGGGAAACAGCTGAATGCATAATTGTGCAGCAGCCCCAAGTGGGGCCATGGGGACCTGAGTCACAGTGGAGCTGTGAGGAGAAAGCAGGACCTGAGACTGCAGATGGACACAAAGGAAAGGGAACAGTGGGGGAGTCCTGTGTGCAATTACAGAAAGAATAGGAAAGGAGGAGGAATTGGTGGTAATGAGTACACACCACCTCTGGGGGAGGGTGACAGCAAGCAGACCTGAAAACTCTCGGCCTGACTTTTTGTAAACAGAATATCAATTACAGCCACTGACAAACAACTCATTCCTTATGTCTAATTACCAGACAACAGAATTACTGTGGTTATCCTGAACCAAAGGTCAGTTTACTTTTTTGGTTACGTTTGATTACAGTAATAAACTCTATTCATGAATATGCAGCCTCTATCATCTTTTCCCTCCTAATATGGCAGTCTGATGATAAAACGTAAAACAAAACAAAGAAGAAACAAGAGGGCACATGAGGCAGGAGTGACAGCAGGGGGAAGGAGGGAAGGGAGCCTGTAAAGGACGTCTCAAAAGAGGGCCCAGCTTTGTGGATGGAGAGACGTGGCATGGAGGGCAGCGGGTGGGCCTGGCTTCAGGTCTGGGAGCTTGGAGAGGCTGAGACACGGCCAGTGAGCTGGAGGGAGAGCACACTCAGTTTCACTCCCTGGTGTGGATCAGCTGGTGCTTGACCAACTTCGACCGCTGGCTGAAGGCTTTCCCACAAGCAGTGCAGTCGTAGGGCTTCACCCCAGTGTGAATCCTCTGGTGCTGGATAAGGACTGAACGCTGGCTGAAGGACTTCCCACACTCATTGCACTTATAGGGCCTCTCACCAGTGTGGATTATCTGATGCTGAATAAGGTGTGAACTCTGACTGAAGCCCTTACCACATTCAACACACATGTACGGCTTCTCCCCAGTGTGAACTTTCTGGTGGTGGATGAGGTTTGAGCTTCGATTGAAGGCTTTACCACACTGGTTACACTCATGGGGCTTCAATCCATTATGGATTCTCTGATGCTGAATGAGAGTTGAGCTCTGGCTGAAGGTTTTCCCACATTCAGTACATTCATAGGGTTTCTCTCCAGTGTGAACTCGCTGGTGGAGGATAAGGTTGGAGCTGCGACCGAACGTCTTCCCGCATTCGTGACACTCGTAGGGCTTGTCGCCTGTGTGGACGCCCTGATGCTGAATGAGGGCTGAGCTGTGGCTGAAGGCCTTCCCGCAGACGCCACACTCATATGGCTTCTCCCCTGTGTGGATTATCTGGTGCTTTCTGAGCACCGAGCTGTAACTGAAGGCTTTCCCACACACACTACACACGTGAGGCTTTTCTCCAGTGTGAATTCTCCGGTGCTGAATGAGGCTCGAACTCTGACTGAAGGCCTTTCCGCAGTCACTGCACTTATAGGGTTTCTCTCCAGTGTGGACCCTGTGGTGCTTAATGAGATTGGAGACCCGGCTGAAGGGTTTGCCGCACTCGTTACACTCATAAGGTCTCTCTCCAGTGTGGACCCGCTGATGCTTCCGCAGGTGTGAGCTCTGGCTGAAAGCTTTCCCACACTCATTGCACTCGAAAGGCTTCTCGCCTGTGTGGATCCTGTGGTGTTTAATGAGGTTTGAGCTTCGCCTGAAGGCCTTCCCACATTCACTGCACACGTACGGCTTCTCCCCAGAGTGGATTCTCTGATGCTGGATGAGGTTTGAGCTCCGCCTGAAGGCCTTCCCACATTCGCTGCACTCATAGGGCTTCTCACTCACGTGGGACTTCTGGTGCTTTTTAAGGCTCGAGCTCTGGCTGAAAGCCTTTCCACATTCACTGCACACATAAGGCTTCTCTCCACCATGGTTCACCTGGTGCCTCACGAGGTTTGAGTGCACACTGAAGGCCTTCCCACATACACTGCACTCATACGGCTTCTCACGCACATGAGACCTCTGATGATTCCTAAGAACTGAGTTCTGGCTGAAGGTTTTCCCACACTCATTGCAAATGAATGGGCTTTCAGCTGTGCGAAGCCCCTCACAGCTAGACAGGTCCACGCCGTGTTGGAAGCTCTGGCCACACAGGTCGTACGGAGGCAGTCTCTCTTCCACAGGGACTCCCGGATATGCCACTGCGTTTGGGCTCAGACTGAAGTTTCTCTCAAAATCATCCGAGTCCAGCTCACTCTCTGCTAAAGGGCCCTTAGGAAGCACGGCCACTGGTGTGAAGTCCTCCTTCCGGCAGAGGGACTCCACCCGTCTCTCGTCATCAGGGACTCCCCAGTCTCCTTCTAACACATCGTCACAGAGTTCTCCAAGCTCAGGTGCCTGGGAAACATCACTGGTATAGTTTTCTGACATTCCTGCCTGTAGTTCCAAATTCTCAGAAACTTCCTCCTTCTGAAGAAATTCCTTACCTTCAGTCCTGGTGTCCCAATCTGAAATGACAGACAAAGTCACTTGGAAGGAAACAGGAAAATACACAGGTGAGTCTAGGGGTGTGGGACCCACTGGGGGTGGTAGTCCCAGATCTCCTGAGGGGGCCAGGGAGGGGCTGTGAGAGCTCCGAGAGGACAAGGCTGCCGAGCAACGAAGACTGACCCTCAGCCCCATCTCAGAAAATCACCAGCAATCTCCATACTGGTTCAGGCCAAAATCCTAGTGCCCCTCAGCTGCCTTCCTTTTGCCCGCAGCAGGTCATCAGCAAGTCCTGTCAGCTCTACCTGGAGTGTGTTCCACACCCAGGTGCTCACCCCTCCCATGTGCACAGGGAAAGCAGTACACACTTCGCCTTACACTGTTGAACGCTCTACTCCTTTTTCTTGACCACAATGCGTGGTGTCAGTTTCTCAAGCCTCCATTTGTCCTCCTAGTGCCAACTAACGGCATTCAGACTTTGCCTGAGGAATTGCCAGTGTGGGGGGTGGGCCCGCCACCAGCAGGTGCAAGGAGCCCCCTCCCTTCAGAAAAGCAGAGCTGGTTCCGGAGGTGTGGTGGGCTGAGGGCTGTGCTGGGGACTTGTGTGAAGCATCAGAGTCTGTCTCATTCAACAGGGGCCCCTTCAGAGGCCTTGCCCTGCCAAAGCCACTATTGCCCCTTAAGACCCACTAAGAGACCTGACTGGGTTAGCTGGGTGATTTCACGCTATGCTACAATGCTGAAGTGGCTGCGTCTCTCTGGGAAGGTGGAGACATGCACAAGGCTCCTCGCCACACCAGAAGGGCTTCGGCACCTCGCCCTTCTCTCTTCCCGCCTGAAGGAACAAGGAAACGCTCGCTCTCCTGGATCTCTCACCTCAGCAAAGATCCTGAGTCTCCGTCTCATTGAAGTTGAACCCCTTATCCATACCACTGCCGCCTTTCCTGCCTGGACACTGAGCAGCTTACCTGGTCCCCCACCTTCCCCTCATGCCCAGACAGCCCGGTGACACCAGGTACTTCAAGACTCTCCCAGGCCCTCCCACGCTCATACCCACCTCTCCTCCCGCTGTGCCCTCAGCAGGTGGACACGCTCACCTCAGGATCCGCCTGCTGAACAGCCTCCCCGGATGGTTCTCATGCTCCCCTTCCCTCCCTCCTGGCCTCTGCTCAGATACCTCACTGGAGCGCCTCCTCTGGCCATCTCCTGCACAACCGCCATCGCTCCCTGACAGGGCTCCGTGTCCTGGGTCTGGGCAGCCACTCGTCTGGCTGCAGTCAGTAGCGCTCAGTGGGTGGGTGAAACACCCCCCACCACACAGCCTCCTTGGGCCCATGGCCCTCTGACCTACCACTCAGTTTGGGCCAACACTGCCTGGAACTTCTCCTGCCTCATATGGATGCCTCTGTTCTCCTTGGAGTCACCAGAGTGATCTCAAGGCAGACCTGGCTGGTCACATGCTCAGCATGTCTCAGATGTGCACACATCTGGTGCTGATACTTCACATTCCAGTCACCTGCATGGAGTCTGTGCCAGGCCTCTCTCCTATGTGGGTGACGTGCTTTACCTTCCTGCTGACCCTGGGGCAGGCCCACTGCCACACGCTGCACACAGGCTGACCGTGTCCTCCAGTGAGCCTCACTCCCTCAGGCTGGGAGCCCTGCCTCAGGGTGTCTAGGAAATGCCCACATGCTGCTAGGCTCCCAGGAGTCACGAAGGGAGGGTGCAGCAGGAAACAAGGGTCTGGACAGGATGGCCTGGGGCTCACTATGCCCCCTGTTGCCCCCAGCAACTGACCCAGGGAGCCCCCGCTCTCTTCTTGCTGCATGTGGAGAAAGGACCAGAAGGGGATGGCACACACAGGAGTCAGCAGAGCTTTCCTGTAAAGGGTCACAGAGGACCCTTTTGAGGCTTTGTGGCTGTATGGTCTCTGTCACATGGTCTGCTTTCTAACAATCCTTAAAAACTCTCTAAACCAGTCTTTGCTCACAGCTCATAAAAAACCACTGGCCAGCTGGATGTGGCCTGCAGCCATAGTCTGCTGAGCCCTGACTGAGACAGTCACTTGTGTGGCTCAGGTGGCGGCAATGGAAACAGTCCTGGGGCCTGAGCCACTGTCGGCCTAGAAGTCTTTTATTTAGACAGGAAACGAAAGTGAGTCCTGTGGGTGAGGAAGGTGAAGTCACTTTGGATTTGTTAAATCTGATGTAATTCTCTGCAACATAAGAACTCTTGGAAGAAATAATGAAAGTTCCTCTTTTGAAAAGAAATACAAAATCAGAAATATGGTTTTCCTTAAGAAAATCTAAAAAAAACAAAAAATCCAGTAGAATTTGGGTTTAAAGGCAAAGCAAAAGATTTGAAGGCAAACACAGTTGCTTGCACTGTCCTTGCTGACCCCACAACTGACACCAACTGGACAAAAGAATGAGGACTCTGAGCCCTTCTAGGACACACTAAACCTACGGCATCAACCAAGAAGAATGCTCACTGAAGACCTTCATGATGAGTAGCTTCCAGGTTTGTGAAAAACAACTTTAGATAAGTACCCAAGTGAAAGCCAAGCTTGGGCGAATGCCACGTGTGCCTGTGGTCACAGGATGCTGCCAGTGGCACAGCAGCAACTGCACCCCCCAGTGCCTCACTGAGCCACCTGCCTTACAGACCCCCATGTGCCCCTGCACATTCAGGTGGGGGCTCCACTAATCTTTCATCTCTCACACAGCAGCTTTTGTTTCATTTTATGTAATAATTTATTGAGGTGAAATTCACAAACATAAAATTAACTGTTTTAAATAAACAATTCAGGGTGAGCCCCGGTGGCCTAGTGGTTAAGTTCGGCAGGGTTCGCCTTGGTGGTCTGGGTTTGGTTCCTGGTGTGGATCTACACCACTCGCCAGTAGCCATGCTGTGGCAGTAGCTCACATGCAAAAAGAGGAAGACTGCACAGATGTTAGCTCAGGGCGAATCTTCCTCAGAAAAAAACCAACCAAACAAAAAACCAAACAATTCAGTGGCATTTAGTACATTTACAGTGCCGTGTAATCACCACCTCTATCTAGTTCCCAAACACTCCCGGCACTCCAGAGCAATGCCCCTTTCCCATCACAGTTATCTCCATGCCTCCCCACCTCAGCTCCTGGCAACCATCAATCTGCATTTTGCCTCTCTGGATTTATCTCCTCCTGACATCTCATGGATGCAATCATAACATGTGACTTTTTGTGCCTGGATTCTTTCACTTAGCCTAACGTTTTTGAAGGTTTGTCTGCATTGCAGCATGTATCAGTGCTTCATTCCTTTTTATGGCTGGACAATATTCCAGTGCATGGATATACCACATTTTGTTTACCCATTCATCTACTGGTGAACATCTGGGCTGTCTGCACCTTTTAGCTATTGTGAATAGTGCTGCTGTGAACATGATAGACATGTACTTGCTGGAGCACCTGTCTTCAATTCTTTGGTACATATCTAGCAGTGGAAGTGCTGGGTCATACGGTAATGCTGTTTAAACTTTAGAGGAACTGCCAAATTGTGTTCCACAGTGGCTGCATCATTTTACACTCCCACCAGCAGTGTACTAGGGTTCCAATTTCTTCACACCCTTCAAAACACTTGTTACTTATAATCATTCTAGGGTACAGGAAGTGGTAATCTCATTGTGGTTTTGACTTGCACTTCTCAAATGACTAATGAATTTGAGCATCTTTTCATTTGCTTGTTGACCATTTGTGTATTTTCTTTGGAGAAATGTTTATTCAAGTCCTTTGCCCATTTTTAAATTGGGCTGTTTGTCTCTTGTTGTTGAGTTGTTAGAATTCTTTATATATTCTGGGTACTACACCCTTACTAGATATGCAATTTGCAAAGATTTCCTTCCATTCTGTACGATGTCTTCTCACTTTCTTGATAATGTCCTTTGATGCCCAGAAGTTTTAAATTTTGATGAAGTCCAATTTACCTATCTTCTTCTTTTTGCTTATGCTTTTGGTATTGTATCTAAGAATCCACTGCCAAACGCAAGGTTATGAAAATTCACCTGTTTTCTTCTAAGAGTTTTACGACTTTAGTTATTATATTTAGGTTATTGGACCATTTTGAGTTAAGTTTTATCTCTGTGTGAGGTAGGGGTACAAGTTCATTCTTTTGCATGTGGATATTCACTTGTCTCAGCACCACTTGTTGAAGAGACTTATCTTTCTGCAATGAATGGTCTTGGCAGCCTTGTTGAAAATCCATTGGGCACAGATGTATGGGTTTACTTCTAGACTCTGAATTCTATGCCACTGATCTGCATGTCTATCCTTACATCAGTACCAAATTGTTTTGATTACTGCAGGTTTGTAGTAAGTTTTGAAACTGGGAAGTATGAGTCCTCCAGCTTTGTTCTTTTTCAAGCTTGTTTTCGCTATCTGGGGCCCCTTGTAATTCCATATGAATTTGAGGATCAACTTTCCTGCTTCTGTAAAAAAGCCTGTTGGTGTTTTGATAGGGATTGTATCAAATCTGGAGATTGCTCTAGACAGCACTGACATCACAGCACTATGCAGTCCAACTCGTGGACATGTGATGTCTTCCCAATTCTTTAGGTATTCTTTAATTTCTCTTGGCAATGCTTTGTAGTTCTCAGCAAACAAATCTTTCACCTCCTTGGTTAAATTTATTTGTAGGGTTTTTTTCCTTTTTGATGCTATTATAAAAGAATTGGTTTTCTTAATTTCCTTTTTGGACTACTCATTGCTGCTGTATAGAAACACATGTGATATTGTGTGTTGTTGACCCATACCCTGAAATTTTGCTGAATTCATTTATTAGCTCTAGCAGCCTTTTAACAGATTCCTTGGGATTTTCTATATATGGGATCATGTCTTATGCAAACAGAGATAGTGTTACTTCTTTCTTCCCAATTTAAATGTCCTGTCTTTCTTTCTCTTGCCTGACTGCTCAGGTTAGAACTTCCAGTACAATGTTGAATAGCGGTGGTGAAAGCAGGCATATTTTCCTGATCTTAGGGGAAAAGCTTTAAATCTTTCACCATTGTGTATGATGCTGGCTGTGGGTTTCTCATGAATGCCCTTTATCATATTGAGGAGATTCCTTTGTATTATGAGTTTTCTGAGTATTTTTTTTAATCATGAAACGGTGTTTGATTTTGTCAAATACTTTTTCTGCATCGAGATTGTGGTTTGTTCTCTTCATTCTATTAACATGGTAAATGACACTGATGGATTTTCTTATGCTGAGCCACTCTTGTATTCCAGGGTTATTACCCATGTAGTCATGGGGTAAAATACTTTTAATATGCTGCTGGATTCTGTTTGCTTGTATTTTGTTGAGGGTGTTACATCCATAGCCATAAAAGATCTTGATATGTAACTTTCTTTTCTTGTGATGTCTTTATTTGGCTTTCCTTGCTCTTCTAAATTTTATAAGGGTTTGAGAAAAATTGGTATTAATTCTCCCTTAAATGTTTGGTAGAATTTACCAGTGAAGCCATTTGGTCCTGGGCTTTTCTTTGTTAGGAGGGTTTTTATTACTGATTAAATCTTTAATTGCCACAGGTCTGTTCAGAGTTCCTGCCTATTCTTTAGTCACTTTTGGTAATTTGTGTGTGTTTTTTTAAGATTGGCATCTAACATCTGCTGCCAATCTGTTTTTTCTTCTTCTTTTCCCCAAACCCACCCACTACATAGTTGTATATTCCAGCTGTAGGTCCTTCTGGTTGTGCTATATGAGAGACACCTCAGCATGGCTTGATGAGTGGTGTCATGTCTGTGCCCAGGATCTCAACTGGTGAAACCCTGGCCGCCGAAGCAGAGCATGTGAACTTAACCACTCAGCCACGGGGCTGACCCTGTTAATTTCCGTGGTTTTTTAAAAAAGATTTTATTTTTCCTTTTTCTTCCCAAAGCCCCCCAGTACATAGTTGTGTATTTTTTGTTGTGGGTTCTTCCAGTTGTAACATGTGGGACGCCACCCCAGCATGGCTCAGTGAGCAGTGCCATGTCCATGCCCAGAATCCGAACGGGTGAAACCCTGGGTCACTGTAGCGGAGGATGCAGACTTAACCACTTGGCCACAGGGCTGGCCCCTAATTTGTGTTTTTTTAGGAATTTATATCTTTCATCTATGTT
Organism: Equus caballus; assembly: GCF_041296265.1. Classification (NCBI taxonomy): domain Eukaryota; kingdom Metazoa; phylum Chordata; class Mammalia; order Perissodactyla; family Equidae; genus Equus; species Equus caballus. Next base: position 98,776,602 of record NC_091692.1, read on the forward strand.
ATCTAATTTGTTGGTGTACAACTGTTAACAGTATTCTCTCATATTCCTCTTCACTTCTGTAAGGTTGGTAGTAATGTCCCCATTTTAATTTCTGATTTTTGTTGTCTTTTTTCTTTGTCAAAGGCTTGTCAATTTCATTGATCTTTTCAAAAAATCAACATTGATCCTTTACTGTTTTTCTATTTTACTTCATTTATCTCTGCTCTAACATTTATTTCCTTCCTCCTGATAGCCTTGGGTTTAGTTTGCTCTTCTTTTTTGTAGTTCTTTAAGATGTAAAGTTCAGTACTGATCAATCTTCCTTTTTTATGTAGGCTTTTATGGCTATAAATTTCCCCTTTGGCACTGCCTTCCCTGCATCCCGTAAGTTTTACTGGTATTTTGTGCTTTTGTTCTCATTTGTCTGCAGGTATTTTCTAATTTCCCTTGGCATTTCTTGTTTGATTCTTTGGCTGAGAGAGTGTTGTTTTTATTCCTACATATTTGTGAATTTTCCAATTTTCCTGCTGTTATTGGTTGGAGATGAGACTTTAAATGTTTTCAATCTTTTTATCAATATACAATGTCCTTCTTTCTCTTGTAACAGTTTTTGACTTAGTTTATTTTGTCTGATATTTGCGAAGTCACCCCAGCTCTCTTTTGGTACTATTTGCAGGCATATCTTTTTTCACTTTAAACTTATGTGTGTCTTTGCATCTAAAGCAAGCCTTCTGTACACAGCACACAGCTGAGTCCATGCCTGTTCGCCCATTCTGTAATATCCGCCTTTGACTGGACAGTTTAAGGCATTTACATGTGACGTAACCACCAGTAAGGGAGGACTCACTTCTGCCATTCACTGTTCGTTTTGACCTTTTACCTCTTTATCCCTCATTTCCTCTATTGCTGTCTTCCTTTGGGTTCAGTTTATTTTGTGCAGTGTACCATTGTGATTTTCTTCTTTCTTCCTGTTCTGTATAGTTTAAGACACTTTCTTAGTGGTATCGTGGGGATTACAATTAACATCTTAACATCCTAAAACAATCTAGTTTGTTTCCCCAGCTGTTTTCCCTCTCTAGCTTTACTGAAATACAACTGACATATAATACTGTGTAAGTTTAAGGTGTACAATGTGACGATTGGATATATGATTATGTGGAAAATGATTATCACCGTAACATTAATTAACATCTATCACCTACATAGTTACTTTTTTTTGTGGTAAGGATTTTTAAGATCTACTCTCTTAGCAGTTTTCAAGTATATAATACAGTATTGTTAACTACAGTCACCATACTGTAATTAGATCCCCAAAATAAAACCATCAAGTTTGAATTGATACCAACTCAGTTACAACAGCATACAAAACTCTGCTTCTATACAGCTCTGTTCCTCCCTTTGTGCTGTTGTCACAAATGCATCTTTATATGTTGTGTGTTCAATAACATAGATTTATAATTATTTTTATGCATTTGTCTTTTACATCATGTAGGAAATAACAAGTGGAATTATAAACCAAAAACACAGTAATACCAGCTTTTATATTTACCTTGCTAGTTACCTGTACCGGAGATCTTTATTTCTTTGTATGGCTTTGAGTCCCTGTCTAGTGTCCTTTCATCTTAACCTGTAGGATTCCCTTTAGCATGTTTTGTAGGGCAGGTCTATTGGTAACAAATATCCTCAGCTTCTGTTTATCTGGGAATGTCTTAATTTCTCCTTCATTTTGGAGGATAATGTTATCAGATAAAGAACTCTTGGTTGAGGTTGTTTTCTCTCAGCACTTTAAATATGTCATCCCATTACCTTCTGACCTCCATGGGTCCTGATGAGAAACTGGCTGTTAATCTTATTGAGGATCCCTTACATGAGATGGGTGCTTCTCTGTTGTTGTTTTCAACAATTTGATTATAGTGAGTCTTGATGTGGATCTCTGAATCTATCCCAGTTGGAGTTTGTTGAGCTTTCTGGATGTGTAGATTTAATGTCTTTCATCAAACTTGAGATGTTTTGGCCATTATTTCTTTAAATATTCTTTCTGCTCCTTTCTCTCTCTTTCCTCCTTCTTGGACTCTCCTAATGCATATATTGGTTTGCTTGATGGTATCCCACAGGTCGGTTAGGCTGTTCATTTTTCTTCAACATTTTTGTTTTTAACATTAGCCCTGAGCTAACATCTGCTGCCAATCTTCCTCTTTTTTTGCTGAGGAAGATCGGCCCTGAGCTAACATCTGTGCTCATTTTCCTCTACTTTATATGTTGGCTTGCTGAGCGGTGCCATGTCCACACCCAGGATCCAAACTGGTGAACCCTGGGCCGCTGAAGTGGAACGTGTGATTTAACCACTGTGCCACCGGGCCAGACCCTTCAACTTTTCTTCTTGCTGCTCCTCAGAGTGGACAATTTCAATTCTCCCATCTTCAAGTTCTCTGGTTTTCTACTGCCTGCTCAAATCTGCTGCTGAAGCCCTCCAGTGGGTTTTTCATTTTAGTTATTGTACTTTTCAACTGTAGAATTTCTATTCTGTTCCTTTCTATAATTATATATAATATAAATTATATTTTTTATAGTTATATAAATATAAATCATATACTTCTAACTACATAAATTTAAAGTCTTCTATTGATAGTCTCATTTTGTTTTCCTGGTTTCCTTGAGTTCTCTCTACGTTTCCTTTTAACTCGTTGACCACATTTAAGACAGTTGATTTAAAGTCTGTCAAGAAGCTATGCTTTTTCAGGGACAATTTATGCCAGTTATTTCTCTTCCTTTGAATGGGTTGGCCATATTTTCCTGCGTCTTTGTGTTCTTGGCTAGACATTTGAATATATACTGTGGTAACTCTGTAAATCACTCTCTCCCTCCTCCAGGGTTTTCTGTTCTTGAGTGTTGAAGGCTACAGTTGTCTGTTCATTTAGTGACTTTCCAAACTGTTTTTGCAAGGACTGCATTCCTTGTCCTGTGTGGTCACTGAGGTCTCTGTTTCTTTAGCTTGTGTTCCGCTAGTGTTTTGACAGAGACTTCCTTGAACACCAACATTAAAAGAAAAATAATCATCTCTCACAGTCTCTGTGGACTGGCTCTGTGCTGGGGCGCCTCTCCAACATCATTTATGACTCTGCCTCAGCTTCCTGCCTTCACAGGTCCTGGAGATCAGCCAGAGGTGAAGCTACAACCTTCATAGGTCTTTTGTGAGCACACATCCTGTCTTTCCTAAATTCCCTGATGTATGAGGGGGTCTTGGAATGCCCTCATCTCCCCAGCTTTCCCTCCTAGGCTTTACATGGTTAACTGTACTGTTAGGTGATGTTGCCAGTGGCTGTGGGGTTTTAGTTCACCTTACAATGTTGTTTGAGCCCACTGCTTTTCTGCCTTGAGTAAGTTCTGAGTTGGGCAAAACAGAGATGAGCACTTTGCATCAAACCTTAATCTAATCCTACACACGTTAGAACAAACAAAATAATTTCTGAATAAGGTCTGCTCTGTTCCCAGTAGAACCAGGGTCCCACACTGGGAATGCAGGCTGCTCACTTTAAGACTGCTACTGAGCCAGGGAGTGTTTGGGGCATGAACAAGTAAAAACACCACAAAGCTCTCCTGCCATTTTTAAGTTGCCTTTTTCTTTCTCTCTGGTGAGGAAGACTGGCCCTGAGCCAACAGTGGTGCCCATCCTCCTCCATTTTGTATATGGGACGCTGCCACATCACGGCTGGATGGGCGGTGCTTAGGTCTGTGCCCAGGATCTGAACCCGTGAACCCCAGGCTACTAAAGCAGGGCACACGAACTTAACTACTATGCCACTGGGCCCCATAAGTAGTTTTTTTCTTGATTCAGCATTCTCTTAGTTGCTGTAAACCTGACTTTCAGATTTCTGACAAAGTTGGTCCTGACAGCTTCTGCTTGTATTTTTATGTTTATGTGGAGGAATGAGTGTTCGGAACTGCCTACTCTACTAATTTGCTCTGCAATGGCTTTTTAAATATGAGGTACCATCAACCTGGTGTTTTTTGGAGCAAGGTCCTGGCCTCCCTCCCATTCTCTGCCTGGCATCCCTTTGGCCATCTGGTTGACATTCTGCCTCTGCCCAAGACAGTCAGCAGGTCTGTCTCTCAGGGCCACTTTCTGGGGTCTCTCACTCTCTATCCACTGCCTTCCTCCAGCACACCCAGGACTGAACTGCACCATCTCTGCCCTTAGGCCAACCTTTCCTGGCCACACAGGGTCTGACCAGGATGTCACAGGATGCTACAGAGGCACCGCCCAGATGTCCTGGCTGTAATTACAGGTGCCATGTAGTTAATAGTGTCCTCTTGTAAAACAGCCACTGTCAAGTGTCAGTAAGGAAAGCTTAATGCTGAGTATCCATCCTAATCACTGCTGAGGGTCCAGAAAAGGTGAGCCAGAAAGCCTTCAGGGAGGACCCTCTGATAGGCTTCTGAAGGGGATGGGAGCAGCTGGGCAGTGTGAGTGCAGCCAGGAGGGAACAGAACCAAGGCCTGGATTATGGCAGAACTCTGAGGTCATAGGACCACCACCAGCCTGGTGGTTGGGCTAAACAAGGCACAGCTGACGACCATCATGACGACCCCTCTATGGGGGGGGGAGGGGAACTAGTGTCCTGCTTAGGGCGCCAGGGGCCAGGTAACTTCCTTGCTGACCTCCAGTCTTGGCCTCTCAAGTCCACAAGGCACCCCACCCCTAATGATGACAGAGACACCTCTTGGGGGTGGACGAGGTCCCCCAGAGGGAAGGCACCAGTGAGAAACTTGCTCCCAATACCTGGCTGCTGATGGTGACGGGAGGTGGTTCTTGGCTCAGTGTTGCCACAGCAGAGGGGACCACGGAGGGCAGATCCAGGGTGGGTCACACTGGGAGCATCACTCACACAGGCCTGGGCTGTGGGGGTCCAAGGGGATGGTCCAGGAACTGAGGGCTCCATTTCTGTCTCTTCGGGGCGAGCTCTGAGGCTGGGCATGGCTGGGACCTGGAGACCAGCAAGGACGTAGGTGAGTGTGCAGAGGGGCTAGCTCCAGGGGCCCATCCTCCCACCAGGCAGGGGTCTCTTCCTCCACCCTGTAGCCCAGGCCTGAGTACGGTGTGGCGCTGGGTGTCAGGGACCAATGCCACATTCCCTGATCCTGGACCCAGGGGGAGGGGGAGCCAGCCATGGGGACACAGACTCACGAGCCAGGGCCACAGATAGGAATAGGTAAGATGCTGACCCAGGGCAAGATGAGCACACAGTGCCCTGTGGGCACCTCCTGGAAGGGCCAAGGCCTGCCATGATAGGAGAGCAGCCCCCACAAAGCCTGCACCCTCGTTCCTGACACAACACCCTGAGGGTGGACCACCAGCCTCCCACACAGCAGGGGCAGCAGTTTCAGAAGCTGGGCAGCGTGTGCGGCAGATGTGCAGTTGGTCATTCCAATGGTCAGGTCTGTCTGAGTTGTGCCCTCCTGACAGCACCCACAGAGGATGTCCCTGTCTCCACTCTCTTGGGCTGTCCTCCCATTGCACCAGCAGCTCCCTCCCAGGCTCCTCCTCACCTCCCTCTTCGTGCTGGTGCCCCAGGTTTCACTTTTGCATCTATACCAACTTCCTTGGTTAATTTGTCCAGTCCTGAGGCATCAACATCCCTTATCCTGTGAAAACTGCCAAACCTGGGCTCATCTCCAGTCCTAACTGCTCCCTGAGCAGGAAACAGGGCATTTCCACCCGGACACAAGTTGGGTCCCCCACATGGACGGAGTTACTGATTCCCCCCACCACTCCCACTGCCTTCGCTCTGTACAAATGCACCATGCCCTGTCCAGCGGCCCACCCAGGAGTGTGGTGGCACCCCTTGGCCCCTTATTCACACTGCACCATTGACAGCTACCACTGACCCCTCTACCCTTTAGGGGTAGAGAAGATGAGGCAGGAAATTTTGTCAGAAGCCCATTGTGGACACTGCCTTCCAATCTAAGGACTGGATTTCTCCTCTTGGACATGCATTTTGTGTTTCCCAAACACCCACCACACACCAGGGTCTGTTTTGGGGATGGTGTGAGGACACAGCAGTGACCATCCTCCTCAGGGACCTTAGCGAGGAGACAGGTCATAGCAAATACATCAGTAAGGTGGGCAAGAGCTCTGGGCAGAGGCAGCAGTCAAGGGGCAGTGCCCTGGGGCAGGTGGGGGCATTTAGACCAGGCCCAGAGAAGGGGGCTTAGGACAAGTCTGGTTAGAAAGGTGGGAGAAGGTAGAGAGGAAATGGGACAGAGGTGTGGGCAGAGCTCAGGGGCAGGGGCATGGCAGGAAAGACTATAAGAGGCCAAGGCTGCCTGATGAATGGGAGGCGCTGGCCACACTTCGCTAGCAGGAGACAGAACTGACCGAACATCTCAGGGAGACTGACCTGGCCCTGGTGCCCAGAGGGACGGCGCAGAGCAGGCAGAGCACCGACTTAAGGCGTCCCTCTGTGCGGCAGCAGAACTGAGCAGGTGCCGCGGCCATGGGGGACCTTCAGTATCCCTCTCCAGAGGGAAGACTCTATCATAGGCAATACTTATTTAGTTCATTTTATTTTAAAATTCCTGAAATCATTATCACTGTCACTGAACAGGTGCAGTCAGATGGCTCAAAATCCAAAAGGTAAAAAAGGACTTACGGCGAAACACCTCCTTGCCGGCCACTCAGCTCCCCTTCCCAACTTCTAATTCATCCTTCCAGATTATTCTAAGCCTACACAAACAAATATATATATATATATATATATATATATATATATATACACACACACACCTATATATATATTTTTATTTTTTTATTATAAACTGTACCCAACTATGCTCGCTTTACATCCTGCTTTTTCACCTCAGTACACGTCGGCTCTGGCTCGGGGACTGACACCAACCTGTGACAGACAGAATGCCCCTCCCCACCACGTCCACACCGAATCCCCGGACCTGTGGTCACGCTCCACCACACAGCAGCACAGACTGCGCAGAGGGAGCGAAAGGGACGGGCCTGGATTGTCCTGGTGGCCCCCATCTAACCGCATGAGCTGCTGTGACTCTGAGACGCAGGGACCCGTGCAAGGACTGGGCCTCCAGGAGCGAAGGACGGTCAGCGAGGAAACATGCACTTCGGTGCAAGAACTCAAGGCACCGGACTCTCCCGGCTGAGGGCTCAACCCGGCGCCGAACAGAGATGACCGGAAGGACCGCAGGACGGCCCGGCCCTCGCGGGCCCGCTCCACGGGGGAGAACGGACTCCCCCGTCCCGAGTCCGCCACCGCCGGGCCCTCCGGGCGGGACGCCCGGCCCTGAACGGCAGCCCCACGTCTCGCCCGGCTCGGGCCGCTCCCGCGTGCGCGCCGAACGCCCGCGGCCCCTCCACCGCCGCCCCTCGCGCCGGGACACCACTCACCGCACACCCGCCCCGCGCTCCGCAGCGGCCTCGCGCGCAGGCCCGCCACCAGCCCCCGGCCAGCGCCCGCTCGGCCGCCCCCGCGCCCCACCGCAGCCCCCGCGACCCCCGCCCGTCCGAGCCTGCACCGCGGGCCCGGAACCCACCGCGGCGGCAGCGGAGTCTCGCGGGCGCGGGGTCGGCGACCTGGAGCCCGGCCTGCGCGAAGGCCCCTACTCCGGGGGTCGGTCTGCGAAGGGCGCACCGGCTGCAGCCCCGAAGCCGCAAGGCCCCGAGGCGGACCACGGAAGTCCCGCCCCGACTTCCGGAACGCGGGCACGCCCCGCCCCGGCCAGCGTAGCCGCTCTAGGCGGTGGGAGGCCTGGGGTCGAGTGTATCCATGCAACTAACGAGATGACAACTAGCTGCGGAAGATGACCTGTTAGAAATGGGGGGAGAACCAGATATGCCGCTGTCGTGGGGCCTGGATACCGGGTACCTAGAGTCGAACAGGCTGTAGATTGATAAGCACATGGAGATATATGTAGAAGAAAGGAATCCCGCCGTCAGCAAGTGATTCGACAGACAGATGGAAAAGCCAAAATTCCTTGAATAGGAATTTCGTGGGACATTTACAAAAATTCATTATACACTTAGACATAGAGAATACAAATATTCTGCATTTTACAGGCGGATAAAACTATCAAAATTAGAAATACATGATAAAAAGTTGACCAAAAACACGTTAACTGTTGGAATTTACGAGACAGTGTCTACATAACCTTTGAATCAAAAATGATATTAGCTGGAAAATTACAGACTATTTACAAAGCAATGAAAAGAAAACATCTCATTCTCACACCTATGAAACTCAGTGTAAAATATATAATATTCCCTGAATGTTTTTTAGAGAAAAATATATAAGTATATCACCTTAAATACATTTTCATTATTAAAGAAGACAAAAGCAGGGGCCAGCCCAGTGGTGCAGCGGTTAAGTGCACACATTCTGCTTCAGCGGCCCAGGGTTTGCTGGTTAGGATCCGGGGGACGGACATGGCACCGCTTGGCAAGCCATGCTGTGGTAGGCATCCCACATAGAAAGTAGAGGAAAATGGGCACGGATGTTAGCTCAGGGCCAATCTTCCTCAAAAAAAAAAAAAAAAAAAAAAAGACAAAAGCATTTATCTTAAGAAGCTAGAAAAAGGAACAATACATCTCTGTGCACCAGCAATAACATATCAGATAATGTAACAAAAAATGAAATGTCCTCCACAACAGCAAGAAAAACTATAAAACACTGGGAATTAACAAAGAGCACTCTAGGCCAAAGAGAGAACACTTTGAAAACTCTAGTAAAGGACACAGAAGATGATCTATCAATGGAGAGAGATTTCTTGCTCTTGGATGGGACAATTTAGTATTTCAAGGATGTAAAATTTCCCCCAATTTAATCTACAGATTTACTGCAATCCAATCAAACTTCTACTTGAATTTTTAGGAGGAAACTCAAAATGTGTATAGAAAAAGAAACATCAGTGAATAGCCAAATCAACCTAAAAAGGGAAGGAGAGGGTGTGCTATCAGTATTGGCACAGAATTGACAAACAGCAAAACAGCACAGTGAAGAGCTCAGTGACAGACTTTTGTACAGATGGAAATTTAATAGATGATAAAAGTGGCACCACACTCAATGGCCAAAGGGTGGGTTGTTGGTAGAAGGTGTGAGCAAATGAGCTCACTCAATGGAGAAAAACAGAACCGGATTCCTACCCAACAACACACACAATGGTCATCTCTAAATGAGCTAAAGACCTAAATATGAAGCATAAAGAAATGAGATTAGCAGAAAAAAATACACAGGAAATATTTTTGAGACCCTGGGTTGGAAGAGATGCTCTGCTGATTAGCCATCAGAGAATTGCAAATTAAATGACAAGGAGATACCACTTCACACTGCTGGGCTGGAAAAGTTAGAAGCCTGGATAATACCAGTGTTAGCACTTGAGGTTCGAATATTTTTCTCTCATGTAAAATCACAAGTTTGTATGGCAGTTCCCCTAGACAGTGATCAGGGACCCAGGTGCCTCCCCTGGATGTTCTGCTGGCTGACTTGGAGGAGAATGGATAATAGGGATGACAGTTGCTTCTGCCACAGCCTTTCCATGTGGCTACCTGCTGCATCAGGATGCCACCCCTGGCCAAGAGGAACAATCCACAGTCCCGTCCAGTCCCTAATGCCTCTTCATCCAGTCCCTCTGGACAAGGTGCAGCCTCTCCACCAGGTCCTAGAACTGAAGGGCAAGTCGCCTGCCCCTACACACGCAGCTTGCAGTGTGGAGAAGGAGGAGGATAGGAAACACACAGCAGCATTCGGTCTGCTGGCAGTGTCTAAGAATAAGTCTGGCATGTGGTTATTGTGTACACGGCATAGCTGTGTTGAATGCAAAGTTTTCACATATGTAAGCGAGCCTAGCAGTCGTCTTTTGCAGGGTCTGCAGCGTCCTCCCATGGGCACCTCTGTATAAATGCTGGAGACCCTTTCCCTGGCAGGGCAGGGAGCTGTGGGACAGCACCCTCGTGCCCAAACTCAGCTACGGGAGGAAGTCCCTTGGCTCTGGGCCTCATCAGGTCTGACCTGACCCTCTGCGGGGCTTCCTTGTCCATGATCCCCATACCTACTTTCAAAGCGATGTGAGAGGCTACCCTAGGCAAGGCTGCACAGCTTTGCAGAGGTTTCCTGATTGGCAGTTGGAGGCCTGGGTCAGCTTTTCTGCTACACACTTCTATTCAGCTCCAGATTCAAATGCCCCATCTAGTCTTGGGTTTAAGTCTGAAGACGCTTGTCTTTTATTTATTGGCTTCTATGTGCTCACCATCCTCCTCTATCTCTCTAGCTCAATATGGCTCCCTTGAGGCCACCTGTATTGACAAACTCAGGTGAGATGGCAGCCTAAACTTGGCCATTCATCCACCAAGTATTTACAGAATTACCTTCCATGCACAAGACACAGGCCCATTCTCTGTGGGCAGGACCATCTTCATGGGCGTTAGATCTGTGCAGTGACAAGGGCTCTGTGCTTAGAAGGGCAAAAGCTTGGTTTAATGCTGGACTGATCCCTGTTATCTGGCCAAGAACTCTGAGTATTTGGGAGGATTGTGGGGCACATTGGCTGCCTCTTCAGAGCCTTGCTTTCTCAAAGCTTCATGTGGGGTTCAGAAGAAGCTGGTGTTTTCAGCCTTGTGGGGCCCACTTACCAGACTCCGGGTGAGAACAGATCCATAGCCACAGGCAGAGGCAAATCCCCTTGTCCAGATGTGCTCTCTTCCACCTGCACTTCTGTCTGCCTTCTTCTAGCCTGCATCTCTAGGATGGCTTTGCTGAAAGTGGCAAGAAGTAACCAACACTTGCCAACATTTCGAAGTATTTTCAACCATTTCCTCTAGGGCTATAGTTTTAGTCACATGTAGTCTACTCCTAATATATCACAAGAAAGAGTCATACCAAGTGCTTTTCCATGCATAGCAGGGGTTGCCAGCTTTCCACTTGTAACACCTGTGCCCTCATGGCCTGATCACTGAGCCAACTCCACATGTATTAGGTTGTGTTTTGGCACTGCCCTACTTCCAGGTATCAAATTCTGAATTAGTTAGAATAAAGCTCAGCTGATGTAAAGAGGCTCAACACTAACACCGGCTTCAGCAAGGCAGAGAGCTGTTCAGAAATAGTTTTTACACCTGTGACAGTCCATGTCGGGGGGGGGGGGGGTGGTGGCTGTCCTGAAGATGGAGGGGCACAGGCCCCTTCCACCTGAGGACTCCACCCTCCCCAGAGCATGGCCATCACCTGTGTGGCCAAAGATGCTGCACTACCACATCCCATCTCAGCCAGTTGGAAAAGGAAAAGGTGAGACCTTGAGGACACACTGAGAAGATGCACACATCCCTCCGCCCATGGCCCACATGCCACATCTCACTGCAGTACAGCTTAGAATCGTCATTTTTGTCTGGATGGGCAAATACTCAGCTAAAATTCCATTTCTAAAAAGGATAGGGAGAATGGAAAGATAGTAAGGGACAACCAGCAGATTCTGCACATCTACTGCAAGAGAAAAATAACACAATAAATACAACACCAGGAAGCAACATCAGAAATTATAAGAGGAAAAAACAGATAAAGATGGCCAAGACAAGGTCTTATGAAAACACAGCAAAAATCCACTATAATGTGCTGAGTGAAAAACACATTTGAATTGAGTATGATAGATCCTTTGTTCCGATGCCGGTTTTTGTGATGGCCACTGGGACGTGTGGTGAAAGTACCTTCCACGTGACCCAGCAGTCACAGACTAGGCATTACTGCTGTGCTCACTGACCCTGTGACCTTGAACACTAATTCCCCAGGTGCTGACCGTCAAATTTTGAAGTAGTCTATGCCCAAGAAGACAGGCTCCCACAAGGTCCCTTTGCTCCTCCCTTCAACACTACGACCTGGGCTCCTATTTCCCAGCTGAGCGAGCTCTCCTGAGAGAGCCTAAAGTGGCAACGGACGGACCTTGACCCTTTAGAGAGAAGGTAGTTAATCTCCTCTGTTATTCCAGGTCCCCTCTCCCCAGCTTCCCCATGGATTTCCAGGCCCCGTGCAGCACAGGGTTCACCCGGGAGGGAGAAGCATAAGGAAAATGATGTGATAGCAGCCTTGTGGGGAGGGACAGAAGGACTATCGGAAGTCAGGGATGTGGGGAAATGGGATGCTTGCTGGCCCATCTGCCCCGTCTGTTCCCTTCCCTCCAGGATGCACTTCTCACCTCTTGACTCTCACAGGGACCTGCACAAGCTCCCCTTTGAGAGTCAGAAGATGGGGAAGATCTCTCTGGTGGGGGTCACTGCCCGCTCCTGTTAACTTGTAAAACCTCAAAATGAGTTTATTTGGGAATAACCAAAAGAATTGCATTTTGGGATGTGCATGCCATGACAAACCATAGGCAAATCCAGAAAAGAAAGGAGGGGAGCTGACTTTATAGAGAAAAAGGGGAGAGGGAGGGGCTGTTCTAAAGGAAAGTCCATGAAGGGAGAGTAAGAGTTCTGGGTGGCACTGGCTTCTCATTGGCTGAGTTGTGGCATTTCTCATTGGCTGTGCTGTGCTGTTTCTCATTGGCTGAACTGTGGTGTTTCTCCTTGGCTGAGCTGCAGTGTTTCTCATTGGCTGAGCTGCAGCATCTCTCATTGGCTGAGCTGTGGTGTTTCTCATTGGCTGAGCTGTGACATTTCTCATTGGCTGAGCTGTGGTGTTGCTCATTGGCTGAGCTGTGACATTTCTCATTGGCTGAGCTGCAGTGTTTCTCATTGGCTGAGCTGTGGTGTTTCTCATTGGCTGAGCTGTGGTGTTTCTCATTGGCTGAGCTGTGGTGTTGCTCATTGGCTGAGCTGTGACATTTATCATTGGCTGAGCTGCGGTGTTTCTCATTGGCTGAGCTGTGGTGTTTCTCATTGGCTGAGCTGTGGTGTTTCTCATTGGCTGAGCTGTGGTGTTTCTCATTGGCTGGGCTATTACCAGGTGGGGAGAGACATCTCCCTTCAGAAGTAAAGTAGTGGTACTTCCTGTTGAGATGCAAGCGCCCATCTCTTCCTGTTTGGTGTAATTAACAGGTGTGATGGGTTGAGAGCTCCCCTACAGGCCTCCGTGACTCCAGTTTAGTAGAGGTTTCTAATTAATTTCCACACTTCTGAAGGCTCCAGCCTGGGGAGACCCCTCTCTGCTTTAACACCAGAAACTTGGCTCCCTCATTGTGCCAACAATATCACCATGACTTCTCCCGAGGGCATCCCATTCTTTGTCCAGGACCTCGAGTGTTCCTAGTGCTAACATGCTCTCCTCAAGCAGCTCCACCTTTTGAAGATTAGCCTTTATCCCCCCAACAGCCCCATTGTGCACCCCAAATCCTCATACAGGTGCATGCAGTCTACTAGCAGAGCCCAGAGCCTGTGCTTCGTGGTCTTATGCCCTCCTAAGGACTTTCCTCAGCTTGCTTCCCTCTGTGCCCTTCCTCTTGACCTTACATAGCCCTTACTACTAAACTGACCCTGGCCCTCTCAGCTTGCAGTGTTGGCAGAAGTTTGCACTTGCTGCCCACACCCGTTCATTCCCACTGCAGCCTGGCTCCTGCCCCTATCTCACTTTCCCTGGGCTGTACTCGTAGTTCCAGTTGACATTCTAAGTGTCAAATCCTGGGACACTTTTGGTCCTTATGTAAAGGGCCTCTGCAGTATTTGATCCACTTATCACCCATCCGCTGAATTTCTCTTTTGCTTCAACATTACCAGGATCCTGATTCCACTAATGAGTTCCCTCTCTCATTGATGGATCCCATTTCCTCTAACTGCCCTCCATTATTCTCTTGCCCAGGACACCAGCGCCTACTTTTCCACTCCAAACTTCAGCCAATCTACGGGCCCTAGCAAGGCCCAGAGCACCATCTCTTCCTCATCTTCTTTCCCATCTCATCTACCCCTGCCCCCCAAAAGAATACCCCAAATTTATCTTGGTTGATCCACTCAGACACCTGAACAAGAAATGATGGGTTATCCTTGATCTTATTTCTTTCTCACTCCCCAAACCCATCCAGTCACCTGTCCTTCCAATTTTGCCCCTTAAACATTTCTGTTCCTTCTCCTGCACGCTTTTCATGAATTCAGTACCATATCATCTTTGTCCTGGATGATTCCTATCCCTTTCAGTCTGATAACACCTTTTCCTGGCATCACCCTACACCTCCCTTACCCATTTCTCTCCAATAGGTGCATTTCCATATCACTTCACCGGGATTAACACATCCTTTTTCCCTATTTCCCTGCCACCACGTAAGTCACATATACCTTTACCTGGATCACCCCTAAAATCTCCTCATTCCTTTCCCTACCAGTAGGGCTGTAACACCCACTTCCCTGTCTCTTATCTTGGCTGATTAAAGCAACACTCCATAAAATTAGTCATCTGTCCAAGGTCCCAACAGGATCCAGTTCAAATACCCTCAAAGCTTTCAGTGCCCCTCTGTTTACAGTCAATGCTCAATCTCGATCCACAAGGTCCTGTACAACTGGGCTGCTTTTTGCTTTCTCAGTCTCAGCTTCTGACTCTGCTTGCCTGGGACTCTGCACCCAGCATGTGAATGGCCCCTGTGCTCACACTCACCTGCTGTCATGCCTGCCCTGGTTCCTTTCTGTCCCTTTCCCCTCACTGCCTGGCTGATGCCCCTGGCTCACCCAGATTTGGTCCTCCCTCTCCCACCTCCCTCCTTTTCTCAGCCTTCACTTGGAGATGGAGCAGAGGAAGGTGACATTACTGCTCGAACAGCCACAGGTTGTATTCACCTCAGAAACTGAGGGTATTTGAGCTGTATGTTCCCATGTGGGTGCTGAGGGAGGGCTGGCTCTCAGAGTTTTGGGGTAGGTGGGAGGGAGGCTGTTTTTAGCTATGAGTTTGTGCACTTGGGTGGCGTTTCCTCCATTTTAATGGTTTTTAGGAAGTTGTTTGGTGTTCTGATGAAGAAGTTTGGAACAGACATCAAGAAGAGAAAAACTGTGGTGGGGAAAATGGGGAGATGTTGATCAAAGAGTACAACCTTGTAAGATGAATGCATTCTGAGGATCTAATGTACAGCATGGTGACTAGACTTAATAATACTGTATATTATACTTGAAATTTGCTAAGAGAGCAGATCTTAAGTGTTCTCATTACATAAAAAAGATGTGAAAAACTATGGAGGTGATAGATGTGTTAACTGGCTTGATTGGGGTGATCATCTCACAATGTATAGGTGTATAAAGTCACTATGTTGTATACCTTAAATACATATAATTTTTGTGAATTATATATCAATAAACCTGGAAAAAAAAAAGGCCAGAGAAACTGCCCTGAAAATGCAGGCAGGGGGCTTTTGGATGCAATGCAGGCCTTTCCCACTGCTCAGGAATTGGACACATCATGGATGTTTCAGTGTGGCAGAGAATCTTCATTCCCAGAAAAAGGGACTCTCAACACAGCTGGAGGCCTCTAAGGCCCCTTCAGTTGCAGGTTTCTGGAAAATGGGATTGTGAATAATACAGAGCGCCTTCCTGATCTCATTCCTCTCATTCCACAAAGTTAGAACTACAACCCTGAAGTCCAGGTGGGTGAGAACAGGGATTGAACCCGCGAGGAGCAAATGGAACAGCCCAAGCATCTGGACGTGTGAAGATGGATCTGGCAGGGTCAGTGGCAGCTCCCTGAGGCTCCTGGCTCCCACTTAGGCTCTCTGCTGTCTCCTGGGTCTTGGGGCTACTGTTGCCTGTTCTCTAGTTTTGCTCACAGTGAATGCCCAAGCTGACGACCAGCTGCCCGCCTTGGTGAGGAAGTTTGGGATAGGTGAGCTCTGGGTACCCTACACTCTCTCTCATTGCTCTCTTCTCCCTCACCTGCCAGCCCCAGATGCATCCTTGAAGCCTGGGTGCTGAAGGTTTGCAGCAGAGAAAAGCCTGTGAGCCCCAAAGCAGAAACCTGAACCCCCACCCTCTTCCCAATGGTTGGCCTCCCATGGGCGTGGGATGGGTGTAAGGGGTGGGGAATGAGCGACTTGAAATTTCTCCATGGTTGGCCAGGGTTTGAAACACGTAATGACCACTGATCTACACAAAATACTTAAGATACAGAAGCAAATAATGGCCAGTGACCATCCTTAATAAGGCCCCACAGTGTTGAGGGAAAAACAAATGTCACCATCCCAGAGCACCCATGCCTACAGGGCTTGGGGACCCGGGCCCTGCAGCTACTTGCCAAATTCTTCTGAGATGAGAGCTTCTAGATATGTTTCTTTGGCCACGGTGAATGGAAAGGATACCTACTTCTGTTCCACGACCAGCTATTCTGTTCTCTTTTCTGCTTTATTTTCCTTCAGGGCATTCATCAGAACCAGACAAGTTAATTGCTTTTCATCTTTCTCCCCATAGATGCATGCTCCACGAGAGCAGAGCTTTTGTTTTACTCACTGCTCTGTCCCCGGCACTAGAACCACAGCTGGAATAGGTACTCATTATCTACACTTGTTGATTAAATGAATCCATGAGTCAACTATATTAGCTCTCTTTTAAGAAGGGGAGAGAGTGGTATTTGGGAAAAAATTATGCCACAACATTATAAAGGTCCCACATAAATCTCTCTGTAATACGAGTTATATTATGGCCTCTTTCACAAACGAGAAAACAGGCCAGTGAGGTGGAGCCAGGACTGTCACCAGGCTGTCCCCCACCAATGGTGGTGTGCTCCTCCTGCTGTGCCTGCTGCCCTGACAAGGCTGCAGGGGGCCTCCGCTCCGCTGTGCGCCCACTGCATTCTCAGTAGCACCCTGGCTACTCTGCACACTTGGTTCTGCCGAATCCCTAAGCAGCCCTTCAAGGATTGGTATTCTTATCCCCATTTTGCAGATAAGAAAACTCACATGGGAGATGTTAGCTTACCCAGAGTAATCCAGCCACAAGGAGGGAGCTAGACTCACCTCCAGGCCTCCTAATCCAGATTCCTTTCACAAGAGCCCCACTCCATGAGCCAGAGAACTCACGTGGGGACTCTGCCAGGTGTGAGATGTCTACTCCATCTGTTTTCTGGATCTGGGTGAATACTGGGGGTGGGGGGGGGGGTGGGGGGGGGTGTTCTAGGTCCCACAGTGATCTTGCTGTGGGATGGCCCTGAGCTAAAACTTCACTCGCCACTTGACTCCATAAGCTCCTACTCTGGTGAACAATAGCAGTATTTTGAATTAACGTCAATTCAGAGCCACAGTCCAGTAATCCCCGTGCCAGCTCAGACCACCAGGAACAAGCCTGTACTCTGACAAAGTCAGGGCTATGGGCCCATTGCCACGAGGTGACAAACGGGAGAACTATGGGGGTGTTTGTTTTCCTGAGAGCAGAGTTGCTACGGAACTGTGGGGAAGGTTGGAGTTCAGGTGAAATCCACATGAAGCAGTGTTTTGATGGGCAGGTGGCAAAGCAGGGTTGAGCAGTGGGTCATCATCAGGTCTGGACCCAGGCTCCTGTTTTCTTGGAAATCACAAAGTTTACATGTGGGATGTGGTCAAAACTCCGTGATTCCAGTTGTAAACCAAGGCTGCTTCTCTGTGTCAAAGTGACTTACATCCACTAGGAAAGAGTGGAGTGTTTTGTTCTTGATGCAATTTTTAACATGTTTCTGTTAGCCTATGACATTAGAGAACAAAGTTTCTCAGTAAGTAAGAAGGCAGAGGTAAAACGTTATGACAGCTTACAGCTGTGCATATCTTTGGGAGAACTACTGTTTCCCACGACCTTTGAAGCTGGTTTTATCCGTGTCTTTCATAAAGTTCAGGCATCTCTTCACCAGATTTAATGTCTTTCCACTTGTACTGATAATGACTTTAGTGGGCAGTCTACCTATTTCAGTCCTAGAGACACCATCACTATTATCCAGGGCCAAAATGTCTGGTCAAACCATTCTGATTACTGCTCTGGCTGTGCTTGTTACAGTGACACAACCTCCCCGTCTTTGAAAGGGTTACATACTGCTGTCTGGCATTCGACCATCTCCACTGAGTTAGGAAACCCATTTTCATGACAGCTCCTCCTACTGGCATTCCTAGCCTACAGATAATAGCCAGTGTAGGGGCCAGCCCCGTGACCAAGCGGTTAAGTTTGCATGCTCTGCTTCGGTGGCCCGGAGTTCACTGGTTCAGATCCTGGGCACAGACCTACACACGCTCATTAGGCCATGCTGTGGCAGCATCCCACATAGAACTGGAATGACTTACAACTAGGATATACAACTATGTACTGGGGCTCTGGGGAGAATAAAACAAAAAAAAAGAGGAAGATTGGAAACAGATGTTAGCTCAGGGCCAATCTTCCTCACCAAAAAAAAAAAAACCCCAAAAAGCCAAAAGAAAATAGCCACTGTAGAGTCTTTCACGGGTGTTAGTACCCCTTCACCAATGCACTTCTCAAAGCCCGGGTGAAAGTGTCTCTAGACCCTCCTGGGGGCCACAGGCAGGGATAGGCGAGCAGGTTCCTCAGCATCCACTCCAGCATTCCCATCTCCCTGAGCCCCTACCCGCCATTGTAAACTCAGGCAGTTCTGGCATGCCAGCTTCATCAGTGTAGGCCACGACCAAATAGACTTCCATCAACCAGTTGCTGCTGAAGCTAGCACAGACTCCAGTCTGCCATCCGTGCACTCATATCATGAATTCAGCCCAATTCGGCATTATATTCTCTAGTCTAATGGCCTGAGTGTGTTCCCAGTCACATGACTCAGGCTTCTGTGGATAGCAAACTGGCAAAATCTTTCCATTCTTTCCCATGCAGGGCACTCCTATTCAGGTCAAACTGCACTCATCTCCTGGCTCTGCTGGGGTTTCACTGCTAGAAGCAACCAAATTGGTGTGTGCTGAGGAAAACTCACACTTCCTGTAAGATGACAGCTTCAGGCATGTTGATGAGGGTAGCTGTAGGTAATTCATTGTGATGTAGTTTTCTATTGCGTGTATGAATAAAAAAACTTTTTGTCTTCTTTCCACACACATCAGTTACCACATTTTGCTGTTACACACACTGCTGCTGTGAACATTCTGAGACACATCTCCTGGTTTTCATGCAAGAGTGTTTCCTGCATGTATGTATAGGAGTAGAATTGGGTTTGGGCTATGTGCATCTTTACTAATAATGCCAAATTATTTTCCAATGTGTTGTTCCAATTTCACTCCCATAAATACTGTATGAGAGTAATTGTTGCTCTATATTTTTTGCAACACTTGTTATTGTCAGACAATTTTTGCCAGTCTGATGAGTGTAATATGGCACCTCACGGTGACATTATTTTGTACATCCATGATTACTAATGAGCTTTGCCCATCTTCCCATACAGGTTGGTTGTGGGAATATCTCGAGCACTGGAGAAGCTTTAGTGGGTTTTGTGGCAGAAGGTGGCGGCGGAGGCAGGAGATCCTGGGTGCTGCACACTGGTGCAGATGGGAGTCCAAATGGTCCCCCCTCCCTCTCCCCCCAGGAACAGGACACCTGCCAAAACTTCTGGCCACTGCAGAACGAGCCTCTCCAGTCAGCAGGCCTGGAACACGACCCCTGAATCCCAGCTCTTCCCTGAAGCTCATGGTCTCAGGTTCAACTGAGATGCCCCCATTCCAGGCCCATGTCTTAGGAAGGTGAAACCTCAGTCCAGATGCCCTCGCCCTAGGATCCTCATGCACCACCTTAGAGAAACTGCCTCCCTTGCTCATCCTAATTCTCTCTGGACCAGCCTGCACCTGGCCTGATGCTCCAAGTCTTGCTGATGTGGCCATGCCCAAGGATGGTGCTGCTAGGACTGAATGCCCAGAGCAGGTTGCTAAGGTGGAGGCAGGACTCCCTCACCCCAATTCTGGCACCCTATCCTTCTGCAAAGCTGGCACTGGGTGGGTGCTCGGAAGTTCCTGCTGAGAGCAGTAGGTTCCTTTCTAGTCCCTTCCATTCACAAGGCCCTCCTGTCCTGCACTCTCCTCCCCAGGTCATCTCCCTGGCTTTCCAATGCCCCACAACCTTTTCAAGGACCTGCTCCTGCCCACTCAACACACACAGTGGCTCCTGAAGCCACTCTGCCCCTCTTAAGAGGGGCAGCTGGATAGGTGTTGACATCTAACCCAGGTGAGCCAGAGTTCCTCCCCCAAACTCTGTACCCATGGCCATATTTATCAGTCTTGCAAGTTTATGGGTCTATGAGTGCACACCTGACCAGAGATGGCCAGAGTGCTCTCCTTAGAATATGAATCGAAACACACAGTTCCCAGCCTTATTCCGGCAGGCCTCTCAGAAGCAGCAGATACGAACCCAGTAACTGTGGTGGCCAGTTTTAGCCCAGTGAACTAGGAAACTGAGAAAGCACATCTCTAGGGAAACCAGGATAGAGCGGTGGAAAATCCTGAAATCTTTCCAGTTCTTGACTCCAGCTGTTTTCCTGCCTGGGGTTCCTGAGACATCCCTGGATCCTCACAGCTAATGCTCCCTTCTTTGCTCAAGTTATCTTCAGTGGGTTTCTGTTACCTCCAACTAGGAGTCCTAATACACACAACCCCTCAAACTTCAATCCTGCAGTTTTCCTCTGGCCCCACCTTCAGATACACAGAAGATGCTGTGCGTATGCAGTGTTAGAGTGAAAAAACCCAGCTCAATCCCACTGCCTGGAGAGTTGGGTCCTCAGAAATTGGGATCAGAAGCAGGGACTTGAGTCCTAAAGATCTTGCAGTTTCTCAATGATACCAGGTGGCTCCCACTCCTGCATGAAAACGGGCAATGCAATAATGGAATCCACTCATTACCTTTTAATGCTTGTGAATAAACATATAAAACTCAAACCTTAAGAATTGGTGGGGAAAATTGAAATATCAACTACACATGGTAAACCAGTAGGATTGTCACAGGAATATAGACAACAACTTAACAGGCACTGAAGGACAGAACATCTCTCACAGCAGAAAGACCAGATCTCAGTCCCTTCCTGACACACATCTTCAGCTGTGGGTGGAGGGCTAGTGGTGGAGGTCAAGGCCATAGGTCAACCTTAAGTCCACCACACCAAGGCAGCAATGGAAATGCCGTAAGACAGGCAGACCCAGAGGAAAAGTGAAGGGGTTCCTGTGACCTTTCAGCACCTACCTCCACTGCCTGGGGCATCCTTTCTCCTCAAGCAAAGGCTGCCCAAAGTCTCTGGGAATTTTACTCAATAATCCCATGTTCTGGCAATAGCCAGGCACCAGAGCTAACAAAACCACCCTGGACTTATAAATACTCCACTCCTGACCCCCACACCCAGAGCAGATCCTGGCTGAGCTCCACGGCCCACCATCTCACTGTGACCACAGTCTGCCAGGAAGGCTGAGTACTCTGGCAGCTCCTGGAGTACAAGTTTGAAGGTAAGAGTCGTTCTCAACACTCCCCTCCCAATATCTCTGGCTCCCAAGTCTAGTCAGGCTACAAAAGTAGTTCATGGAGAGCAGACCATCCAAACTGCTGAATTCTGCCAGTTCACTGAGCAGCAGATCAGGCCCACATCTCAAAGTATTAACCACCCTAAGTTGTTTGCTGTCATGACCCACACAGCCTGTGGGAAGAATTACTGATACACAGACATATGAGGTAGGAGCCGTCATCCACCTTCTACTTAGTAAGAGGGAACTATGAGAAAACACCTGTTGCCTCATTAGAACAGCAGCCTTCCAGGGTGACCTGAAAATACCCTACTTGTGAGGGCAACGGGCATGACTAGACAGAGCAGCTCCCTCTGGGAACAGCACGAATAAGGGAGTCTTTGGAATGAGTTACTAGATGAGTATGATGTCTACTGAGCAGAGCTCAAATTCCTGGATTTCAAAACTCTCCTGTCTAACATCAGTCTCCTTGCTTCCAGAGTGTTTCAGGTGACAAAGGCCTGTGCCACTGGTGTGGGCCATGGTGGGGTTCTTGGAAGGGTGTACGTCTGCTAGCACTGGCATAAAACTCCTCCAGAAACTGGAAAAAGTGAAATGCCCTTCTCTTCTTAATTGTAACTAAATTACTTGGCTTCACAGCCAGGAGGCACCGAGTGGGCGACTGCTCCGTGCCAATCATCAAGGGTAGCACAGAGGCTCTGCACCATCAGGGGACAGTCTGGCTACCAACGGACAGGAACGCCTTCACCTAGCTAAGTAAGAAACTGGGTAACAGAAATTTCTGACTGGAATTGAGAACATTTGCAACTATGCAAATAAAATTCAATACAAATTGCATGAAATTTTTAGCTGAAAACTAAAACAATCCAAACTGATCATAGAAATTAGTCATAAAGATGTTTTAGCCACACAACCTAAAATGGGATTAGAATAAAAGCTGATGTTCTTAATTAAGTAAACACCTCCAATGTACATAAAGATGGGAGTGAAAAAGAAAAAGCCAAAATATTTCCTCCTGATTTGGCACTCTAATCATGCAACCTTGAGGGGGACACTGCCATGGCTTCCTCATCCTTTGTCTCTTGAAAGGATGCCAAAGAGATCCTCAGAGCAAAAAATAGTGACTTTCTTTTTCTCCTCTCCTAAAAGTTCTTTCTCTAGAAGCAGAAGTTGTAACTGGGTAAAGAGCTCCAAGGCCCCATCCCAAACTCAAGCCCAGAGACCTGGGTGAGAAGGAGCTTCTGACACAACTTCAGGAGATTAAGCTTTCCAGCCAGCTTAGGAAGATAGCTATTCTCTCCCTTTCAGGGGCAACGTGGCCACTGGGCTATGATTAGTAAGTTGTAAGCCAGAGACCCACTGTTGGACTGTTTTCTCATTTTCCTTCATTGATAACACATCTGGAAGACCCATTTACCAAACCATGTTTGAGTAAAATGTACAACTTCCCACCTAGAATTAGTCAGACTGGCAAGCTCCCTGCCAGCAGTGACTTAAGTCTTGGGGGTGCCAGCCTGCAGCAGGTGCTCAGGAGGTGTTCCAGGAGCACGGGAAGTGGAGCCACGTGGTGCCAGTG
This sequence comes from Equus caballus, assembly GCF_041296265.1. Classification (NCBI taxonomy): domain Eukaryota; kingdom Metazoa; phylum Chordata; class Mammalia; order Perissodactyla; family Equidae; genus Equus; species Equus caballus. The sequence continues at coordinate 98,799,529 of NC_091692.1, forward strand.
CAGCCACTGAGCTGCCTCTGTGCCTCAGTCTCACTGTAAAACGGGGTTAATCAAAGTACCTACTTCACTGAGTTGATGCGAGGATTAAATGAGAAAACCCAGTAGCATTTATCACAGTTCCTGGCACACGCTAAGGTAAAAAAGGCAAAGGTTTGTTGACTGAATTTTTCTTCAGCACATGATAACCATTATCTTCAGAGGGAATTCATTCCAGTTAAAAAAAAACAAGTCAAAGCTATTTGTGGTGAAGTGTGCTTAGGAAGATTATCACCAAGAGGCAGATTTTCCAATCAGCTTTTCAAAATCCTAAAATGAATAAAGACCACCACTACTACTATATGGACAAAGGCTGGCGAATAAGGCCTGAGCCACAGGCCAGGTTAATGTAAGGAGAAAAGATCGGCCAACTTCTAAGAGGAAGTTCCTTTAATAAATAGGAAAACTGGAACAATTTACTAGTGAAAAGAATATTATAAGGGAATAATGTCCAATTATTAAATAATTCATTGCTCTTACCTTTTCTTTCATTTCATCTCTTCCTTACCCTGATTCTTAGACACAAAGCACTGTTCCATTACAGTTTATCCCAAGTCACGAGTGGTCAACCCCTTCTGAAGTGTCTGCATATATGACATCCAGCTTGCTCATCAGACTCTATAGCCACTTTCAGTTGCCAGATTTGTTTCTGGAACTGTCTCTCACAGACTGCTTTTGCTGAATTTCTCATATTTATAACCCTGTTTCAGCCCATTTTCATGCTAATCTTCTTTCTTCCACAAAATAAGACGACAGTACTATAGAAGTTTCTGGAGAACAGGGTTCTAAGGATGCTGGAGTGAACCACATGTGAGTGAATCGGGCAGAGGCCCCAGAGGACAGGGGCAGCAACTCTGACGACTGCGCTTAGGAAAACAGAGCTCCTGGGACATTTACCCTCATCTCAAACACCAGGTGAGAACTGAAGGACACTGAGACACTGTTGACCAACATGGCTCCAGAGAAGAACAGGCACCTTTCCAGCGCAGACACCAGCTCACGCGTTGACAACCTGCACGAGTATCCACCTACTGAAAGCTGCTCACTGCCACGGCCCTGCCTCACCTGGTCCCGTCCTGTGGCAGCAGCAGGACCTGCCTTCCCCGCCACCCTGCTCAGTGCTGAGCTGCCCAGGAAAAGGGAGCAGCTACGGCTACTCACCTGCTTTCCTGTAGGAACTGATGGGATACACCAATCTTGGCTTTAAGAACAGAATCTGTAAGTTGTGTCCCATGCCATCACGTATCTACTTTATGCCTATTTTCCTCCCAATTCACAGGGTTTTTTCTTTCCAAATTACCTTGCAGAAAAACCCACTGTACACTTATCATTTGACTTCTTGGCAGGATCTCAACTGTTTGAATCTACACACAAGCCTCATCTCATTCCTTAACAGACTTTGCTTATACTCATGAGGTTTCTCTCCTGTGTGGGTTATTTGCTGCTGAAAAAAAATAACACTTTTGAAGTTAAAGTACCATATCTCTCACAATTGAACAAAAACATTTTGAAAAGGGCCAAACAAATACATAAGAAAGCCTCAACCTGGTTCCATCACACTTGAAAGTACAAGGATCCCAATTACTCTTTTTGAAGCTGAAATAGATGATGAAGAAGAAAGAAAAGAAAAGCCAGTGGCCAAATGAAATACCTAACAGTACTTTAACATCTGGTGCTATAAACACGCCCTAAATAAGTGTATTTCAATTGCACTTGTTTAAAGTCCTCAAGCAGAGGCCATCCTCCAACTCTCAGGGAAGGCACATTGCCTTAGAAGTTGTACCATGTAATTTGGCAGCCTGCCTTTGGTTAGGAGCTCACTGGGAGACAGTTAAATCTCTGAAGAGCTGAATATCTGAAATGAATGTCATTAAGCAGTGGCAGTGTCATCAGGGTGACTCTCCTGATGTAAACCAGTGAAGAATTGATCGAATAAGGCGATTACTTTCCACTGTGAACTTTATGATGCTGAATGAAAGCTGCCTGTGCACTAAAGACTTCCCCACACTTATTACACTTACAGGCTTGCTCTCCAACATGAACCTCATGAATTTTCTCATGACTGATAAGACTTATTCTCTGACTGAAAGTTTTCCCACATTCATTACACTTGTAAGGTTGCTCTCCATTGTGAATTCTCTGATGTCGGGTAAGGTGAGAGCTTTGCCGGAAGGATTTTCCACATTCTGTGCACTTGTAGGGTTTCTCTCCAGTGTGAATTCTCTTATGTTGAATAAGGGATAAGCGTGCACTGAAGGACTTCTCACACTCATTGCACACATAGGGTTTCTCTCCAGTGTGAGTCCTCTGATGCTGAATAAACTGTGAATGCTGACTGAAGGCCTTGCCACACTCACTACACTCATAAGGCCTCTCGCCAGTATGAATCCTGTGATGCTGGATGAGAGAGGAGCGAACATTGAAGGCCTTCCCACAGTCCCTGCACTCGTACGGATGATCTCCAGTGTGGATTCTCCGGTGGCGGAGCAGGTGTGCACTCTGGCTGAAGGCCTTCCCGCAGTCCCTGCACTCATAGGGCTTCTCTCCGTTGTGCGTCCTCTCGTGCTTAATTAAAGTAGAGATCTGCCCAAAGGCTTTTCCACACTTGTTACACTCATAGGGCTTCTCTCCGGTGTGACTCCTCTGATGCTGAATTAGGTGTGAGCCCTGGCTGAAGGCCTTTCCACATCTGTGGCACTCGTAGGGCTTCTCTCCGTTGTGTACTCTCTGATGCTGAACGAGGGAAGAGAGCACGCTGAAGGCTTTCTCACACTCGTTGCATTCATAGGGCTTCTCACCATTGTGTGTTCTTTGATGGTGAATAAGATTAAAGCTCTGGCTGAAAGCCTTTCCACACTCACTACACTCATAGGGTTTCTCTCCAGTGTGAATTCGCTGATGCTGAATAAGATGTCCCTTTTGACTGAAGGCTTTCCCACACTTGTTACACTCATAAGGCTTTTCTCCACTGTGAATCCTCTGATGCTGGACAAGAGACAGGCGAGCACTGAATGACTTTCCACACTCGTTGCAGATATAAGGCTTCTCTCCAGTGTGAATTCTCTTATGTTGAATAACTTGTGAGCGCTGACTGAAGCATTTTCCACACTCATTACACCTGTAGGGTTTCTCTCCAGTGTGAATTCTCTGATGGACAATAAGCGTTCGGTTCAGGCTAAAGGATTTTCCACATTGATTACATTCATAGGGTTTTTCTCCTGTATGAATCCTCTGATGTTGAACGAGAGACAACCGTGCACTGAAGGCTTTGCCACACTCAGTGCAGTCGTAAGGTCTCTCTCCAGAGTGAGCTCTCTGATGCTGGACGAGGTGTGACTGTCTACTGAAGGCTTTCCCACATTCCTTACACTTGTAAGGTTTCTCTCCACTGTGAATCCTCTGATGATGAATCAGGTTAGAGCTATGACTAAAGGCTTTCCCACACTGATTACACTCATGAGGTTTCTCCCCAGTGTGAATTTTAAGATGTTGAGTACAAGATGAATGTGTACTGAAAGCTTTCCCACATTCACTGCACTTGTAGGGTCTTTCTCCAGAGTGACTGTTATGATGCTGCACAAAGCACGAACGAGCACTGAAAGCTTTGCCACAATCACCACATGTGTAGTGCTTCTCACCACTGCGAATTCTCTGATGTTTGCTAAGGAAAGAGTGTCGACTGAAAGCTTTTCCACACTCACCACACCTGAAGGGCTTCTCTCCAGCATGGATCCTCTGATGCTGAACAAGAGCTCTACTCTGACGGAAACTTTTCCCACACTTAGTACACTCACAGGGTTTCTGTGGATTGTTAATCCTCGGCTTCTCACTAAGAACTAAACTCTGCCTGGGCGAACTCACAAACACGTCTGTCTGAAATGCTCCTTCTCCCAGATGGAAACTCTGGAGGTTAACGAGCTCCTTACTTTGTTGAAAGTTTTCTACATGTGACACACTCTGAAGGAGACCCTCCCCTCTAGACACTCTATGAGAGCTGACAGGGTTTGGGTCTGCAGCGCAGTTTACCTCAATAGCACTGAATCTCTGGCATTCCTCCCCTGTGGGGGTTTTCACATGTGTCACTGTCACTGGCCTGAAACTGCTGTTCTGGGAGAAGGATTTCTTAAGTCCTTCCACTGAAGATTTTCTCCAGTAATTCTTTAATTTGCCCTCAATTTTACTCATCCCTTCAAAATCAGGTTCCTTGGAAATATTCCTTAAATATTTTTCTGATTTTGCTCTCTGGGATTCCATTTCTTCGGACATTTCCTGCATTGGAGTTAGCTCCTTCTTTTCCATCCTAGACTCATAACCTGAAAGAATGAAGAAAAAATGAGTTACTTGCGTTTTACTACAGGAGAAAGAATTAGAGCATAAATAAGAACACTTATATGAAACAACTGTCTCCCGGGGGTTTAGTGGATTCTCAGAACAAAAAACCACAAACAACCTCACTCGGAAGAGGAGAAGAAAGCAGAGGAGAGGGAAGCATGCCATCACAGCAATGAAAGCTGGTGTGGGAGGGAGGGAGGAAGAAGCCCGAGGCCAGAGGCTGACATCTGCAGACAGGCTCACTGGCACGATGGGCAGGGACAGTGAGGCGTGACCGGAGGGGAAAGTTCTCAGAGGTGAGGAGGGCAATGAGGAAGAAGGGAGTGGTGGTGGAGAACCTCACTGCCTGTGGTGATCCTGTCACTGCTGTAAACTTTGTGAACAAGGTATCTTTCATGGCTTACACATAACAAGTATCCAAACATTTGTTGAAAAAATAAATGAATGATAAATGACTTATAATGAATGTAGGGTATACAGAGTAATGGATAATGGGAAAAACCATTTGATCTGCACAACTTAGTTTCACGGAAGCAAAGCAGGGAAAATAGAGAAAAACAGAAATGAAGAAGCAACCTACTCATTCAAATAGCAGGCACAGCACAGGCAAAAAAGCCAATGTGTGCAACAGTCCACCCCACACATTCCCAATGAATAAAAGGACCTGAAAATTTGTAAAAACTGTAGTATCACTGAATTCTTAGTCCCAATGAAAGGAAATTTACAAAACAAAACAAAAAAACCCCAAACCCAAACAAAATCATTGAATCACATGGATACAAAGACAGTTGGAAGGACAGGCCAGGTCAGGACAGGCAGAGGGGAGCCCTATTTGAGATACCACAAAAGCACAGTGGAATCTCTCCTGTAGACAGTGGTGTGATCAGAGCTGTAACAGGCTGTTACTTCTGGCTGTTTAGCCAGAACAGGAAGGCTGAGCTGAAAATGTTAACTGGACAGGGTCCAAAATTGGGTTAAGTAGTCTTAAGAGACTTCAGTGAACCACTCGCAGTATTTCAAAGGGACTTATTGTAATATTCAAAGTATTAAAGGTAAAAAGCAAACGATAATTTATTCTAGAAACCCATAAGCAGCCTGAAGGGGCAGGTTGTGGATGGCAAACACCCAAACTCCTGTGGCTTCTGTCAGGGTTATCTGAGGTATTAAGAGCCTTCAGCATCTTAGGACCAGAGTCTAAAAAGGTGATCCTAATCAAGAGGTTGTATTTCACCAGGTAGGAAACAGAATAAAGAATGTGAAAAAAATGACAAACCACAGAACAGAGTGATCTGTGAATCACGAAGCAATGTCTCACACTGGTTCACCCTGCCATTTCCCTCAGATATCTGGTGGCCCCTGGATGCCTGTATTTAATTAATTAGTTAATTAGTTTTTGGTGAGGAAGATTGTTGCTAACATCTGTACCAATCCTCCTCTATTTTGTACGTGGGATGCTGCCACAGTGTGGGTTGATGAGTGGTGTGCTGGTCTGTGCCCAGGATCCAAACCCGTGAACCCCAGGCTGCTGAAGTGGAGCATGCGAGCTTAACTACTACGTCACCAGGCCGGCCCCTGCCTGTCTGTATTTTAAACAGAGGCACTAAGAAGATGCTTGGGAACTCTGTGTATGAGTGGTGTTGCCAATTGGAAGGGCACTTGAGTGAGGTGGTAGCTATAAGGCCAGGGCACCCCCAAATGCTCAAATTTGGAGGTCTTTGCTCTAGGGCTATTTCTTTTTTTTTGAGGCAATCCCCTAGCTTTTGCCATAGGTAGAAGATGCCTGCTGTTGGATATTCTTCACGCAGGGTTAGAGGAAGGATGTGGTAGTATTAGCTGCTTCTGTACGTAGGTATTTTAGTTGATATCTCAGGATTTAGGCTTGATTTCTTTCTTTTTTTTTTTAACACAAAAACCTCTCCACATGTGGTAGAATATTTTCCCATCAGGAGGTGCAAAATGTCTCGTTGCTTCTCTTTTTGTGATGTTAACAGCCATTAGTAATCATATTTGTTTTTAAATTTGGGATTGCAAAATAGTGATTTCTAATCCTGTCATTCATTCTTTTTCACCCGGAACTTCAATGAAGAGAAAGTTCTACTCATCAATTGTTTAGTTATCCTGAGGTATTTAATATATCTAGTAAAGGGAGAATAAATACTTGATTCTTTTACTTACCAATGTCCAGCATAATAAATCAGTTTCTTACATTCCTCAAAGGTCACCAGTGAGCAGGGAATTTTTTTTCTGAGTATCAGACCAGCCCTAACAAAGCCTAAGACGAACCCCCTGACAGACAAGGTGGCACAGTGGCACATTATCCATCTGCCAGAAGGAGACTTAATCCTCTTTCAAGAGTGTAACATCATATAGGGCCTCTATAATTCTTTATCTATAATAACTGACAATTAAATATCAGAAGGCATGTTTAAAAAAGACTAAATGACAAGAAACCAAGAGGAAAAACAATATACAATAGAAACAAACCCAAAGCTGATTCAGATAGTCATGAACCAAGATAAAAAGAAAAAAGCAAACCAAACCTATGTTTAGTATATGTAAGAAAACAAAGAAATATGTAAGAAAAACACCAGAAATCAAATGAAAACTTAAGAGTTCAATAGAGAGAGAGCTTATTATCAGACAGGACATAACAGAACAGATGATTACTCAACAGGAAGGCACGTAAGTATTCGGATTGAAACACGGAGAGAATGAAAAGAACAGGGAATACAGAAGAGAGTGCAGGAAGCAGTGTGACATGGCAGAAAGGCGCAGTGTGTACACTCACATCCCAGGAGAGGAGAAAGGGAACAGGGCAGAAGAGAGATGCTAAGAAATACTGGCCTAGAATTCTCTACAACTGATAAAAGTCTACAGACAATAGATTCGAAAAGCTCTAAGAACCCTAAGTAAGATAAATTCAAAGAAAACCACACCTAGGTATAACATAGTCAAACTGCTGAAAACCAAAGAAAGAAAACATTAAAAGCAGCAGGAGTAAAGACAGGTCACATTCAAAGCAAAATAAGACTGCAGACTGACTTTCTGACTTTAGAAGTGGGAGACAGCAGATCAAAGCACATTTTAATGTGCTGAAGCAAGTAACTGCCAACCTAGTTTCACATCCAGAAAAATGTTCTTCAAAATTGAAAGCCATGAAAGTCCACTTCCAGGATGACAGTGTAAAGAACTCTGGATCCACATCACAGGAAAGCAAGCAAAGCTGGCAGGAACTATTAAAAAAACCCCCAAACCAAAAAAAGCTCCAAACTAAGAACCATTTAAAGTCTCGGGAGGGGCCAGCACAGTGGCATAGTGGTTAAGTCTGAGTGCTCTGCTTTGGCGGCCTGGGGTTCACAGGTTTGGATCCCAGGCAGGGACCTAGCACCACTTGTCAAGCCATGCTGTGGCAGTGTCCCACATAAAGTAGAGGAAGACTGGCACCAGATGTTAGCTCAGGGCCAATCCTCCTCAGACACACACAAAATAAAGTCTCTGGAAATTGTCCTAAGGACAAACAGCAAATGTAGGGGGCCGGGTGGCCTAGTGGTTAAGTGTGGCATGCTCCGCTTCAATGACCCTGGTTTGGTTCCTGGGCGCAGATCTATATCACTCGTCTGTCAGTGGCCATGCCCTGGTGGTGACCCATATACAAAATAGAAGATGACTGGCAGATGTTAGCTCAGGGCAAATCTTCCTCTGCAAAAAAATAAAATAAAGTATATCCTTCTAAAAAAAAAACCCAAAGCAAACGAAGAAATATTTATTCAAGAAAATCTACTAAAACTTGGTAAGAACTCTGAGTGTGTGGCATTTGAACCATGACCCACTCTGCCCCCATCCTCTCAGCTCAGCATGACAGATGCTCCACTCCAGTTAGGTGGGGCAAGAAGGGGCTCCCTCTCCCCTTAGCTCCCAAGGAAGGCTCACCGTCTCTCACCAGGAGGTTAGGCCACCAGCATTTATTGCTCCCTCCAACTCCAAGTTAAAGACACAAAATCGCTGGTGAGCATGGCTGAGTGGGCAGGGGATCCCTTCTTCCACCCACCTTCCTGGAGTCAGAACAAACCTCTAAGGCTGACTTAAAAAAAATGCTGCCCAAATTTAAGAGAATCAGACTGCTGAGCTATTTATACCCCAGGGCACTGTCAAAAGCAGCAGAGCAATCTTTTTTTTAGACTGGCACCTGAGCTAACATCTGTTCCCAATCTTCTTTTTCTTTTCCTTCTCCTCCCCAAAGCTCACTAAACCATAGTTGTATATTCTAGTTGTAGGTCCTTCTGGTTCTTCCATGTGGGACGCTGCCTCAGCATGGCCTGATGAGTGGTGCTAGGTCCGCGCCCAGGATCCGAACCAGTGAAACCCTGGGCTGTCGAAGCTGAGCATGCAAGTCGAAGCGGAGCGTGCGAACTTAACCACTCAGCCATGGGACTGGCCCGCAATAGAGCAATCTTTATTGTTCTCATCGTTTAGGAAATTCCAAGGGTTTTAGGAGTTCTGTGCCAGAATGGGGACAAGGACCAAATACATACTTCTTAATATAAATCACGGTATTACAGATAGAAATGTATTACATGTGCCAAAAACAGCACAAAGGAGGTGGGTGACAGCAGAATTGTACTGCAGTAAAGAAATGACAGCAGCAAACTATAAATATATGCTTGCTCTTTTCCATAATAGACATAAAATTATATAAAGCAATAATTATAAAAATGTATTGTTGCATTTGTAACATACATAGATGTAATTGCACAAAAAGAGCACAAAAAGGGAGAAGAGGAAATAGAGCTATACAGGAGTAACAATTCCATGTCACTGGAATTGTCAGTATAAACCAGAAGTAGATTCTGATAAGTTAACATGCATATGGTAAGTTCTAGAGCAACAACTAGGAAAATAATGGTATGAAGTGTGGCCACATAACTGAATTCTCACCAGTGGAATGTGAGTGAAAGCGAGGCGGGCTACTTCAAGGCCAGAGCCTCCACAGCAGTCGATCTGCCTCCTCCACTCTCTTTCCCCTTCTCACAAGCCTGAGGACAGAGGCGTCTGACCCAGTGTTAAACCTGCAGATGAGCATTTGGGCATGCTGCTCCAGAGGATGGGAGAGAAACCAGACACGCAAACCAGCCTCCGAAGAAGCATGTCAAACAGAGAACCCACTAAACAGGGACTCCGCTAAATGAGGCAAACAAATTTCTATCTGGTTGAGCCAATGCATTTGGGTCTATGAAATACTGTCATATAATGCCAAGAATGAACATGTCTGCGCAGCAAGATTTGGGGTGATGTTTTATTCTCACGGCCGTACTTCCCTACATGGCTCAGTTTTGTTGTTTTCCTAAAATGATACATGTTCACTGTATAAAAATAATTATTTTTAAATACACATTTCACAGCTTTCTACTCCCCTGGGATAAGAATCACATCTAACGCAGTTTGCCAGGCCCTGCCTGATGTGGTCCTGTCCACTTCTTGAACATGTGTCTCTGTTCAGGCCTCTTCTCCCCTGCATACTATGGGCTCAAGAGACATAAGGATGCCACCTAGCTTGTTCACCATCATAAGCCAGAGCCCAGCTGAGCACCTGGCACACACTGACATATATGAACTCATCCACATTCCCTGACTAACTGACCAGCCTGTCCTTGACAAACTCTTCTGCCTGGGCTTCCTTGTCCTTGCAACCCCTACTTTCCCACTGCTTTTAGTTCCTTCTTAGGCTCCTCCTCCTGCCCAGGAGGCAAAACCACAGGATGTCACAAAGCCACCTGGAGGAGAAGCATGTCAAATTCTCAGCTGAAGGAGCAGGAACATCCTTGCAACTGGGCAGAAGGACAAAGTCCACACTGGTCTCAAGTGGTGCAGAAGGAACCACACAGTCTCTGGAGCCCATGTGGCTCTGGTTCAAACCCCAGTGCTCCCCAGCTAGATGTAACTGACGAATCTCTCTGATCATCAGCTTCCTTGCCTATGAAATAGGGAAAATAATGCTGTGAAGTTTCATTCTTGTAGATTATATGACAATTAGAAATAACTCATACAAAGGACCTACCATCCTAGCACAGACTGAGCCCTTAAGAAGCCATATGGGAGGTTGCATCACAGGCTCTGGGAAATCTCCTGGGAGATAAACTACCTCTTTGTACAGGCAAGGAAGAATGACAGGACAGAAAAGAGTCATCAGGGGACAATGTTTAAGAGATTGTTAACCCACAGAGGGTGGTACACTGCATGTGGAGAAACTGAGGGGGACCCCAAAAGTAAGTTTAACTGGTTCTGTTTCATCAGGTGAGAGAGACAGAGAGGCCATGCTACCACTCAGTTATTTTACTGCACCTCTGCTACCTGCACCTCCTTCCTGCCAACAGGGACCTGTTCTCCCACATGCCCACTGTTCCCATGGCATGCATCCACCATGGTGTACAAGAGGCTATGTAGCACAAGGTTAGATGAATGGGCTCTGCAAGGTTGCAGGGTACAAGAATGATTTGCAAAAATCAACTGTATTTTTACATACAAGTAATGAACACCTTGTGCAATACCATCAAAAGCTATGAAATACTTAGGGATAAATCTGACAAAAGTTATAAAATGCCTGCATGTAGAAAACTGTAATAGATTACTGAGAAACTAAGATATAAATAAATGGAGACATACACCTTTTTCATGGGTCAGGAAACTCAACATATGTCAATTCTCCCCAGATTGATCTATAGATTCAATGCAATCTCAACAAAAATGCCGGCAGGCTTTTTTTCAGAAATCAACAAGCTGATTTTAAAATTCACATGGAAACACAAAGGGCCTGGGAACTGTGAGGAAGCAATGGCAGGAGTGAGAGTCTGAGCAGGAGGGCATGTCTCTCTCTAGGTGGTCTCCCCAAGTGGTGTCTCTAAGCAGCCAAGGCAGAGCCGGCCAGCAAGGTCTGAGGAAGAGTGGGTGACATGGAAGAAACTGGGAGGTAGCCAGGGCAGGGAGCTAGCTGCTAGGGAAAGACACCTGAGCTCTTTTCTGGGATTGTAGGAGCATTTTCTAGGGTAAAAAAACAGGAACCCATTTATGGGCACAGAATAGGAGCCATTAACAGCCAGAAAAAAGGAGAGAGAGAAGATGGAGAATGAAAGCAAAGCCCTGGTGCTAACAAGAGATTCGGTCCAGAGGCCATGGAGAAGGGCCTGGAGAACCGGGAGCAGAGGCAGGAGAGCAGGGGGTGTCCCTGCAGACTCACCTTCACTCCTGAGCCTCCAGATCCAGCTCGCCTCAATTCTTGGTGAGTGTGGGGCCCATGGCTCTTGCCCCTGCTCCAGCCTGGAGATGACATCAGATTTGGAACCTTGAAGTCCTGCCCCAGAGAAAGGAAGCAAGACTGATCAGTCATCCAGGTCCAGGGCAGGATTGCCCTGTGGGCAGTGCCTGTACGCCTGTCGTGACCTCCTCTGTCACCCGGTCTCCAAACCATGGAGACAGACGCAAGCCTCCGGCCCAGATGAAAAAAAATCAAACCCAGTTCTTCTGGGGGCCATGGATAAGGAATAGAATTGGGGCCTGAACACATCACAGTAGAAGATTCGTGGTTGAGGAGGTGTTGATGTCCAGCAGAAGGACTAAAGGGCAGCAGCACATTCTGGGATAAGGCAGGGCACTGAAACCAAACGGAGTCAAATCCCAGATCTTCCCCTGACTGCCTGTCTGAACTCAAGGAACTTAAGATATTTGTCAGCTTTAGGTTAATCTGTAACAGTGCATCTCACCACCGACCTCGAAGAAGAATGAAGATTAACTCAGGGGATGTAAATACACTTGGTGACCAGTGAATGACATTTTCCTTCTGTATCCCTACAAAAAAATTGGGGCGGGGGTGTCCCCGGCACTGCCCGTCCCCTCCTCTGTGCAGACCAGGCCTGCCTCGGCCCAGGGTCAGAAATGCCCCATGTCTGGGCCCAGGGAGGTGAGGAGCCTCGAGCCCAGCCCCAGTCCCCAGGGCCATTCATGTAGCAGGAAGCCAAGAGCTGAGCTCTGGGGAGGAGCCTTACCCAGCGAGACCAGGTTTCTGTAGGTCTCCAGCATCACGTCCCTGTAGAGGCCCCTCTGAGCAGGGTCCAGAAGGCCCCACTCTTCCTGGGAGAGGAGCACAGCCACATCCTCAAAGGAGACCAAGACCTGTAATGACAAGATCTTGTTGCAAGCCCAGGGTGGGCGTGGGTGGGGAGGAGACACTAGGCTCAGGACGGGCAAACCACTCTGAGCACACATACCAGCCTGTCTTTCTGAGAGTGGGCTCTCCAAGGCAGGCACCATTTCATTTGCCTCTGTCTGCCCAGCCCCTGCCCTCCACCATTCCCAGTTCAGGGATTGGAAGACACAGTGTGGAGCACATTTCAGGGACTTCAACTCAGGGGCTGAAGACATTGGTGAGAACAGGGAGCTGTCTACCCTCTGAGACTAGCCTCTGATAGAGGGAACCATGGAGAGACTCCAGGCAAGAAAAGTCTGAGGCCACAGAGAGGAGTCTCCATGAGGACCACTCACCTGGAGCCCACCAGGAAGGAGATGCTTGACGGCCATCACTGGGTCTCTGCAGCTTGTCTCGAGGAGGCAGGCAGAGCTGCAGGGAGAGGGAAGACTGTGACGGGGCTTGTTTCCCCCAGCAACTGTGAGACTTCTGGGCCTGGACCTCAAGAGGTCTGTGGCAGCAGAGACCCAGTTTTGGGCTGCCTGAAAACCCCAGGAAGGGCAGAAAGACTGAGCATCCAGCAGCCTGAGACCATATCCCCTTGCCTCCCATGAGGTCCCCCAAGCAGCTCCATGGTATGACAGCATCCCAAGGCCACCACGTAAACGCCAGATCCTTGGCAGTGCACCTGGTCAGAGGAGACAATGGGCTGCAGCTTGGGCCCACCTAAGAGGTCCTGGGCAGTGGGCAAACAGCTGAGGACAAGCAGACCAGGGTCCTGCTCTAAGGCAGTGCACAAGTGAACAGTTTGACAGATGCAATACCTGTGTCAAGTGACAGATAAGGGACAGAAAGAATGGGCAGCATTTGGTGGTGGGTACTTCACACAGGATGGCCACAGAAGGCACCGTGATAGAGCAACATCCAAGTAGAGATCTGGGTGGAGTGAGAGAAGGCACTATGTAGATGTCAGGGGAGACACATCCCTGGCATGGGGAAGCACAAGTGCCAAGGCTGTGAGACCCAAGCACACTTGATGTGTTGGAGGAAGGGCAAGAAGGCCAGAGGGGCTGAAGCAGAGTAGGGGATGGCAATGGAGAGGAGACAGGGGTGCCTCACAGGCTATAGAACTTAGGCTTTTACTCTGGATGAGACGAAAAGCATCTGGAAGGCCTGGGCAGAGTGACATGACGTGACACATGGCCTCTCCAGCTGCTGCTTTGACAAAAGACTAGGGGGTCAGGGTGGAGGTGTAAGGGTGTAAGCAGGAAAACCAGTTGGGAGACTCTAGCAATAATCCAGCTGGAAATGACAGTGTATTGGACTAGACGGGTGGTAGCAGGTGATAAGTAGTCAGATTTTACATGCATTTCAAAGGTATAAAACAAGGTTTGCTGATGAATTAGATGTGGGATGAGATACCAAGATCTTTGGCCCAAGCAACTGAAATGATAAAATTTCCATTTACTCAGAAAGATAAGACTGTAGGAATATATCTGAAGGGTAAAAATTAAAAGTTGTTTTGCACATGGTGTTAGACTTACAAGTGGAGAATGAAGGCATTTGCTATACAGGTCCAACATTCAGGAGAGGTTGAAGCCCGCTGGGTGCACAACGGAAACTACCAGGACACATGACTTTTAGAACATGGTCTGGTTTTACCTTAGACTGACACGTGACGCCAGGTGTCACTCCCAGGAAAACCTTCCCAACTGGCCTCTGATACACAGCTGGCCGCCCAGCCAAACTTCCAAGCAAACAGCCCCTTAGTCCAGGCAGAAACGCGCCCTTTTTCTCGCCCAGCTTTCCCTTGCCCCTAGGGGACCACGAGGTCCAGTTCTGGTCAAGAAGATGTGAAGGAAAGTTTGCCAAGAGGCTTCTAAGAAGGGCTTTTCCTCCCTGATGATAAAAAGGAAACAAGGAGAAACACTTCCGTCTAGAGTGACCCTGAGGGAAAACCCAGAGAACCTCAGGCACATCCGGGAACAAAGCCTGTCTGTGCCACCTTCGCCACTCAAGCCTCTGACCATCACTTGGCCTCCGGAAGGTTTTCTCTGACTAGCAGGTGACCCCACGCTTACCGATGCCCATTTCTTTTCTCCCGGGCCTCCCTGAGTCTCCACCGGAGGCCACGTGGGCCAGGGGCGGCCTTTGAACCTCAGCCAGCCCTGGCCCGGGCCTGGCGCGCCCTCTTCGATTCACAGACGGCCCTTCCTAACACGCTCTGCCTCCTCTTCCGGACCCATCCGAGGGGCGCCGAGCGCTGTCGGAAGCAGGGCTCTGGACCCCGGCAGGACCCAGCACCTGCTAGTGCAAGGGTCTCCGGGGGGCGACTCGAGTTTCCCCACAGACCATCAGACGCGACACCCCCGCTGACCGTCACCGGCTATTTTGAGTTACGTGAGAAAAACGCACGCAGCGCTTCGCCTAGTGTTTGCAAACCACACAGGAAAACACTAAACCTTAACGGTCATCGTCCGGGCAGCGTCTAGCGAGCGCCACGGAGGGAAGAAGGCCCGGGGGACCAGTCCCGGCGCTGCCCATGGCCCGCCGCCCACCCCCGTCCTCGCACTGAACCCGCCCCCTCCGTCCCCGCCCGGCCGCTGCCGTCCACCCTCCACCCGCCGCCCGCCGCCCGCCGCCCGCCGCCCGCCGCCCGCGCTCCGCCTCCTCGGCGAGGCCTCGCCGCGACGCCGCCCGCGCAGCGGCCCCGAGCCCGGCACGTGGGAGCGGGCTTCGGCGCGCCGGCCCTCCGCGCACACAGCCGGGCGCTCCGCCTCCACGCCGCGCTCTGCCCGCGCCGGGCGCCCGGCCGCACTCACTCAGCTCCGCCGCCGCAGGGGGCGGGGGTCCGACGCCGGCAGCAGCGCGCCAGACGCACCGACGGAAACGCCCGCCGGAACTTCCGCCCCACCCAGCTCGCCCGCCAATCGGATCCCAGGGCTCGGTCGGGCCTCTCTAGGCGTCCGAAGGACTCGATGCTACTGGCCGACCTGCCGTGGAGGACATTTTGTTGCCAGTAGAACCGCTTTGCGAGAAGTGCTGGAACCAGTTCTTCAGAGAGATAGGAAATGATATAGATCAGGAACTCGGGGCTACGTAAAGAAAGGAAAGGATCAGAGAAGAAATCAGTGAAGGTAGTCAAGTCTTTTATTCTTATTAACCTAAAAGGTTATTGTTTTTCAAAGTAATAATAGCAACAATGTATTCGATAGTATACCATATGGATAATTAAAATGAATGACAGCAATGTCTTAAGGGATGGGAGAGAGTAATTGGGAATACTTGGTTATAAAGTACCTATGCTGCCTGTATAGCCGTATAGTGTTATTTGAAGGTGGACTCAGATTAGTTCCAAATAACCACTAAAAATATATTTTTAAAAGCATAGTTGATAAGGTAAATAGAAAGAAAAATGGAATCAGATAAAATGCTTAATTAAATCAGAGAAGACAGAAAAAGAGGGGAAGATTTTAAAGAAGAAATAAGTACAATGAATAAAAAGTAGTTACACACAAGGTGCGTATTAATTTGTGGAAATTAATAAAAGAACCTTAACTAAACTGGAGTTGGGAAGGCCTGTAGAGGAAGCTCTCACCCCATCACACATGTCAATTACTCCAAACTGGAGAAGACAGACTTGCATCTCTGATAGGAAGTGAAAGGACTTTATTACTGAAGGAAGATTTCCCTGCCACTGGGCAATAGCCCAGCCAATGGGAAATGCCACAGCTTAGCCAATGGGAAGCCATTTCTGCCCTGGATAGTTACTTTCCTCCAATGGATTTTCATTTAGAGCAGCTCCTTCCTACTCCCCCTTTTTCTCTATAAAAGCAGCTCCCTTGCTTTGTTTTCCAGTTTGCCTGTGGTTTGCCATAGCGTGCACATCCCAAATTGCAACTTTTGGCGCTTCCTGAATAAAGTCATTTTGGGGACAACAGGCAAATTCACTTTCTAAGGTGACAAATCCAACTATATTAATAATCACTTTAAATGTGAATGGCCTAGATACACCAATTAAAAGAGACTGTCAGAGCAGATAAAAAAATAAGACCTAACTATATATTGCCTATAAGAAACCCATTTTATTATAAAGCCACAGATAGGTTAAAAGGTAACAGGATAGGGGCCAGCCTGGTGGCAATAGTGGCTGAGTTTGGCGTGCTCTGCTTTGGTGGCTTGGGGTTTCTGGGTTTGGATCCTGGGCACAGACCTACACCACCCATCAAAGCCCTGCTCTGGCAGCAACCCATGTATAAAATAGAGGAAGACTGGCAACAGATGTTAGCTCAGGGCCAATCTTCCTCAAGCAAAAAAAAAAAGGAAAGAGAGGAGCACAGCATGCTAACACTAATCAAAAGAAAATGGGAGTATCTATACTGATCTCAGATAAAGCTGACTTCAGAGCAAATAAAATTATCAGGGATAAAGAGGCATATTACATATGATAAAGGGATCAATTCTCCAAGAAAACGTAATGATTCTTAATGTGTATGCACCTAACAACAGAGCATCAAAATACATGAGGCAAAAACTGCTAGAATTGCAAGGAGAAACGGATGAACTCACTATTATACCTGGAGACTTCGACAACCATATATCAGTAATTGACAGATTCAACAGGCAGAAAATCGGGAAGGATGTAGTTGAACAGAACCATCAGTCATTGGAATCTAATTGCCTTTTACACAATATCCCATCGCACGACAGCAGAATACACATTCTTCTCAAACTCACATTGAATGGTCGCTAAGATAGACCACACTCTGGGCCATAGAACACACCTTAGCGAGTTTAAAAGAATAAAGATCATACAAAATATGATCCCAAATCATAATGAAATTAAACTAGATATCAATAACAGAAAGATAGCTAGGTAATCTCAAAATATTTGGAGATTAAACAACATACTTCTAAATAACACATGGTCAAAAAAAAGTCTCAATAAAAATTTTAAAATATTTTAAAATAAAGTTAAAAATCTAACATCAAAATTCATAGATATGAACAGATTATGAATTTTATAAGGAAAGGCAAAATACCCAGAATAGCCAACACAATACTGAAGAAGAACAACAAAATCTAAGGACAGATTCTACCCAGCTTTAAAGCACTTTATAAAGCTACCGCAATCAAGACAATGTGGTGTTGATGAAAGAATGCACAATTAGATCAATGGAACAGAATAGAGAGCCCAGAAATAGATCCCCACAAATACAGTCAATTGATCTTTGACAAAAGAGCAAAGACAATTAAATGAAGAAAGAATAGTCTTTTCAATAAATTGTACTGGAACAATTAGACATCCACATCCAAAAAAAAAAAAAAAAAGAATTTAGACACAGACCTTACATTGTGCACAAAAACTAACTCGAAATGGATCTTAGATCTAACTAGGTTTTTGTTTTTGTTTTTTTAAATAACACCTAGGAAGGCTCAAAGTTCTAATCAAGGTGACCTTGAAATAAAAATCAGAGGGGCTGACTGAAACATTGTAATTTAGTAGGTTCTTTTATATTCTGTCTGTAATCGTGGAAGTCAGAAAAAAGAAGCCTCCGAAAAGCAAAGATTGTTATAAACCAATGTTACTGCAGTAAAAAAAAAAAAAAAAAAGCAAAGATTGGTAAAACCCTGATCAGGGAAAGGAACTGAGAAAAGCTTCTCAAAATTACTGCGCCGTCCTTGTTCTAATCCCAGGCTCGTATGTAACTCTTTGATGATATGTTTTCCCAGATGCTGTACTGTGAGGTCAACACAAACACAGTCTCTTATAAACTAACAAGTTGGCACTGAACTTTACAAGCACAAATTCACCCTGACAGGCAATCCGTGTGCTGCCGAGGGATGCTTTCTGAGCCTGTGGAGCTGAGGACCACGCAGCCCAGTCATGTATTCCAGGCTATACTATCTCTGTCCCAACGCCTCAGTTCTGCCATATGAGTGTGAAAGTAGCCACAGACAACACGTAAATGAACAAGCGTGGTTGTGTTCCACTGGACAGTGAAATTTCATTTTATGTAATTTTCACGTCATGAAATATTATGCCTCTTTAGAGTTTTTCAAGCACTGAAAAGTGTAAAATCTCTTCTTAGTTTATTTCTTGATTAGTTTCCTAAGAGGTTGCTATTTTTTTGACTTTGGCTTTGTTAATCCTCTGTAATGTTTCTTTGTTTACTGTTTCATTGATTTCTGTTCTAATATGTATTATATCCTTCCTTCTGCTTTCTTTGGGTTTTATTTAGTCATTTTCTAATCTCATTAATGGGCTACTTGGTGCCTCTGGTTTCAGCCTTTCTTCTTCTTCTTTTTTTTTTTGGTGAGGAAGTTTGGCCCTGAGCTAACACGTGTTCCAATCTTCCTCTTTTTTCTGGAGAAAGATTGTTGCTGAGCTAACATCTGTGCCAGTCTTCCTCTATTTTGTATGTGGGATGCTGCCACAGAATGGCTGGATGAGTGGTGTGTAGGTCTGTGCCCAGGATCTGAACTTGGGAACCCCGGGCCACTGAAGTGGAGCTCATGAACTTCACCACTATGCCACTGCGCCAGCCCCACTTCTTTTTTAATATAAGTATTTCAGGCGATAAATTTCCCCAAAGCACACTTTCACCGCATTGTACAATTTTTGATATGGAATATTTTCACTAATTTCTTAAGTGTTTTAAATTTTCATAATTACTTTTTATTTGATCTATTAATTATTTAGAATTATTAAAAATTTCCAAGTGGATGGGGACTTATATTTTTTATTACCTTCTAATTGAATTTTAACATATTCAGAGAATGTGGTCTATAAGATACCTATTTTTAAAAATTTGTTGAAAATTTCTCAATGGCCTAGTACCTGGATAATTTTTATAATTTTTATAAGTGTTTTATGTGAATTTGAGGAGAAATCTAATTGTTGAATGTAGATTTTAGTTCTATATTGTAAGAGATATATTTTGTCTTTTTTTTGGTTATTTTTAAGATCATAGTATACTTTACTAAGCTATACTCATGCTTTTTAAATTTTTTAAAAAACTTTTTATTTGAATAACATTTTTATTTTAGAATAGTTATATTTATAGAAAAGTTGCAAAGATAGTACAGAGTTTGCATACACTGCACATCTAGTTTCCCCTATTTTAATATCTTACATTAGTAAAGTACATTTGTTGCCAGTAATGAATCAATATGGATACATTATTATAAACTTTATTCAGATTTCCTTGGTTTTTACCTAATGTCCTTTTTCTTTCTTTTTTTTTAAATTGCAGTAACGTTGGTTCATAACATTATATAAATTCAGGTGTACATTGTTATATATTTCAATTCCTGTGTAGATTACATCATGTTCACCACCCAAAGACTAATTACAATCCACACAGATGTGCCTGTTCACTCCTTTCGTCCTCCTCCCTCCACTCTTCCCCTCTGGTAACCACCAATCCAATCCCTGTCTTTATGTTTGTCGTTGTTTTTATTTTCTACTTGTGAGTGAGATCATACAGTATTTGACTTTCTCCCTCTGACTCATTTCCCTTAGCATAATGCCCTCAAGGTCCATCCATGTTGTCACAAATGGCCAGATTTCATCATTTGTTATGACTGAGGAGTATACAACATCTTCTTTATCCATTTGTCCCTTGATGGGGACCTAGGTTGCTTCCAAGTCTTGGCTATTGTGAATAATGCTGTGATGAACATAGGGTTCTAGAGGAAAACATAGGCAATACACTCTTTGACATTGGTCTTAGCAGCATATTTTCAAGTGCCATGTCTGACTGGGCAAGGGAAGCAATAGAAAAAGTAAAAAAATGTGACTGCATCAAACTAAAAAGCTTCTGCAGAGAAAAGGAAACCATCAACAAGATGAAAAGACAACCTAACAATTGGGAGAAGATATTTGCAAACCATATATGTGATAAGGAGTTAATATCCAAAATATATAAAGAACTCATACATTGCAACAACAGAAAAACAACACAATTAAAAAATGGGCAAAAGATCTCCAAAGAAGATATACAGATGGCCAACAGGCACATGAAAAGATATTCAATGTCATTAGCTATCAGGGAAATGCAAATCAAAACTACAATGAGATATCACCTCACTCCCATCAAAATGGCTATAATTAACAAGACAGGAAACAGTAAGTGTTGGAGAGGATGTGGAGAGAAGGGAACCCTCATACACGGCTGGTGGGAGTGCAAACTGGTGCAGCCACTGTGGAAACAGTATGGAGTTTCCTCAAAAAATTAAGAATAAATCTACCCTGTGATCCAGCTATTCTACTTATGAGTATTTATCCAAAGAACATTAAAACATGAATGTGTAAAGATGCATGCACCCCTAATGTCCTTTTTCTGTTCCAGGACCTCATCTGGGACATCACATCACATTTAGCCGTCATGTCTCCTTATGCTTCTCTAGACTGGCACGTTCTGAGACTCCTTGTGTTTGATGATCTTGACAGTTTTGAGGAGTACTGGTCAGATATTTTGTAGAATGTCTTTCAATTGCTGTTTGTCTGATGTTTTTCTCAAGATCAGCCTGGAGTTTGAAGGTTTTTTTTAGGAGGTATACCACAGAGATAGAGTTCCATTCTCATCACATCATATCAAATAAACACGACTTATCATTGTTGATGTCAACCTTGATGTCACCTACTTGAAGTAGTGTTTGTCAGGCTTCTCCACTGTAAGATTACTCTTTCCCCCTGTTTGCATAAGGAAGTCACTCTGCATAGCCTATACTCAAAGGTAGGGAGTTATGCTCCCCCTCCATGAGGGGAGAGTATCTACATAAATTATTTCAAATCCTTCTGCATGGCAGATTTGTCTCCTCTCCCACATTTGTTTGTTTGTTCAATCAACCACTTATTTAATCATATGATCTCATAGATATTTTACACTTTGGGTTCTAATCAATATTATGTTGCTTATTTTGTTGCTTAAATAGTTTCAGCTTTGGCCATTGTCTTTCAGTTTGCTCTTGTGTCTCTTTGACATATTCCTAGTATTGTGGGTTTTTTTTAAAGTGCTCCCTTACTTTCTGGCACTATCAGATGCTCCTGGATCATCTTGTATATTCCCTGTCCCAACCCTAGAATCAGCTGTTTCTCTAAGGACCTCTGGTTTCTTTTATTGGAGAATGGTATTAGAAACCAAGATCTGGGTGCCAAGTATGGTCATTGCCACTGGAGTGTCACTGCTTCTAGGTCCTCTCAGCTGACGAAGCAAGGAATTACATGTGTATATATTAACCCACATATGTATACATCTTTCTGTATATGTCTATCTGTATGTATATTAAGCTGAACCCAGTATCTCCAACTTTAATCTGTTGCCACCTGGATCACTCCAGTCTTCCTCCCTTGCTTGTCCATAACCTCCCACATGAACAGCAGGAAACCTGGCTCTTATCAGCTGCCATTCACTTAATTGTCTAAACCCAGTATACATGTACAGTGGACTCTTACTTTTCTATATCTCACTCTGTTTTTCTGGATTTCTATCTTTTTTACTATAATACTTCTTCCTGTGTAAGAATAAGTGTTTTCTTTTTTTTTTTTTTTTTTTTTTTAAAGATTTTATTTTTTTCCTTTTTCTCCCCAAAGCCCCCCGGTACATAGTTGTGTATTCTTCGTTGTGGGTTCTTCTAGTTGTGGCATGTGGGACGCTGCCTCAGCGTGGTCTGACGAGCAGTGCCATGTCCGCGCCCAGGATTCGAACCAACGAAACACTGGGCCGCCTGCAGCGGAGCGCGCGAACTTAACCACTCGGCCACGGGGCCAGCCCCAAGAATAAGTGTTTTCAGAAAAGGGTCTCAGTGAGAGCATAAGTATATTGCACCATCACTTAAAAAAAAGTAGACCGTTAGTTTTATAGCAGTTTTAGATTCTCAGCAAAATTGAGCAGAAAGTACAGAGATTTTCCCATATATCCCCTGCCCCCACATATGAATAGCCTCCCCTACTATCAAAATCCTGCACCAGAACATCATCACCCAAAGTCCATTAGGGTTCACTCTTGGTGTTGTACATTGTGTGAGTTTTCAAAACTGTATAATGATATGTATCCACCATTAGAAAACCATACAGAATAGTTTCACTGCCCTAAGAGACCCTCTGTGTTCCACCTATTCATCTTGCACCATCACTTTTAAATGACAGTTTACCCCAAGGACAAGATTCTAGGTTCAAAATTTTTTCTTTCAACACTATGAATATATTATTCTCTTGTCCTCTTGTTTCCAGTATCCTTATTAAGTCTGATGTTAATCACATTATTTTTCTTTTGTAAGTAATATTTTCTCTCTAAAAGCTTTTAGGATATGGTTTTCTTCTATATTCTTAAATTTCATTACAGTGTCTAGTGCATGTGTTCTTTTCTTTCTCTCCTGTTTGACACTCAAGGAGCCATTTCAGTCTGAGGTCACCCATCCTTAATTCCAGATCACATTAAAAATGTTTTCTCTCCTCCATTTACTTTTTCTTCTTTAAATATTCCTATTATATCAATTTTGACACTTCTATTTTCAGCATCCATATCACTTAAATTTTCTCTAAAATTTCCTTGTCTTCATTCCTTCCTGGTGCCTTCTAAAGAGTTCCTCAGCTTCATCTTCTGGTCCACTAATGTGTTTTCAATTACATTCCTTCTTTTATCCCAGCTACAGGGCTCTTTACTTAAAATGTTAGTTTTCATATTCCATATTTCCACTTGGTTTTATTCTTTATTAGTGCTTTTTCCTTCCTTGTGTCAATAATATCATCTCGTCTCTTTGCAGATATTAATTTTATTTTAAATTCTGGTTCTGCTCTTCTCTTAATTTTGGTTCATCTAGTAGAGTTTTATGGCTTATTTCTATCTTTTATCATGATTGTGTTTCAAATGTGTCTGAAACTTCTGCCTGTAAGCTCACTTCCAGGTGCCCCGGGCTCAGGCTCCAGATTATGCCACACCTGGTGTCTTAAAGGGGAAGAGGCACGTTCCACAGCAGAGAACCTGCGGCTCACACTCTGCCTTCATCACCCCCTTTACTGACCCTCGTCAGGTGGCTGCACCTCTTGGGGAACCTCTTATATCTTCTCTCTTGGCACTAGTCTTCTGAAAGGGCTTTTCTCCTATAGTTGGAATCACCTCATGTTAGGGCTGTGGCTACCAAGAAGGGGAAATAGAATACTCAGGGGTTAACTAGACTCTGGTGACTCCTGACATAACCCCATTGGACCCTGTGCTGCTGGAATTGTGTTTGTGTGTATCACCCTGTAATGGGCTGAACTGTATCCCCCCAACCCCCAAAAGAGATAAGCTGAAGTCCTAGTCCCAGTACATCAGAATGTGACCTTATTTGGAAATAGGGTCGTTGCAGATGTAATTAGTTAAGATGAGGTCATACTGGAGTAGGGTGGGCCCTGATTCAGTATGCCTGCTGTCCTTATAAGAAGATGGCCATGTAAGACAGCGACGCGCAGGGAGAACATCATGGCATGACCAAGGCAGATATTCGAGCTGTGCAGCTGCGAGCCAAGGAACACCAAAGATTGACAGCGAACCGGCAGAAGTTAGGGAGAGGCAAGGATTTCCCGACAGGTTTAAGAGGGAGCATAGCCCTGCTGACACCTTGATTTGGACTTTTACTCCAGAACTGTGTGTTGATATATTCCTGATTGTTTTAAGCCATCTGGTTTGTGATACTTTGTTTGGCAGCCCTACGTAATGATACACAGCTTCATAGTGGTAAGAGGGGAAGTAGTGATTCTTCGAAGGCAATGAGATGGGGAAAAAAGAGCACAACTCAAGGGCTCAGCACCGTCCCTCCTCCACTGGAGCCTGGCCCACCGCCCCAGGGTTCCAGTTCTCCCCAATGATTTTCTCTCTCAGGATAGTTCTCACAGCATTTACTTTTGTCCTCCAGCGCCATATACTTTTCACTTACTTTTGTGGTATGAAAATAAGATCATGGACTCAGAATTTAAAATAAGACTGTGTTGCTAACTGAAAATATGCATGTAGAAAGGACGCCACCAGCCAGACATTGGGAGGCCACCACACCTCAGTTTCTTAGTTCATCAAAAAGACAGGTTTCTTTTACACACAGGTACAATCTAAGGCAAACCCCAACCCCCAGGAATGCCTTGTGGTCAGAGAGGTAGTGTCTGTGACGCTCATGTGGAGAAAGGGCCACTTGAGTAAGAGAGGGGGTGGGCTTCCTGATGCTCAGATAAGGGAAGGTGAGATCTTATATGATTTGCCAAGGGAGGGACAGCAGTCCTTGTAGTCATAAGTTAGCGTACTTCAAAAAGCCTGTTGAAAGGGGACCTAATAATAGACTTTTAAAAGGGGAAAAGTATTTTTTTAGTAAAACTTCATAAAGATTTACCATTTTTTGAGAATTTAACTTTCTCTTACAGGTAACATGCCATGTTCTATCAGTTATGGGGGGCGGATCTTACTCACTGGCACCTTCAGAGCTGGACTGGTGGAGGAAATCAACTATCCTTATGACTTTATCTCTTTAGGAACCAGAGAACCTACTGAGCCTGCATATACATTGCCCTTGACCATACTAAATTTTTTATTTCATTAATTGTTGTCTCCTGTACATTCTCTTCAAATCAGACACACAATTCGCTATTATTTGAAATCAAGATGCCAACTATTTCTTCTACCAATATGCTCTATATTTTCTCAACTCTCTTCACTCCTAATGAGATGAATTCTTTAGAATACTTTCATATCCAACCTCTTTCCCACATCTACTGTCACCCCCAACTGAGCCCTTTAAAATGCTTCATCCCCACCTCCTGAATTTCACTGATATGGTTAGTGCTTTCAGTTTAGTTTATTGTTAGATCTTTTTCTTATAGTATGTCCCATCTATTTCATGAATATTTGGCTCTTTTATTACAAACTCCCAGTCTGTCCTTATTTATAGTGGGGGTCATGACTCATCAGTAGGTTTTTCCCCTCTTTATTTTCTTTCATTTGAGGTCTGCGTGCTATTTCTTTTGCTGCTGTGTTAAAGTCTTTTCTAAGGTATTTTCTTCAACTGGAGTATCAAGGGGATACGTGATGGTTAATTTGAGCGTGTTTTTGGATGAGATTAACAATTGTATGTGTATACTGAGTAAAGGAGGTTGTCTTCCCTAATGTGGGTGGGCCCTATGCAATCAGTTGAAGGCCTGAATAGAACAAAAAGGTTGACTTTTCCATGAGTAAGAGGGAATTTCCTCCTGCCTGACTGCCTTGAGCTAGGACATCAGGGTTTTTCTTTTCCTGCCTTCAGACTTAGACTAAAACTTTGGCTCGTCCGAGTCTTAGCCTGCCAGCTTTCAGACTGAACTGCACCATCTCCTCATGGGGTCTCAATCCTTTGGACTGCACCATCAGCTCTCCAGGGACTCCAGCTTGGTGACTGAAGATCTCAGGACTTGTCAGCTTCCATAATCATGTGAGTCAATTCCTTATAATGAACATATATATATATCTCCCCTTAGTTCTGTTGTGCTGTTTCTCTGGAGAACCTTGACATACAGCACACAGTCTCAAATACCTATTTGCCCTGACAGTGTAATGTCATTGATAGCATGCATCTGACTTAATGTTCTTGGGTTGTAGTCCCTTTCTCTCAGGAGTCTGTAGGCACTATTCCACTATTCCATTCTCTTCCTGCTTTCAGTGTTGACAACGAGAATTCTGATGATAGCCTGATTCTTTTTCCTTTGCAAAAAACTTAGATTTTCCATCCAGAAGACTGTAGTACCTCTTGCTTTATTTCTAAGAATTCAGGAATTTTACCAGGATATATCATTTCTCATCAATACAACCTGGAACTCAGTGAGCCTTTTCTGTCTGCCAACTGGAGTTTTGCTAGGCAAAGTATTAGTGAGAGAGAGGGGCCAGGGAGCTTAAGTTGTCAGCAGAGGAGTTAATAAAATAGAGAACCATGTGTCTTAGCCAGGTAGAAGGGATGTAAGGACAGGAGGGAGAGGATGGCAAATGAAAAGTAGTAGAGTTCCACAGATGGTGCTGGGGTAACTGGATAGCCATTCGCAAAAAAAAAAAAAAGAAGTTGGACCTCTGCCTTTCAGAATATACAAAAATTAACTCAAAATGGATCAAAGACCTAAATGTAAAAGCAAAACCTATAAAACTCTTAGAAGAAAACATAGGTATAAAAATCTCTGTAACCTAAAATGAGGCAATGGTTTCTTGGATACGACACCAAAACTCAGGCAACCAAAGATAATAATAGATAAATTGGATTTCATCAAAGTTAAAAGTTCTGTGCCTCAAAGGACACCATCAAGAAAGTGAAAAACCCACAGAATGGAAGAAAATATTCCTAAATCATATATCTGTATTAATCATGTTTTTAAATTTTCTGTACATTATGATGTTTTGACATCTTAAAAAATACCTTTCTTGCTAGGGAGAGGCTGCCCCTCCCCGGGCTAGCCAACTCTTAGAGACAACAAGGGCTCAGGATGTGATCATGCCTTCCTTATGCAAACTGACCAGTGCAGAGCTGGGCCTCCTCTCCCTGCCTGTGCACCCCAGGAGGTAGATATTCCTCTACCTTAACCATCCCAGAGCCAGGAGCTAGGCAACTAGGGACCACGTCTGTAGCTTAGAGCCCGCCAAAATTATTCAAACTAGCCAATCCTAAACTGTTTACCCTGCCCTGTCTTGCCTTTCCCCGCAGAAACCCCAATAAAGGCCGTGGCCTACGCCCCCCTGGCTCATGCTTCTGCTTCCGCACCGAACCTGGTATCCTGAGGCCGTGCATGGCAAGTGGTGCCGTTTCTGGGGGAACTGAGTGACACTAAACTTTCCTTTCAATGACATTGACCTCTCCATGTGGTCACTCACCCATCTTTATCAATTAAGACCCAAGACACAACATATCTGACCCAGAATATATAAAGAATGCTTGTAACTCGACAATAAAAAAACCTCTCAACTCTGAAGTGAGCTGGAGAGACGGGAGAGGACCAGTCCCTGAGAGAGAGTTGGGGATGGCGTGGTGGTCTGCAGGGGTCACAGGGCCAGGCTCCCTTCACAGGCGCCTTCCAGGGCGTGCAGCTGCGCGCCAGGCCTGATGCTGGGGAGGCTGGAGGGACGCTGCGCTTCGGCGGAGCTGCACCAGGGCTGATGCTGGGAGCTGGGGGGAGACTGGGCCGGGTCGCGCGGACCGGGGGCATGGAAGCTTGTCAGGGCCTTCCGCCTCAGGGGAGTCTCGAGCCTTCTCCGGCTCCAGAGCGGCAGGGCAACCACCGAGACCACTGTCCTCCGCGGCGCCTAGAGCGGCTCCAGCTGCGCTCGCCCGGAAGGACCGCAGCCCGCTTGAGCAGTGGCTTCCGGCGCGGCGGCGTCTGCTCTTTCGCGCCGGGGAGCCGGAGTGAATCCTGGGCGTTGGACTGCGGCCTCTCGTGCCGCGCGGCCGTCTTCCCGGCGACTGCAGGGCCGCTCTCCTGTCAGCGCCTGGGGCCCGCCGAGCCTGCGTCCCTTCCCGAGGGTTGTCCGGCATCGCAGCCCCGCGGGCTGGGCCGTCGGCGCGGCGGGGGGCGGGGAGACGCGGACCGGTCTTTCGGCAGCTGCGAGCGCCGCGTCTGCTCGGGCCTCGCGTCGGCGCCCTGCTGCAGGGCCGGCCGGGCGGGGTCCCGCAGAGCCGGGGCGGAGGGGCCGCCCTCCCGAGACAGCGGTGTCCGGCGGCCTTTGCTGAGGGGGACCCGCCCGAGCGAGCGCCCGTGCCGCCTGCCTGTTCTGTGGGCGCGGCGTGGGTCCGCCTGCCGAGGCCTCAGTCGAGGCCGAGCCGGGGGGCTCCTGACGCCCCGAGACCGCGCTGCCGCGTCTGGAGGGGAGACTGACGGAGCGGCCTCGCCCCGCAGGCCGGCTGCGGGTCAGGGGACCGTGGGGCCCGGGCCGGCGCGCTCCCAGCCTCGCGGGGCGCGTGCTCGTCTCCTCTCCTCGGGCCGCCGCCGCCGCCGTCGGAGGAGCGACGGCCCCGCCTCACGGTCCCGCGGGCGCCCGGGCCCTCGGAAATCCGCCCGAGCTGCCTCGGACGGGCCGGCGCCTCGGTGCCCGGCCCCGCGCCCCCGGGGTTCGCAGACGGCCCCCCCCCGAGCGCCCCTCTGACCGCGGGCACGGGCCGGCCTTAAGCAGTGACCCTCTGGTTTTCTTATAGATTAGTGCTTCCTTATTGAAAAATTGGATGATAAACTGTTGGGCTTTTCCTTTCTTGGGATATCTTGAATGATTTGGTGATTCTCAATTATTTACTGACACTCAGTCTTCTCTATTTTAAAGTCATCTCTCATAGTTTGTTTTCCTTGAGATTTCTAACAGTGCTTGAGGAAACAACACTTTAATCTGTAATCTTGACCATCGCCTCGTTAAGGCTTTATGAGCCGCCTCATGATCGCCCGGTGGTTTGCTGGTTTGCTGGCCGCTGGGCTTAGAGGGCGAATGGGACACCGCTCTCCAAAAGCTCTCAGCTTAGCTGGGAGGAGAGAGAGTAAAGTTAGAGGAAAGGCCCCGATTTCCCATTTTCTCTCCATATTTGCTCTACTTGTCATTCACTTTTCGTTGATTCCTTGGATTCTCCCAGCCTGTCATGCCCTCTGGCCTCTCTTCCTTTCCTACAAGCCCTGATGGCCTTGTTAATCATCAGCACCTTTGTCTCTTCGTGGCCGGTGGGAATTGTCTTGGATTAGTCCCACAGTCCCCCTCTTGTTCCCGTACCTGGATGCTGAGCAGCCACAAACACCTCTCCTTGGTTTCCCTAGGATTCCATGGCATCCAGTCTCTGCTAGGAGCTCACTTCTTTTACTTGGCCTTAGTTTAGTGGTCCTTCAGTCACGTTCCTCTGCCTCTTGTACTCTTCACTGATGACTTCCTCTTGTATTTCAAAGAGAAAACTCAAAGGATGAGGTGTCTTCCTCCTCCTGAAAGCCACCTTCTCTGTTCTTGGTCCAGTCCCTTTCCCATGCTCCCATCCCAGTCAGAACTTTCCACCATGAATTGTCCTCTCTTGTGTCTTCCTAGTCTCCCTAGCCCTTTTTCCTCGGTCTACAAATTAACTGTAAGGCGCTCACATCTTAGGAAAACACTTTTTGATCTGGTGTCTCCCTGTTAGCTACTGTGTTGCCTCAGTCAAGCTAACAGAAAGGTTTTCTACGACTGCAGTTTCCACTTTCTCACCTCTTGTGTACCTCAACCACTGC
Source organism: Equus caballus (assembly GCF_041296265.1). NCBI lineage: Eukaryota > Metazoa > Chordata > Mammalia > Perissodactyla > Equidae > Equus > Equus caballus. Next base: position 98,829,285 of record NC_091692.1, read on the forward strand.
CTTCTCGTTTCTTCTCCTTCCTCTTCACCAGAAATGACCCCTTTATTGCCAGATTTAGTGGGTGCTTTACTTCTTCATTCCCTTGACCGCTGTTGAATTTGACATTGTAGTTACTTAGTCCTTCTTGAAAGTTCTTGCTTCGTGACTGGTCTTTCCTTGTGTTCCTACCTTCTCAGCAATTCTCTCCTGTTGTTCTTCAAGGGGACTTTGATCGAAGCTTTTAAGTGTCAGCGTTTCCCTGGGTTCTGTCCTTGCCTTCTTCTCTTTTTTGGCTACACAGTCTTCTTAGGAACTCTTCTTTCATGGCTTCGGCCACCACCTGATCTGCACAGCGTCACATATACCTGTGTGCTGGAAATTTCCACCCAGAATTCCTGAAGTTGCTACAAGTCAAAATGTCCAAACTGAGGTTCGCTTCCACCAAATCCCCTGGGTCTGAGTCTCTTGTTTTCTTTTTCCTACACTGCAGTGGGGACTCAAAAATCCTCCACTGCTCCTAAGATAAAGTTCAAAATCCTTACTCTTGCTTTTAAGGTCTGCATTATCTGGCGCATTCTACAGCTTAATCTCAAGCCACTTCCCACCTTACCCTGCTTCCTGGCCTTGCTGGCTTTCCTTTGTACTCTCAAATACACACTTTCCTTAGAATCTTTTAAAAAAAATTTATTGGCCCTGAGCTAACATCTGTTGCCAATCTTCCTCTTTTTTTTCCTCCCCAAAGCCCCAGTACATAGTTGTATATCCTAGTAGTGGGTCATTCTAATTCTTCTGTGTGGGAAGCCACCGGAGCATGGCCTGATGGGCAGTGACTGGGTCTGCGCTCAGGATCCGAACAGGTGAACCCCGGGCCGCTGAAGTGGAGTGTGCAAAGTTGAGCACTTGGCCTGTTCATCAGAATCTTTGCTTTGCTGTAAGCCGTTGCCTCTGCCCAGAACACTCGTCTCCTGCTGTTTACATGGCCACCTCCTACTCACTGTTCAGGTCTCAGTTTAAACTTCATTTACCTAGCATTCTCGGAGCACTCCAGACTAGAGATTAGCAGTTTCTGAGTTTATGCTTCGCCCGGGGCAACTATACTTCTGACCTCTTGTTTGGTGCCTGTAACAATAAGCTGTTAGCTTCTAGGGCTGCTTTGAGGATTTACATGAGTTGCTAAGTGTAGAGGTCCTAGGAGAGTTTCTGGCACTAATGTGAGCTGTATGAACGTTTTTGATTATTGTCATTAATATTATGGTGGAAATTGGAACTGTTTTACTCATATTTGTGCTCTCAGTGTATGTTTTTGGAATGGATAAATAAGCCCATTTTACTGCTACTACCACAGTCATACCTGAATCTCTCTTTCTCAGTAAATTACAGGGGTCTCCTAATTGGCCTCCCTTTGACCAAGCCTCATTATCTCTCATTCATTCGTTTAATTTCTTACTCATTCAACACTTTTGAGCATTTGCTATGTGCCACGTACATTCTTAGGCAATAGAGATACAAAAATAAATAGATGTGCTGTCTAGTAGGTGTAGGAGGGAACATGTTTGCAACAACTGAATACGAAACAAAGTTTGGCAGGTACTTTAATAACGGCACGTTTAGGATGCTATGTTGAGGATGCTGTGGGGATACAAGGGAGGAAATGGACCAGTTTTGGGTAAGGCAACGTTATGGGCTGAATTGTCCGTCGTCCCCTCCTCCCGCCCCCACTTCATATGTTGAAGTCCTAATACCCAATACCTCAGAGTGTGACTATTTGGAGATAGGACTCTTAAAGAGGTAATTAAGGTAAAACGAGGTCCTATGGGTGGGCCCAAATCCAATATGACTTGTCCTTACAAAAGGGAATAGTGCAGAGACATGCATGTGTGCAGAAGAAAGACCATGTATGGACACAGTAAAAAGGCAGCCACCTGCAAGCCTGGGAAAGAGGTCTCAAAAGAAGCCAGACTTGATAATACCTTGATCTTGGACTTCTAGCCTCCAGAACGGTGAGAAAATAAGTTTTTGTTGCCTAAGCCACCCAGTCTGTGGTCTTCTGTTATGGGAGCCCTAGCAGAATAATACAGGCAGTCATAAGGTCTTTATGAAAGAGGTGATGCTTTGCTCCTCAAAGAGGATGGTGGTGATAATAATAGCTGCCAACTAAATAGTGCGTGTCATGTACCAGGAAGTGCTGTAAGCCTTTTATGCATATTATCATTTAATCTTAAACAACAAGGCTCTGCAATAGATACCATTATTCCCATTTTCATATGTTCAAACTAAGGCACAGAGTAGCTGCATCACTTCCTAAGGATACCAAACTAGTCAGTATTGGAGCCAGGACTGAACCCTGGCTGTTTGAGATTGAAGCATCAAAGTAGGAGGGGTGTTGCCATCTGAGAGGGCTTTATGAGCAGAGCTAGGAAGAGGAGATATGAGCTGGGGAGATGGGCAGACATATATCAGGGAGGATTTAGTATACTTTGTTAAGAAAGAGTTTTTTTTCTTTTTTTTTTTTTGCTGAGGAAGGTTAACCCTGAGCTAACATCCGTTGCCAATCTTCTTTTTCTGGCTTGAAGAAGATCAGCCCTGAGCTAACATCTCCACTGTATATGTGGGTTGCTGCCACAGCATGGCTGACAAGTGGTGTAGGTCTGCACCTGGGATCTGAATCTTTGAACCTTGCCACCAAAGCAGAGTAGGCCAAACTCAACCACTGTGCCACAGGACCAGCCCTAGAGTTTTATTTTCTGTAACCAGTAGGGATCCATTGGAAGGTTTTAAGATGGAGATCAGCATAATTAGGCTGTTTTAGTAATTTTACTCTTCTAACTGGAGGATAAATTATAGAGTCAAGAGCCTGGAAGCAAAGAAACAGACAAGTCAGGAAGTCATCACGACAGAGGGGTGAGACCATGGCATGTTAGATGAGAAATATGTGTGCAGAGCTAGGACAGTGGCAGAATATGCTGTGAGGAGAGAAATGCCTATAAAGGACTGCTTTCTTCCTCCCTCCTTCCCTTGCCTCTTCAATGTAATAGAGTTTATTGTAGGCCCTTGAGGTAGAATTGTGAATGTCTCACAGTGTATGACCCAAGAAATACCTACAGGGGATAAGGATTAGCACAGTCTTGATACAAGGGAATGCTACAGTTGCCATGGGGATCCTCTGGAAGAGTACTCACCCCAGCTTAGGGAGGGAGTCAGGAGTCTTTCCCAGAGGACTGGGTGTCTGAGCTTCCCAAAGAGGAAGTGCAACTACTTTACTGCTCCAGCAGGAGGAAGGAAGACTTGCTTCTTGCCCAGCAACAAGCCCATGAGAAGCTGTTGTCACCTGTCATTTACTTTCCTCCAGTGAACTTTTCATTTTTTCTTCTGATGACTTGCTTTCCTCATCCCACCCTCCTTACTATAAACACCTTCCTTGTTGTGTAACCCCTAGGGGTATCCCTTTTCTTGCCACATGAGATGCTGCCCAGTTCATGAATTGTTTAATAAAGCCAATTAGATCTTCAAATTTACTCAGTTGAGCTTTGCTTTTTAACAGTAGTAAAACATAAACAGAAGTTATCCCAGGGCAAAATGTTTCAGGGAAGAGTGTTCCAGCCAGGGGTGGATACTACATCTTCAAAGGCCCAGGAGTTAGAGGGGCTGTGTAGTTCAGGAACTGCAGGGCTCTCAGTTTTTTTCAGGTATAATTGTGAGCATGGTGGGCCTGAGAGATGAAGTCAAAGCGAGATTAAGGAGCTCTATCGTGAGGGGTCTTATGAACTTTGATGACGAACTTGGACTTAGAAGCAGTATTTGGAAACTGAGTAGATAATGAATTCTAGGACAAGTTGAGTTTGAGTTATCTGGATTGTCCAGGCAAAGACATTCAGTAAGTTCTTGTCTTCAGACATGTTACACTCATTTTCTGAATAAATAATTGAAATTAGTCCATTGTGGTGAACTGGCCTAATTTTTAGTTTTTCCAGTATTTTATTCATATTTTCACCTTAGTTTCATTGTACTGGTCAACAGTACTGTTATATTTGTATTTTTTTCCAACAGAAGATGTTTTTTCTCCCACTCATATTGTAGATCAGTAGCTTTTCTTGGCTGTTGTCAAATTACGGCTCAGGTCTGAGCTGCTTCTGTCCTACGACTCCTCCGTGATGGAGGCCTTTGCCTCCAGCTGCACAGATGTGAGAGGGAGACCAGGCAGGACACATACCAATTCTTAACTGCCTCAGACACTAGAAGCTATACATCCTTTAAAATTTTTTAGTCATAGTAAAATACACATAATATAAAATTTATCATCTTAACCATTTTTAAGTATTCAGTTCAGGGGTATTAAATTTATCCGTAATGTTGTGCAACCATCACTACCATCCATCCCCATAACTCTTTTCATCTTGTAAAACTGAGAAACTCTACCCATTCAACAACTTCCATTCTCCCCTCTCCCTAGCCTGTGGCAACTACCATTCTATAATTTGTCTCTATAATTTCGACTACTCTAAGTATCTAAGTGGAAACATAAACAGTATGTATATTTTTTGACCGATTTATTTCACTTAGCATAATGTCCTCAAGGTTCATCCATGTTTTAGTCTATGTTAGAATTTCCTTTCCTTTTTCAGCCTGAATAATATTCCATTGTATGTATATACCACATTTCGCTTATCCATCCATCTGTCAATGGACACTTTGGTTGCTTCCACCTGTGGGCTCTTGTAAATAATATGCTATGAACATGGGTGTGCAAATACTCTTTGCACTCTGCTTTCAATTCTTTTGCATATATACCCAGATGTGGAATTGCTAGATCATATGAATTCTATGTTTAATTTTTTGAGGAACCACTATATTGTTTTTCATAGTGACTGGCCCATTTTACATTCCTACCAATAGTGCACAGGGTTCCATATCCTCACCAACACTTGTTACTTTCTGTGGTTTTGATAGTAGCCATCCTAATGGGTGTGAGGCGACATGTCTTTGCAGTTTTGATTTGCATTTCCCTACTGATTAGTGATGTTGAGCATCTTTTCATAGGCTTGTAAGCCATTTGTATATCTTTGGAGAAGTTTCTAGTCAGGTCCTTTGCCCATTTTTAAATCAGGTTACTTCTTCTGTTGTTGAGTTGTAGGAGTTCTCTACATATTCTGGATATGAATTCCTTATCAGATATGTGACCCAAAAATATTTCTCCCATTCTGTGGGTTTCCTTTTCACTCTGTTTATTGTGTTGTTTGATGCACAAGTTTTAATTTTAATTTTAAATTTCTGTTTTTCCTTTGGTTGTTTGTACTTTGGGTGTCATATCTGAGAAATCATTGCTGAATCCAGTGTCATGAAGCTTTTTTATATTTGTATCAAAAAACCCCCATTTTTGGTTAAATGTGGATCTTCCATGTTCAGAGATTCAATAGAAGTTTTCTTGCCTCAAATCGTTATCCTATTCTCATGTGCTTCATAAGCAAGACTCCCAAGTTTTGTAACTATCCAGGTATAGATGTATTTTGTCCCCCTTCCCCAGTCTCTCACAGATCATCTTAATCAAAATATCCCCTTACTTGCAACATTTACAGTAATTTGTTCTAACATTCATTTCCTTTGGCCACTTTTCTCTGAATTATCAACCAGGCCAATTATCTTTTTAGGTTAGGTTTTTTTGTCCTTAAAAAAATCATATATTAGTCTGCTTAGGCTGCCATAAATACCACAGACTGGGTGACTTAAACAACAGAAATTTATTTTCTCACAGTTCTGGAGACTGGATTCCAAGATCAAGGTGCCATCGGGGTTGGTTTCTTGTGAGGCCTCTCTACTTGGCTTGCAGATAGTGACTTCTCCTTCTTTCCTCCATGGCCTGTTCCCTGTGTGTGCTTGCAGAGTGAGCTGTCTTCTGTCTCTTCATCGTCTTATAAAGACACCAGTCCTATCAGATTAGGGCCCCATCCTTATGACCTCATTTAACCTTAATTACATCCGAAAGGCCCTATTTCCAAATACAGTCACATTGGATGTTAGAGCTTTAAAATCTGAATTTGGGGGGAACAAAATTCAGCCCATAACACATAGGTTGTGGTTGTGTAGTTATTAAAAGAGGCTCTGAGTAAGTGCTAAGGAGGTACAAAGAAGTAGATGCTCGATAAATATTTAAAAATCTTGAGTTATTGCCTGTGATAAAAAGCCCCTCCCATTTTTTTCTCTCCCTGTAGGAAGAATGTCACTAAGTACATATTTCTGTGTCAGTGCTAATTTGTGGTAAGTGATGGAAAGGAAGAATTCCAGTGCCGAGATGAAGCAGCATGGCTAAATATAAATTAAAAGAATCCAAGTGTCCTATTTCTATTTTTTTCTGCCTTCAAGTCTAAGGCAGAACTTATTTGTGGTGCCCTTTCCATGTTCCTTGAAGATTCTTCATCTCACAACTTGCTCAGCTCACCTCTCACTCCCTGATATTCAGGTTACCATTTTGACTGTCCCTCTTGTCATCCCTGCACACACACAATAAACTAGTTATCCTGGGACTACCACATCTCCTACCATTTTGGCTCTCCTTACTTCTTTCTTCCTCTTTTCCATTCTCTAGCTGAGGCACATAGGATCAGTCAGCACTGATTCCTATATTTCCTAGGAAATATCTATTTCATACAGTTTTTATTTTTGCATGTAACAATAATTCTCCAGGATTAAAGGACAGATGATATCAAGAATTTGTGTTTCAGAATTGGAGGCCAGGACTAAGAAGAAAGGTTTAAATCAAACCAGAAAATTTCTGAAGAAATGGAAATACAAGAAATGGTTACAGCAGGATCTAAGCTTAGTGAAAGCTTGGAAGATGTGAAATTATGCAGAATTGAGGGAAGTGTGAATCTGAAACAGTCTCATTCTGAGAAGACTGGTTTCAGGCCAATGACAGTTATCCAGGAGGAAGTCTCCACAAGAGAGAAAAGGCAAGGATGTAACAAGTCAGAGGAAATTTAGAATCTGAACTCAGACTCTATCAAGATTTCCTGCAAAAGAGATGCCCCAGCAATGTGATACACTTGATCAAGGCTTCAAACAGAATCCACATAACAGTGACTATCAAAGAACACAGATACTGGAAAAAACATGTACTGCATCTCCAAGAGTCTTCAGTTGCAGCAAAGCTTTTAATGAAAGGCAGCATGTTCAAAATAGAGGGAAGATTTATGAAGGTATTGAATGTAGGAAAGCCTTCAGATGGAGTACTGGCCTCATCAGACATCGGAGGTATCACAATAGAGAGAAACCTTATAAGTGTGATGATTGTGGAAGAGCCTTTATTCAGATCTCTAACCTTATTCAGCATCAGAAAATTCATACTGGAGAGAATGTAATGATTGTGGGAAATCTTTTAGTAAGCTCTTTGTCTTCATTGAACATCACAGAATTCACACTGCAGAGAAACCTTATGTGTGTAAGGAATGTGGGAAAGCCTTTGTCCAGAGCTCAAATCTTAGCGTCAGTGAATCCACAATGGGGCAAAACCATGTGTGAGTAATGAATGTGGGAAGGCTTTTAGGCAAAGCACCGATCTTACTCAACATCAGAGAACCCATAATGGAGAGAAACCCTGTGAGTGTAGTGAATGTGGGAGAGCTTTTAGGCAGAGGATCCAACTTACTGAACACCAGAGAATTCACTCTGGAGAGAAACCTTATGAATGCAGTGAATGTGGAAAAGCCTTCAATCATAGTTCCAATCTTATACAACATCAGAGAATTCACATGAAGAAATTACCTTAAGTAGGACTTTCCCTCCAAATCTTATGAGATAGATTGTCCCTGTAGTTCAAATGCCATTTTCACAGTTCTAATTTAGTGTCTGACTATTACACTCATGGGTCAGAATGGTAAAGAAATATTACCACATCTTTAATTAAATGGCCTTATGAATATGATTGCAGAAAGGGGGAGCAAAGACCAGCCAGGTGGCCATCAGGTAAATTATACTCTGGTTTTGTAGCTCCATTTCACCCCTGAGTAGCCTGGTGAGTCTGAGGGAATCCTGCTTATAATTAGTGATCTTTGTGCTAGAGAACCAGTATTCAAACTATCAGCAAATCCTATCAGCTCTATCCTCAAAATATCCAAATCTGAGTGTTTCTCTTCATCTCCATAGGCCAAGGTACTTATTATCTCTTATCTCATTATTGCAATTGCCTAACTGGGTTCCTTGCTTCCACTCTTGCTTCTTGCAGCAGTTCAGAGCCATTATTTAGAAACATCACATCTTTCCATTGCCCTACTCATAATTCTCCAGTTGGCCCCCCCACCCCACCAATGTCCTTCAGAATAAAACAGATGCTTTACCATAGTCCCAGGTGATCCAGCTCCTGATTGCCTCTGACATCATCTGCTACCACTCTTCCCCTCAGCCTCCCTATGTTGCAAGCATGCTCATCTCTCAGGGTCTTTGCAGTTGATATTACCTCTCCCTGGAGGTTTCCTAGATATTTGAAAGGCTTGCTCCCTCTTTTAAACTCCCTGCTCAAATACTACCTTAGCAAGGCCTTTCATGATTACCTTATCTAAAATATACCTTCATTACTTTCCATTCCCCATGTTTTATTTCTCTTTAAAACACTCGTCACTACCTGATGTTTGTTTATTGTCTGTCTCCCTTACTAAAAATGTCAGCTCCATGAAATCTTGAAGTTTGTACTCCAAGTGTCTAGAACAGAGCCTGGCAAAATAGGAAGTCAATAAATAATTGTTTATTGAATGACTAGATATTTATAAAGCATGTAAAGGGGACAGAGAAGAAAATAACACAAAGTGGCTACTTAATACCATATTTAACTGGATCAAAGATGCAGCTGATTGTAAATGATTTTATGTACTGCTAAGAGAAAAAACATTGCCAATTATGACTTTGCTTTCTTAACACTTCAAACTTTTATGTTATACTTAAAGTTTTTAGCCAAGGTGCTATGTGGAGGTGAGTGGAAATTCTTCACACCCAGTTTATTGAACTGGCCTGTTTTCCTCTCTTGCCACAATGCTTTCCCAGCAGCTTAATGGTTAAAGAATATGGCCTGGAGACAGAGTTGGGGGTTGGATCCCAGCTCTGCTACTAAGAGCAGTGAGACTTGGCAAATAACAGAACCCTATGCTCCCATCATCTTTAATATGGGAAGAGTAATACCATTTCATAGGGTTACTGTGAGGGTTAAATGAGTGAACACACACAAGTCACCAGGGCTGTAGAAGTCACAGAGTGGCCACACTCAGGCGCAGACAGGAGAGGCGGTCTGAGAAAGTGACCAGAAGGGAGCCCCAGGAGGCTTCAAGGTCCTGGGCACAGTCAGCTTGTCGACAGGGTGCTCGTTTCACAGGCATTCAGGGTGTGAGGATTCCTCTGCTGTATGCGGAAGGTATTCTCAATTCTGGTCTTTGTATTACACTTCTACAAAGACGTTTTAAAAATGCGTGCCTGGTAGAATCCATTGGAGATCTTCAGACCTGTGAAAGGTGTGGAGGCGTGAGGCTCAAGGCTATATCCCTGAGAGAAAAGAGGAAACCAGCTAATACAAGGGCAGAGTTGGAATAAAGAGAAAAAAGCAGTTTGGTAATATATACACACATCAGCATTTATATATAACTTACATGCAGTTGTTCCTCTGTATCCACAGGGGATTGGTTCCATAACTGCCCCTCCCGTGGATACCAACCCCGCAGATGCTCAAGTCCCTTATATAAAGTGGCATAGTATGGTGATCCTGTACAATGTGCTGCAGAAGGGCTGTGGGTGGAAAGCAGGAAGGAAGAGTGAAGGGTGGAGGGATCCAGTGTCCATGAGGGGTGTGGGATCTGCTGAGTGGATGGTGGGGAGGGCCCCTGGCGTCACCTTGCTTCCTGTCCCCTCTCCTGCACTCAGGAGCTCGGTGACTGTTCCATCGCTCTGTGATGTGGGCCTGGAACTCGAGGCTGGAGTGCATCCTGTGCTCGGTTGCCTGAGGCAGCAGTGCACTTTCCATGATGGAAAACTTCCCCTTAACTTTCATTTTAGTGAGCTCTGGGGCTTTGGCTCCATCCTTTGTTATTTGTATGTCCTTGGGATCATCTTCCTGTCATCTTGCTGAGTTCACTGGTTTTGGATGTCACAAGATTTGAGAAACACACAAACATCACTCAGGTAAGGGAATCCAAGGCGCAGCCCACAAAAGAGGTACCCTCTTGTTCTCCCATTTCCACTTTTCTAAAGCAGGTGTTGGAGCAGAAGGCTGTCCCCAGTGGATTCTAGGACGAAATGGGAACATCATGAAACTCTAAGAACAGGTGAGGCATGGTGGGGGTCCGGTGGAGCCTAGGGCTTCTATCTGAAACCCACAGCCTGTGTTCCTAGTGTGGTGGAGGGGTCCAGGGTAAAACCCCAAACACCGTGATTCTCCTTAGAGTCAGGACACCTAAAGGACAGGGCTCACACTGGTTCACCTTGCCACTGCAGGTGTCTCTGGGCCCAGGCTATCCCTGTGTCAGGGCTACCTAGAGCCAACACTGAGCCTGAAAGACCAACCACAAATGACTCCACTTGTCCTCAGGGAGCAGAATCCAAGAAATGCAGCATAGCTGTCCCCCAAATCTGACATCTGGGCCCCTTTCAGCAGAGGACACTAAAATGTCAATGGGGACCAGTGCATAAAACACTTTATTTGGGTTTGACAGAAAATGACCAGTCGAAAATGTTTTCAGCACTTTTAAAGTGAACATGGAAACTGTAGAGATCTCAACTAAATTAATGTGGAAAATCTTATTATGTCTGCTGCTTGATTAGAATGAGGGGAGCAAAAAATGGATTCTGAACTCTTTTCTGGTTTCTTTCTTTTTGTCTTGCAGCAGGAAGAGAGAGGCAGGGAGAAACGAGTGGGAGCTTTTAAAGGTGAGGCTCTGCTGTTCAGCTCTGGGCTCACAGCTTTGACCTTCGTCACTCTCTCCACAGGCCCAGGTCCCCCGTCACGGAGGACACCAGTCCTTCTCAGAAACCGGAGCTCTCCGAGGAGCTCATTGGGGGTATCAGGGCCTGGCACACTCCTCGTCCTGCTCTCCCTTCTGTGGGATGGAGCTGGGCAGGCATCTTACCCTCTAGGGGACAGTGACACATAGTAGGAGAATTCTTGGATGTTTAGGAGGCAAAATTTTGGGGTCATGACTGTACAAGTTGTTAAGGTCCCTAATTTTCAGATTCCTCCTTTGAGAGTGCACTTGGCCCCACATGGCAGGTTTTTGTGATGGCCACTGGGACGTGTGGTGAAAGTACCTTCCACGTGACCCAGCAGTCACAGACTAGGCATTACTGCTGTGCTCACTGACCTTGTGACCTTGAACACTAATTCCCGGGGTGCTGACCGTCAAATTTTGAAGTAGTCTATGCCCAAGAAGACATTCTGCTCAGGCTCCCACAAGGTCCCTTTGCTCCTCCCTTCAACACTACGACCTGGGCTCCCATTTCCTAGCTGAGCGAGCTCTCCTGAGAGAGCCTAAAGTGGCAATGGATGGACCTTGACCCTTTAGAGAGAAGGTAATTACTCTCTGTTATTCCAGGTTTCCTCTCCCCAGCTTCCCCATGGATTTCCAGGGCCCGTGCAGCACGGGGTTCACCCGGGAGGGAGAAGCATAGAGAAAGTGATGTGATAGGAGCCTTGGGGGGAGGGACAGAAGGACTATCGGAAGTCAGGAATGTGGGGAAATGGGATGCTTGGTGGCCCATCTGCCCCCTCTTCTCCAGGATGCACTTCCCACCTCTTGTCTCTTACAGGGACCTGCACAAGCTCTCCTTTGAGGGTCAGAAGAAGGGGAAGATCTATCTGGTGGGGTTTGCCACCCACTCCTCAAGGCTTCATCCTGGGGAGGCCCCTCGTTGCTTTAACACCAGAAATTTGGCTCCCTCATTGTGCCAACAATATCACCACTCCTCTCGAGGGCATCACATTCTTCCGCTGGGACTGTGAGTGTTCCAAGGTGCCAACATCATGTGGCTGGGGGTCACCAGAGGTGGGGCCCACCCTTTGAGGTCTGTGAACACAAGACAGTATTCCTCAGGTGTGAGACCCAGTCCTCAGCTCTTTCCCTGTCTCCTGCTGATTCCTCCCCTGGCCACTCTTCCAGGACTCTCTCCCCAGCCATGCCTGGGGTGTCCCATGGGGGAAATTCCCAAGCGCATCAGACAAGGAGCACTCAGAATCAATTCTGTCCCTGCCTGGAGCACTCTTTCCCTGCCCCCTCCCCTGTGGGTGGAGAAGACCCTCAGAGTGGGGCAGATAACTAACAGACCCTCAGTTAACATCAGAGGGCAGAGAGGCCCCTGGGGGACCTGTGGCAGATGAGCTAGAGCCTGCAGGAATGGGGACCACCTAGCCCAGGACGATGAGCCCCCCTGCTCAGGATGCAGCAGTGCCAGAGATTCCTGAGTACATGAAGTCCCTAGGCCTGCCACAGGCATGATTCAAAAAGAAATGGAGGCATTTCTTTTAGGCCTTTCCTAACCTGAAAAGAAAAAAGGGATGAAGGATCTCACTTATATGCTCCCGAGGGAGCAATGTCCCCAGGCCAGCCCAGGCAGCATGGACCACAGGTGCCAGAGCCCAGGCTCCTTCTCTGGGACTGTGTTTCTGGTCAGCCAGAAAGTCCTCCACCATCCCCTACCCCCTGCAAAATTTCCAAGGGGAATGTTTTACTGAAGTTAGAATAAATTCATCCTCTCTTCACATGCTGAGGTGTGTGGAGGAAGGTGAGTGGCCAGGTCTGGGGAGTTGAGGCCCACTGGGAACTGGAGCAGAGGGTTGGTACTACATGCTTAGCCACCATCAGCCAGGCTGCAGGACACAGGTGAAGTCGCAGCAAGGAAAGTGGGCGTTTAGCTGAAGACCCCACCAGGGGCACAAGCGATCCTGGCCAAGAAGGTCATATGTGTCCTCCCATGATAAGTGCCTGGTAGCTGGAAGGCTCAGGATGTTTACTGAATTGAACTTAGTAGAAAGAGCTGCCGCAGGAATTGGTTCCAGCACCTCCTGGTGATGCTGGCACAGGTGGCTGCAGCCCCCTGCTGAGTGCTTGTACCCCAGAGGGTGACAGCCGCACCAACCTCCTGTGAGTTCTTGGGGTGTGCCGGGAACGAGGCAAAATGTCCCATGAGGGTCACCCTGTTCTATCTTATAGCAGCATTTCGAGGTAGATACTGTTCTCTCACTGTACACACACGAGGAAATGGCGGTTGCTCACTTAGCAGAGTCGGCCACTGGATGGGACTCCACGCCCTTTGACTGTAGAGCCTGTGTTCAGTCTCTCAGAGATTACCTGTTATACTGTAAGAGCTATTTGCATATTTAATCTTTCATTAAATTGGCACTTATGGAGGCTCTTGGGAGATGGACTGCTGTCCGGTAAGGAGCTTTTTCTTTTGGGAGTAAATTTTACCTGTAGGTTCACTGGATTTTAGGAGCAGTGAGGCTGTCTAAGTTTTCTCCCAAAGTCAGATGGTTACTTCTGACTGTGTGTTCTCTGATGCTGAAGGAGGCCGGATCGCTGGTTGAAGGCCTTCCCACAAGTGTTACATACATAGGGTTTCTCTCCAGTATGGATTCTCTGGTGTTGAATGAGGGACGAGCTCCTGCTGAAGGCTTTCCCGCATTCACCACATTTGTAGGGCTTCTCTCCAGTGTGAATTCTCTGATGCTGAATTAGTGTTGAGCTGTGGCTGAAAACTTTCCCACACTCAATGCACTCATGAGGTTTCTCTCCAGTATGGATTCTCTGATGATCTATCAGATTTGAGCTTCGGCTGAAGGTTTTGCCACATTCATTGCATTCGTAAGGTTTCTCTTTAGTGTGAGTTTTGTGATGTTCCATGAGATTAGAACTTCGGCTAAAGGCTTTCCCACATTCATGACATTCATAAGGTTTCTCGCCAGTGTGAGTTCTCTGATGTTGTATGAGGGTTGAGCTGTGGCTAAAGGCCTTCCCACAGGCTCTGCATTCATAGGGCTTCTCTCCTGTGTGGACGCTGTGATGTTCCATAAGTGTGGCACTTCGGCTGAAAGTCTTTCCACAGTCAAGACACTCAAAAGGTTTCCATGCAGGGCTTGTTTTCTGCACACTGGGAAGGTCCGCATCATCAGAGAGTGACTCTCTCCACGCAGCTCCTAATGGAAGTTTCTCTGATGTATGGGTTTTGTGATGTGGAGTCAAATCTGCTTGTTGTTTGAAGCTTTGGCTGCAGTCACCACATTGATGAGATCTTTCCCCTGTCGGAACTCTTTGAAGGGAAGCAGAGCTCGAGCTCAAAATGAAGCTTTGCTCAAATTTATCACACACTTGGCTTCTTTTTCCAGAGTGGCCTATTTTATGGATGACTGTTTCCTGTCGTAAAGTTCTCTCCTGGAAAAGAGATTTTCTCAGCCTCTCCCCTTCAGAGTTTCCCTGATACCTCTCTGAATTGCATGCTTCTCCAGGCTCACTCCTATTGACTCTCTTAAATGTTGGCTCCTGAGATTCTAGGTCCTCCTTACTTTCCTCTTTGGGCATCCACAATTTGCTGTCAGGTCTGGTCTCACAATCTGGGAGAAAAGACACACAGCGTACATGTCAGTTCCTGGTGACAGAAGAATGAAAACTTTCCAGTTAGAGCAAACAAAATTCATCTGAAATCCATCGCTCCTCTTGGCTGCAGTATTACCACTGGCCTCATTCTGGAAGGAGAAGGCCAAGTGCTGAGCAGTGTTCTGAGGAGAAGAGGTGACAAGAGGCAGCTCTAGTCCCTCCACAGCCATCCCAGACTTTCCATTTTCCTCAACCTCCGACGGCCAGTCTAGAGCCTCATTTACGTTACAGAAAGAGCAGAAGCCATCAGACTGGAGCTCCCTCAACTTCCCACCCAAACCTGCATAAGAACACACATCTGGACCCACCTGCTTCTCAGTTCTTCCTCTGAAGTCAGTCTCCCACCTGTGTCCTGCATCCCATCCCCCCACCTCTTCAAGAACTGCCTATATCACTGACCACCCTTCCCTAACGGTTCACCCACTTTCCCAGTGAAACCAAACCTTTTCTCCCATCGCAGCCACACGACTAGCAAGAAGTGCCCACACTCTCCTCTTCTTCCTCATCGCTCCTTGCCCCTAATGCACTCTCATTTGGCTTCTGCTCCCATTGTTCCATCTATCACTGAGGTCACCAGTGACCCCTGGTCCTGCTCCAAAGGGCAGCATCCAGCCTTCGTCTTCTGTTCCTCTCTGCAGCATTCCACTCCCTCCTTGATTCCCTCTACCCTTGTCTCCTGGGATCCCACTTTTACCTGGTTTTCCTCCTACTTCTCTGATACTTGTTTGAGTGTCTCGGCTGGCTCATCCTGTTTACCTGGGCATTCAGTGTTAGAGTTCCTCCAAGTTTGGTCTTGGGCCTATTTCTGTTCTCTCAGAAATCTCATCCACCCCCATGGCTTCTGATATCTCCTATATGCTGAGAAAAACCCAATGTGTAACTCCAGCCCAGACTTCTCTGATTTTTAGGCCTATGGCCCCAACTGCCTACTAACATATCCACTAAGATGCTTCAAAGTCATCTCAAAACCAAGATGTCAAAAAATTGTCTCTTGATCTTCCTGTGCGAAACAACTTCTCTTCTAGCGTCCCGTTACCACATCCCAGACATCTCTCTGCAAGTCAGAAACCTAGAAATCTGCAACTTTCCCCCTCCCTCACCTGCTGTATCCAGCCCATCATGAAGTCCTGGGGGTGGGCAAGGAGGAAGGATGAGCTTCATCTCTGAGGTGCCCCCACTGGACTACAGACTCTGAGAAAAGGGACGTTTGTCCTCAGTGCCTGGTCTTCCATAAATATTCATCAAAATAATGGCTGAAAGGGACAGCTTGGTCAGAAACAATATACAGATGTAGGGGGAGGGACCAGCCAGCAGATGGACACTGGAGTCAATCCTAGTGACCCATGTCAAGGATACCATGATGGAGGCAGATAAAAGTGAACTTGTGGAATAGCAGCCATCACATCTCAGCAGAGCAGACTCTGCCCTGGGCTGGTGCAGCCAGACGGCATATGGCTCCCACAGGCCTGGAGTGGGCAGGCTGATCACAGGGTGACAATGTGCTGAAGGCCTGGTATGGTGAAAAGGATGGGGGCGGGGCACCAGAGAGAAGCGGGTCATTTGGTAACTTGGAGTGAGGGTGATCACAGAACATCACACAAAAGGATAGACTCTTGAGGCTCAGGAACAAGCCAGGGATCGGAACCTTGGATGTAAGTGACCAGCACCATGCTGGGCATTGTCACAACCAAAAGGCACTTCCTGATGACCTGCTGAGGGGATTTCACCGTGGGGCTGGGTGAGAGGGGATGTTGGCAACACTTCTGGAACCAGCCTCTTCTCTTCCACCTTTATATCCTGGGAGAGCTCCTGCTGCTGCCTGGACCTGGGAACAGTTGGACACACGGCAGGTAAGGATGGGATATGGATGGCAGAGAAACGCTCAGGACCCAGCTGGGCAGGGGAGTGGAGTGTTCACCTCCCCTGGGGTTCTGGGGCTAAGAAACAGGGCTGGCCTCAGCCTCTGTATCTATTTCTCCCTCTGGGTTTCCTCAGGATGAGTTGAAGTATTGTTCCCTCATCAGGGCACAGGGTCCTGCCTTGGCCATGGCCAAGCCTATGCAGATGAGCAGAAAACACAACATAGGAGAGTGGCCAGTAGAAGGGTGTGGCTTCCACCCTGGTGGTGCAGGTTAAAATAGAACAGCAAGGGATACAGCAAAAACGGTACTAAGAAGGAAGTTTATAGCAATATAGGCCTATCTCAACAAACAAGAAAAATCTCAATCTAACAATACACCTAAAGAAACTAGAGAAAGAGAACAAACAAAACCCCAAATCAGCAAAAGGAAGGAAGTAAAATCAGGGAAGAAATAAATGAAATAGACACTAAAAACAATAGAAAAGATCAATGAAACTGAGATGGTTCTTTGAAAATGTAAACAAAATTGACAAATCTTTAGCTAGGCTCACCTTGAAAAAAGGGCTCAAATAAATAAAATGAGAAATGAAAGAGGAGAAATTACAATGGACACCACAGAAATACAAAGGATTATGAGAATCCTATGAAAAGCTAAACGCCAACAAATTGAATAATCTAGAAGAAATGGATAAATGCTCAGAATCATACAACCTCCCAAACCTGAATCAAGAAGAAATAGAGAATCTCAATAGTTTGATTACTAGTAAGGAGACTGAAACAGTAATCAAAAAGCTCACAAAAAAAAGGCCAGGACCAGATGGCTTTCCCAGTGAATTCTACCAAACATTCAAAGAAAGTTTCACTTATCCTCAAACTCTTCCACAAAACTGAAGAGGAGGGGACACTTCCTAACTCATTCTACAAGGCCAACATTGCCCTGAAACCAAAACCAGACAAGCACAATGCAATAAAAGAAAATTACAGGCCAGTATCACTGATGAACACAGATGCAAAATACCCTCAACAAAATATTAGCAGATCAAATACAACAATACATTAAAAGGATGACATACCATGATCAAGTGAATTTATTCCCGGGGAGCAAGGATGGTTCAACATCTGCAAATCAATCAACATGATACATCACATTAAAAAAGTGAAAAATAAAAATCACATGATCACCTAAATAGATGCAGAGGAAGCATTTGACAAGATACAGCATCCGTTTATGACAAAAACTCTGAATGAAATGGAAGGAAAGTACCTCAACATAATAAAGACTATATATGACAGAACCACAGCTAACATTCATACTCAGTGGTGAAAAACTGAAAGCTAGCCCTCTAAGAAGAGGAACCAGACAAGGATGCCCATCTTCACCAATTTTATTTAACATAGTATTAGAAATCCTAGCCAGAGCTTTCAGGCAAGAAGAAGAAATAATAGAGATCCAAAATTGGAAAGGAAGAAGTAAATTTGTCACTATTTGCATATGACATGGTTATATATATCAATAACCCTAAAGAACCCACCAAAAAGACTATTAGAAATAATACAGTAAAGTTGCAGGGAACAAAGTCAACATACAAAAATTGGTTAACTTCTATACATTAACAATGAAATAGCAGAAAGAAAAATCAAGAATACAATCCCATTTACATTTGCAACAAAAAGAATAAAATACTTGGAGTAAATTTAACCAAATAGGTAAAAGACCTGTACTGTAAAAACTATAAAACATTGTTAAAAGAAATCAAAGAAGGCACAAAGAAAAGGAAAGATATTTCATGCTCATGGATTGGAAAAGTTAACATAGTTACAATGTCCACATTTCCTAAAGCAATCTACAGATTCAATGCAATCTCTACCAAAGTCCCAATGACAGTTCTCACATAAACAGAACAAAGAATCCTAAAATTTATATGGACAATAAAAGTCCCCAAATAGCCAAAGGAATTCTGAGAAAAAAGAACAAAGTAGAGGTGCTACATTCCCTGATTTCAAAATATACTACAAAGCTATAGTAATCAAAACAACATAGTACTGGCACAAAAACAGACACACAAATCATTGGAACAGAAGTGAGAGTCCAGAAATAAACTCACACTTCTGTGGACAACTAATTTTTGACAAAGGAGCCAGGGCCATACAATGGAGAAAGGAAAGTCTCTGCAATAAATAGTGTCTGGAAAACTGGACAGCCACATGCAAAAGAATGAAAGACCACTGTCTTACACCATACACCAAAATTAGCTCAAATGGGTTAAAGACTTCAGTGTAAGACCTGAAAGCATAAAACTGCTAGAAGAAAACATAACACTCTTTGACATTGGCCTTAGTGGTATCTTTTTTAATATCATGTCTCCTCAGGCAAGGGAAACAAAAGAAAAAATAAAATGGACTACATCAAACTAAAAAGCCTCTGCACAGCAAAGGAAACCATCAACAAAATGAAAAGACAACCTAAGAACTGGGAGAAGATATTTGCAAATCATATATCAGATAAGGGGTTAATATCCAAAATATATAAAGAACTCATACAACTCAACAACAACAAAAAACAAATAACCCTATTTAAAAAAATGGGTAGAGGATCTGAGCAGACATTTTTTCAAAGAAGATAAATGGCCAACAGATGGCCAAGACAGATGGCCAACAGGCACATAAAAAGATGTTCAATATCATTAATTATTAGGGAAATGCAAATCAAAACTACAATGCAATATCACCTCACATGCATCAGAATAGCTATTATTAAGAAGACAAGGAATAACAAGTGTTGGAGAGGATGTGAAGAAAACAGAACCCTTGTACACTGCTGGTGGGAAAGTAAGTTGGTGCACCCACTTATAGAAAACAGTATGGAGTGTCCTCAAAAAATTTAGAATAGGACACCCATGTGATCCAGCTATTCCACTTCTGGATATTTATCCAAAGAACATGAAAACACTAATTCAAAAAGATATATGCACCCCTATGTTCACTGCAGCATTATTCACAATAGCCAAGACTCAGAAACAAAGTTCCCATCAACAGATGAAAGGATAAACTTTGTGGTATATATACAATGGAATACTACTCAGCCATAAAAAAGAGGAAATCTTGCCATTTGCAACAACATGAACAGACTTTGAGGTAATTATGCTAAGAAAAAAAGTCAGATGGAGACAGCCAAATACTGTATGATTTCGCTCCTGTGGAAGATCAACAAAAACAAACACAGACACAGAGAATAGACTGGTGGTTACCAGAAGGAAAGGGGGGTGGGAGGGAGGATGAAAGGGGTAAAAAGGCACATGTGTACACACACAAAAAGGAACAGCAAGCTAAACATGGGGTTACATATCTAAATGTGCAACAGAGCCCCATCAGGGTTAGATATGTGCAGGAAAGGCCATAAGATGTGATGGATTTAAAAATAAAGTTGAAAGGCAGAGGGGCCGGCCCAGTAGCCTAGTGGTTAAGTTCAGCACACTCTGCTTCAGCGGCCCAGGTTCAGTTCCTGGGTGTGGACCTACATCACTTGTTGGTAGCCATGCAGAGGTGGTGACCCACATATGAAAGAGAGGAAGACTGGCACAGATGTTAGCTCAGGGTGGATCTTCTTCAAGCACAAAGAGGAGGATTGGCAACAGATGTTAGCTCAGGGCAAATCTTCTCAGCAAAAAATAAACAATTTTTTTTTTAAAAAAGAAAAGCACAGGAGCCGGCCCAGTGGCACAGTGGTTGAATGCGTATGTTCCACTTTGGCAGCCTGGGCTTCGCTGGTTTGGATCCCGGCTGCGGACATGGCACCGCTTGTCAAGCCGTGCTGTGGCAGGCCTCCCACGTATAAAGTAGAGGAAGATGGGCACGGATGTTAGCTCAGGGCCAGTCTTCCTCAGAGAAAAGAGGATTGGCAGCAGCTGTTTGCTCAGGGCTAATTTTCCTCAACAAAAAGAAAAGAAAAGCACAAATGAGAAGAATCCTTGGTGGAAAAAGTGGCTGATGAATAACTCTGCCAAGGACACATCTCCCTGCCTGAGATTCTCTCTGGCCAGGCCTCCCCTTGACCTCTGCAGAGTTTAATGTGTGGAATGCTCCTGTCTCCTCCTGCCGTCCCCTCAGCATCTGCCTCAGTCTCTCCATCTACCATCCTCCTCTTCCCTGGCAGCCCACACACATCAGGTGCCACATGGAGGAGGCAGCATCCTGGCCACTAACCTACCAGGCCATGGCCCTTTTGTCCACGTAGGTGCCTTAGCTAGGCACCTAAACTCTTCCCTCTTCCCCACGTCCAGTCATTCCAGGTGTTCTACTCCCAAACCTATTTCTAACGTCCAAATCCTCCCCAAACCTCAGTGGTTCTGCCTGAGTGCAGGCCCTCATTTCTCACCTACATTTCAAAAAACTTGTACATGTGTTCATTTATTATACCAACACGTTTTCAAAAAAATTTTGGCAAAGTTTCAAGCTTACAGAAAAGTTGCAAGAATAGTACCAAGACTTTTTTCCTTAAATCATTCTCCCATATAACCACATAATCACAATTCAACAACCAAATTTTTTTGACATTAACGTTGTTATTACCGACTAATCCTCAGACTCCATTCCAGGTTTGCCAATTGTCCCAAAGACGTTCGTGATATCTAGATCCAAGTCACACATTCTCACGTCTCCTCTATGCCCCTTGACTCTGACCTTGAACTTCTAACGAGCACAGGCCATCACTGTGCTCTTATCACATGCCCCTCTGTGGGATGTCTCCATGGATGCGTTTTTGGCAGGATTATCAAGGAAGTGACACTGTCTTCTCTGGGCCTCCCACCAGGATGCATAGATAGCAATAATTCTCCCATTATTGATGGTCTCCATGATACCTACCCTGATATCAGTTTCCCTACATTAAACCCAGCATATATCGGGTTAAAACCAAAACATTCATTCCCTGCTTACTCTCTGGCTTCCTGGCTCCAGAATCCACTGTCGTCCATGGAGACAGATACCGCCAAGGACAAGCACTTGGATTCATTATCTCCTCCCCACAAAGAGATAGAGGCTGGTGGGAAGGCTGCTGACCAGAAAGGTCATGGGCTCCCTCCTCTCTGCAAGTAGTCTCAAGGCCAAAGACAGGCTGGTGGGAAAGCTCTGACCAGCAAGGCCATATGCTCCCCCTCCCCTACTTAAAACCCCAAGTAAAAACCCTTGCTTTTAGCTTTTTGGGGAGTTTGGGATTTCAGCATTAGCTGCCCTCTCTCCTTGCTCAGCGCTGTGCAATAATATAATTCCTATTTTCTTCCACCACCCCCAGTGTCAGAGACTGGCTTGCTGTGCAACGGGTGAGCAAACTCACTTCACATTCAGTATCATCCACAGTGGTGTTGCCAGGTTTCCCCCCTGCAAAATGATTCTTTCCCCTTTGAAATTAACAAGTATTCTGTGGGGAGGTACTTTGTATAAGTGTCCCATTTGTGAAATTTTCACCCACCAGCTTTAGCACCCATTGATGTTTTTCACATTAGTAACATGATGGTTGTCAATGGTGTTCTAAATTCATCATTCCTTCTAAATTCCACTATTTTGAGGGGGAGTGATTTTTTTTATTGTTTTGAGGTCATAGTAGTGTATAACATTGTGAAATTTCAGTTGTACATTATTATTTGTCAGTCACCATATAAATGTGCCCCTTAACCCCTGTGTCCCCTCAACCCCCTTCCCCTCTGGTAACCACTAAATTATTCTCTTTGTCCATGTGATAATATTCCACATATGAGTGAAATCATAAGTTTGTCTTTGTCTGGCTTATTTCGCTTAACCCTCAATACAACATCTGTGTTGTTGCAAATGGGACTATTTTGTCTGGAGTAGTATTCCATTGTTTATATATACCACATCTTTATCCAATCATCTGTTGGTGAGCACTTGGGTTGCTTCCATGTCTTGGCCATTGTGAATAATGCTGCAATGAACAAAGGGGTGCAAAAGTCTCTCTGAATTGTAAATTTCAAGTTCTTTGGATAAATACCCAGTAGTGGGATAGCTGTGTCATACGCTATTTCTATTTTTAATATTTTGAGAAATTTCCATACTGTTTTCCATAGTGGCTGCAGCAGTTTGCATTCCCACCAGCAGTGGAGGAGGGTTCTCTTTTCTCCACATCCTCACCAACATTTGTTAATTTTTGTCTTGGTGATTATAGCCATTCTAATGGGTATTAGGTGGTATCTTAGTGTTGTTTTGATTTGCATTTCCCTGATGATTAGTGATGTTGAACATCTTTTCATGTGCCTATTGGCCATCCGCATATCTTCTTTGGAAAAATGTCTGTTCATATCCTCTGCCCATTTTTTGATCAGGCTGTTTGTTTTTTTTGTTGTTCAGTTGTGTGAATTCCTTCTATATTTTGGAGATGAACCCTTTGTTGGATATATGAGTTGAAAATATTTTCTCTCAGTTGGTGGGTTGTCTTTTCATTTTGTTCCTAGTTTCCTTTGCCTTACAGAAGCTCTCTAGTCTGATGAAGTCCCACTTGTTTATTTTTTCTTTTGTTGCCCTTGTCTGAGTAGACAGGGTATTTGAAAAGATCCTTCTAAGACCAATGTCAACGAGTGTATTGTCTATATTTTCTTCTAGGAGTTTTATGGTTTCAGGTCTTAGCTTCAAGTCTTTAATCCATTTTGAGTTAGTTTTTTTGTACGGTGAAAGATAATGGTCTACTTTCATTCTTTTGCATGTGGCTGTCCAGTTTTCCCAGCACCATTTATTGAAGAGAATTTCCTTTCTCCGTTTTATGTTCTTGGCTGCTTTGTTGAAAATGAGCTGTCCATAGATGTGCAGTTTTATTTCTCAGCTTTCAGTTCTGTTCCATTGATCTGTGTACCTGTTTTTGTACCAGTACCATGCTGTTTTGATCACTAGGGCTTTATAGTATATTTTGAAGTCAGGGATTGTGATGCCTCCAGCTTTGTTCTTTTTTTTCTCAGGATTGCTTTAGCTATTCGAGGTCTTTTGTTGCCCCATATGAATTTTAGGATTCTTTGTTCGATTTCCATGAAGAATGTCATTGGGATTCTGATTGGGAGTGCACTGAATCTGTAGATTGCTTTAGATAGTATGGACATTTTAACTATATTTATTTCCAGTCCATGTGTGTGGAATATCTTTCCACCTCTTTATGTCATCATCAATTCCTTTCAATAATGTCTTATAGTTTTCATTGTATAGGTCTTTCACCTCCTTGATTAAGTTTATTCCTAGATATTTTACTCTTTTTGTTGAGATCGTAAATGGGATGGTATTCTTGAGTTCTCTTTCTGTTAGTTCATTATTACAGTATTGAAATGCAACTGATTTTTACAAGTTGATTTTGTATTCTGTACCTTTGCTGTAGTTGTTATTTCTAATAGTTTCCCAATGGATTCTTTAGGGTTTTCTATATATAAAATCATGTCATCTGCAAATGGCGAGAGTTTCACTTCTTCAATGCCTATTTGGACTCCTTTTATTTCTTTTTCTCACCTAATTGCTCTGGCCAAAACCTCCAGTACTCTGTTGAATAAGAGTGGCAAGAGTGGGCACCCTTGTCTTGTTCCTATTCTCAGAGGGATGGCTTTCAGTTTTTCACCATTGAGTATGATGTTGGCTGTGGGTTTGTCATATATGGCCTTTAATACATTGAGGTGCTTTCCTTATATACCCATTTTATTGAGAGTTTTTTAAAATCATAAATGGACATTGGATCCTGTCATGTGCCTTCTCTGTGTCTATTGAGATGATCATGTGGCTTTTACTCCTCATTTTGTTAATGTGGTGTACCACATTTATTGACTTGTGGATGCTGAACCATCCCTGTGTCCCTGGTATAAATCCCACTTGATCATGGTGTATGATCTTTTCAATGTAGTGCTGTATTTGGTTGCCAATATTTTGTTGAGGATTTTTGCATCTATGTGCAACAGTGATATTGACCTGTAATTTTCCTTCTTTGTCTTGTCTTTGTTTGGCTTTGGTATCAGGGTGATGTTGGTCTTGTCGAATGTGTTAGGAAGCATCCATCTTCCTCAACTTTTTGGAATAGTTTGAAGAGAGGTATTAATCTTTGAATGTTTGGTAGAATCCTCCAGAGAAGCCATCTGGTCCTGGACTTTTACTTTTTGGGAGGGTTTTGATTACAGTTTCAATCTCTTTACTTGTGATTGGTCTATTCAGATTCTCTATTTCTTCTTGATACAGTTTTGGGAGGTTGTATGAATCTAGGAATTTATCCATTTCTTCTAGATTGTCAAATTTGTTGGCATATAGTTTTTCATACTATTCTCTTCGAATCCTTTGTATTTCTGAGTTATCCATTGTAATCTCTCCTTTTTCATTTCTGATTTTATCTATTTGAGCCTTCTTTTTTCTTAGTGAGTCTGGCTACAGATTTGTCAATTTTGTTTATCTTCTCAAAGAACCAGCTCTTTGTTTCACTGATCCTTTCTACTGTTTTTTGTTTGTTTGTTTGTTTCAGTTTCATTTATTTCTGTTCTAATTTTTATCATTTCCCTTCTTCTGCTGACTTCGGGCTTGTTTGTTCTTTTTCTAATTCTTTTAGGTATAGTTTAAGACTGCCTATTTGAGATTTTTCTTGTTTGTTAATGTGGGCCTGTATAGCTATGAATTTCCCTCTTAGGACTGCTTTTCCTGCATTGCATATGAGTTAGTACAGTATAGTTTCATTTTCATTTGTCTCCAAGTATTTTTTGATTTCTCCTTTAATTTCTTCCTTGATCTATTGGTTGTTCAGTAGCATATTATTTAGTCTCCACATATTTGTCACTTTCTCAGCTTTTTTCTTGTAGTTGATTTCTAGTCTCACAGCATTATGGTCAGAAAAGGTGCTTGATTTTATTTCAATCTTCTTAAATTTATTGAGACTTGTCTTCTTTCCCAAGATATGATCTATCCTTGAGAATGTTCCATGTGCACTTGAGAAGAATGTGTATTGTTGTTTTTGGATGGAGTGTTGTGAAGAAGTTCCTGATTCAATTGAACTATCTATCTGTATATTCTTGTAACTCACTGAGTTTTTTTTTATGATAGCTATTTTGAATTCTCTGTCACTTAGATTATAAATTCCTATGCCTGCAGGATTGATTTCTGGGTGCTTGTCATTTTCCTTCTGGTCTAGAGTACTAATATATTTTTTCATACTGTTTGATGGTGTGGATTTGTGCCTCCATATAGTGGTAGTATTTGTCACAGCTTCCAACTGCTGCCACTGGGTGGGGGTCAAGAGCTGTGTACTCTGAGCCTGCCGCCAGGATCCATGGCTTATTCGCTCACAGTTGCTGCTTTTCTATCATATGCACAGGCACTCTGGCTGAACAGCTGAGCTGGAACGCTGAGCAGGGGGAGGGGTGCTTTCTTTTGCCTGCATGATCAGGGAGGTGTTCTCACTCTATCCTCGCTATCTGCTCTCCTGGGGTGCTGGCACGATGAAGCCACTCCTGAAATGGCTTAGCCACCTCTGTGTGGGGCTTTCCCACAGGCTGTGAGGGAACTTTGAGAGTGAAGATGTTCCTGCAGAGGGCTACCCCACCCCCCTCTTTTCTCAGAGCCACACATGCAGTCCTGTGCCCTAGGTCACAACCACTGTGGGAAGTAAAGGAGATCCCCTTACTTCCTTCTACTTCCCTTGGGGGGGGGGGGTCCAGTACCTCTACCTTCAGACACATGGCTGTGTGGGTCTCTCAGATGACTTTTGTGCTGTGTGAATGTCCTCAGTTGGTATATGAATGTCGTTTTCATTGTATCTCAGGGGGGAGAGTCTAAGGGAAGAGCTCACTCCACCATGATGCTGACCTAAATTCCACTATTTTTTTCATTTGTTCATTTATATCAGTAATGAGTCATAATTCCCTATTTTATTTAATGTTATAATTTGTAATTGTCATTATTAGTTTTGATACTCAAATTGTCCCAGATGTGGCCAGTGGAAGCCCCTTTAAACTGGCTCCAGGGTCCTTATATGATCTCATTGGTCCTTGATTGCTTCCTTATTTCCTGGCACAATAAGATGTTCTGAGCTTATTTTGTACTTTCTCTGCCAGGTCTTGGAATTAGCCATTTATTCAGGCAGGCTGGTTCCTTTAAGTAGAGTGATATTGAAAAACCAGGACTCATTTGCATGGTGTGCTCAGTGCTCCTAGGCCCTCTCAGTAGACAGAGCTAGAGATATATGCATTTAGGCACATACATTACATGCATATGCACACGTTTACATCTACATTTAGTTCTGTATCTACCTGTGTGTATGAAAACCAAGAGTTCATGCTAATACCTCCAATTCCAACCCAACACTCACACACCCATGCTGGACCACTGCCACCCCTAATGTGGGCACCTTGTCTTTTTGCTCAGGCTCCAACACCCTGCCCTGCCACACTGCTGCTACTAATTTGCCAAACACCATCCTCAGCAAGCTCGGGCTCCACTGTGCCAGGCTGTGGACCCCACCCCAATGTGGGCACCTACTTTGCTTAGTCACACTTGATATCTGTTGGTCTGAATTATGAAGGAAGAGAGAGAGGGAGGCTCACCTACATTTTTACTATGAACTTTCTACATTTTAAATTCTTAACTATGAAATATTTCATATTTAATATGAAAATATATGAAAAAGCACTGGAATTAACTTACAAACACCTGTGTACCTAAATTTCATGTGTTAGTCTTTTGCCAAAAATGTGCCATATCCATTTTTAAGAAATAAAATATTACAGATACAAAGACCATCCCCTATCCCAATTTCTCACTCCATTCCCAGAAGTAACCATTACCCTGAAGTTGTCTTCAACGTTGAATATTCCTGTCCACATAACATATTCAGAAAAGTGCACAAATAAAAAAACTCAATGAACTTTCACAGGATGAAAACAGTCGTGGAACTGGCACTCCAGAAGCCTCTCACCCTCGCATCCCCTAGTCACCACCGTGTTTCTAAAGCAAGCACTATCCTTTTATTTATTTTTTTTTAACTTGGCTCAAACCTCATCATTTTCTTTTCTTTTTTAAAGATTGGCAGCTGAGCTAACAACTGTTGCCAATCTTCTTTTTTCTTTTCCTGCTTTTTCTCCCCAATGCCCCCTAGTACACAGTTGTATATTTTTAGTTGTGGGTTCTTCTAGTTGTGGCATGTGGGACGCTGCCTCAGTGTGGCCTGATGAGCAGTGCCATGTCCACGCCCAGGATATGAACCGGCAAAACCCTGGGCCGCTGAAGTGGAGTGCACAAACTTAACCACTTGGCCACAGGGCCAGCCCCTGCACTATCCTTATTGAAAGAACTATGACTATGATACACAATATCCACAGCACTATAATTTGTAATAGCCCAACACTGGAAACAACACAAACATCTATTTACAAAAGAATGGATAAAGCATGTGCAGTACATTTGCACACTGGAATTCACTCAGCAGCAAGCACAGATGGACTATCTTTACAATATGGGACATGGGTAAATCTCACAAACACTGGGGTGCTGTAACTTCTTTGCTCAGCCAGCTTGTGTGCAGAGGTGCCTGGTACAGGGAAAGCAAAATGAATCAGGTATGTCTGGGGTTCAGGGAGATGACACTTAATTCATGGGTGGGGATGAGCCCACCCAGGGAGAATGTGCTGTGATAGAAGGAGAAAGGCAGAGTCCCATGACATCACCACCTGGGGAGGCAGAAAAAGAGAAGTCCCAAAAGACAAGTGTGCAGAAAGGGCAGAGAAGAAATGATGAAGGAGACTTCCAGAGCCAAATGTTGCCACAAGGAGAAACAGCCATCTTTGGAGGGGAGACATCTCAACTCCTCACTATTCAAATGTCAAAAGACCCAGAAGAAGAAAGGAAGGGAATGGAGGAAAGGCATCATTGTAAGGAATGATGGCTAGGAATTTTCAGAACTTAAGATGTACATGAATTTCAGATTCAAGAAGAATCTCAAGTCCCAGGCAAGAAAATTTTTCTCATATTTAGACATACTACTGCAAAAGTGCAGAAAAACAGTTAAAAAATAAAACCTTGAGCCAGCCCTGATGGCCTAGTGGTTGAAGTTTGGTGTGTTCTACGTCAACGGCCTGGTTTCAGTTCCCAGGCATGGACCCACACCACTCATCTGTCAGTAGCCATGCTGTGGTGGTGGCTCACATAGAAGAACTAGAAGGACCTACAACTAGAATATGCAACTATGTACTGGGGCTTTGGGGAGGAAAAAGAAAAAGAGGAAGATTGGCAACAGATGTTAGCTCAGGGCAAATCTTTCCCAGCAAAACAAAAATAAAATAAAACCTTAAAGGAGTCAGAGAGAAGTCAGCAAACCTGTCATGCTGGAAGAAAAAGGATTATCTTCAGAGTCCTCTGGGAAAATAACTGTGAACCTATAATTCTGTGCATGTTAAACTATCATTCAAGAGAGAAATAAGACCAGTTTTAGACAAGCTGAAGGAGTCTGCTACTTGTCGACCCTCACTGAAGGAACTACCACTGAATGTACTCTACCCTGAAGGAAGCTCAGCCAGAAGGAGGTGATGATTGCAAGAGAAGGCCACCAACAAATAAGCCTATACACATGTGGGCAGAGGTAAACAAACACTGGCAGTAAAACAACAAATAACAACAATAAATAACTGAGGGGTGGGAAAACCAGAGTCCTGGAAACTCTGACCATAATCACATGCTGTTGGGGAGCGGACCACTGCACACCCACAGCTGCAGCTTGGGGAGGTCAGACAACCCCGTGTGGGTCACACTGTGGGTGGAAGCCTTCAGGCCTACCAGGTGGGGGGTGTGCCTACTGAGTAGCCCCAACTGCGGGGGATGCCTCCACTCCAGTGTCTGTGCATAAGGAGGCTTGCATCCTCCACTCCTTTTAACAGGGGAACTGACTGACCGTCAAGCACAGAGACTAGAGCAGTTACAATGAGTGCAGCAGCCACCTGAACCAACAAGGGAGAAAAGTTTTAAAACACACTGTTGACCGAAAAAACCAAGTCGCAAAATGATATGGAAAATACGTTCAAAGTTTAAAAACATGCAAAGCCATAGTATATACAGGCAGTTCCTGACTTACAATGGCTCAACTTACAATTTCTTGACTTTATAATGGTGTGAAAGCAATATGCATTCAGTAGAAACTGGACTCCAAATTTTGATTTTGATCTTTTCCCAGGCTAGCATTATGTCTTGGGATACTGTCTTGTGATGCTGGGCAGTGGTGGTGAACCACAGCTCCAGGCAGCCACACAATCAGGAGAGTAAACAACTGACACACTGACAACCCTCTGTACCCATACAACCGTTCTTTCACTTTCAGAACAGTGTTCAATAAATTACATGATATTCGACACTTTATTATAAAACAGGCTTTGCGTTAGAGGATTTTGCGCAACTGTAGCCTAACATAAGTGTTCTGATCACCAAGGCAGGCTAGGCTAAGCTATGAAATTTGGTAGGTTAGCTGTATTAAATGCATTTCAACTCATGATATTTTCAACTTATGATAGGTTTATCGGATGTAACCCCATTGTAAGTCGAAGAATTTGTATATATTTTTAACAGTTTCTTTCTTGTCAAATACACAAAACATAAAATTTACCACTTAACCATTTTTTCATTGTGGTATAATTCACACAACATAAAACTTACTCTCATAACCTTTTTTTAAGCGCACAGTTCAGTGCTATTAAATACATTCATAATGCTTTGCAACCATCACCACGACCCATCCCCATCACTTTTTGCCTTGTAAAACCGAAATGCCACACCCATTAAACAATAACTCCCATTCTTCCCTCCCCCAGCCCCTGGCAACTACCATTCTACTTTCTGTCTCTACGATTTTGACTACTCTAAATATCTCATATAAGTGGAATCATAAGTATACACATTTTTAGACTGGCTTATTTCATTCAGCATGTTCTCAAACTTCAGCCATGTTTTAGTCTATGTCACAATTTCCTTCCTTTTTCAGACTGAATAATATTCCATTGTATGTATATACCACATTTGCTTAATTCATCCATCCACTGACAAACATTTGGGTTGCTTCCACCTTTGGGCTATTGTGAATAGCCATGTGCTATGAACATGGGTGTGCAAATATCTTTTTGTGCTCTGCTTTCATTCTTTTGGATATATACTCAGAAGTGGAATTGCTAGATCGTATGATAATTCTATGTTTAATTTGTTGAGGAACCACTATATTGTTTTTCATAGTGACTAGCCCATTTTATATTCCTACCAACAGTGCGCAGGGTTCCAATTTCTCCACATTCTCACCAACACTTGTCTTTCTGTGGTTTTGATAGTAGCCATATTAATGGATGTGGGCGATATCTCATTGTGGTTTTGATTTGCATTTCCCTACTGATTAGTGATGTTGAGCATTTTTTCATATGCTTGTTTGACATTTGTATATCTTCTTTGGAGAAATGTCTACTCAAGTCCTTTGCCCATTTTTAAATCAGGTTACTTGTTTTGTTGTTGTTGACTTGTAGTTCTTTACACATTCTGGATATTAACTCCTTATCAAATATATGATCTGAAGGAGACCTGGCATGAAATGTGGTTGTTCTTGCACGCGAGGCATCCACAAGACTGGCTGGACTTTTCTGCAAACAGAATGTTCTGCCTGGTGAACTCACAAGGCCCCAGGGAAAACACTGCTTGCAAACAAGAATGTTTTATCAGCTCCTCAAAAGGAGCAAGCCTGGGACCTTGGGAGTTTGAAACATTATGAAGGAACCTGTTATGAACAGATGTGTAGGGGAAAGGTCATTATTGTGGGACGCTTGCGCAGGTTTAGGTCGCTGACTCACTGCTTTGGCAAAAGGCCGGCTTTGTTTAGAGGCTAGAATAATAAAGAGCCCGCCTAGCTCGGGGTATAGAGAAGAAGACTACTGCACAGCAACCGGTGTTCGTGTATTCATTTCGTCAGCAACAATGATCTACAGATATTTTCTTCCATTCTGAGAGTTGTCTTTTCACTTTGTTTATTGTGTTGTCTGAAGCACAAGTTTTTAATTTTGATGTTGTCCAATTTTTTTTTCTTTGTTTGTGCTTTGAGTGTCATCCAAGAAATCATTGCCAAATCCCACACTGTGAAGCTTTTGCTCTAATTTTTCTTCTAAGAGTTTTATAGTTTTGGGTCTTACATTTAGGTCTCCGATCCAATTTGAGTTACCTTTTTTGTATATAGTGTTCAGTTAGTGTCCAAATTCATTCAATGAACTTGATATCCTCAGTTTTCCTAGCAATATTTGTTGAAAAGACTGTCCTTTCCCCACTGAATCTTCTTGCCACCCTGTCAAAAATCATTTGGCCATATATGTGAGGGTTTATTCCTGGGCTTTCTTTTCTGTTTATTTGGTCTATATGTCTGCCTGTATGCCATTACCACAGTTTTGATTACTGTAACTTTGTGGAAAGTTTTGAAATCAGGAAGTGTGAGTCCTCCAGCTCTGTTCTTTTTCAAGATTGTTTTGACTATTTTTGGGGTCTCTTGAGATTCCATATGAATTTGAGGGTGGGCTTTTGGATTTCCACAAAGGATTTTTGTTGGAATTTCATAGAGTGCACTGAGTCTGTAGACTGCTTTGGGTAGTGTCGAAATCTTAACAATATTAAGTCTTCTAGCCCATGAACATGGGATGTGTTTCCATTCATTTATGTCCCTTCTGATTTCTTTCAGCAGTGTTTTGTATTTTTCATTGTACAAGTCTTTCGCCTCCTTGGTTAAGTTAACTCCTAAGTATTCTATTCTTTGCTGTTATTGTAAATGGAATTGTTTTTATAATTTCCTTTTTATTTTGTTCATTGTTACTGTATATAAATGCAAATAATTTTTGTGTGCTGACTGTATCCTGCTCTTTGCTGAATTCATTTATTTACTCTAAGAGTTTTCTTGTGGAATCTTTGTGGTTTTCTACATTTAAGATCATAACATCAGCAAACAGATAATTTTCTGTCTTCCTTTCCAATTGGGATACCTTTTCTTTCTTTTTCTTGCTCAAATGCCCTGGCTACAACTTCCAGTGCTATGTTGAATAGAAGTGACAAAAATGGTCATCCTTGTCTCACTCCTGATCTTAGAGAAAACTCTTTTAATCTTTCACCATTGAGTATGATGTTTGCTGTGGGTTACTCATATAAGGCTTTTATTATGTTGAGACAGGTTCCTTCTATTCCTCTAACTCTAGTTTGTTGAGTGTTTTTCCCCCTAGCCTTTTCTATCCTTTTCCTTTCTTTTTTTGAAGATTGGCCCTGAGCTAACATCTGTTGCCAATCTTCCTCTTTTTATTTTTCTTCCCAATGCCCCAGTACATAGTTGTATATCCTAGTTGTAGGTCATACTAGTTCCTCCATGTGGGATGCTGCCACAGCATGGCTTGATGAGTAGTGTGTAGGTTCCATGCCCAGGATCTGAACCGGAGAACCCCAGGACGCCAAAGTGGAGCACGTGAACTTAACCACTTGGCCATGGGACCAGCCCCTCTTGAGTGTTTTTATCATGAAACACTGCTTGATTTTGTCAGATGCTTTTTCTGCATAGAGATGATCATTTGGTTTTTTTCCCTTTATTCTGTTAATGTGGTGTATTACCTTGGTTGATTTTCGTATGTTGAACTATTCTTGCATTCCAGGAATAAATCTCCCTTAGTCATGATGTATAACCCTTTTAATATGATTCTGAATTCAGTTTGCTACTATTTTGTTGAGAATTTTTACATCAATGCTCATAAGGAATATTGGTCTAAAGTTTTCTTTTCTCGTTAATGTTTTTCTTTGGCTTTTTTTTCTAGTATCAGGGTAACGCTGGCCTCATAGAATGAGTTAGGAAGTGTTCCCTCTGCTTCAGTTTTTTGGAAAAGTTTGAGAAGGATTGGTATTAGTTTTTCTTTAAATGTTTGATAGAATTCACCAGCGATGCCATCAGCCCCAGGGCTTTTCTTTGTTGGGAGATTTTTTTTATTTTAACTGAGTCAATATCCTTTCTAGTTATAGGTCTATTCAGATTTTGTGTTTCTTCTTGATTTAGTCTTGGTAGGTTCTGTTCTTCCAGAACTTGTGTGTTTGATCTAGGTTATCCAATTTGTGTAAGATTTTTCATAGTACTCCCCTATAATCCTTTTTATTTCAGTAGAGTTGGTAGTAATGTCCCAATTTTCATTTCTGATTTTAGTAATTTGAGTCTTCTTTTTTTTCAGTCCATCTACCTAAAGGTTTGCCTATTTTATTAATCTTTTCAAAGAACCAACTTTTTATTTTGTTAACTTTATTGTTTTTCTGTTTTCTGTTTCATTTGTCTCTGTTCTAATCTTTATTATTTCCTTCCTTCAGAGAGTTTTCAGTTTAGTTTGTTCTTCCTTTTCTAGTTCCTTAATTTGTAAAGTTGGGTTGTTGACTGAGTTCTTTCTTGTTTTTTAATGTAAACATTTGCACCTATAAATTTCTCTCTCAGCACTGCATTTGCTGCATTCATAAGTTTTCATATTTTTTCACTTTCATTCATGTTCAAGTATTTTTGAATTTTCCTTGTGACTTCTTCTTTTATTCATTGGTTGTTTAAAAGTATGTTGTTTAATTTCCATAAATTTGTGAACTTTCCAGTTTTACTTTTGTTATTGATTTCTAACTTCATCCTGTTGTGATGAGAGAAGATATTTTGAAGATCTATCTTTTAAAATCTATTGAGACTTAATTTGTGGTCTAACATATAGTCTATCCTGGAGAATGTTCCATGTGTACTTGAGAAGAGTGTGTATGCTGCTGCTGTTGGGTAGAGTGTTCTCTATATGTCTGTTAGGTCTGGTTGATTTACTGTGTTTAAATCCTCTATTTCTGTGCTTATCTTCTGTCTGGTTGTTTTATCCACTAATGAGAGTGGGGTACTGGAGTCTCCAACTCCAACTATTCTACAACTGCCTGTTTCTTCCTTCAGTTTGGTCAGATTTTGCTTCATATATTTGACGGTCCACTGTTAGGTGTGTAAATGATTTTAACTGTCATATCTTCTGGCTGTAGCCAACCTTTTATTAATACATAATGTCTTTTGTCTCTTGTAAACTTTTTTGATTTAAAGTCTGTTCTCTCTGCTCTCTTTTGGTTACTATTTGCAAGGAGTATCTTTTCCCATCCTTTCACTTCAATCTATTTGTGTCTTTGGATCTAAAGTGAGTCCCTTATAGGCAGCATCTAGTTGGATCATGTTCTTTTATCCATTCTGCCAGTCTTTGTCTTTTGAGTGGAGAGTTTAATCCCTTTATACTCAAAGTAATTACCGATAGATGGGAACTTCTGTAATTTTGCTATTTGTTTTCTACATGCCTTGTAGCTTTGTTGTCCCTCATTTCCTGTATTACTCTCTCCTTTTGTGTTTAGTTGATTTTTTGTTTTTTTAAATGAAGCAACTCTGATAACTTCAATCAGGTTAGATCTCTTTTTGGTGAGGAAGTTTGGCCTTGAGCTAACATCTGTTGCCAATCTTCCTTTTCTTTTGTTTCTCCCCAAAGCCCTAGTACATAGTTGTGTATCCTAGTCGTAGGCCATTCTAGTTCTTTTATGTGGGATGCCACCATAGCATGGATCAATGAGCAACGCGTAGGTTTGTGTCCAGGATTTCAACCAGTGAACCCCAGGCTGCTGAAGTGGAGCTCACGAACTTAACCACTCAGCCACGGGGCTGGCCCCTAGTTGATTTTTTGTAGTGAAATGTTTAAATTCGTTCCTCACTTCCTCTTGTGTATATTCTATTGTTATTTGTGTTTACTAGGGAATTACATTTAATATCTTAAAGTTATAACACTTTAATTTGAATTTACACCAGTTTAACTTGAATAACAGAAAAGCTCTGCTCTTTTACAGCTTCATCCCTGTCCGTCTTGGTTGCTGATATCACAAAATTACATCTTTAAATACTGTGTGCCCCAAAACATGAACTAATAATTATTTTAAACGCACTGAACTTTTAAATTATGTAAAGAACAAAATTTGGAGTTCCAAACCAAAGTTACAATATTACTAGCTTTTAGACTAACAATTGGGTTTTATAAAATGTATTAGTCTCTTAAATCATGTAGAAAACAACAGGTGGAGTTACAAACCATTGTCGCATGACACTAGCTTTTATAACTGCCCGTGCGTTTACTTTTATTGAGATCTTTGCTTCACATGGCTGCAAGTCACTGTCTAGTGCTCTTTCACGTCACCGTGCAGGGCTCCCTTGAGCAGGTCTTGCAGAGCAGGTGTGGCAGTCACCAACCCCCTCAGCTTTTGTGCATCTGGGAATGTCTTAATTTCTCCCTCACTTCTGAAGGACTGTTTGCTGGATAGAGGTTTCTTCACTGACAGTTTTTTTCTTTTAGCGCCTTGAACATTCTGGTCCACTGCCTTTTGGCCTCCAAAGTTTATGATGAGAAATCTGCTAGAATCTTATTGAGAATCCCTTGTATGTGATGACCACTTCACTCCTGCTCGTTTTATGATTCTCCTTGCCCATTCAGGATGACCTTGCTTATTATTTCCCAATAAACACAGAAGGCATCAGTAGAGAACCTTCACAGGCCCCCTGCATGACAGTGGCCCTGCCTGAGCCCAGTCACTTGCCGAGGCACTGAACTCCATCTCTGCCCCATCCAGTCCACCTGTCCCAGTGACTTACTGGGAGGATTTCTAGAAGTGGAGTATGAATAGGGTGAATGGTTAGGTAAGATGATTGCCATAGGACTGGCCAGCCTGACTCAAACGGCCAATCCGGTAATGAGGTCGGATTCCTGTCTTTGGAAACAACTGACTTTTCTTTTCAGCTTGTTGATTTTTACTTGTGGGGGAATCGTTAGTTGAAACCCGAGAGCGTGTAGGTGTTTCCCACTTCCCTTCCTCATCTCAGCGCGTAGCCCGCCCGTGGGGGTGGGAGGCCTGCCGGGCAGACCTGGGAGTCGCACTCAGCGCTCCACGGCCCCGACCCGGCCCCGGCCCCGGCCCCACGCTTTTCCTCCCGGACTCTGGAGGGCCCGGGGCGGGCCGCGGTGCCTGTCGGAGGTGATCGCCTGCCCCGCGTCCCTCACCGTCCCGCCCGCCCCCTTCCGGACGTAGCGGGGTCCGCCGACCTCGGCCTGGAACGGCGCTGCCCGAGGCCCCTCACCGCGCCGACCCCCGCCTCCCGGACTCACCCGAGCCGAGACAGGCAGCCTGGGGGCCGCGGTGCCCGGGGCGGCCGGAACCCGCCTCCGCCGGCGACGGGGCCCCGCCGCCCGCTTCCGGGTTTCCCCCGGGTCTTCCACGTTTCTGCGTCTCTGATTCTTTCATCGCCCCCAAGGCAGGGAAGCCATGGGTTTTTATTCTCCACGCCGTACAAACGGAGCAGGCACAGGCCCCGCCAGTCCTGTGCCCCTAACAAACAAGACCCCAGGATCTCTCCCTGTTCTCTGTCCCCAACAAACATGGCGGCAGGAAGGAGGGTCGCTGCCCTCATGTGCCCCCAACAAACATGGCCCCACGGTCCCTTCCGGCGGAAGTCCGGCGGAGCCGCTGGCAGGTCAGGATCCGAGTTCGTGGTTCCCCTGCGGGCTAGGAAAGTCGAACTACCGTTACCGAGGGTCGTGTCCTTAGATTTTAACCGAGTCACCGTGATGGGACTGATATTCCAGCCTCTTCAGCTGCACGTCGTAATCTCAGGGTTACATCTACAGGTACCAAATTCCATGATATGCTGATTCCCACTGGTTCATAGAGGTGGCCTTACTTCGGGTCTGGAGTCGCTTTCTGTAGCCCGT
Organism: Equus caballus; assembly: GCF_041296265.1. Lineage (NCBI taxonomy): Eukaryota > Metazoa > Chordata > Mammalia > Perissodactyla > Equidae > Equus > Equus caballus. Next base: position 98,866,517 of record NC_091692.1, read on the forward strand.
CGGTGCTAACTGCATTCTTAGTGCAGTGATCGCGGACAAGCAAAGATAGCCCGAGACGCTGCTCAGAGTTTCCAAAGTGCAAAAGTAAGTAAACTACCGGAGTCTTCTTACCTTTGGGCAACTGCACAGTCATCTCGTGAATTAGCCAACGGGGGGGGGGCGGGGGGGGGCGGGGACAAACCACAGTGCCGCTGAGGCTCTTGGAAAAGCCCAGGGCTTCCAGGCGTGTGGACCGGGCTCCTCTCTGGTGGCTCTTAGGTGAACCCGTCAACTGGGCGACTTAGCGAATTTGAGGGGGTAATTCACATTAGTTTGGAAGGAAGTTGGTGTTGGAGAGTGGGATTGCCCAGGGCCATGCGAGGGCAGGAGAGATGGGAGAGACCAGGAGGCTGGGAGGCAGGAAGGGGGAGTAGGATGAGGGGAGTGCAGGTGCCCCCTCCAGTGGGCTCTCTGGCTGTGCCCCCCTGGTTCTGATGCACCCTCCAAGCATGCAGGCTTGCATCCTCCTACTCGCTGCTCCAGGCCAACCTGACCTTCCAGGGCCGTGCTCCTCTCCTTGGTGGAGTGGGGCCTCTGTAGGGACCTGATGCTGGAAACCTCCAGGAACTTGGTCTTGCTGGGTAAACCTGCCCTGCAGTTCTTAACTGTGCATCTTAGCTTCATCCTCTCTTGGGCACAGCCATAGGTTCTGAAGCTGACCGAGTTTTGGGCTCAGGATCCATCAGGGCTGTGAAACAAGGGAAGGCCTTGTCTTACACTTGTACTTACACTGGGAAGACCACTGATTCAATGTCAGACCTGGGATGGGGTGGGTTCTGTACTTCGGATCTTGTTCAAGACATTTAACTTCTCTGAGCCTTGATTTCTATGAAGAGAAGAATAATTCCTTTTTCATAGGGTGGTTTAAGTTAAATGGTACCAGTATATTAAAGTTCCTAGTTGAATACCTGGCACATAGTAGAGACTGAAAAAAAAAAGTTAGTTCAGTTTCCTCTTCTGCATTGTTACGGAGAGTTGGAAATGGGTGATCCCCTTTTGGGATCCCTGGTTTTACACTTTCTTCCTTTTTGAGCTCCATTGATAACCAACTTACATACTCCAATTCCAGGAATCCTCCCAAGGTCTCGCATGGAGCCCACACCCCAGTGTTGGCTGATTTGTCGTTGTCACCATTGTTCCATCTAGGATTCCTGGTTGCAAGAAGTGTTGGAAGGAAGTCGGGAGGCTCACAGAATCCCGGGAGATAGTGTGGGAAGCAGGGGTGCTCTGGAGAAACAGGGAGCAGCAGGCCCCACACACCAGAATGGTCTGCTCTGCCGAGTGACATTACCGCCAGTGTTTCCTCTGCCTCTCTCCAGTCCACATACATAGGTCACATGTTCTCCCTCACTGGACTGTGGCAGGGAGAGGAAGCTAATGACCCATCAGCTTCTGAATATGGAAACTTGAGTTAACATCCCTCCAAGATCACATACACTGTGGTGGAGATAGTTCCCCAAAAGGAAACTGTTTGCTATTAGAAGGGGAGCAGGTGCTAGAAAGCCCAAAACCAATAAATGCCAACCATGAGTACTGCCTTTATCCTGGCACTGTGCAAAGTTCTTTTCCCAACATTATCTCATTTAATCCTTGCAACAAACCAATGAAGGCAGGTGCAGCTACTCCCCCCACTTTACAGATGGATAAGTTGATGATCAGAGAGGTTAAGTACCTTGTTTAAAGTCACACAGTAAGTGTTGGAGCTGAGATTTGAGTGCAGATCTGCCTGCCTTGGCAGTAGTGCTCTTGACCACTGCACCATACTGCTTTTCTGCCTTCCAGTGAGGAAAGCACACACAAGCTTGTTATTTCTCTGTGCTCAAATATCACCCTTAACCCACTGTGTAAACCCATCTTCCCATAGACACAGCTTCCCCTGGACTTTTAAAATGATGGCTTCTCTCAAAGTCCCTGTCTCTAACAACAGGGCTTCATACACCTAGAGTCTGGCACCAGTGCAGATGTGTTCTGTGCACCCAAGATGTAGCATTTGCTGTTCTATGAGCAGCAATCCCATGTTCCAAACCTGGTGTGATATCCCAGCTGAAACAAAGGAGAGAGCCGTGGGTCCCAGAGAGACAAAAACCCAAGGATAGAGAACTCCCAGGAGACGACCTCTGCTGCCCAGATAAGCAGGGAGGAGCCAGCCTCCTGCATGCATTAGGGCTGTGTCAGTGAGTGCCCAGTGGGTGTTAGGCTCAGTGGTGGGTCAGTTTTGAACCCCAGCCTCCTCCTGTTGTGTCCTGTCCCTGGGCAGTCCACTGGGTCTGAGGTAGAGGGTCCATAACTCTGGTGAGGTGTTGTCATTGGCCATCTGCAAACACTGTGCCCTGTGTGGGTTTAGTTATGCTGCCCTCTTTCACTGCCCCTCTACACCAAGGGCCACTACTCAGGAGACATGGAGGGAAATCTAGAGCCCCCAAGTATTCACTAATGCCTTGAGTGATGCTTATTCACCACCAGAAAACCCACTCGGAAGAGAAACTTCATGAACATAAAGATTGTGACAAAGTCTTCAGGTTAGGTAAGTTTTAAGAAATCACGTTTTGTCATAGGAAAAAAATGGGAAAAACTAAAAGTTTGATCCAAATGTCTAATTATGTTAATGGAGAGACAGTGTGTTTGGATGTATGTTTTCTTAAACAACGTTCTTCAAGGTCAGGGCACTTCTCTTTTTGTTTCATTATACTTCTCTCATTATCTTATTCATACCAGACTTTAATAAATATTTGGGGCTATGGAAAATACAGGAAAATCTTTTTTAAGAACTCACATGTTTCATGTCAGGAGAGGAACCATAGAAAATATGATATTTGGAGAGTAACAGTTCAAATCCAATATGATTCATGATTAAGTCAAACTACATCTATTGTGTAGCTCCTATGTGCCAGGTGGTCTGCTGAGCAATGGCAAATCAAAGGCATGGAAAGACATGTCTCTGTTCCTCAGGGCTGTCAGTCCAGCCAGGAGACAAATGTACATCGAGCCAGGCAGCACTCAGTACAGTAATAGAGATGAGACAGGGTGGGGTGGGGTCCTAGAGGTGGGAGAGGTCTGCAGAGGTGGCTCATCTTCAAAATTCTGAGAGACAGTAACTGCTAACCTCAAAGTTTATTTCCATCCAAGCTATCGTCCAAGAGTGAGAATAAAAATAGATGTTTTGGGATAAACAAAACCCAAAACACCACCAAAAGACCTCACTAAAGGAACTTGAGAAGTCTGTACATTAAAAAAAGAAGATACCAGATGGAAGAACTGAGATATAAGAAGGAACGATGAGCAAAGAGTATGATGTATATTTAAAAACATTGACTGTAAATAAAAATTATGTCTAATTTGGGAGGTTTAAAAACCAAAATAGAAATAAAGTCAAGACAAGAATAGCGGATGAGTCAGGAAGTGGGGATACAGCTGGAGCAGTCAAAGGTCCTTGCACTGTTCGGGAAGAAGATAAAAATATTGATTAACCTAAGGCTTTTATACATTAAGAGGGCGTGTTAAAATTTCAAGATTATGATAAAAGAACAGTAATAGAGTGTATAATTTCCAAACCAGTAGAGAGGGAATCAAGAAAGAGAAAAAATCCCCGATCAATCCAAAGTAAGGTGAGAAATGAAAAAAGGTGGGGAAAAAAGACAAGCAGGATGCAAGTGATAAAAATATCAGTAGGTTAAACTCTCCTATGAGGCAGAGAATACCAGACTGGATTTTTTAAAAGATCAAGCTATACGGAGACCTGCTTAAACCCTGAGAAGACAAAGTTTGAGAGTAAGAAGATGAAGGAAGCAAGCTGTTGAAGCTGTACAACCATGCGATTAAGTCAGCTTGAAGGCCAAAGTCATTACTGTGGATAACAGAATGCCTTTACAAGATTCTGAAATGTTTATTTACCCAGGAAGATACAAATATGTTAAATTCACAGAATAAAATAGTTTCAAATATACCTCAAAAATTATAGAATCACTAAGAGTAATACACAAACAAACTATCATAGTGGGAGGGTGTTATATGCCTCTTTCAATAATTGATAGATCAGACAGACAAAAATCATTAAAGATTGAGAGTTTTTTTCCCTCCTGACACCAAATACATGGTGTCCTCTCCAACGCCAGCTGAGGGTCCTATAATTCGACTCAGTTCTGACACTAATGGCCTGGAGTTCATGTGGACTGCACAGATTAAGGGCTCTGCCCACAAGACTGCACCTACTTCAGACGTCAGTCACAAGTGTCAAGTGCCTGTGGTACTCACACTTCTGTGTGACTGAGCTATGAAGTCAGTGGTCCCCACAGCCCCACTGCCCCAGGTTCAATAATTGGCTAGAATGACTCGCAGAACCCAGGAAAACGCTATACTTACTATTATAGTTTATTATACAGGATACAAATCCACAGGCAGATGAAGAGATACACAGGGGAGGTCTGAAAGCGTCCGAGTGCAGGCACCTCTGTCCTGTGGAGTCGGGATGCACCACCCTTCCAGCACTGGGGTGTGTTCACTAAGTTGGGACCTCCCCCAGATCACCTTGCTTAGGGATTTTAATGGAGGTTTCATTATGTAGGCATGGTTGTGGCCATTGATGATTAACTCAATCTCCAGCTCCTCACCCCGCCCTGTAGTTTGGGAGGTGGGGCTGAAAGTTCCCAGCTTCTAATCCAGGATCAGCATTTCTGATCATGCCTACCCTGAAGCCGTCTAGGGGCCACCAAGAGTCATCTCATTAGAATAAAAGGTGTTCCTATCCTCCTTATCACTCAGGAAATTCCAAGGGTTTTAGGAGCTCTGTGCCATGAACTAAGGACAAGAATAAAATATTTTTCTCAGTATACCATAAGTAAATAGATGATTTGTGCCCCAATTTGAATCCTAATAGCAATTTGAAAATAGCATATGTAGGATTACTTAGGAAAAATGTGAAAGACTTTTAGGGAGAAAGTTATAAAACTATTGAAAAATATTGACGAAGACCTAAATAAATGAGAGGTATGCCAGATTCATGATTATTTTAATACAAAGAGTAAATTCTTCTCAAAATGCTGAATTAACTCAATTCTCATAAAAATCTGAAAGCTGTTTTTAATGGAAATCGATGGACTGATTTGAATGTCAGACTTATAAAGGTTGGCAGTTGACCAGGGTGGCATAGTGCTGGAATTTACAATGGCCTAGTGGAACAAAGTGTAGCGTTCTGAAATACACCCGTGTGTGTGTGGAAATGAACTGCAGCAGAGGTGGCACCACAGATCAGAATCCCACAAATGAGGTTAGGAAAGTTGATTATCCATATTTTAAAGATAAAATTGAATTCTGCTTTACATAGAGACAAAAGTCAATTTCAGTTGGAGTAAAACTGAATTTGAAAGGCAAAACCATAAACTTTTAGAAGAGGAAGTTAGCACTATGATCTCAAGTTAAGAAAAGATTCTTAAGACACAAAAAGGGAAAATAAAAAGATCGATACATTCAGTGTGGTTAAAAAATGAGAATTTCTTTTCATCAAAGTACACTATAAAGAAAGTGAAAAGCTACAGAGTAGGAGAAGACATTGGTACTATATACAACTGACAAAAGATTAGAGCTTATAATGTATAAATAGCTCCTATACATTCAATAAGAAACAGTAGATCGAATAGAAAACTGAACCAAAGACATAAACAAGAACTTTATAGAAAGAGAAACATGAATGGCCAACAAATATAGGACAAGATACTCAGAAAAATGAAAATTGAAATCTCAGTGAGATACTATTTTTTAATCATCGCACTGACAATTTAAAAGTCTGATAATACTGAATAGTGAAGCTGTGAACATATAAATTCTAACACGCTGCAGGTGGGAGTGTAACCTGGTACAACCACTTTGGAAAGTTGATGCTGGTATTATCTAGGAAAGTGGAAGATGTGCATAACCCTACAACTCCGCTTTTCCACTCCTAGACATATCTTAGAGAAATTCCTGCACATAAGAGACATACAAGAATATTCCTGGTGCATTGTTAATAACAGCAAAAAAATGGAAGAAATGCAGATGTTTATTGGTGGGTCTCCTTATGTTGTGGAATATCACTAGTGAAGAAAATGAACTACAGCTGTACACAGCAACATGCATAACCTCACAACATATTGAGGAAACAGCAAGCTTAACACATATAGATGATTTGATGTATTTAAAGTCCAAAATATGCGAAACTAAACAATACTGTTTAGAGACACATATTTACATTATATAAGTATCAAGAAAAGGAAATGGTCAATTTCAGTGTAGTTTTCTCTGAGGGGAGGAGTGGATTGTGACCTTGGAAGGAAGAGTACACTGGGTCCTCAAAGATATTGATAATGTTCTGTTTCTTAAACTGGATGGTAGATACATGCATTTTAATGTTTTACCTTAAAATACGTTTATATATACAGTCAATCCTCATTACAGTGGATTTCATATTTGCAAATTTGCCTACTTGCTAGAACTTGTTTGTAACCCCAAAATCAACAGTTGCGCTTTCACAGTCATTCACAGACGTGCACAGAGCAGTGAAAAATCTGTGACCAGATGGACATGTTCCCAGCTGAGACTGAACTAGGTGGCACTCTGCTTTGTTCCAGTTCTTATACTGTAAACCAGTGTCCTCTCCACGGTATGTTCAGTGCATGCTTATTGCATTGTTGTGCTGCTTGGTGGTTTGCTGTTTGCGGTGGCCCTGAGGCGTGGTGCTGAAGCGCCGTCTAGTGCTCCTAGCTGCAAGGAGGCTGCGACGTGCCTTGTGGAGGACGTGTGCGCTGCTGGCCGTGAGCTCAATGTCAATGATCGACAACAGATATTTTAAAAGTTTCTTTAAACAGCAGCACACATGAAACAAGGTTGTGTGTTAATTGGTTGATGAAAACGTTGCGAACTGCAGCTCCCAGGAACCGAACTGTGTTCCCCCAGAAGCAGTTCTCAGCTACTTTATAGAACCACCTCGAATAAAGAGAATCGGCTGAGTATGAATATCTGTATTTGCACGTATGGGATTTGTGATCTATCCTCTGAAGAGGCTGCGCGAGCAGGAAAGACTGTAGTAGTGGAGACCGGCGTGTGCAAGAGCCAGGAAGTGGCCCTGGGGATGGAGCGTTAGGAGCGGCTGTGCAGGCGCGGCCCGCGCGGGGAGGCAGCGCCGAGGATGCTGGGTCCTCTCCGCCTCGCTCTCGCAGGGGCTCCACGGCCCTGCTGTCTGCGTCCGGCGGTCCAAACAGCCGCCAGCGCTGCCAGGGAGGGAGGACGCCGCGGCCGCCAGCGCTGGGGGATCAACGCGGCCCCGCCCACCGCACGCTCGCGTCCGGAGGAACGCTGCGCCGCAGGCGCGTTTCTGGAGGAGTGAATTCGGCGTCGGACTGAGGCCCTACGTCGGTTCCGGCGGTGACCGCGGCGCATGGAGGTGAGCGGGGAGGAGAGGGCGCGCAGGTGGCGGGTCCTGGGCCGCCGGCCGCCCCCGTGACCCTCGTGCTGCCCCCTCTCCCTTTCCCCAGGCCCTAGAACGTCCTCCTCGGGAGACGGCGGCGGCCCCAGGCGCAGGTACCACCCTGCCCCGCAGCCCCTGGTGCCCCGCGGCCCCCGGCCGTGAGGTCCAACGCGGTCCGTCTCTGCTCAGGAACCCCAGCGCGCAGCGACGCCGCCTCGAGGGCGCGCCCCGGCGGCGCTGAAGGCGACGCGGCCTCTAGGAAGCAAAAGAAGAAAAAGAAAACCTGGAGCGGGGCCTCCGTAGCGAATGGCGGCAGCAAGGCCTCAGAAAAGCCCGCCCCGGAGGAAGCTCCCCTAAGCGCGGAGGCCCAGGCAAGGGCGGAGTCCCTGGGCGCGTCTCTGACTGGCGGGTGCAGGCAGGGAGGCGGAGGGGATGGGGGTTTGGGGTCCTTGTGGGATGAGGCTGGAGGCCGCGGGGCCCTGGCGCGCACAGCCACTCTCCCCAATCCATCACAGGCAGAGCAGCTGGCCCGGGAGCTGGCGTGGTGCGTGGAGCAGCTGGAGCTGGGCCTCAAGACGCAGAGACCCAGCCCGAGACAGAGTGAGGGGCCCTTCTGTGGAGTTGGGGGTGCACGGGGGCAGTGCTATGGTCTGTGTGTTGCTAGGGAATGGGATCGCTGCCTTTGCGACAGGACGACAGGAGGTGAGGATAGAGGAGGTCACTGTCCTTTATTTTTATCCGCAGAAGAGCAGGCTGTTGGGGCAATCCGAGCCCTGCGCAGCGAAAGAACCCCCCTGCCCCGGAAGAGGCAGCTGATGCGCTCCTTGTTTGGGGACTACAGGGCGCAGATGGAAAGCGAGTGGCGCGAGGCGCTGCGGGCCCTCAGGACTGGTGAGCAACCGAGAACAGTTAAAGGGGTAGGGAGAGAAAGTAAAAGCCCAGAGCAGCAGCGCTGGCGGGAGGAGGAGATGGGCGCAGGGAAGCCTCTGGGGGGAGCAGGGAATGAGCAAGCCTGGACCTCAGGAACACACAATTCGGGCCTGGACCAGGGAGACAGGAGCAGGACAGTTAGTGAATCTCTCTGATGCCAAAAGGGGTGTGATGATAGTACCTACCTTTTAGTTTTTGAGAAGTAAGCCCGTTAATTTATACAAAGGGATTAGGGTTGTGTGGGCACAGGTCACGTTAGCCGTTATTATTTAGTCCTGACACTGTCTCTGCCCTCCTCTGCAGCAGCCCACTCAGCCCAGGTGCAGCCCGTGGGTGCTGCCGCCAGAAAGAAGAATGGAAGGGTCTGCAGGCCTCGCCTAGCAAGGGGAGTCAAGGCACCCCTGGACACTCCTGATGAAGAGTTTAGGTTCAATTTCTTTTAGTCTTTCCCCCATCCTGGAACAGTCTCCCTCCCTGGGTGGCATAGGGGTTTATCTTGAGTGCAGAGCCGTTCCAGGGATGCTCTTTTGGACACACGTGGGGTTGGTCTATCCCTGGCTGGTCAGTGAATCTGGTGCCATTGCTGTTGGGCAGATGTGACACTACCTTGTTGGGTACTGTCAGACAAGCACAAGACCCCATTTGTAGGTTTTCAAATGAAATGTCCTTCTTGCCAGAAGTGGGAGGTCCGTTTAGAAAAGCTTCAACAAAAACTGAAGCGAGTGTTCATCAAGTTGTAGAAAGAATATTTTACTCAGCCTCCAGTATTAGGTGTAGTAGCTGTTGGTAATGAGGATTAGTGGGAAAGCTGCATAGTTGTGCACTGGTGCTCACTTATGGAAGAATGTCTGGTCATGTGGTGTAGTGCTGTCGTTATGTCACATTGCCCCAATAAAACTTTTTATAAAAGTGAATGAGTGAAAACGTGTGCTAGCTATGTCTGTTAGGAGAAGCAAAGATGAGGCAGGCGTCTGGCATTGCTGGATCCAGGCTCTCACCCCAGTGCTTGGTCATTTTTGTTGCCTTCATTTCTGAGCAAGTCATCCTCGGAGCCAGCATGGCCCCCAGCAGGCCAGACTTTGTTCTTAGGAGCAGAGAGCTTCTTGTCCTAACAGTCCCCACCAAAGACTTGATTGAGCCTAGTGGATGACCTCTCTAAGTGTCGGCTGCTCCAGGTCATAGTCCCAGGCCTTCTGCTGCATTGAATTGCATTTTCCAGGTGGCCTCAGTGGCTGTGATGTCATTTTTGCCCGTGTCTCCCAAACTTGCATCCCAGACTGCATAGATGCCTGGAGCCTAACTGCCTACTCAAGGTCTGCATTTGGATGTTTTGTGGGCATCTCAAACTTGACATGTCCAAAACATGTGGTCAGCCTCCGGATCTCTTCTCATCTTCTGCTTTTCAGTGAGTGACACTACTGCCCACATAGTTGATTAATCCAGAAGCTGGGTTGACACGTATGCTAAATACTTTAGCTGGTGTGTGAGTTCTGTCTTCACAATCAATCTCAAATCTTTTGTGCTTTCTTTGCCTTCACTGGTAGGCGTTCCAGTCCTCGCCCCATCCCTTCCCTGAGTGCTGCGTGAGCCTCCAGGTGTTAGTCCCCTTACACCGACTCTTGCCTCCTGTCTGTTCATGGCAACCAGAGCCATCCTCCACGTGTGTTGAGTTCTATTTCTTTGACCCAGTGACTTCATTGTACTGAAGGCTGGTGGATGACACCTCACATAGGGCCTGCACACGTCTAGGCTCCTGACTGCCCCTCCTGTCTGCTCCTGAAGTTACCAAACTCAGTCCTACTGCTCCTTTGCCTGCTCATCCTCCAGATCCTAGCATAACTCGCTTCTGGGAGAGTAAACACCAGCCTTGATTGAGAAAGTTGCTGCCCTGTCATTCATCAGTTTGGGGGGGCGGGGCGCAGAGGGGACTGCTGTGAAACACTGCCGGGCTTCACAGAGAGCACTTAATAGCAGGTCCTGGACTCAGGAGACACCGTGGGGGGCACCAGGAAGCAAGAAGCATTTGAAGACGAGATGCAAGAGTGCTCCCTGGCTTCTGGGTGGGCAGTTGACCTTGCTGTCGTCTCCATCCTTAGATCCCATCTTTCTACTTGGGATGCTGGCCTGTCCCCAGAGGTGTTCTCGGCGGCGCTTCCTGTGTGGCTCACATGTTAGGCAGCCACAGCTAAGTCACACCCACTGGCCTCAGTTCACCTGTCTGTAAACCAGTGTGAGTGGAAGTGGTGGGCAAGGTTGCCTGGAGGCCCTGACCCACCTGCTCTCCCCTCTGGCCTCAGTGTTCTGGCCCATGCAGCAGGCCCTGGTGCGTTGAGTGTGGTCTCAGGCCAATACTGGCTCCATGGCTCTAAAGGACAAGATGTGGCTCTGCAGCTCACCTGTAGTTCTTCCAGGTGGGCTCCACCATGTTTCTGACACGAACGCTGCTGGACAGTGTTCTCATATGGCCCCTGCAGGGGTCCTGGTGTCCAGCCTCACTGAGAGTCCCCTGACCCGTCCCCCTGCTTTGCCTAGAGATCCCACTCAGGGAACTTATTTCTGTTTCCCCAGTCCCTCCTTCTTTCCTGGGGTTCCCCTGGTCTCTTCCTCCTGCTCCAGGACTAGTCCTCCTCGCCCAACTCCTCCCCTGGTATCCTCCTCTCCCCGGCCCCAGGCTCTACTCATGGCCCACACACTTCCTACCCCTCCCCTTACACTCTCTACCCAGTATCCCACTCCTCCTCCCTCTGGAGCCCTCTGCCCCTCCTACCCAGGTCCCTGTCTGGTCAGCTCTCACCCTCCTCTCTTCCAAGTCAGCTACATCTTGGACTACTTCAGCCCAGCCCTGTAGCAGTGCCTGGAGGAAGATGAGCTGGAATGGAAACCCAGCCTGTCGCTGTGCTGGCCCTAGGCAAGGTTGACCACAACCATTGTGCTGACTGGTCTCTTCCTCTTAGGGCTGGGAGCTGCCCAGGCAGGGCCATCTGTGAGTCCAGCTGAGGCTCAGGCTGTGGGTTATTGTGTCTGTGGTTCTGGTACGGCCCTCTCCTTGGGTGGCAGTGAGGATTCTGGACAGGATCCAGGTGCCCCAGGCTGGCAGGAGCAGTATGCAGGTTCCACTGCCCTCACCTCCCTGTGTGCTGCACTGGACCAGGGGTCTGAGGGTGCCTGGGGCAGCCTTGAGTGTTGGAAGAGGGACCCTGTCCTCCTGGCTCCCTGAGTACCTGCTTTCTTCTGTGGAGTTAGGGAAGGGACCAAGAGGTCAGAATGGATGCTGTTTTGTAAAATGTGACGTACATGGTGGTTTTCAGTAAAATAGATCATTTGTTCTACAAACCTATCAGCACCTGCTCTGTTTCCTATGGCCTGTTCCTAGGACTTTTTTTTTTTTTTTTTTTTTTTTTTTTAGCAGAGGGGGGGCTCTCCCCCTTCCTTGAGTCCCATTGTCTCCTGAAAAATGGAAGTGTATCTCTCACCCTCTGGATGCTTGGACAGGCCCGGCTCAGTGATACACCCTCAGTCCCTTGAGGTTTCAGAGCCCCATCAGTGGCCACCTGCAACTGCATATACCCTGGGTGTCCTGGAGCTCCCGGGAAGCCCCCAGCCTAGTTTGTCCACTTGCTGTGCCCTGTGGGATTCACTAAAAGCTGATCACCTGGCCAGAACCACCCTCCAGTCAAATTGATTAACTAAAGAGAAAGGTGAGTAGTATTTTTTTCTATTTTGAAGGCAAATATATTATAGAAAAATATATTTGATCTAATAAAAGAATATTAACAATTAATATCCATATAGCATGCTATTGATTCTTTTAAATTGTCTACACATATATCAGTTATCAGCTGAAAATGTTATTTTTATAATGTTATTAATTGTAGATTGTACATTTGTTGGAAAATTTTCCCAGTTTATTAGGTGTGCTTTAATTTTTAAAGGACAATTAAAGTATTTGTATATTCCTTTATAGTATTTTTCTAATTTAGAAAGCAGCTTCAGAATTTTTATTTTCACCTCGATTTTCTTCTAATTCATGAGTGCTTATTTTGTCCCTTAATATTAAAAATAATTAATATTATTTTGTTATGTGAGGATGAGCCAACCAAATATATCAACACCATTTGACCTTTTAAAATTTAAAAATTTTTTTCTTTAAGATATGTAAGTTGTTAAAATATAATATGCATAAATGTTGATACACTATATCCATATTTTAATGATTTTCTCCATAATTTTTTTTTTAACTCTCTCAATTATGTTCCTTAGGGAGTGTTTTTCTGGTGGTTTAGTCTCTGGGGCTTTGTGCTTACTTTTTCCTATTCCTGGAATCTCTGTTTTTTTGATCATCTCCCCAGTTACCCTGCTTTCCCTGTGAGAGCTTGGTGAGTCCTCACCGGCTCAGAGAGGGATGAAATTGCCCTCAGACTCCCACAGCAGCGCATCTCGTCATCATCACATTGCATGTTGCTCTGCGCATGTGACGGGCCAGGTCCCATGTGTCCTTCCTCACTAAAAGACTCCGTGGGCTGCTCAGTGCCCAGCTCAGGGTGGCCAGTCCACAAATATCTGTTGGGTAAAAAAATGACTGATATTTATAATTTTTTTCTTTCTTTGTTTTGCTTATTTTTTCAGATCATGTAATAAAAGAGAACATGAACTCTGTTTTCTTTTTGTCTAGGGTTTAAATATCATATAACAACAAATTTTCACATAATCTCTTATGTCATCATTAATTTCTTATATTCGCTTGGGCTTATATTGATTGAACCTCGTGACTTTAGCCATGCTCCTATGGGCCAAAAATATACCCAGGTGAAAAAACTTGGTCTGGAACTGCCTAGAAATGGACCTGTTTATGGGACTTCTAGCCAGACTCCATGTGACTTCAGGAGAAACATGTGGATAGATGGGGTTCCTAAGGGAGTTTTTTTTTTTTTAATTTAATTTTTTTTGAGTTAATGATAGGTTGCAATCTTGTGAAATTTCAGTTGTACATTATTGTCTGTCAGTCGTGTTGTAGGTGCACCCCTTCACCCTTTGTGCCCACCCCCACCCCCCCTTTCCCCTGGTAGCCACTAATCTGTTCTCTTTGTCTACATTTTTAAATTCCTCATATGAGTGAAGTCATGCAGAGATTGTCCTTCTCTATCTGGCTTATTTCACTTAACATAATTCCCTCAAGGTCCATCCATGTTGTTGCAAATGGGACGATTTTGTTCTTTTTTACAGCTGAATAGTATTCCATTGTGTATATATACACATCTTCTTTATCCAATCATCTGTTGATGGGCACTTAGGTTGCTTCCACATCTTGGCTAATGTAAATAATGCTGCAATAAACATTGGGGTGCATGGGTCTTTTGGAATTGCTGACTTCAAGCTCTTTGGATAGATACCCAGTAGTGGGATAGCTGGATTGTATGGTAGTTCTATTTTTAATTTTTTGAGGAATCTCCATACTGTTTTTCATAGTGGCTGCACCAGTTTGCATTCCCACCAGCAGTGTATGAGGGTTCCTTTTTCTCCACAACCTCTCCAACATTTGTTACTATTTGTTTTAGTTATTTTTGTCATTCTAATGGGTGTAAGGTGATATCTTAGTGTAGTTTTGATCTGCATTTCCCTGATGATCAGCGATGATGATGAACATCTTTTTATGTGCCTATTGGCCATCCATATATCTTCTTTGGAGAAATGTCTGTTCATGTCTCCTGCCCATTTTTTGATTGGGTTGTTTGATTTTTTGTTGTTGAGTTGTGTGGGTTCTTTATATATTATGGATATTAACCCTTTGTCAGATGTATGACTTACAAATATTTTTTTCCAGTTAGTGGGTTGTTTTTTTGTTTCAATCCTGTTTTTCCTTGCCTTGAAGAAGCTCTTTAGTCTGATAAAGTCCCATTTGTTTATTCTTTCTATTGTTTCCCTTGTCTGAGAAGACATGGTGTCTGAAAAGATCCTTTTAATACTGATGTCAAAGAGTGTACTGCCTACATTTTCTTCTAGAAGCCTTATGGTTTCAGGTCTTCTTGATGAAGTGTCCCTTTGATCATTATATATTGGCCCTCTATGTCTCTCTTTACCTGCCTTATCTTGAAATCTGTTTTGTCTGATATAAGTACTGAGACACCTGCTTTCTTTTGTTTGCTATTAGCTTGGAGTATTGTCTTCCACCCCTAAGGGAGTTCTTAAGTACTCCTTTGAAGGGACATAAATGGGGCTGGGCAATGGGAGGGAAAACCTTGAGGAATCCAACAAAATACTCCTCAAGAGAAACAGTGAGCTTTTGAGCATCTAAATACACAGATGACCCTGAGGTCAGATAAGTTCATTCTTTTCCTTTCCAAAAACCCAAATCCTGCCCCACTTTTAGCTCTTATTTCCTGGAGGAATCGGAAGCTGTGTGGAAGATAAGAGGAGGTGGCAGACTTGGGGCAGAAGTGGGAGGTGGCACTGCATAGTCTGGACAATTTAATATCAAAAATCTATATGGAAAAAGGATTCTGGGAAGGTTATTTGAAGGCTAATTGTGAGATTATATGAGATTGCTTTGAGTTCCAAACTAACGGGTTCCAGGCCATTCCATAAACCAGATACAAAGACATCTGTAACTGTGTGCCATATAGTCACATTTGGTTAAATGTTTAATAAATAGCTATTTTTAAAATGTACTTATAGGGGCCAGCCTGGTGGCACAGAGGTTAAGTTTGCATGTTCTGCTTTGTGGCCTGAGGTTTGCCAGTTCAGATCCTGGGTGCAGACCTACACACCACTTGGCAAGCCATGCTGTGGCAGGCGTCCCACATATAAAGTAGAGGAAGATGGGCACAGATGTTAGCTCAGGGCCAGTCTTCCTCAAAAATAAAAATGTACTTATACAGATAAATTTGGCATTGTCCAAGAAATATAATAGTTTGTTATCTACTTAGGAAACTTTTTAAAAAAGGCCTTCATGAGGACATTTTCTGACTCTTGATACTTGAAGTACTCAAAAAGATAAGTTAGTATGCTGTGGTTGAGGGGAAGTACCATGGAAATCCCAATTGTCCCTAAGTCTGTAGCCATGTAAAGTTTTTTCTAGAGTTTAATTCTCCATGAGGTTCAGATCAATATAAGATCAACTGTGAGGCCAGCCCCAGTGGCCTAGTGGTTAAATTTGGTGCATTCTGCTTCAGGGCCCTGGGTTTGGTTCCTGGTGTGGACCCACACCACTCACTTCTCAGTGGCCATATTGTGACAGTGGCTCACATAGGAAAAAAAAAAGAGGAAGATTGGCAACGGATGTTACCTCAGAGCAAAACTACCGCAGCACAAAAAAAAGATCAATTGTGGCAGACTTCTGTGGCTGAAAAACAGCTAAGCAGCCCATGGTTATGGAACATTTTAAGGTGTGGCTGAGGAAAATGCCTTGCTATTTCTGAGACTCTAGAAGACTTGGCTTGAGGTTTTAGCGTTGTTCAAATAAAGGCTTTGTTGCTTAAGCTGAGTGTGCAAAAAGCACCACCCTCATTAGTGCAAGGTACGGTTAAGCAGTCTTCTTCCAAAACCCTCTGTCCAATGACATCTCTCCCTCCGAAGAAATCCTCACTTTCACATTTGTTTTTCTAGTTTCTAGTTATTACTTGCCAGATCTTATTATGGTGTAGGAAGCACATCGTCTCCTTAGCATGCTAAGAACTTTGAATGTTGTCCAAGAAAACAAGGAAATCATTGAAATATTAAACAGAAAATGGTTATAGTAACTAGATTTTAATTTTAAAAATGTCGTTTTTCTTGAGGGTAGAGAATGGATTATACGGTTAAGGGTAAAAGTTTTCAGAGAGAAAATTTAGGGGGAGTCTACTCAGAGATAGACACTCAGCTAATTAAACAGCTCTAAATGGTCTGTCCATGCTTACTTATTTATTATTTAATCTACACTTATTTACTATTTATTTATTTATTTATTTTATTTTATTTTTTTTTTAAAGATTTTATTTTTTCCTTTTTCTCCCCAAAGCCCCCCAGTACATAGTTCTATATTCTTTGTTGTGGGTCCTTCTAGTTGTGGCATGTGGGACGCTGCCTCAGCGTGGTTTAATGAGCAGTGCCATGTCCGCGCCCAGGATTCGAACCAACGAAACACTGGGCCGCCTGCAGCGGAGCGCGCGAACTTAACCACTCGGCCACGGGGCCAGCCCCCACTTATTTACTATTTAGTGTTTAGTCTTCAATGCTAAAAATTGTATTTATTCTTTAGTCATTATATAAATCTAATAGTTTAATGAAAACAGTTCCAGTGGGGAAAAAAATCCTTTATAAAATCTGTGGTTCCTTTTTACATTTATTCATTCATTCCTTCATTTATTTTGGCTCATTTGAAAGCAGAGAAAAATAAGCAATAGTTGGGCTAATCTTTCTTCTTTTTAATTGGCCTTCAGATCAGACTGTCTGGGTTTAAATTACATCTTTATCATTTAGTAGCTTCATGATGTTGCAGAAGATTTTTAATCTCCCAGGGCATATTTTTCTCCGTAATACAGCTATGATAATTGTATCTATGGATAATGTTACTCCCAGTATCATTATCACCTAATGAAACCAAAATGGACCTAGTGAATCTATTTAGTTTTGACTCAGTTATTTCCATGAAACGAATAAATTGGCTCCTTTAAATTATCATGTAGACAACAATGTATCATCAGACTGGATATTCTCCTCTCACATGCTTGCTTCAGTTACATTGACTCAGCTAGACCTGGTACTAAGTAATCGTAAAATGTTCAAATGTCACCAATACCACATGACCCAAAATTATTAACTTGTAGATATAGGGTAGTAGAAGAATTTTTTGACATTTGCTACAGCTCCATTTTCACTATTGCCTGCTCATTTGGTGTGCTTGTTTGTTTTTCAGCAAGACTCTCCACGAAATGTGGTTAAGTCTTAGTTTAGCATTTTATATCTAAATGGATCATTCTTTTTTAGGAAGATAAATCCATAGATAACCTCAATAAAGTGATAATTTAGTCCTTGTCCAGGGAATGGCTACGGGATAAATTTATCAACTGGATGAAGTGTGTGTCTACTTCCCTATACTCTAGTCTCAAAGTTAAAGTTCCTCACTATTTCAGCAACAAATAATATTTAGTTAGCCCAGGATCCTTTCACAGAGTCATTGGAACATGATTTTGCCTTTCAAAGTGCATATCCCACCCACAAATGAAACTTGCCTCTGTAGACAGACAGATCCCAAAGTGCGCCCATCACTTGTCTGTCCCAGTGGATGAGAAAGCCCTCCCCACGTGGCCTCTGTAGAGGCTCTGGGGACTGTCCCGCTCATACAGTGCCACTGTGAAGACTCAGTGCCCCTCGAGGGGAGGCGTGTCTTTCTACCCTGAGGAGCCTGGCCCCAGCCCACTCCCGGGCCGCCAGAGCCCTCTAAAGCTTATGGGCATGATACTGTTGCAGGTGAGATGGTTCTGGTGTGGTGGCTGCCTCCGTGGAATGAGAAAGCTGCTCCATCAAGCGTGTGCCACATTCTCACCTTTTCCGAAGCTGTGCTTCTCCGTGCTCCCAAAGTCTTGTGGAGGCTGTTGTATTAAATGAACAACAACATGAACTAAAACTATTTCAAAGGTTTTATATACAGCATCTCTCACTGTAGACATCGGGCAAAATTCTATGATTTTTGGACTGAAGGCCTATATGATGGTGTTTGCAATGTTGTCCCTGATTCATCAGACTTTGATATCATACTCAGATTCAGATTTTCTGCCTTGCAAAATCTTCCCACATAAGAAAAATTATTGATCAAATATAAAATTACTCCAAATGGGCCTAAACAATATAAACCCATTCTGATTGAAATCAGCATTGACTGCAGACTAATCCAAACCTGAAAATCAAGGCACCCTGATGTGTCTACAATTCCAATGAGTCTTCCCATTTTCCCAGAATTGAATTAATACTTATTTGGAGTAAAGAAAAACTTGAAAGCATTTTACAAAGAACACCAATAAACAGCTCTTCTCTTATTAAAAAAGAAAAAAAATCATACCTAGAAGAATGAAAGCATTTAACTATATTTTAACCAGGTTACATTAATCATGTGAAAAAAATCACGACAGGAAAATTTGTTTCATCATCATCCTGCATTTATCAAAGCCTTCTCATATTCAAGAAATTGTGTTTTACAATGGTGATAACATGGATAAATAAAATGCATCTATTCCTTTTCCTCATTTGTCTAACATTAAAAATATTAAAGAAATATGATGTCACAAGACTAGCAGAAGATATGAAACTAGATAAGTAGACAGAAGGCAGATCATTAAAAACAGTCCAGGTCACTTTTAGAATTTAATAATTATCCTATGAATGGTGAAATGAACTAAGTGATTTTGAGTGAAGAAGGGTTTAACCTAATGAGATAGTAAGATTTGGATTTTTAAAAAACTACACTATACAATCCATTGGTGTGTGCAGGAGAGGACTTTGGGAGACCAGTAAAGGAGCTTCCCCAGTAGTTAACAAAGACTCAAAATGGGGATGAAGATGGTGGAAGTGGTCAACGGAGAAGACAAAATATCTGAGACCTATGATAGAGGTAGAATTAAGAAGCTTTGATGAAGAATTCAATGTGGAGGTTGAAGTGGGAGGTGATGGAGAAGAATATACAAAGAAAACTTTCCTTTTTTTGGCCTGTGCAACTGGATACATTGATTTCATTCATTAAGATGGTGAAAAAGGAGGGGGATCCAAGATGGCGCCGTGAGTAGTCCTCTTTGTCTCTCCCCCTTCGAGTCTACAATTATTTGGACACTTATCGCTTAACAAAGGATATCCAGACAGCATCTCAGGACGTCTGAGAGACCCACGCGACTATACATCGGAAGGCGGACGGACTTTCCTCCGGGAGGATGTGGAAATAGGTGAAAACTCTCCGACCCCGACCGAACAGCCTAGTACCCGCAAGCGGCTTTCTTCCAATGGACGCCCCCAGAAGATCAACACACATCTAGGGCAGGAGCGAGCACACAACAGAAGAGCGACGGTGGAAACAGGTGACCAGAACCCTACCTAAACCCCCCGCAATTACTCCTAAATGCAGAGGGAAACTTTGGAGTTGCACACCTGGGCCCGCGGGGAGAGTCTCTCCCTGCCGTTGGAGATCCCGCCTGGTGTTCGCGGTGCCCGGAGGGTGCCAGAGAGAGTCGCTGAGGGTACGGAGGTCTCCCGGCTGCCAATGCTGGCACGGTGGGGCTAGGGATTGCCGGAGATCTCGGAGAGGACTGGGGCTGGGGGAAGCTCCAGAGTTCTGCCCGGGCAGCAGACAAAACTCTCTGTCTGCCATTAGCGGAGGGGCCACACCCAGCATTCAACTCTGGGAAAGTCCGGGAGAGAATCCCAGAGGGCGAAGTGACCTCCAGCTGCCGTTGCCCGCCCCGTGGGGCTAGGGATTGCCGGAGATCTTGGAGAGGACTGGGGCTGGGTGAAGCTCCAGAGGCCCGCTCTGCGCCCCAGAGGGGAAGATCCAGAGTTCTGCCCAGGCAGCAGACAAAACTCTCTGTCTGCTATTAGCGGAGGGGCCACACCCAGCATCCACAATACTGGGAGGGTCCCGGAGAGGAGAATATTAGGCAGGGTAGCAGCTGACCAGCTACCACTGAAATCAGGATCTCCGGCTATCTCCCCAAGTCAGGGCAAAGGGCTCCCCGAGTTCCTGGGGAACAGGACTGGGGCTGGGGGGAGTTCCAGCGACCCAGCTCCGTAGCCTAGGGGGGAAACCCTATAGGCTCACAGCAGCCTCAGGGACAGCCTCTGCACAGCACCAGTAGAAAGCACCCAACCGGCAGCCACAAGGCTGGAAGACCCCAGGACAAAAGCAGCATAGCTAGGTGAACTAACCACAGACTGTAGAAGATGCCAATAGCTCTCCTGCGACCCATAGTGGACAAGTGAGATTTTGTGGGTGCCGACAGCAACGGAGCAACAAATATAAGTGATCCCACCCCTGGCCGCTGGAAAAGCCCATAACACCGTTGCAGACCCCAAGGAGGGAGCACGTCTAGGTGGGCTGCAACAGTAGGCACCAGCAGCCTGAAGCCCCCCTGTGACAGCCCCCACGGCAGAGGAGGGAATCCAAAGGACCACTGGGACTACGAGGAGGGGCCCAGGCCCAGTTAGCAACTGCGGACAGGGTTCCTGGTTGGTGCAGTATAAACAGCTGCTCCCCCACCGCAGCAGCTGAAACAAGTGAAAGGAGCAACTAAACTCTATCTCCATGCGGAGGCACAAATCAACAACATCAAGCAATATGAAAAAATACATTAAATCTCCAGAACAGAAAGAAAATAACAAAGACACAGAAAACAATCCCAAAGAAAATGAGATATATAACCTAAATGATGATGACTTCAAAACAGCCATCATTAAATTACTCAATGAGTTAAGAGAGAATTCTGACCGACAACTCAACGAGTTCAGGAGCTATGTCACAAAAGAGTTTGATACGATAAAGAAGAACCAAACAGAAATATTGGAAATGAAGAACACAATAGAGGAGATTAAGAAAAATCTAGATGCTCTGAACAGTAGGGCCGATAATATGGAGGAAAGAATTAGCAATTTGGAAGATGGCAATATAGAATTGCTGCAGGCAGAGGAGGAGAGAGAAGCAAGACTAAAAAGAAATGAAGAAACTCTCCGAGAATTATCAGACACAATTAGGAGATGCAACGTAAGGATTATAGGTATACCAGAGGGAGAAGAGAAGGAGAAAGGGGCAGAAAGCCTATTCAAAGAAATAATGGCTGAGAACTTCCCAAATCTGGTGAGAGAGATGGATCTTCAGGTGACAGAAGCCAATAGATCTCCAAACTTTATCAATGCAAGAAGACCAACTCCACGGCATATAGTAGTGAAGCTAGCAAAAGTCAACGACAAGGAGAAAATACTAAGGACAGCCAGGCAAAAGAAACTAACCTACAAAGGAACCCCCATGAGGCTATCAGCAGATTTCTCAGCAGAAACTTTACAGGCTAGAAGAGAGTGGAATGATATATTCAAAAATCTGAAGGACAAAAATCTACAGCCGAGAATTCTCTACCCAGCGAAAATATCCTTCAAATACGATGGAGAAATAAAAACTTTCCCAGATAAACAAAAGTTAAGGGAGTTCATTGCCACAAAACCTCCTCTTCAGGAAATCCTCAGGAAAACTCTCATTCCTGAAAAATCCAAAAAAGGAAAGGGACTGCAAAACCAAGAGCAGAGGAGATAAGTAGTAGGACAACAACAGAGAGTAGCAGCTCTTCATCAGAACAGATTAAACCATGGGACGAGAAACAAAGGAAATTGAAGAAAACCGGAAAACAAGACACAAAATGGTAGTGGTAGGCCCCCACATCTCAATAGTCACTCTAAATGTAAATGGATTGAACTCCCCAATCAAAAGACACAGAGTGGCAGGATGGATCAAAGAACAAGATCCAACAATATGCTGCCTCCAGGAAACACACCTCAGCCCCAAAGACAAACACAGACTCAGAGTGAAGGGATGGAGAACAATACTCCAAGCTAATAATGAACAAAAGAAAGCAGGTGTCGCTATACTAATATCAGACAAGGTAGATTTCAAAGCAAAACAGATAAAGAAAGACAAAGAGGGACAGTATATAATGATAAAAGGGACTCTCCACCAAGAAGACATAACACTTAGAAATATATATGCACCCAACACAGGAGCACCAAAATTTGTAAAGCAACTCTTAATAGAACTAAAAGAAGACATCAACAACAATACAATAATAGTAGGGGACCTCAACACACCATTAACACCAGTGGACAGAACATCCAGACAGAAAATCAACAAGGAAATAATAGAATTAAATGAAAAATTAGACCAGATGGACTTAATAGATATATATAGAACACTTCATCCAAAAACAGCAGGTTACACATTCTTCTCAAGTGTACATGGAACATTCTCAAGGATTGACCATATTTTGGGAACCAAAGCAAACATCAATAAATACAAGAGAGTTGAAATAATATCAAGCATCTTTTCTGATCATAATGCTATTAAACTAGAAATCAACTACAAGAAAAAAGCAGAGAAAGGTGCAAAAATGTGGAGACTAAACAACACGCTTCTCAACAAACAATGGATCATTGAAGAAATTAAAGAAGAAATCAAGTTTTATCTGGAGACAAATGAAAACGAGAACACGACATACCAAATCATTTGGGATGCAGCAAAAGCAGTCCTATGAGGGAAATTCATCGCAATACAGGCTCACCTCACTAAACAAGAAAAAGCTCACATAAGCAACCTCAAACGACACCTAACAGAACTAGAAAAAGAAGAACAAACAAAGCCCAGAGTCAGTAGAACGAGGGAAATAATAAAAATAAGAGCAGAAATAAACGATATTGAAACAAAAAAGACAATAGAAAGGATCAATGAAACAAAGAGTTGGTTCTTCGAAAGAATTAACAAAATTGACAAACCCCTAGCCAGACTCACCAAGAAAAGAAGAGAGAAATCACAAATTAATAAAATTAGGAAAGACAGAGGAGAAATCACAACAGATACCAATGAAATACAAGAGATCATAAGAGAATACTATGAAAAACTATATGCCAACAAATTGAACAACCTGGAAGAAATGGACAAATTCCTAGACTCCTACAATCTCCCCAAACTGAATCAGGAAGAAATGGAGAATCTGAATATGCCAATCACAAGTAAGGAAATAGAAACGGTAATCAAAAACCTCCCCAAAAATAAGAGTCCAGGACCAGACGGCTTCTCTGGAGAATTCTACCAAACATTCAAAGAAGACTTAATACCTATTCTCCTCAAACTGTTCCAGAAAATTGAGAAAGATGGAGTACTCCCTAACATATTCTATGAAGCCAACATCACTCTGATCCCCAAACCTGACAAGGACAACACAAAGAAGGAGAACTACAGGCTGATATCACTGATGAACATAGATGCAAAAATCCTCAACAAAATTCTGGCAAACCGAATACAGCAATACATCAAAAAGATTATACACCATGATCAAGTGGGATTTATACCAGGGACACAGGGATGGTTCAACATCCGCAAGTCAATCAGCGTGATACACTACATCAACAAAATGAAAAACGAAAACCACATGATCATCTCATTAGATGCAGAGAAAGCATTCGACAAGATCCAACACCCATTTATGATAAAAACCCTCAATAAAATGGGTATAGAAGGAAAGTACCTCAACATAATAAAGGCCATATATGACAGACCCACAGCCAACATCATACTCAATGGACAAAAACTGAAAGCCATCCCTTTGAGGACAGGAACAAGACAAGGGTGCCCACTTTCACCACTCCTATTCAACATAGTACTGGAGGTGCTGGCCAGAGCAATTCGGCAGGAAAAAGAAATAAAAGGAATCCAAATAGGTAACGAAGAAGTAAAACTCTCGCTGTTTGCAGACGACATGATCTTATATATAGAAAACCCCAAAGAATCCATAGAAAAGCTATTAGAAATAATCAACAACTACAGCAAAGTAGCAGGGTATAAAATTAACGTGCATAAATCAGTAGCATTTCTATACACTAACAATGAACTAACAGAAAAAGAGCTCAAGAACTCAATCCCATTCACAATCGCAATGAAAAGAATAAAATACCTTGGGATAAACTTAACCAAGGAAGTGAAGGATCTATACAATGAAAACTACAAGACTTTCTTGAAAGAAATTGATGATGACATAAAGAGATGGAAAGACATTCCATGCACATGGATTGGAAGAATAAACATAGTTAAAATGTCCATACTACCTAAAGCAATATACAGATTCAATGCTATCCCAATCAGAATCCCAAGAACATTCTTCACAGAAATTGAACAAACAATCCTAAAATTCATATGGGGCAACAAAAGACCGCGAATTGGTAAAGCAATCCTGAGCAAGGAAAACAAAGCCGGCGGAATCACAATCCCAGATTTCAAAACATACTACAAAGCTACAGTGATCAAAACAGCATGGTACTGGTACAAAAACAGGTCCACAGATCAATGGAACAGAATTGAAAGCCCAGAGATAAAACCACACATCTATGTGCAGCTAATCTTCGACAAAGGAGCTGAGGGCCTACAATGGAGAAAAGAAAGTCTCTTCAACAAATGGTGCTGGGAAAACTGGACAGCCACATGCAAAAGATTGAAAATTGACCATTCTTTTTCACCACACACCAAAATAAACTCAAAATGGATCAAAGACCTAAAGATTAGGCCTGAGACAATAAGTCTTTTGGAAGAGAATATAGGCAGTACACTCTGACATCAGTTTCAAAAGAATCTTTTCGGACACTATAACTCCTCAGTTGAGGGAAACAATAGAAAGAATAAACAAATGGGACTGCATCAGACTAAAGAGCTTCTTCAAGGCAAGGGAAAACAGGATTGAAACAAAAAAACAGCTCACTAATTGGGAAAAAATATTTACAGGCCACTTATCCGACAAAGGGTTAATCTCCATAATATACAAAGAACTCACACTGCTTAACAACAAAAAAACAAACAACCCGATCAAAAAATGGGCAGAGGACATGAACAGACATTTCTCAAAAGAAGATATGAATATGGCCAATAGACACATGAAAAGATGTTCATCATCGCTAATCATCAGGGAAATGCAAATCAAAACTACACTAAGATATCACCTTACACCCGTTAGATTGGCAAAAACAGCCAAAACCAAGAGCGACAAATGTTGGAGAGGTTGTGGAGAAAAAGGAACCCTCATACACTGTTGGTGGGAATGCAAACTGGTACAGCCACTATGGAAAACAGTATGGAGATTTCTCAAAAAGTTAAAAATAGAAATACCCTATGACCCAGCCATCCCATTACTGGGTATCTATCCTAAGAACCTGATATCAGAAATCTCAAGAGTCCGTTGCACCCCTATGTTCATCGCAGCATTATTTACAATAGCCAAGACGTGGAACCAGCCTACATGCCCAGAAACTGATGATTGGATAAAGAAGATGTGGTATATATACACAATGGAATACTACTCAGCCATAAAAAAAGACAAAATTGGCCCATTTACAACAATGTGGATGGACCTCGAGGGTATTATGTTAAGCGAAATAAGCCAGTCAGAGAAAGACGAACTCTATATGACTCCACTCATAGGTGGAAGTTAGTATATTGATAAGGAGATCAGATTGGTGGTTACCAGGGAAAAGGGGGGGTGGGGGGAGGGCACAAAGGGGGAAGTGGTGTACCCACAACATGACTAACAAAAATGTACAACTGAAATCTCACAAGGTTGTAATCTATCATAACATTAATAAAAAAAAAAACTCTATCCAAAAAAAAAAAGATGGTGAAAAATTTAATTCTTCAGAATTTAATAATTATTAAATTTAATTCTACAGAATTTAATAATTCATCAACTCTCTTAACATTAGTAATCTCTTTAATTGCCCAGTCTTCTGATGGGCAGTACCAGGCCCTAAGTGACATTTGGCTAAGAAAATTGAGGTTTAACCTCAATTCTCTGCTTTTGATTTTTTGCCTTGTCTTTGGTCTTTGTAGCCACAAGCTGCATTTTCACTTTGTATGTTGATTGACTCAGAGTTATTTTTTATGTGTCATTAGTCTTTTTTTCTCTTTCTATCAGATCTTTTCAAGGAGGAGATTTATAAATAATTTTTTTATTGCTTTTATCAAAATAAGGAAAAAAGTCAGTCCTCCAATGCCTAAGAAAGAACTAATTTATTAAATGTCATTTATAAAAAGTTAACCATTTAACCACTCAATTATGCTACAGAAGAGTGTTCATTTTCATGAAAAATATTAAACTTATCTTTTATAAAATAGAGCACATTATAAATAAGCATGTATTGGATTATCCTTTTTGTTGTGGGGTAAAAATATTCTGAATATATATATGGCAAGATACTTTAAAGGGGTTGTAGCTGGGTAATAGAAAACTGATGGGATTGAGTTTTTTCTCTCTTTTTAAAATTTAATTAGCACATACTGCTTTTGTAATTAATAAACTGTTTATAATTAAGCAAAAAGAAAAAGTCTCCTTGTCATAAACCAGCAGAAATGCCTGTGGGTGACCCTTTGTGTTCTCTTGAAGCACGTTGCTCCCAGAATGGTGTTTTAATTGACAGGTTGCTTGTTGATGACCCTGCGGGTGGAGGACTGTGGCACACTCATCATGGTGGCCCTGGTATAGAAGATAGCTTTTGGTCTAAAGTAGACCCACTAAAAATTTGCTAGATAAATAAGAAATGTTTGCAGTTAAATGAGAAATATTGTGAATGAAGAGTAATGGGTTGCTTGTGGGGAAGTCAGGTAAGTTAACTACCATAGGTTGGACACAAGAAGGTTTGGTGTTTTCTTGTGTTAGCTCATTTATCCATCACTTTGTAGATAATGGTGTCATCATCACTTAAGGTGTTTGCTTGTTATCACACAGACCACACATGGTAGAGATATAATTTAGTTACAGTTTGAGAAATCTTTGTTCCTATTTTGAATCATCTTTAGCTGACTACCATGAGACTCTATTTTAGAATTATATTATAAAATGATGTAACTCCTATTTCTTTAACTGCATGAGAATTTCATACCTGTTCCAATAAATCTTTGTATTATTTAAAAGCCTATGCCATGTCTTTGAAAATAAATTCGCCCTCAGTTTATGTAACTGTAATTTCTATTATATCTGATATTCTTGTGCTAATGTATATATCACATAAAGAAACAGCAAGAAAAGATAAAATGATAAATCATGATTACATCTTACAATTCAGTGTGCTGAAATGGTGAACAATTATGGTTTCAGTTTTCCTAGAGTAGCCTTTTGTTGTCTGTATTATAAAATAAAATTCACGATTTTGATGAAGATGAATGCATGGAGTACACACATATTGATAGTACATATTATCTAAAATTAATGTGAATTTCTAGTAAATGTTACTTTTGCAGAGAAAAATATATATATTGATGACTGGATGCTAATCATTCTTAAGTCACATATCAATTACAAGTACATAGTGAACATGTTATATGCTCAGTAGTATATCTGACAAAACTTATCTTCACAATAATTCTTTATTTTCTCATATGATACATTTATATATTGCGATGTGATCACCACTGTAGCATTGGCTAGCACCTCTATCACATCACATAATTATTTAATTTTTAAGAACAATTAAGATCTAGTCTCTTAGCAACTTTGAAGTTTATAATACGGTATTGTTGACTATTCATTATGTTGTGTACTAGATGTCAGAATGTATTCATCTTCTAGTTGTATTTTTGTACCCTTCGGCCAACCTCTCCTCAATTCCCCCATCTCCCAATCCCTAGTAATCACCATTCTTCTCTGTTCCTATGAATTTAGCTTTTTTAGATTCCACATGTAAGCGATATCATACAGTATTTGTCTTTTTCTTTCTAACTTATCTCATTTAGCATAATGCCCTTAGTTTGATTCCCATTCACGTTGTTGCAGTTGTCAGGATTTCCTTCTTTCTTATGGATGAAATATATATATACACATCTTCTTTATACATTTATCCAAAGAAGAATTGGGTTGTTTTCATATCTCAGCTATGGTGAATACTGCTTCAATAAACATGGAAAGTGCAAATATCTTTTCAATATTCTCTTTTCATTTTCTTTGGATACATACCCAAAAGTGGAATTACTGGACGTGTGGTAGTTCTAGTTTTGAGTTTTTGGGAAACCTCTATATAGTTTTCCACAGGGTTGAATCAATTTATGTTTTTAAAAAATTATTTTATCAAGGTCATATTGGTTTATGACATTGTGTAATTTCAAGTGTATTATATATCAGTTTCTGTATAGACTGCATCTGGTTCACCCCCAATAGTTGAGTTTTTATCTGTCACCATACACACGTGTCCCTTTACCCCTTTCACCCTCGCCTCCATCCCATCCCCCTCTGGTAACCACTAACATGTTCTCCTTAGCTATGTGTTTGTTTATCTTCCACATATGAGTGAAATCATAAGGTGTTTGTCTTTCTCTGGCTTATTTTGCTTAACATAATACCCT
The DNA here is from genome assembly GCF_041296265.1 of Equus caballus. Classification (NCBI taxonomy): domain Eukaryota; kingdom Metazoa; phylum Chordata; class Mammalia; order Perissodactyla; family Equidae; genus Equus; species Equus caballus. The sequence continues at coordinate 98,895,010 of NC_091692.1, forward strand.
CAAGGTCCACCCATGTTGTTGCAAATAGAATGATTTTGTCTTTTTTATGGCTAAGTAGTATTACATTGTATATATATATATATATATATATATATATATATATATACACACACACACACATACCACATTTTCTTTATCTTTTCATCACTTAATGGGCACTTGGGTTGCTTCCATGTCTTGGCTATTGTGAATAATGCTACAGTGAACATAGTAGAGCATAAGTCTCCTTATATTGTTGATTTCCAGTTCTTTGGATAAATACCCAGCAGTGGGATAGCTAGGTCATATGGTATTTCTATTATTAAATTTTCAAGAAATCCCCATACTGTTTTCCATAGTGGCTGCACCACTTTGCATTCCTACCAGCAGTGTAGGATGTTTCCCTTTCCTCCACATCATTTCCAATATTTGATATTTTTTGTTTTGTTAATTATAGCCATTCTCATAGGTGTACGGTGATATCTCATTGTAGTTTTTATTTAAATTTCCCTAATAATTAGTGATGTTGAACATCGTTTCATGCCTGTTGGCCATCTATGTATCTTCTTTGGAAAGATGTTCAGTTCCTTTGCCCATTTTTTGATCTGGTTGTTTTTATGTTGAGTTATATGAGTTCTTTACATATTTTGGAAATTAACCCCTTGTCAGATATATGATTTGCAAGTATTTTCTGCCAGTTGGTGGGTTGTCTTTTTGTTTTGGTGTCTGTCATGGTTTTCTTTGCCTCGCAGGAACTTTTTAGTCTGATGTAGTCCTATTTGTTTATTTTTCCTTTTGTTTCCCTTGCCTAAGGACACATCGTGTTTGAAAAGATAATGCTAAGACCAATGTCAAAGAGTGTACCTCATATATTTTCTTCTAGGACTTTTATGGCTTCAGGTCTTACATTCAAGTCTTTAATCCATTTTGACAATTTTTGTGTATGGTATAAGATAATGGTCTGCTTCATTCTTTATCGTGAGGCTGTCCAGTTTTCCACACACCATTTATTGAAGAGACTTTCCTTTCTCCATTGAGTTCTTGGAGACTTTGTCAAAAATTAGCTGTCCATAGATGAGGGGTTTTATATCTGGGCTTTCAGTTCTGCCATTGATCTGTATGTCAATTTTTGTGTCAGTACCATGCTGTTTTGGTTACCATAGTTTTGTAGTATGTTTTGAAGTCAGAGATTGTGATGCCTCCAGCTTTGTTCTTTATTCTCAGGATTGCTTTGGCTATTTTGGGCCTTTTGTTGTTCCACATAAATTTCAGGATTTTTTGTTCTATTTCCGTGAAGACTATCATTGGGATTCTGATTGGGATTGCACTGAATCTGTAGATTGTTTTAGGTAATAAGGGCATTTTAACTATATTTATTCTTCCAATCTATGAGCATAGAATATCTTTCCATTTCTTTATGTCCTCTTCAATTTCTTTCAATAATGTCTAATAATTTTTGGTGTATAGGTCTCACACCTCCTTAGTTAAATTTATTCCTGGACATCTTATTCTTTTTGTTGTGATTGTAAATGGGATTGTATTCTTGAATTCTCCTTCCTCTAGTTCATTATTAGTATATAGAAATGCAACTGACTTGTGTAAGTTGATTTTTACCCTGTAACTTTGCTGTAGTCATTGATTATTTCTACTAAGTTTCTGGTGGATTCTGTAGGATTTTCTATATACAGGATCATGTCATCTGCAAACAGCAAGAGTTTCACTTCCTAATTTCCAATTTGGATACCTCTTATTTCATTTTCTTGCCTGATTTCTCCAGCCAAAACCTCTGGTACTATGTTGAATAGGAGTGCAGAGAGTGGGCTCCATTGTCTTGTTCCTGTTCTCAGAGGGATGGCTTTCAGTTTTTCACGATTGAATATGATATTGGCTGTGGGTTTGTCATATATAGCCTCTATTATGTTGAGATACTTTCCTCCTATACCCATTTTATTCAGAGTTTTATCATAAATGGCTGTTGGATCTTGTCAGATGCTTTCCCTGCATCTATTGAGATGATCATGTGATTTTTATTCTTCCTTTTGTTAATGTGGTATATCGCATTGATTTGTGGATGTTGAACCATCCCTGCATCCTTGATATAAATCCCACTTGATCATAGTGTATGATCCTTTTAATGTATTGCTGTATTCCGTTTACTAATATTTTTTTGAGGAGATTTGCATCTATATTCATCAGAAATATTGCTCTGTAATTTTCCTTCTTTGTGCTGTCTTTGTTGGGTTTTGGTATCAGGGTGATTTTAGTCTCATAGAATGAGTTAGGAAGCATTTCATTTTCTTCAATTTTTTGGAATAGTTTGGAGAAGGATGGGTATTAAATCTTCTTTGAATGTTTGCTAGAATTCTCTAGGCAAGCCATCTAGTCCTGGACTTTTGTTTTTTGGGAGGTTTTGGAATACTGTTTTGATCTCTTTTCTTGTGATTGGTCTATTCAGATTCTCTGTTTCTTCCTGATTCAGTTTTGGGAAGTTGTATGATTCTAAGAATGTATCCATTTCTTCTACGTTATCCAGTTTGTTGACATACAGTTTTTCATAGAATTCTCTTATAATCCTTTGTATTTCTGTGGTATCCATTGTAATTTATCCTCTTTCATTTCTTTCTTTTTTTTTTTTTTTTGAGGAAGATTAGCCCTGAGCTAACATCTGTCTCCAATCCTCCTCTTTTTGCTGAGGAAGGCTGGCCCATCTTCCTCTACTTTATCTGTGGGATGCCTACCACAGCATGGTTTGCCAAGTGGTGCCATGTCCACACCCAGGATCCAAACCAGCGAACCCTCGGCTGCTGAAGCAGAATGTGCACACTTAACCACTGTGCCTCCGGGTTGGCCCCTCCTCTTTCATTTCTAATTTTATTTATTTGAGCCTTCTCTCTTTTTTTCTTAGTGAGTCTGACTAAAGGTTTGCCAATTTTGTTTATCTTTTCAAAGAAACAACTCTTAGTCAATTGATTCTTTCTACTGTTATTTTGGTCTCTATTTTATTTATTTCTGCTCTAATATTTATTATTTCTCACATTCTGCTGACTTTGGCCTTTGTTTGTTCCTCTTTTACTAATTCTGTTCTGTATAGTCTAAGATTACTTATTTGAGATTTTTCTTGTTTGTTAACGTAGGCCTATAATGCTATAAGTTTCCCTCTTTGTACCGTTTTTGCTCTGTCCTATAGGAATTGCTATGTAGTGTTTTCATTTTCATTTTTCTCCAGGTATTTTTTTAATTTCTCCTTTGATTTATTCATTGATCCAATGGGTGTTCAGTAGCATGTTGTTTAGTCTCCACATAATAGTGACTGTCCTGGCTTTTTTCTTGTAGTTGATTTCAAGTTTCATTGCATTGTGGTCAGAAAAGATGCTTGATATGATTTCAATTTTCTTAAATTTGTTGAGGCTTGCCTTGTTTCCTAGCATATGGTCTATCCTTGAGAATGTTTCATGTGCACTTGAGAAGAATGTGGATTCTCCTGGTTTGGGATGGAGTGTTTGACATATATCTATTAAGTCCACCTTGTCTAGTCTTTGTTTAAGGCCACTATTTCCTTTTTGACTTTCTGTCTGGATGATCTATCCATTGATGTAAGTGGGGTGTTGTGGTGACCTACTAATGTTGTGTTACTGTCAATTTCTACCTTTAGGTCTGTTAATAGTTGCTTTATATACTTTGGTGCTCCTGTGTTAGGTGCATATATATTCATAAATCTTATGTCCTCTTGGTGGAATGTGTCTTTTATTACTAATACTACCCCTTTTTGTCTCTCATTATCTTTTTTATCTTGATGTTTGCTTTGTCTGATATAAGTATGGCAACACCTGCTTTCCTTAGCTTGACAGTTGCTTGGAGTATCATCTTCCATCCTTTCACTCTGAGCCTATGTTTGTCTTTAGAGCTGAGATGTGTTTCCTGGAGGCAACGTATTTTTGGATCTTGCTTTTTAATCCATCCGGCCACTCTGTGTCTTTTGATTGGAAAATTCAATGCATTTACCTTTAGAGAGATTATTTATATATGAGGGCTTGATACTACCATTTTATCTCTTGTTTTCTGGGTGTTCTATATTTCCATTGTTTCTTTTATCTTGTATTTCTGACTGCCATTTCAGTTTGGTGGTTTTCTGTGATGGTTTTCTCAGTTTTCTCTTTATTTGTGATTTATGACTCTGCTCTGATTTTTTGTTTGGTTTACCATGAGGTTTGTATAAAAGATCACGTAGATGAGGTAGTCTGTTTTCTGATAGCCTCTTACCTCCATTAGCCTATTCACATTCCATCCCTCCCTCTTCCCCTTCTGAGCTATTGCTGTCACAAATTATTTTTTGTGTTATGAGTTTGTCACTAAATTGAAGTGTTCATACTTATTTTTGATGCTTTCCTTCCCTTTATCTCTTATGTTATATTTAAGTGTTTTCTAACCTATTCTGATAGAGAGCTGCAATTTTCTGATTGTCTATTTATCTCCTTGCCCAAAGCTTTGTAGACCTTTGCCTTTTTGTTTAAAGTCTTAGTTCTCTTTCCTCCTCCACCTGATGCATTTCTATATTTATATCCTCTAATTCACTAATTCTGTCCTCCACAAATTCCACTCTGTTTTTTATGGTTTCTACAATATATTTTATCTCATTAATTGTGCTCTTCATATTCAGAATTTCTGTATAGTTTTTTTAAGGCTTCATTCTCTTTGGTGAAGTATTCCTTCTATTCATTAATTTTTTTCCTGAACTCATTGAGCTGGTCTTTCTGAGTTTTCTTGTAACTTTTTAAGTTTCTTTCTGAGAGCTATTTTGAATTCTCTGTCATTTAGATTGTAATCTTCTGTGACTTCAGCATTAGTTTCTGGAGACTTGTCATTTTCCTTCTCTTCTGCAGTGTTACTATAGTTCTTTATGGTGTTTGATGAATTGATCCTCTTCTGGTGCATTTTTAGTAGTAGCACATCCCAGATTCCACTTGCCACCACCTGGGGGGGGAGTAACTGTGTTTTCTGATCCCACCCCATTTGTTGGCAGTTAGACCAGTTGGGCCACATGGGCTGGGCACAGCTGTTCAGAGGGTTGTGCTCATGAGGATGTGGCCTCTGTGCTTATAGGTGGGTCACTGCTGGGCTACTGCTCTCAGTGGGTGGATAGTGCTCACATGGGCAGGGCCACTGCACTCAGCATGCAGATCTGGCTAAGCTGCTGCACTAGGCAGAAGTGGTGCTTTTGTGCAGGCTGCCACTGTGCTTCTCGGTGGGTCTGCAAGAGCTGCTGTGCTTGGTGTGTGGGACATCTCCACATGGGCTAAGCTGCCACCACTTGGTGGGGAGCATTCATGTTGGCAGGACCACGTCAGTAGGTGGGTGCTCCCACAGGCTGGGCTACCACTCCAAAAGTGTTCACACGCAGGCTGGGCTGCCCTGCCTGCACTCACAGTCACACTGGCTGCTGTGTGAGAATCTGTGACCTGGACCATTGTCCCCAGGGAGGAACAGAAGTCCACTCACCTAGTTCCACTGCTTCCTGGGATCCAGTCCACCCACCTTCAGATGTATGGCTGTCTGCATCTCTCAGGTGTCCTCTTGTGTAGGGAATCTTCTGTTGGTTAATGAATGTCCATTTGGATGTAACTTAGAGGGGAGAGACAAAAGGAACAACTCACTCTACCATGATGCTGCCATCACCTCATATTTACATTTTTACCAACAGTGCACAAGGGTTCCCTTTTCTCCATATCCTCACCAACACTTATCTCTTGTCTTCTTGATGATAGTCATTTTAACATGTGTGAAGTGATATCTTATTGTGGTTTTTGACTTGCATTCCTCTGCTTATTAGTAATGTTGAGGATCTTTTCATGTGCCCTTTGGTTATTTGTATGGTTTCTTTGGAAAAATGTCTATTCAATTCCTCTGCTTATTTCTTAATCAGATTGCTTGTGTTTTTGGTATTGAGTTGTATGAGTTCTTTATATATTCTGGATATTAGTGCTTTTATCTGATATATGGTTTGCAAGTATTTTGTCCCATTTCACAGGTTTCCCTTTTATTTTGTTGATCGTTTCTTTTACTGTCCAGAAGCTTTTTAGTTTTATGTAGTTCCACTTAATTTTTTTGTTTGTTGTTGCTTGTGCTTTTGGTGTCATATTCAAAAAATTAATTGCCAGGATCCATGTCAAGGAGCTTCTTCCTTATATTTCTTCTAGGAGTTTTATGGTATCAGGTCTTAAGTTTAATTTTGAGTTTTGCTTATGATAGAGAGCAAATTATACAAGCCTCAATGGCAGTTTGGCTCTAACTAACTAAGTGGTATCTCATGTAGACATCTAGTACAAGTTGCCCTTTCAGTCTTTGAGCCTCAAATTCCATAAATCTGACACAAATATTCACTGATAACTTTATATAAAGCCAAAGTTTGCATCAAATTCCTTGGAATCTCAGAAATTAATATTCTTCTTTATTATGTTTTTTTAGATGAAATCAGTGAAGAACTTGGTAAGTTCTGTGTTTCTCTCCTACGCCAAATTAAAAACAATGCCTGTGTCTTCTCAGAACACTTAACAATCTCTTTGATTGGTTGCAGACCGAAGAAAAGTCCTGGGAGAGGCAGGTAAGTGAAGTCAAGATTCTCACTATTGACACACCGTATGTTGTTACCTATAACAGCCCATGTCTTTCCCAGTTATCTAGCTAACCTAGAATGTTTCTATCCATTTGTAGGTCTGAATAAAGCTCGAAGATTTGCAGGTAAATGCCAAGTGAAAAATATATGGTTAAGAATGACTTTATGCCTGTCATTTAATGTCTCTGGAATTCTATTGCAAAAGAAAAAGATTTTGCCCACCTAATCTATAAGACATATTTGAACTTAGAAAATCACTTGATTTTGGATATTTGGACCTAATGTTAAATAAGAACCAAGTTACTAAATAGGAGAAATTTTATTTTAGAAAAGACTGCTTTAAATGAACACCCAAGCTATGCAAAGCACTGATACAATGTGATTGGTCATCTTTTTCTGAATTGCAAGTTGTAGATCAGTCAGAAATGTCTTCATTTTATCCTACTTCCACAATATGGCAACCACCAGATTATCCAGAGCCAAGGAAGATGAGTAAAATACAAGATTTTATTTCTAGTCTCTCCTGTCTTATCTTGAAACCTCAATTCCTTTATGTCTATGAAGTCATTCTCATCAGGATACAAACAAGCTATCTTAAAAAAAGAGGTAAAGAACAATCTCAGTTGATACTCTTTTTCTATATGACTACTAACCAATTTATCTTTCCTTTACAACAAAACTCTACTAAATAGTTGTAAATACACATTCTCTCTAATTTTTATCCTCCCATTTCTCTTCATCTCATCCATAAAAAGGCCAAAATCCTGAAAATGATCTTGATAGGCATAAATGACTCTGACCCCTTTCTCTTCTTATTGCCTTTCTAATTCCATCCCCTTCCTTCTCTCTCTTACTCTCCTTCAGCTTCACTGGACACTTCCCTCTCCTTGAACACACTGGGCATGCTTCAGCCTCTGTTCTTTGCAGATAGGGTTTTCTCCCTGACATTTCTCTATCTCTCTGTTAAACTTTTCGCTTTATCTATGGTTGGCATAATGTTTCTATTACAAATGTTGAGGAAACATTTTGAGATTTGGACCATTGTTAGACCTTTCATAGGACAGTGCCCATGTATCCCTCTAACCTTATTGGCTGCATCCTTGGAACTTCTGATATAACACCAAGTCATTTTCACAGATGAAATGGTATGGGATGCATACAGACAAAGTTTATTTTTTTATTTTCTGTGTATATAAAAAGGAAATTAGAATGTAATCTACTTTGTTCCTCACCCCTGCTTTGACCTTTCTCTTAGAGGCTGAAAAGTCTTATCTTAAGTCTTAAAATCAATTGATGTACTCCTTTTTCTGCAGAAGACATAATATTGGATAAAGCCACTGCTCACCCTTACCTTGCTGTGTCAGATGATGAGAAATGTGTGAAATCTGTTCCAGAAAAACAGGACCTTCCTGACAATTCTGAGCGATTTGATACTCTGGTGGCTGTGCTTGGTCAAAACAGCTTCTCTGATGGTGAGCATTACTGGGAGGTTGAAGTAGCAGGGAAGAACAGGTGGGCAATAGGACTGTGTGTGGACTCAGTTAACCGGAAAGGGCAAGACATCTCTGCTGGCCCTGAGAATGCCTTCTGGACCATATCCCTGAAGAATGATGTATACAAAGCCCTTTCCACCCCCCCGTTCTGTTCTTAATGTCCCAGAACCTCCCTTGATAGTGGGTATTTTTCTGAGATACGAGAAAGGGTTGATCTCTTTCTACAATGTGACAGACTTTACCATTCTCCACACTTTCAAAAGTAAGTTTACTCAGCCCCTGAAGCCATATTTCTATCCTGGACGTCTCAGTCAAGATAACAGTAATGGCCTCACCATTCTTGAGGTATCAGCAACAGATCCTGCTGTCTCTCTTGCTGTCTCTCTTTAGAACACAGCTAGATAATACAGGGCTCATCTGCATGGATCATGAAAGCATGGAGCCATTTCCCAACCAGAAGGCTGTAAGCTGGGGAATGTAAGGATTTGCTCTCAGGACCCAGTCTCCTTCACAGTCTTGTGGGAGACTGAGAATAATTCCTCTCATTGGGCATTTCCACTGCTCATCTCTGCAACCCATCTTCCCTTAATGCACTTTCTTTTATCCCTTTTGATTTTAAGAAATGCAGAGCTCTCTCATCCTTCCTAGATTTGAGGGCAAGATTCTGAAACTAGTTAGCTACTTTCCTCAACAAATCACTGACTACATTTCTCAGTGTGCATTATACCAGATGGATTTATGTATGTTTCTGTTTCACCAATAAGTTTCGGCTCCTCAAGGCCAGAGACCATGTGCTATTTGTTTTTTTACCATCTTTGTGTCAAAATGAGTGCCTTAAGCAGGTTCCTATACTGGATAACGTTGAATTCAGTATAATTGAATCCTATCTACAACCAGACTGACACATGTGTTCAATGACATTTTTATGCATCTTCTACCATTTTTCGTAGCCCCTTCTCTGGCTCCTTTAAGGCATATGACTATAAATTATGCGTCTGAGATATAACCCATGCCATCTGCCTCTGAAGCCCATGCCATTACACTGTGGTGTCTAATATAAATGGTATATGGTCCTACGTACCACCCATAGACAGGCTAAAATTAAAGAAAACAAAAACAATGAAGTAGTAGAGCTGACACATGTTGCTGGAGGGAGTATAAAATGGTACAATACGTTTTAGAAAAAGCTTGGCAGTTTCTTATATAGTTAAACATATAACTATTCTATGATCAGCAATTCAACTTCTACATATTTACTCCAGATAAATGAAAGCATATGGATACAAGAGCTTGTCCAAGAATGGTCATGGCAGATTTATTAACAATAGCTATAAACTAGAAACAACAGAAATGTCCATCAATGGGAGAATGTATAAATACATTTCAAGACATTTATTCAGTGGGGTAGTATTCGAAATTTAAAAATAATAAATACTTATATATGCAATAATATGAATGATTCTCAAAGATATGCTGAGCAAGAGAAACGACACAATTTACATAGTGTTATATTTCCATATGAAGGAAGTTCTTAGAGATAAAATTAATGTATCATGAACAAATCAGATAAGTAGTTGCTTTGGGGACAGATTGGGAATGAGCATAAGTTAACTTTCTGGAGTAATAGAAATGTTATATATCTCAATAGGGATAAGGATTTCATTGATGTATGCATGGGCCAAAATACATCTGGGTGTACATTGAAAATTTTTGCATTTCATGGTGTGGCTGTCGTTCTCCAAGGTGGCCCCACTGTCCCTTGTCTCCTGTTACTAATGCCTTTTTGTAGATACTCCATCACTGAATAAGAGTTATGACCAATAGAACACAGTGGAGTTAACAGCACTCCAGGTTAGGTCCTAAAAGGCATTGCAGCATCTGCTTTTATCCCTTGGGTCTCTCACTCTGGGAAAATCAGGCACTATGCCATGAGGGCGTGCAAATAGTCCTATTGAGAGGCTCATGTGAAGAGAAACCAAATCCTCCTGCTAATAGCCATGAGGATGAATCACTTTGAAGTGGCTCATCCAGCCCCGTCTAACCAACACTGGATTGCAACTTCATGAGAGATGGAGCCACAACCACCCAACCAAGTCCCCAAATGCCTGAACCACAGGAATCATGAAAAATTGCTATGAATGATTGTTGTTCTTTTAAGTAACTAAGTTTTGAGATGATTTGCTACCTGGCATTGAATAAGTAACGTACAATGTTTGTAAATTTTAAATCAAAAAGTAATGAATTATAAATAAAAACTCTGTTTAATATTTTTTGCAATGTTATTATTTAGCAATTCTAAAATATTTTTTGTTTATTTAGGTTTAAAAAATGAGTAAATATATTAAGAATAATAAGACCCAGAATTTTCTTCAGTAGAAAAGATAGTTATACCTATGAAAAAGAGGGAAGGATAGAATGTACCCTATGATGTTTTGAATTGAAATTGGATGTATCAGTATAAACTCCTAACATAAATATATGTGTTATTATTAACATTATTAATCATTGTCATAAAATATTAATTATATAATAGATTGTAATATATAATTATAATAATATTATACATATCATGTCATATTATATATAATATTGTGTAAATATTATATATACGTATACATCTGTCTGCTGAAGAGGACCTACGTGCCCAGTAGCAATGACCACACTTAGTGACCAGATTTTCATTTTTAACTATTCTGCACCAAAAGGAACCAGGGATCTTTGGAGAAAAGCTTGATTCCAGGGAAGAGGAAGGTAAAGAAAGTATAAGATAAGCCTGCAACATCTTATACTAGAAAGTGAGTTCTCAAATATTAATGGGGACGTATTTAAAGGATACACAAGACAACTAGAAATGTTCTTCTGGCTAAATTTGAGACATCATCATCTTCATCATCATCATCGTCATCATAGAAATTAAGTAAATAAAATTCTGTGGCTCTTACTGATATAAATCAATAATTAGTCTATTAGGGGCCAGCCTGGTGTTGCAGTGGTTAAGTTCACACGTTCCACTTAAGTGACCCAGAGTTCACCAGTTTGGATCCCTGGTGCAGACCTATGCACCGTTTGTCAAGTCATGCTGTGGCACGTGTCCCACATATAAAAGAGGAAGATGGGCACAGACCTTATCTCAGGGCCAACCTTCCTCAGCAAAAAGAGGAGGATTGGTGGCAGATGTTAGTTCAGCGCTAACCTTCCTCAAAAAATAAAAAAAAAAAAGAATAATAATAGCGAATGAATAAATAGCGACAAATGGAAAGTTCTTTCAAACATTACAATTCCAACTAATAAGTGTAGAAGGAAGATAGAAGTATGATATGAAACAAGCTATTTACATAGTCTCAAATTATCTCCCTACAAAATAGTGGTTTCATGTCATAACTTGACAGTTGATAGACCTGATGGACACTACCTAAAGTAAACGATCATAGGATCACTAATATCAGATATTGGAACAAGCCAACATTATGTGCCTCCTAATAATGCACTGAGAGTGATGCTACCTCACCTTCTTGATCTGTCTTCCAAAAATACTTAATTTAAATGTAATCATGAGAAAACTTCAGACAAAACCAAATTGTAGAATATTCTATAGAATAACTATCTTGTTCAAAATGCAAAGTGAAGAAAATTAAAGGTCAAAGAAAAGAATCTTAAAAGCATGAGAATGCAAAGCAATACATGGTCCTAAATTTAATTCTCTAACAGAAAAAAAATAGTTACAAAGGACATCATTGGGAAAAATGACAGAATTTGAATATGGACTATGCATCAGATAATAGTATTACATTGACGTTAAGTTTCTTGACTTCAAAAATTGTACTTGGTATCATAAATATCCTTCTTCTTTGGAAATGCACAGTAAGTTAGTAGATTATTGAGTGAAATAAAAACACAGTTTCTGGGGCCAGCCCTGTGGCTGTGTGGTTAAGTTCACATGCTCTGCTTCTTTGGCCCAGGGTTTTGCTGGTTTGGATCCTGGGCACAGACATAGCACTGCTCGTCAAGCCATGCTGAGGCAGTGTCCCATATAGCACAACCAGTTGGACCTACAGTTAGAATATACAACTACTTACTGGGGGGCTGTGGGGAGAAGAAGAAGAAAAAAAAAGATTGGAAACAGATGTTAGCTCAGGTGCCAATCTTTAAAAAAAACAACACAGTGTCTTCAGTTAATTTTCAAATGGGTCCAAGAATTATATGTATTTACACATATATAAAGCAAATAAATGGACCTTGAGGACATTATACTAAGTGAAATAAGTGAGACAGAGAATAACAAATACTGTGTGATCTCACTTATATGTGGAATCTAAAACAAAACAAAATCTCATAGATACAGAGAAGAGACTGGTGGTTGCCACAGTTGGAGTTGGGGGGTTAAATTAGTGAAGGTAGTCAAAAGGTATAAACTTCTATTTATAAGATAAATGGATCCTAGAGATGTAATTATACCATGGTGACTATACTTAATACTGTATTGTATATTTGAATGTTGCTGAGAGTAGATTTTTTTCTGCTTTTTTTCTCCCCAAATGCCCCCAGTACATAGTTTTATATTTTAGTTGTGCGTCCTTCTATTTGTGGCATGTGGGATGCCGCTTCAGCATGGCCTGGTGAGCTGTGCCACGTCCGCACCAGGACCCAAACCAGAGAAACCCTGGGCCACCAAAGCGCAGCGCCTGAACTTAACCACTCAGCCACGGGGCTGGCCCCGCTGAGAGCAGATCTTAAAAGTTCTCATCATAAGAGAAAAATATTGTAACTACGTGTGGTAGTGGATGCTAACATTACCACAATAAGCTAGACTTATCGTAGTAATTATTTCCATATATGTATATATATATATATATATATATATATATATATATACACACACGTATATAGAATTTTTATGTCATACACTTGAAACTAATATAATGTTATATGTCAAAACAAAATGAAACAAAAGGTAACTGAATGGCCCCAGTCAAATAACCTCTGCTTCCTTCTAAAAATGCATTGGACAGATAATATCTATCAATATACATATCCATCGTGTCATTTTCTATCGTGGAAGTAAGGTAGTGTTGATAAAACCCTAATGGAGAGAAAAATATTCCACAGTAAGATTGTAAGCCAATTTGTAACAATATATTCCTTCTTCCAGTGGCTTTCCTGACATTTCACCCACCATCCACATAAAAAAGGATTAGTAAAAAAGCTTTTAAATGTGACCTATCGAGATCACATCACTTGCTATTCTATGATCCAGAACAAATTTAGCACTTACCGGAAGATATTGTTGTTAAGAACACTAGCTATTCTATACCCTCATTCACAGAAATTAGGTGCATGTATGCTAGAAGAAAAGAGAAAAAAATGCAATGTCTGAAATTCCTTATTACATATGCTTTGTATTATTGTTTTAACAGCCCAAGAATTTGATACCTAAAGAGTCTGATGACAGAAATAGTCTTGATTTCTTACCTAATAACCGTTCTTCCCTTCTTCCTTCCTGAAATAATTCCAATTTGGCCATGACCTTAGACTCTCTCTGCCTTAAAGGAAAATGACAGAAACCCCAATCTCAAGGTCAGGTTTAATTATTCTTCCTTGCCAAAGATTGACAATAAAATGGGCAAATGAACAGATTAAAATGGGTGTGAACAAGCATATATTTCCTGGAGGCCTTTCAGAAAATATAGTTTTCTTTTGCTGTTTTGAGATAGTTTCCAGAAACAGTATTCTCTCTTTCATCTTTTGTGTTATATGATACAAGGCCCACAAGAGCTATACACATTTATTCAATAAATTTTATTTATTGCCTTATATATGCCATTTGCAGTTCTGGGTTCAAGAAAGACAGAAGGAACAAAACTAGTCACTGTTTTCAGAGGCTTAAAATATATTGCAGGGAAATAAACAACCAGCAAATAGATACATAGCATCTTAGTTGAGAAAAATAGAGCTGATTAAGGGAATGGAAATGTACAAAGATATTTGCTATGGCACTGCCAAACAAGGCCATGTGATGAGATATAAATCTGAAGGGAATGTAGGGAGCAATGCAGGTGGACCCCCATAAGAAGTATAGAGGGACTAGTAGGTGCAGAGTCACCAAGGGGAGCTTCTTTGCTTTGTTTGAGAGCATCAAGGGTCCAAGGTGTTTAGAGCAGAGTGAGTGAGGAGAGAATGGAAGAAGCTGAGATCAGAAAAATTCGTCAGGTCATTATAAATTCCTTGGGTTTTATGATGAAGAAGATAGGAAGCCAGTGTAGGAGTTGTGAGCAGAAAAGCAATATTGATCTGACTTATGTTTTTAAAAATTTGTTCTGACTACTGTGTAGAGAGAAGGTTGGTGGCGATACGGACAAGAATGGAAAACAAAGATTCATCTGGAGGACCATCTTCTCAGAAGCCTAAGAATAAAACTCACACAGAGAAGAAAGCAGAACCAAAGGAACTACATAGAATTGAAATTATACCCAAAGAACTGAAGGAACCAGAGTCTTGGCTATTTTTGCAGTTGTATCTTTTTGAGTCAGTACTGTCCAATTTCAGTTGGCATTGTTTTGCTTCAGATGAAATAATCCTGATACAGTCACGTTGAAAATTCCTAAACAGCCTAGGGCCCATCAATGGACGAATGGAATACTACTCAACCATTAAAAAAAGGTGGAATCTTGCCATTTGTGACAACATGGATGGAACTGGACAGCATTATGCTAAGTGAAATAAGTTAGATGGAGAAGGCCAAGTACCTTATGATTTCATTCTTACGTGGAAGATAAAAAACAACAACAATGACAACAAACAAAACATAGATATAGAGAATAGATTGGGGGTCACTGGGGGGAAGGGAGGAGGGGGAATGCAAAAGGAGTAAAAGGCCACATGTGCACAGTGATGGATGGTAATTAGACTTTGGATGGTGAACATGATGTAGTCTACACAGAAATCAAAATATAATGATGCACACCTGAACTTTAAGAGAAACAAAGTCATGTTTTTGTGTTTTAGCAGTCTTTTGTCTCTCAATGCCAGGGAGGATCTTTTTATGGTGTCATGTCCCACGTCAGAGGGAAAATGCACAAATTGGAAACCTACTGAGGCCACATTTGAGTAACAAAGAGGGGTAGAAGGAGAATTTTAAGGCATTTTTTCCCTAAAGTTTATATGTTATCAAGATCATAGACATTGGAGATCATCTGAAGTGTTATGTCTTTATCAAAAGTTTGTTAGACTTTCAACAGGCCTGGTCTGGACATCTTGGGAAAGCTGTCTCATCAGATGCTGTCTGCTTCAATTCCAGAAAATCTCTACTTTCATGTCACCAGATGATGTGCAGGTGCAGTCAGGGTTCGATGCTTTCTTTAGGTGTGTCACATGAATCCATGAGTTTATTCCCTGGTGTTTCATGGCACAAAAGTTAATTCGTGGTTCCAGATAAGGGTCTTTTCAGTGAGATTGAAGAGAATTCTTCTAGAAATGTCTTTTCCAATAGACAATCTCAGGTTGCAAAGTGTGATGCTTAAGATTTTCATCTCCCTCAAGTGCACTGTGAAAAGATTGCTCAGCTGAAACATGGTTATTTTTAATAGAAACAATTAGGCATTTGCAATATTAGAGTATATCTCCTTTTATTAGCGGTGGGTCAAAAGAGGCAGGAGCCCAGGGCCATGGGCATCCCACGACTATCTGGGAGGGTGAGAGTTTATGAGTTCCAAAGAGGGTAGATCTAAATTTTAGAAGAACCAATGGTAATGCTTTTGGCCAAAGTATTTGGAGGTTCTCTACAAATTTTGCCAATTGAGTCTAAATAATGTGTGTTCAACTGAACCAGAAGATTGAGGGTGGTGAGCACAATGAAAGTGTTGCAAAAGTTATCAAACAGCACAGACTTGCCAAAGTACCTGACCAGTAAATTTTTTTTTTTTTTATCACTCTAAAGCTCAAGATGAGTTAGTTCCCCAGGTAAGGATAATTCTTTCAAAAAGGACTTTCATCACAGAAAAGGTGGTAGACTATCTACAGGGAAAGGCTTCACTCCAGTGAGAAAATATGCAAACCATGACTAAAAGATATTTATATTCATGAAGTGAGGGAAGTTGTATTAAATCCATCTGTCAAAACTTAAGTGGTCCGTTAGACAGCTTAGAATATCTGGGAGCAGCAGAAACAGACTTTCTTCCATTGTATTTTGGACAAGTGGGACAAGGGAGGGAGGTACTTTTTGTGGGTTTGTTAATATTTTCTATCAATATTGATTTATAAATGTTATTTTGTCAGTAAACCAATGGATTATTGTATGTACAGTAGTTAGGCATGGGAATTTTAAAGTTTCCAGTAGGACCGAGTTGTTATTTGGTCCAAATGAGAGCTTTTTCTTTATATTAAACCAACAGTTGCTGAATTTCTAATCTTATTTTTCTTTTTCTGAGGCCAATTGTTAGGTTTCTTGCCAGTTTTTCTAAGTTATGATTTAGGAAAATATCCCTTTGGTCCATGACAGAGGCTTTGATGTTTTGGGGTCCTTTAAGGGCTGAATTCCTTGTGGAAATGTCAGCAAGATAATTTCCATTAGCTTCCAGAGAGTCAAGTTTAGAATGTCCTGGGATTTTAATAATAGCTAAAGCAGCAGGTAAAATCATAGCATCTAATAATTTCTGAACATAGTGTCCATTTAATTTTATTTCCACTGGGGGTAAAAAAGCCATGTTACTTTCACAACATTCAAATGTCATGAGTTACTCTCAAAGTGTATCTACTATCAAGTATAAATATTGGCAGTTTTGCCCTTAGCTACAGTACAAACTTGTGTAAGACCATGTAATTCAACCCATTGGGCTGAAGTAGCCATAGGTAAAGACTCTGCTTTAATGATATCAAAAGGAGTTGCAATAACATACCCAGTACAACATTGGCCATGATCACCTTTTAAATAAGAATTATGAGTAAATCATGAGAAGTTGACGTTACCCAAAGGAGTTTCCTGCGGATCTTCACAAAGAATTAAGATTTGGCATTTAACAGTGATGAGAAGGGGAAAAAGTTGCAGAGTTGAGGTTATGACAATGTAAAAGAGTTACATGAGAAACAGTTAACAGAAGAATTTCATAGGACGTGAGAGAGCTCACTAAAATATGTTGAGTTTGATGAGTATTCAGGAGGGCATCTACCACATAAGATACAAAATGTTTAAAGGAGATCCCACAAAATTTTTTTCAGTGGCCTTAACCAAAAGGACAGTGGCAGTAATGGCTCCAAAGCAAGAGATATATCCCCTCATGACAGGATTCAGTTGCTTGCTGTAATAAACTAGGAGTCGATGATGGTCCCCATATTTTTAGATGAGTATCCCAAGGGCATTCTCTTTCTTTTGATATGCAAGAAAGAAAATGGGAATGTGATATTTGGCATGTCCAAAGACAGATGGGCTTATTAAATTCTTTAAGATTTTAAAGGCTATGTCACTCAGTTCTTCCCATAAAATTGGGTCAGAATTGTGATTCTTTAATAAAACATATGGAAATTTGGCAATAAGAAAGAAATTTAGAATGAAATTTTGGCAATAACCAACTAGCCTGAGAAAAAACTCACAGTTGTCACTTAGTTTTGAGTTTGGGGAAACTTAGAAAACAATGAAGCCTATCTGGATATAGACATAGCCTTTGTTCTGATATCAAATGCCCTAAATATTGAGCTTAGGTTTGGGCAAACTGCAGTTTCTCTTTGGTGACCTTATGTCTCTCTAAAGCTAAAAGTTTTACCAAGGGGACGCTGTCTTCCTGCGAGGAGACTTGGAAGGGAGAGCAAAGTAGCAAAGAGAAATTTTGCAACAAAGGAGAACCCCTAGGAAACTATATATCAGCCTTCAGGATTTTTGAAAAATAAAGGCTATCAGTAAAGCCCTGAGGCATTACTGGCTAGGTGAATTGTTTTTCTTCCCAAGTGAAGGCAAAAAGATACTGACTAGCTTCATCAACTGGAATGTTAAAGAATCAATTACTATAAAGAATTTACTTATACTGGGAATAAATGTTAGCAGCATATGAAGGTTAGGAACAATAGGGTGTCAAGTGTAACATGTTGTTTATTGCTCAGTGGTCTTGGACAAACCTCCACCCTTGGTCCTTGGGTTTTCTCACAGGTGAAAAAGGAGTATTACAGGAATAGTACAAGAGATAATATGGCCTTGAGCCTTATAATCTTCTATTATGGGCTTTATATCTTGAGGAGCTTTTTTACTTATAGAGTATTGACTCCTTCTGGGGAGAAGTTTTGAGGGATCTATTTGAACTTTGATGGAAGGAGTGCTGTAAATTTTACCAATATCATTTGGAAATTTTGCTCATAAGGAGGGTTGTAGCTGATTCAATAGGGAAAATAATCAGTGTTTCTCAAATCAGCCCTTGTACTGTCAGAGATTGAGCAAACAAAACAGGTCAAATGTCATTTAATTCACATGGTTGGCCATTTTGATGGTTATTGTAAAATTCTAGAATTATTTCCCTCTTTGGGGAAAAAGAAATTCTAGCATGATACTTTTCTAAGAAATCTCAGCCTAATAAATAATTAGGGGTGGAGGAACTAAGAAGAAAATGATGTGCATCTCTCTAAGGGCCTGACCACAAGGGAATAGGTTTAGAGAGAAGAACATTTTGAGGTTTATTAGAAATTCCCACTGTTTGAACTGTTTCAGTACTCCAAGGCAGGGCTGCTTTATAATAGTGCAGTTGAGCACTGACAGTGTGTCTCTGGTCTCAATTAGAACAGAAAGAGATTCATCTCCAACCTGGAGAAATGTTTTTCCAATCTAATTAAGAGGGAGGATTGGGAAGAGCCCTTGTAGTTCCTTGTGATGTGGATTAAGGCTGCCCCAGCTGGAGAAGCCCAAGGTGACCTGGCCTACATGCCAAACTATATGACCCAGTGGATTTTTTTATGGTATGAATTAGGGCTGCCCCAGGGAGAGAAGCCCAGGGCATCCTCACCTACATGCCAATCTATACGACCAGATTCATATCTAAAGTTATATGACCGCACAATAATGAGACCCCATCTGCACTGAAATCATTTAATGACTTTTTACATCATCTTTTCTTTTACCAGTAAAAATAAGTCACGTACCCATGCCTTATAAAATTAGCCCTAACCCTCAACTCAGGGCAGCAGCAGGAGCTCTGACTGCCCATGGGTCCTGTCCCCATGCAGCAGCAGCAGGAGCTCTGACTGCCCATGGGTCCTGTCCCCATGCACCAGCTCTTCCTGCCCATGGGTCCTGTCCTCATGCAGCAGCAGCAGCAGCTCTTCACTGCCCATGGGTCTTGTCCCCATGCAGCAGAAGCTCTGACTGCCCATGGGTCCTGTCCCCATGCTATTCCACACTACTCTCTAAATAAAAAGAGCACCACTGCCAGACCTTGAGAGTCCAAGAAATCTTTCTTTTGACTCCTTGGCTCACTGACCCCGCATCACTTGGAGCCCTGTCATTAAGAATTTGGAGGACACTGGAAAGCGTGGTTAGAAGGCTGAAGGTGCTTCAAAAATTAAATTTGCAGAAATCTATTTTCCAAGGTCCTGGCTATTTGCAATAATAACAAAACTAGGAGGTTTTTTGTTTTGTTTAGAGAGCTTCATTTACTGGTGTTGAAGATTAAGAATTTTAGGAGTCTTTCTTTTAGGTGACTCATCTAGAGTGTGAGAGAGTGGCTTTGCCAGATTAATTAAATAGAGTGGATATAGTTTATTTTTCCACTCTGGCCCTTTTTGTTATAAAGGAAAAGTCCCAGTTAAGCCCGTTAATAAACATAGAGTTAAAAGCTACTTGGCTATGTTATAATCCAATGTCATTGAAATAAAACATTAATTAATTAATTAATTTTTAAAAATGAAAAGTTTAACAATAACTAATAATAAAATAGAACAATTATAACAATATACTATAATAAAAGTTATCATAGATCTTAGAATAAGAAAAACTACTTGGTAGATTCAATATATGAAAAAATGGAATTTTCTTTAAAATCAATCTGAAGTCAATTGTAATTGTCATGACTAAGTTTATCAGGCTTTTGTGCACATCCGTGAATTTTATTCCAATCAACAGTGTTTGCAAAAGGCTTAAGAATTGCCTGATGAAATCATCTAATGGTTTCCCAAGCTTGATCATACAACAGGTTGGTCTCCTGGTTGTTATTCTAGAGACCTTTCAGAATTTTTCTAATTACCAGTTTTTATCCAATGCTGGGCCTGGCCTTTACCAGTAAGCATATAGCTAGCTAATATAAGTCAGATAAATGAAGTTAATAAGTTTGAATGACTATATTAAACTCCTGAGCAAATCTGTGACAATCCTTGGTTGCTTCGGAAAAAGTCTTTGACTATGGCTTGCAGTCTAGCTTTAGTCCAGGGAAAATAAAAAATTAAGAATTTAAACGTTGGATCTTAAGAAGGCTTAATTTTAAAGGGACAGGTTCTGATAGGTTCAGAGGAAAAGGGGTGAAGAAAGATCCAGAGAAAAAAAGTTCAATGAGAGTGTTAGTGTGGGGGAATTGAGAGTATAGAGGAGGTGTAGGCAGTATAGAAAGGAAGGAGGAAGATGGCACCAGAAATGGACTCTGAGCATGAGGAGCCACGGGAAAGAAAAATGATGGCACCAAAGGCAGAGCCTAAGACAAAGAAGCCAGGGAAGAGAAACAAGATGGCACCAAAGGAATGGGACATGAGACTTCAGAACTCATTTTACCTTTCTCTAATTATTTGTTTGCCTCAGTTAATACTAAAATTTTATTTTTCAAAAAGGTAACTGTAGACTCCTGATAACATTTGGAAGCCTCAAAATGCAAATAAAAACAGCTCTTCCTTTCAGTTTTGGAAATTACAGAACTATGATTGTCCAATTTGATTTTAAGAAAAGCAAGTTTACGGAGTTCAAAAGTTTCCCATAATGGCCATTGATATTTTAAATTACTTTGGTTGAATCAGTCCATTTAATTAAAAATGAGTGAGGGTGACATTAGCATCATAGCACAGTGAGCTCTCCCCAAAAACTCTTCCCTCAAAGATACAATGAAAGAGAACACCTACACGACACAAAAGATGTCTGAGAGACCCATGCAGCTATACTTCAGAAGGTGGAGGTGCTGGAACCCCCCACACTGAAGAAGTGGAATGAGGTAAGAGAAATCTTCTCTTCCTCCCTGAAGGGCAGTGACCCAGGGATTGTGATGGCTCTGAGAGGGATGGGGGGTGTGGCCCTCCACGGGGACACCATTGCTCTCCAAGGTCCCTCACAGCCTTGGGGAAAGCCCCACGTAAAGGTGACTATTTTAGGGGTGTCTTCATCAAGCTAACACTCCAGAAGAGCAGATAGCAATGGCAGAGGGAGAAGACCCCAGGATCATGCAGGAGGAGGAAAGCACCCCTCCACCTGCCCAGCACCCCAGACCGGCACCTGGGACTGTGCCACAGATTGTGGAGGGCTCAGAATATGCAGCTCTTGACCCCACCCAGTGGTGGCAGGTGGTAGTGGTGATCAAATACTACCAGAATACAGAAGCAGAAATGCATGCCATCTAGCAGTATGAAAAAATATAGTAAATTTCCAGACAAGAAGGAAAATGAGAAAGACCCAGGAATCAATCCTGAAGGCACAGAAATCTATAATCTAAATGACAAAGAATTCAAAATAGCTATCATAAAAAAACTCAATGAGTTACAAGTAAATGCAGATAGACAGTTCAATGATTTCAGGATGTACTTCACAAAAGAGATTGAAACTATAAAGAAGAAACAATCAGAAATATTGGAGATGTACTCTCCCTGATTTAAAAATATACTACAAAGCTATGGTAACCAAAACAGCATGGTACTGGCACAAAAATAGACACACAGATCAGTGGAACAGAATCAAGAGCACAGAAATAAACCCACACATATACGGACAGCTAATTTTTGACAAGGGAGCCAAGAGCATCCAATGGAGAAAGGAGAGTCTTTCAATAAATTAAGAAAACTAGACAGCCACATGTAAAAGAATGAAAGTAGACTGTTATCTTAAACTGTGCACAAAAATCAACCCAAAATGGATTAAAGACGTGAATGTAAGACCTGAAGCCATGAAACTTCTAAACGAAAACATAGGCAGCATGCTGTTTGACATAAGTCTTAGCAGCATATTTTCAAGTACCGTGTCTGACTGGGCAAGGGAAACAAAAGAAAAAATAAACAAATGGGACTACATCAAACTAGAAGACTTCTGCACAGCAAAGGAAACCATCAACAAAACAAAAAGACAACCTAACAACTGAGAGAAGATATTTTCAAACCATATATTGGATAGGGGTTAATAGCCAAAATATACAAAGAACACATACATCTCAACAACAACAAAACAACAATCCAATTAAAAAATAGGCAAAAGATCTGAACAGAGATTTCTCCAAAGAAGGTATATGGATGGCCAACAGGTACATGAAAACATCTTCAACAGCATTAACTATCAGGGAAATGCAAATCAAAACTACAATGAGATATCACCCCAGTCCGGCCAGAATGGCTATAATTAACAGAACAGGAAACAAGTGTTGGAGAAGACGTGGAGAGAAGGGAACCCTTGTACACTGCTCATGGGAGTGCAAACTGGTGCAGCTGCTACGGAAAACAGTATGGAGTTTGCTCAGAAAACTAAGAATAGATCTACCATATGATCCAGCTATTCCACTGCTGGGTATTTATCCAAAGAACTTAAAAACACGAATGTACAAAGACACATGCACCCCTATGTTCATCGCAGCATTATTCACAATAGCCAAGACTTGGAAGCAACCTAGGTGCCCACCAAGGGATGAATGGATAAAGAAGATGTGGTATGTATACATAATGGAATACTACTCAGCCATAAGAAATGATGAAATCCAGCCATTTGTGACAACATTGATGGACCTTGAGGGTATTATGCTAAGTGAAATAAGTTGGAGAAAATCAAATACCATATTATCTCATTCATAAGTAGAAGATAAAAACAATGACAAACACACAGCAACAGAGATTGGATTCATGGTTACCAGAGGGGAAGGGGGAGGGAGAAGGGTGAAAGGGGTGATTAAGCACACATGTGTGGTGATGGACTATGATTAGTCTTTGGGGAGTGAACATGATGTCATCTACACAGAAGTGGAAATATATTATGATGTACATCTAAAAGTTATATAATGTTAATCCAATGTTACTGTTATAAAAATTAAAATTAAAATTAAAAAAATGGAAAGAGAAGAGAAGAAATATTGGAGATGAAAAACACAATGGATGAGATAAAGAATATGGATTCCCTGAACAATAGAGCTGATATTATGGAGGAAAGGATCAGCAATATTGAGGACAGAAATATAGAAATGCTTCGGATGGAGGAGGAGAGAACTAAGACTAATAAGAAATAAACAATTATCTGAGAAATATCTGACTCAATTAGGAAATGCAACATAAGGATTATAGATATTCAAGAGGGAGAAGAAAAGGAGAATGGAGCAGAAAGCTTGTTCAAAGAAATAATAGCAGAGGACTTCCCAAACCTGGGGAAGGAGCTGGAAATGAAAATAAAAGAAGCCAACAGATCTCCTAACTAAATCAATGTAAAAAGACCTTCAAGGTAAATAGTAATGAAGCTGGCAAAAGTCAATGACAGAGAAAAACACTAAGAACAGCAAGGCAGAAGAAAATAACTCAGAAAGGAACCCCTATCAGACTTTTAGTGGATTTGTCAGCAGAAACCTTACGAATAGGAGAGAGTGGAATGATATATTCAAATATTTGAAAGACAAAAACTTTCAGCCAAGAATACTCTATCTAGCAAAAAATATCCTTCAGATATAATGGAGAAATAAAAACTTTCCCGGAAAAACAAAAGCTAAGAGTGTTCATCACTACAAGACCCTCCCTACAATAAATCCTCAAGAAGACATTCACTCCTAAAAAAAAATAAGAAAAAGTTACAAAGCCCTGAGTAAGGAGATAAATAGGAAGACAAAATAAAAAAATTGTAGCTGTCTGTCAGAACAGGTTAGCAAACACTCAAGTATAACATTAAACATAAAGAGAAGGAAAATGCCAAAAAGAAATATAATCTTGTCATTTTAACCACAAACTCACAACGGAAGATGGAATAAGGTGTGACAAAAACTACATACGAAGGGAAGAGGAAAGGGATTGAATCAGCCTAGTCTAAGGACATAAGAGATTATCAGAAAATGGACTATCTCATATACAAGATTTTTCATACAAATCTCATGGTAACCACGAAAAATTAAGTAGAACAGAGACACAAATAATAAATAAGGAGACAACTGAGAAAGCCAGCATAGAAAAGTACCTACCCGAATTGGTAGTCTGAAATACATAAGATGAGAAACAAAGGAAATGCAGATAACTGGAAAACAAGTGATAAAATGGCAGCATTAAGCCCTCATATTTCAATAATCACTCTAAAAGTAAGCAGATTGAATTCTACAATAAAAAGACACAGAGTGGCAGGATGGATTTAAAAACAAGACCTAACAGTATTCTGCTTCCAGGAAACACATCTAGCTCCAACAACAAACACAGACTCAGAGTGAAGGGATAGAAGATGGTACTCCAAGATAATGGTGAACAAAAGAAAGCAGATGTTGCCATACTTATATCAGACAAAGTAGACTTCAACACAAAACAGGTAAAGAAAGACAAAGAGGGGCAGTATATAATGATAAAAGGGACACTCCACCAAGAAGATGTAACACTTATAAATATCTATGCACCCAATACAGGAGGACCAAAGTACATACAGTAGCTAGTAACAAACATAAAAGGAAATATTAACAACAACACAGTAATAGTAGGGGACCTCAAGACTCTACTTACACCAATGGATACATCATCCAGACAGAAAGTCAACAAGGAAATTGTGGAAGTAACGAAATCTAGACCAAATGGACTTAATTGATAGAAATAAAACATTGCATCCAAAACCAGCAGAATAGACATTCTTCTCAAATAGGCATGGAACATACTCAAGGATAGATCATATGTAGGGAAGCAAGGCAAGCCTCAATAAATTTAAGAAGATTGAAGTCAAATCATGCATCTTTTCCAACCATAATGCTATGAAATTAAAAATCAACTACAAGAAAAAAAGTGGGAAAGGAACAAAGATGTGGAGACTAAACAACATGCTATTGAACAAGCAATGGATCATAAAAGAAATTAAAGGACAACTGAGAAAATATCTGGAGACTAATGAAAATGAAAACATACCATGCCAACTCATATGGGATGAAGCAAAAGCCATATTAAAAGGGAAATTCATCGCAATACAGGCTCACCTTAACAAACAAGAAAAATCCCAAATAAGCAATCTCAAACTACACCTAACTGAATTAGAAAAAGAAGAATAAACAAAACCCAAAGTCAGCAGAAGGAGAGAAATAACAAAAACAAGAGCAGAAATAAATGCTATTGAAACAAAAAAGACAATAGAAAGGATCAATGAAACATAAGAGCTGGTTCTTTGGGAAGATAAATAAAATTGACAAACTCCTAGGTAAACCTACAAAGAAAAAAAGAAAGCTCAGATAAATAAAATTAGAAATGAAAGGAGGAGAAATAACAATGGACGCCACGGAAATACAATGGAGTATCTTAGAATACAATGAAAAACTATATGCCAAAAAAAAAAGAGACAATCTAGAGGAAATGGATAAATTCTTAGACTCTTACAACCTCCTAAAGCTGAATCAAGAAGAAACAGATAATCTGAACAGACCAATCACAAGTAAAGAGATTGAAACACTAATCAAAAGCATCAAAAAGAATAAAAACCCAGGACCAGATGGCTTCCCTAGGGAATTCTACCAAACTTTCAGAGAGGATTTAACACCTATCCTTCTAAGCTATTCCAAAAATTTAGGGAAGATGGAACTCTTCCTAACACATTCTATGAGGCCCACATCAATCTGATACCAAAGCCTGATAAGGACAACACAAAAAAGGAAAACTACAGGCCAATATCACTGATGAACATAGATGCAAAAGTCCTCAACAAAATATTGGCAAATTGAATATAGCAATACATCAAAAAGATCATACATCATTATCAAGTGAGATTTATACCAGGGACACAGTCAAATCAATCAATGTGATACACCACATTAACAAAATGAGAAATAAAAACCACGTGATCATCTCAATAGATGCAGAGAAAGCATTTGACAAGATCCAACAGCCGTTTATGATAAAAACTCTTAACAAAATGGGGATGGAAGGAAGTTACCTCAACATAATAAAGGCCATATATGACAAACCCATAGCCAACATCATACTCAATGGGGAAAAACTGAACACCATCCCCCTGAGAACAGGAGCACAACAAGGATGCCCACTATCACCACTCTTATTCAACAGAGTACTGGAGGTTTTGGCCAGAGCAATTAGGCAAGAGAAAGGAATAAAAGGAATCCAACTAGGGAGTGAAGAAGTGAAACTCTCGCTGTTTGCAGATGACATGATCTTATATATAGAAAACCCTAAGGAACCCATCAGAAAACTATTAGAAATAATTAACAACTACAGTAAAGTTGCAGGGTACAAACTCAACTCACAAAAATCAGTAGCATATCTATTCTGTGGGGGAGGAAGACATTTCCTCTACCCTCTCTGGGTTCTTCTGGCCAGAGAACAAATTAAATTCACATGAGACAGAATAACAGGAGAAAATTAAACAAAGCTTTATAACACGTATAATGGGAGAGGCTCAGGCAAGCTGAGCAACTTGCCAAAATGGCTGAAGCCCCCCTTAAATATCATCTTCAGCTAATGACAAAGGAGGATATTGGGGATGGAGGGGGAGTCGATCATGGGAGATTACCACACAACTACAGTAAACAAATGCAGATTTAAGTCCTTGCCTTTGGCATTGATTAAGAGTTTCTAGAGATAAGGTCATCCCCCCTTCTTCCTGCTACAGAGAGGGAGACACCTCTACAGATGGAGATTTCCTTTGCAATGTAAATGTCTCTTAACAAAGGGTAAGTAAAATTCTACTTTTCAGTTGCTTTCCTGTCTGCAGTTTATTAAAAGTAACCAGACCAAAATAATCCTCATGCCAAAGAGACAATTCCAGGCCCCCACAATACTCTAATAATGGACTTACAAAAAGAGAACTCAAGAATACAATTCCATTTACAATTGCAACAAAAAGAATGAAGTACCTAGGAATAAATTTAACCAAGGAGGTGAAGGACTTATACAAAGAAAACTCTAAGGCATTATTGAAAGAAATAATGACATAAAGAGATGGAAAGAGATTCCATGCACATGGATTGGAAGAATAAACATATTTAAAATGTCCATATTACCCAAAGCAATCTACAGATTCACTGCAATCCCAATCAGAATTCTAATGACATTCTTCATGGAAATAGCACAAAGAATCCTAAAATTCATATGAGGCAACCAAAGACCCCAAATTGCTAAAGCAATCCTGAGAAAAAAGAACAAAGCTGGAAGCATCACAATCCTTGACTTCAAAATGTATTACAAAGCCATAGTGCTCAAAACAGCATGGTATTGGAACAAAAACAGGTACACAGATCAATGGAACAGAACTCAAAGCCCAGAAATAAAACTGCACATTTATGGACAGCTAATCTTTGACAAAGGTGCCAAGCACATACAATGCAGAAAAGATAGTCTCTTCAATAAATGGTGTTGGGAAAACTGGACAGCCACATGCAAAAGAATGAAAGTAGACCATCTCATGCCTTACACAAAAATAAACTCAAAATGGATCAAAGACTTGAAGATAAGTCCTGAAACCATAAAACTCCTGGAAGACAATATAGGTAGTACACTATTTGATGTCAAACTTAAAAGAATCTTTTTGAGTACCATGTCTTCTCAGACAAAGGAAACAAAAGAAAAAATAAACAAGTGGGACTTCACCAGACTAAAGAGTTTCTGCAAGACAAAAGAAACTAGGATCAAAACAAGAAAGACAAGCCACCAATTGGGAGAAAAATTTTTTCTTCGTCTTTTTTTTTTTTTTGAGGAAGATTAGCCCTGAGCTAACTACTGCCAATCTTCCTCTTTTTGCTGAGGAAGACTGGCCCTGAGCTAACATCCATGCCCATCTTCCTCCACTTTATACATGGGATGCCTACCACAGGATGGTTTTTGCCAAGTGGTGCCATGTCTGCACCCAGGATCCGATCCAGCGAACCCCAGGCTGCCGAGAAGTGGAACATGCAAACCTAACCACTGTGCCACCGGGCTGGCCCTGGGAGAAAATTTTTGAAAATCATATATCCAATAAGGGGTTAAATTCCATATTATATAAGGAACTCACACAACTGAACAACAAAGAAACAAACAGCCCCATCAAAAACTGGGCAGAGGATATGAACAGACATTTTTCCAAAGAAGATATACAGATGGCCAATAAACACATGAAAAGATGTTCAACAGCACTAAGCATCAGGGAAATACAAATTAAAACTACAGTAAGATACCACCTTATGCCTGTTAAAATGGCTATAGTCACTAAGGCTAAAAATAACAAATGTTGGAAAGGGAACCCTTCTCCACTGCTGGTGGGAATGCAAACTGGTGCAGCCATTATGGAAAACAATATGGAGATTTCTCAAAAGACTAAAAATAGAGCTACCATGTGACCCAGCTATCCCACCACTGGATATCTACCCAAACAATTTGAAATCAACAATCCAAAGTAAGGTATGCACCCCTATGTTCATTGCAGCACTATTCACAATAGCCAAGACATGGAAACAACTCAAGTGCCCATTGACTGATGATTGGATAAAGAAGATGTGATGTATATACACAATGGAATACTATTAAGCCATAAACAAAGACAAAATCATCCCATTTGCAAGAACATGAGGGAATTATGCTAAGTGAATATGCCAGACTGAGAAAGATGATTTCACCAGATGATTTCACTCATATGTGGAATATAAACAAACACGTGGACAAAGAAAACAGTTGAGTGGTTACCAGGTGGAGGGGAGTGGGGGATGGCCACAAGAGGTGAAGGGAAGCACTTATGTGGTGACAGACAAGAAATAATGTACAACTGAAATTTCACAATGATATAAACTACTATGAACTCAATTAAAAGAAATAAAAATAAAAATAAAAAATAAAAAAAGTATAATGGAAGACCATGTTCAGTAAAATAGGAGTGAAAACTGCTGTTCTCAATCTTAATCTGTTAAGTGGCCCTTAGCGATCAGATCAATAATTTTAACAACTCATATCTAATAAAATTTTTTTTGAGAAGAAGAAAAAAAAGAAAAGTTAGGATATTTTTGGGGTCTGCTTTTGAAAGCCATGAAACTAGTATGCCAGCACCCGTTAACTGATCTAACTTAAGAGAGATCTAACAAGGCCCTGAGGAAAACCCCTCCACTTTTGTTTGGAGGCTGTGGGACTGCTTCAGACAATATACAAATTGGGACCATGAGGCCCAGGGCAGTACAGTGGTTCTTAATACTTATTTCCTATCTGAAAAGTGCTCCAGATATCCATAGAAAACGCCAAAAGTTGGCTGTAGGTCCTGATACCAGTCCTGCACAACTAGTAGAGGCTGCACTGAGGGTGCTCAATAACCGGGATGAAGCTGAGGATGAAAAGGAAGACAAGAAGATGAAAATGCAAGCCTCCTTGCTAGCTGTGGCCCGCCAGTCTCCTCAAGGTAACGCAAGGGAGAGAAGGAATACGCTATGGGTGGGTGATCCTGGTCCCCACCAAGGGACCAGAAAGCCACCAACAAAGTTGGGGCTAATTGGTGTGCGTACTCCAAACAGGAAAGGCGTTGGCGGCAGGATTGTCCGAACAATCCCCAGAGAGGGACGGGATCAAAAAAGACCAAGCCGTGGCAACTTCCCTTGACTACAGATGAGGTGTGATGGGCTATGGGTCTCCCCAGTTGGCTCCAGGAGCCCTGGGTGACCTTGGCAGTAGGTGGAGAGCAGGTTGAATTCTTGCTCAATACTGGAGCCGCATTCTCCATGTTGAATGCCCACAAAGAGAAACCTTTCTGAAGGAAAGTGTGACATAAAAGAGGTATCTGGAAAAGGAGAGCCAAAAGATTTCTGGAGCCCTTGACTTGTGAAATAGGATAAAAAATGCTGAAGCATTCTTTTCTGTGTACCAGAATGCCCTGTTCCTCTTCTAGGGCGGACATGCTATCTAAGTTAGGGGACTTAATAAGCTGGAATGGGGGACTCTAGTTTTGTTCAAGACCTTAGCGCTGTCAAGGCTGTACAGTACTGGACTTATAATAGTACTTCTCTTTGTTTCTGGCATAGAGCTTCTAAAATTCTTGTAATTGCCCATGTAAGAACCATAAGGGCATCTTTTGTTATAATAAACAATTTAGTCCTTAGTTCCTGAAATAGCTCCATAGCAATTAAGGTGAAATGGGCATTTTTTGTTATTCCTAACAGGACCCTTTCAACCACACCTGAGTGTATGTTAATAAGGTGACTTTTGGAAACCCTTAAGGGTGAAGATTTGTTGCCAGGGAAACAAACTGTGTGATTTGGGGGTTGGAACTTTCAGCCCCCTCCCCCTCCCTACACCTCCTGGGTGAGGACAGGGGCTGAAGGTTGTGTTCAATTGTCAACACCCAATGATCTAATCGACCATGCCTACGTGATGAAGTCTCCATTAAAACCCAAAAGGATGGTGTTCAGAGAGCTTCTGGGTTGGTGAACACATGGAGGTTCGGGGAGAGGGGCACAACCAGAGAGTCTGGGAGCTCCACGTCCCTTCCCCACATATTTTGTTCTATGCATCTCTTCCATCTGGTTAAGTAAAATATTTTCCCAAGTTTGGTGAGCCACTCTATCAAATTAAACCCAAGGAGGGGGTTGTGGGAACCTCTGGCCTGTGGCTGGTTAGTCAGAAGCACAGATGACAACCTGAACTTGCAATTGAAACTACAGGGGCTGGAAATGGAACCCTTTGAGTGGGATAAGCTATGTAACCAAGGGTTCAGTAAGCTTAAAAACTTGCTAATGGAAACAGCTGCACTGGCCTTACCAGACTTGAGCAAAATGTTTGACCTATATGGTTCATGAAAGACAAGGAATACCTATAGGAGGGCTAACCCAAATGTTGGGACCCCTAAAAGGAGTGGTAGCGTTTTTTTCAAAACAGCTAGACACCCTGGTGAAAGGATGGCCCCCATGCTTGAGAGCTGTAGCTGTCGCCTTCCTCTTAATCAAGACAGCAGTAAAACTGACTATGGGCCAACCTCTGATGGTGTGGACACCCCATCAAGTCTCTAGCCTACTAGAGACTAAAGGACACCTATGGCTATCCCAGAATAGAATACTACAATATCAGGCTATGCTGATTCCTCTTAGATTTACTCTGCTCCCTGGTTCCAATGGGCCTATTACCCATGCTTGCTGACAAACAAATGGCAAGCAATAGGATATTGGAGTACAAGAGGAAGCCATTTGGTATAAACCTAATTTAGCCTGGCCTTGTTTTTCCAAAAGGGTCTGACATGGCCATTGAGCATGCATTGTATGTCTACTTTAAGCATTTGCTTAAGCATGTCCCAAAAGCAAGAACAAATGGCCTTAAGATAAAGTTGCAACTCCCCCTACACTGGTATTTCCTTAAGGATATGCATCTCTCCCCAGGCTAGGAATTGATTGCTGCACCCACACTGTGACCACACAGCTCAAGACAGACCTGCATCCTGCTGTGTCCATCAATCGCTGTGCCAACAAGGCAATCTCATAACTATTGTGAAAAGGACATTTCAATCATATGTGATACATGCTCTTTGATGGTATATAACCATTCTGTACACCCCCACTTCTTTAATGCCCTTCCTTTGGGAAGGAAGCCCCTATCTAAGCTAGCCCTCAGATCTGGTTCAGAATAAAATCACCCCAATTTTCATTTATAGGTTGGTTATGGATTATTTTCATTGACATTGCCCAGAAGTGATTGCTAGCCACAGGGATCTCCAGAGTGAACCATTGAAATTAAACATGAATCAGAGATCCTTAAACTACTAGAAGCAGTACAGGGCCCCAAGGAAGTAGCTGTGGTCCATTGTAAAGTCCATCACAGTGGGGAATCAGAGACCATAAAAGGGAATAACTTGGCAGCTGCCGCTGCAGAAAGGGCCACTCTACCAGGAGAGCTTCTCCAATTACCATTAACTCCCACTCTACCCTCCTATGAATTTACACCACTCTATCCCCCTGATGAACTAAGGGGAGCCTCTACACAGGGTTACCAGTGGTCCCCAATAGTCAGGGCTGGATGATGAACCATCAAGGGTAGATTTGTGTCCCCAAACAAATAGCTTGGGGGATCCTTAAGAGTGCTCATGCTGTCTTAACACTTGGAAAAGTGGTTTGTCCCAAGATCAGCTAAACCCTATTTGGGTAGGGCCTCTCTTGGTGTTACTGTCCACACACTCTTCCCTAAAATTAAAAGGAGTCACCCCTTGGTTCTGCCACACATGAATAAAAAAAGGCACCCAGGCCTGAATATCAAGAGAGGTCATCACAGACAATTGAGGACTCCAGGTTTCCTGCAAACCACTCTCTGATTTGAAACTCTTGTTTCAGTGACACTATACAGGTAAGTAATGACTGGCTATCCACCCCAGGCTCTGTCCTGGATCCTAACGAACCCCATACCATTTAGCCACAGTATGTTTCCAAGGAGGTTGCATGTTCCTGGGCATCAAGACTAGGTCCATTAGAGAAGGATGGGCAACCCAGTATCTACACTATAAAAGAGCTGGTGGAATCTGGAGGGAAGGGGCAAGTATGCCCAGATCCTAAACATACGCTAAATGCGTTGAGGCTATAAAATTACAGATAGTTGTTATGAACAACTTGGGGCTATGCCTGAGGTGACCTCCAAACCTATTTGAGATTAGCTGGAAATTCTGCTCGTCTGCTGGTCCCTATAACAATGCTCATACTCAGCAGGAAGTGGTCACAGAAGATGGACTTTTGACCTGTGCCCCTCAAGAATGAGCAGGATAAAAACTAGAGGGATTTTATCACCGGCTGGTTGCCCTGAGGAACTCAAGGGTGGGTTTGGATATTTTAACTGTTTTTCCAAGTTGTTCTTTTTCCTTTTGTTATGTTAAGGAGACGTAGTCACCAACCACCCTGGACCAGACCAAGCCTCACCACAAGAGCTATGCCTGTGAACTTTGCTTTATTTTTAATGCTACAATCTCTCCAGGAGGAGCTTAGGCCTTATTACTATAACCTGCAGTGTAGGTGGAAGCATTTTTTCCAACTGAGCCTGTGCAATGAGATACCCACCTCTCCCTTTTGAATATTCATTCCCCATCCAAAATAAATGCCCCTGTTTCCCTTTGTTCATGGACACTAGGACTCTGGAAATGATTCCTCATTGTCTCCTATTTGCCACAAATATACGCTACTTTGTGAGACAACTACGTCTGGTGTAGAGTTGGATTTAACTCGCCAGAAGGGGACCCACTTTGGTTTGGTAACACTTAGTCCTCTCAATTTTCACAACTACATGTATAAGCTGTAAGTCTTTTTTATTTATTCTGCTTAAAATTGGGTGAGTTGTGTGGGGGACCGGCCTTGGTCACACCAAGATATGTCTCTTTGGCATGAGGATTGTTTGGGGCTGGTTACTTTTAATAAACCGGGACAGGGAAGGAGGCTCTGAGGAGTGGAACTTGCTTGCCCTTTGTTAAGAGACATTTACATTGTAAAGGAAATCTCTATCTGTAAAGATGTCTTCCTCTCTGTGCCAGGAAGAAGGGAGGATGACTTTATCTCTAGAAACTCTTAATCAATGCCAAAGGCAAGGGTTTAATCTGCATTTGTTTACTGTACTTGTGAGGTAATATCCCACGATTGACTCCCCCTCCACCCTCAACATCCTCCTTTGTTGTCAGCTGAAGATGATGTTTAAGGTGGGGGCTTCAGCCATTTTGGTGAGTTGCTTGCCTGAACCTCTCCCATGTATACATGTTATAAAGCTTTAATTTTCTCCTGTTATTCTGTCTCATGTGAATTTAATTTGTTCTCTGGCCAGAAGAGCCCAGAGAGGGTAGTGAAAATGTCTTCCTCCCCTACGGTTGTTTTATCTCTAACTTGCAGCTTTGTGTAAAACTACTCAAAGATGGTTTTGTAAGTGAACTACCAATGTCAATGAAAATAATCCATAACCAATCTATAAATGAAAATTTGGGTGAGTTTATTCTGAGCTGAAATCTGAGGACCATGGCCTGGGGCCTTTCTTCCTGAAGGAAGAAAGGGCACCAAGGAAGTGAGGTATACAGAGTGGTTATATACCCCCATACAGGACGTTTCACATATGATTGAAATGTCCCTCCTACAATAGTCACAAGATTGCCCTGTCGGCACAGTGCTTGATGGACACAGCAGGTAGTGGGTCTGCTCTCTCGGAGGGCATAGCAGGAGGCAAGTCTATTGTCTTGAGCTGGTGGTCACAGGTGAGCACAGCAATCAGTTTCTAGCCTAAGGGAAGATGCTTAATCCTTAAAGAAATGCTGACGTTGGGTGGGTGGGTGGGGGGGAGTTGCACCTTTATCTCAAGGGCCTTTGCTCTTGCCATAGGGAATATCTAAAGCAGATATACAATGCATGCTCGAGGGCCGCAGTCAGGCCCTTTTGAAAAGACAAGGTAAGGCCGAATTAGGTTTACACAAAATGGCTTCCTCATATACCCCAGTATATCCTATTACTTGCCATTTTTATTTGTCACCAAATAAATACATGAGTTATTTCTTCTTAATTGCTGAATTTCCAAATACATTGCAATTCCTGTTTACTCATCCCCAATCTAGATTAACTTTATTTTTCTGACTCAGTCTCTGGACTTATTTTCCAGAACAATTTACAGTAATTGGACCTGCCCCACCTATCATTGCTCATGTTGATAAAGATACTGTGTTCTCCTGCCACCTCAGTCCCTCAATTGATGCCTAGGACGTGGAAGTTAGATGGTTCCAGAAGCAAATCCCATTTCTGGTACAGATGTATTAGGATGGTCAGGATCATATGAAATTACAAAGAAAGGAACATCACGCAAGAACTGAGTTTCTAATGGAAAACCTTACCTGAGGCATTTTTGCATCGAGGCTCCATGGCATTTACCCTTGGGATGAAGGAATGTATGGCTGTGTGTTTCAAACCCTAACATTCTACAATGAAGCATATTTTCCATTGACGGTTACAGGTGACACTGGTAAAGCCATTAGATTCTTCAGCTCTTTATTCTTTCTTATATCCCCCTTGTTCTTATTCTCTCCTTATTAATTCTACCTTTCATCTTACACTTTATGTCTCCTTTTACCTTTCCCTATTTTAATGTCCCTTATTTATATTACCATGACCTTTTTAGTAATTATAGTTTCACAATGAGTTATTCTGACTCTTCTTTTTTTTTTGCATCATGCCATTGTGATTCATCCTTTTATCTCATCAACTTAATCTAATAAGGAGAGATTTAAATAGATAGGTAAATAACTATAAAATAAGTATATTTAGATAAATGCAGCGGTAGATAATATAGGACTGTCCTTACCCTCAAGCAGATAAGAGACAAAATAAAGTACATCAACAACAGTAGAAATTATCATATTTAAGAAATGTCAAGTGGTGTAGGTACAGCCTAAAAATAAAGTATACGAAAGGCACTGAAGGAGTGATGGAAGAGAGGTAGGAAATTTCAACACTTCCACAGCATTTAGCTTTCTTTTGGTTAATGTTTGCATAGCATGTCTTTTTAAATTTTTTTTTGTTTTTAACCTATCTATATATTTATATTTAAAGTGAATATTATGTAGATAGCATATAGTTGAGCCTTGCATTGGTGTCCAGTCTGATAATCTGTGTTTTTTATCTGGTGTGCTTAGATCATTCACATTAAAGTGATTTTCTTTCTTTCTTGTTTTGCCTTTTATATTAATTAAATATTTATTATTATCCCATTTTATCTTCTATACTTATTATTCCTCTCTTTAGAAATTTTTGTGGCAGTGGACCAACTCCTTGAAAAGCACAATTTGCCAAAACTCACACAAGAAGGAAAGGGCAATCTGAATAAACCTGTATCTGTTATTAAATTAATTGAATTAATAATTAATAACCTTCCAAAGCAGAAAGCTCTGACCCAGATGGGCTCACTAGTGAATTTTACTAAACATTTAAGAAAGAAATTGTACCAATTCTCTGCAATACCTTTCAGAAGATAAAAGAAATGAAAATGCTTCCTAACTCCTTCTATGAGACCATCATTACCCTAACACCAAAATCAGACAAATTCCTTACAGGAAAAGTACAGATTATCATCTCTCATGAATATAGATGCAAAAATTCTGAATAAAATACAAGCAAATTAAACGTAACAATATATAGCAGTAAATATACAACACAACCAAATGAGATTTATTCCAGGTATGCAAGATTGGTTCTACATTCAAAAATTAATCAGTGTAGGGACCAGCCCTGTGGCCGAATGGTTAAGGTCATGTGCTCTGCTCTGGCAGCTCAGGGTGTCACCAGTTCAGATCCTGGGCGTGGACCTCGCACTGTTCATCAAGCCATGCTTAAGTGGCATCTCACATAGCGGAACCAGAAGGACTTACAGCTAGAATATACAACTATGTACTGGGGGGCTTTGGGGAGAAGAAGAAGAAATATATCAATCAATGTAATCCATCACATCAACATACTAAAAAGGAAAAATCACATTATCATATCCATAGTTGTAACAAAACTACTTTCATAATACAACATCCATTCATAATTAAAATTCTCAGTAAACTAAGAAGAGAGGGAATTTTTTTAACTTGATAAACAACACCTACAAAAAAACCTACAGCGAATGTAATGGTTAATGGTGAGAAACTAGAAGGTTTGCTATTAAGATAAGAAACAATGTAAGAATCTTCTCTCTCATCACTCCTTTTCAACATTTTACTGAATGTACTAGCTAATTCAATAAGACAAGAAAAGGAAATAAAATGTATACAAACTGAAAAGAAATAAACAAAACTGGTTTAGTTTGCACATGACATAATCAACTTGTAGAAAATTCAAAAGAACCAACAGAGACACTACTGAAAATAATAACTCATTTTAGCAAAGCTGCAGAATACAAGGTTAACATAAAAAAGTGAATCATGGTTCTGTATACTAGCAATGAACAAGTAGAATTTGAAATTGAAAATAATACTATTTACATTAACACCCACAAAGGAAATAGTTATAAAACCAATAAAATATGTATAAGATCATATGTGAAAAATTACAAAACTCTTGCAAATGAAATGAAATAACTAAATAAAAAGTATTCCATGTTCATGCATAAGAAGACTCAATTACTTTTTGAGCAAGATTAGACCTAAGCTAACATCTGCTGCCAATCCTCTTCTCTTTGCTGAGGAAGAGTGACCCTAAGCTACCATCTGTGCCTATCTTCCTCTATTTTATATGTGGGATGCCTGTCACAGCATGGCTTGATAAGTGGTGTGTAGGTCTATGCCTAGGATCCAAAGCCATGAACCCCAGGCCACTGAAGTGGAGCATGCAAACTTAACCACTATAGCACCAGGCCAGCTCCAAGAAGACTCAATATTGTCAAAAATCAGTTCTTTGTAATTTGATCTATAGATTCAATGCAATCTCAATCAAAATCTCAAATTCTTTTGTGGATATGGACAAATTAATTCCAAAGCTTATTTGACAGGCAAAAGACCCAGAATAGCCAACACAATATTGAAGGAGAAGAAGAAAGTTGGAATACTGACACTACCCAATCTCAAAACTTACTATGAAGCTACAGTAATGACAACAGTGTGGTATTAGTGAAATAATACACAAACAGATCAAAGGAACAGAACAGAGACTCCAGAAATAGCCTTTGTAAATATAGTCAACTTACCTTTGACAAAAAAGCAATACCAATAAATAGAGCAAATATAATCTTTTCAACAAATGGTGCTGTAACAGTTGGATATTCATATGCAAAAATAAGAAAAAATATATAGAGAAACAAACCTTACAACTTTCACAAAATTTAACTCCAAATGAATCATAGACCTAAATGTAAAAATGCAAAAGTATAAAACTTCTAGAAGATACCATAGGGGAAACCAAAGGATCTTGAGTATCACAATGACTTTTTAAAGACAATATCGAAGAGATGATCCATAAAAATGAGATCTCATAAGTTGGAATTCGTTAAAATTAAAAACTTCTGCTCTTGAAAAGGCAAATTCAAGATAATGAGAAGACAACCCATAGACTCATAAAATCTCTGCAAAAGGCACATCTGATAAAGGATTGTTATCCAAATCTACAAATAACTCTTAAAATCAATAGGAAAACGCAAATTGAATTAAAAAAATTGGCCAAGGGCCTAAACAGACCACTTACTGAAAGAGATATACAAATGACAAACAGGCACATAAAAAGAATCTCCATGTCGTATATCATCAGGAAAATGCAAATTGAAACAGCAATATGATATCACCATACAGTTATTGGAATGGCCAATATCCAGAGCACTGACAGCCCCAAATGCTGGTGAGGATGTGGAGCAACAGAAATTATCTTTTATTGCTGATGGGGTTGCAAAACCCCACTTTGGAAGACAGTTGAGCAGCCATTTTGGATGACAGTTTGGCAATTTCTTACAAACCTGAGCATACTCTTACTGTGGATCCAGCAATCATGAACACAGTATTTGCTTAAAGGAGTTGAAAACATATGTCCACACAAAAATCTATACATGGATATAGACAAGGATATATATAGCAGCATTATTTATAATTCCCAAAACTTAGAATAAACTAAAATGTCCTTTAGCTGTTAAACTGATAAACTGTGGTGCGTTCAGACAATGGAATACTATTCGGTGATGAAAAGAAATGAGATATCAAGCCAAAAAAGACATGGAGGAATTTAAATGCATATTACTACACGACCAAAGCTAAACTGAAAAGGCTACATACGGCATGATTCCAGCTAGATGATACTCTTTCGAACTCTGTAGATAGAAAAAATTTCAGTGGTTTCCAGGGGTCATGGGTGGGGGAAGGATAAATTGGCAGAGCACAGAAAATTTTTAGGGCTGTGAAACAACTCTGTATAGTACTACAGTGGTGAGTACATGCCATTATAAATTTGTCAAAACTCGTAGAATGTACAATACCAAGAATGAACCTTAAAATAAACTTTGGACTGTATGTGATTATGATGTGTCAATGTAGATTCATCAGTTACAACAAATGTACTACTGTGGTGAAGGAAGTTAATAAAAAGGGGGCTATGCATATGTATGGGAAAATGTATATGGGAAATCTCTGTACCTTCATCACAATTTCACAGTGGAACTCAATTAGAAATAAATCTTGAGCCAGCCCTGATGGCCTAGTGGTTGAAGCTTGCCGCTCACCACTTCTGTGGCCCAGGTTCACTTCCTGGATGTGGAGCCACACAGGTGGTGTGCAGAACCACACAGGTCTGTCAGTTGCCATGCTGTGGCAATGGCTCACAGAGAAGAATTAGAATGACTTACAACTAAGATATACAACCATGCACTGGGGTTTGGGGAGAAAAAAATAATAAATAAAGCATAAATGATAGTTAACTAGTGTAGAACTATTTTTAGGAAAACAAAGAAAATTATGTTGACAAAATAGTGGACTAGGTATCTGCAAGCTTTTGTTAACCCATAGAAAGATGAAAAAACAATCTTACCAGAAAGTGGGCAAACTAAACTTATAGCTGCAAATTAGTCAAAGATCTACAGCACCCAAATCAAGAAAAATCCACATTTAAATTGGTGATAAATTTTGTGGCAATTTTATTTATCATTGCCCCACACCCTCCATGGTGTGGTGTTGCCTGTTCTGGAGGAGGCAACAGCCCAATTTCCAACTCCCTCTCTCAAATGACAAGAAGTAAAGCAAACCATATTTACAAAGTTTCAACGTCTTTTGGAGATGCCTGAAACACTGGTCTAGGTTCACCTAACTCAGGTCTTATGTGGAAACAGCGAGAGGACACTTCGCAGGGAAACTGCAGAGAGACTAAAGGACTATGGATCCTGAGGCAAGAGATTACACTGGAGCTGTACAGTACACCATCGGACGTATCAGGGAGAAACTGGATGGGAGCACTTTAGGAAATTATGAGGAAAAATTTAGAATGCTACATAGGCCCAGGAAAGATCCACATTCAGGAGAATCTGAGAAGGTCTTAAGTTTTCACCTGGGGCTAATCCCTAATCTCAGTATCAACTCAGCTAATAGTGAAGGTTATCATGACACAGAGCCCATCTGCATGGACCAGGAAGTGGCTGCGTTCTTCTTCAAATGCCCAATTGTCAACAAAATATCACAAGTTTTCCAAAGGAAAAGGAAAACATGGCCCATTCATGGGGGAAAAATACATTAAGAGAAGCTATTTGTGAAGAAGCATAGACACAGGAATTACTAGACAAAAAATTTTAAAAATTGTTTTTGGTATGATTAAATAGTTAAAAGAAAACACAGATAACTAAGAGAAGTGTTATATGAACAAATGAAACTATCAACAAAGGGATGTAACTTATAAAAGAAAAGCAACTAGAAATTCTGGAGATGAAAATTATGAAAAGATAAAAGAAAAACATCACTAAGAGAGATTCAACAGAAGATATGAACAGTCAAAAGTATTAATAAAATTAAAGTCAGGGCCATTGAAATTATAGTCTGGGGAGCAGAAAGTCACAAGAATAAATAAAAGTGAACATAGACTAAGGTAAATGTGGTAGTCCAACAAAGGATCACTATCTGCTTCATAGGAGTACCAGAAAAGAGGAGAGTGAAAGGACGGGGAGATTACTTGAAGGGAAAATGACTGAAACTTTTCATATTTGGTGAAAGACATGAATATATGATCCAAAAACCTCAACAAACTCCAAATACGGTAAATCCAAAGAGACTCGCAATGAGACTCATTTAATCAAACTTTCAGAATGGAAAGAGAAATTGTTGAAAACAGCATAAATAAGTGACTTCTTTACATACAAGAGAGCCTCAGTAAGATACCTGCTGCTTCTCAGCAGAAACCTTGGAGGACAGACAATAGGATAATATTTAAAGTGATGGAAGAGATAAAACTTTCACCTGAAAATTTTACATAACTTTAAAACTATTTCCTCAAAAGTGAGAGAGAAACTGAGACATTCTCAGCCACACAAAAGCAGATTAAATTTATTACTACTAGATCTGCTCTACATAAAAAATGTCAAAGGTAGTCACTTCAATTGAAATAAAATGATGTCAGACTGTAACTTTGAGCCATATTAAAATTTGAGGATGACAGGTAAGTTAAATACATGGACAAATATAAAAATCAATATTACTGCAATCTTGATTTGTAAACCTGGTATTTATTTTCTACAGGATTTGGAAGACAAATGTGTAAAAACAATATTATTTGGTACACAAGATATAAAGAAGTAATTTGTGACATCAATAACCTAAAGTAGGGAGGGAATCTGTATAGGATTGGTTTTCGCATGTGATTAAAGTTATGTATTGATTGAACCTAGATTTTTAAACCTTTAAGATATAATATGTAATCCCCATGGTAACCACAAAGAAAATTTCTATAGAATATACACAAAAGGAAGGGAAAGGATAATCAAAACATATCCTTACAAAAAAAGTCAACTAAACACAAAACATGGCAGTACTGAGGGAAATGAGAAACAAAAAAGCTATAACAATATACAGAAAAAAAATAGCAAAATGGCAAAAAATACTCTTTCTTTATCTTTAATTACTCTAAATATAAGTGGATTAAATACTCTGTTTAAAAGACATAGATTGAAAGAATGGATTTAAAAAAAAATAATGTAATAACATGCTGTCTATAAAAGATCCACTTTATATATAAACTCATTAATAACTTGAAAGTGAAATAACATAAAAAGATAATTCATGGAAATAGTAGCCAAAAAGGATCTAGGGTCATATTAAAATCAAAATAAACTTTAAGACAAGACCTGTCCTAGGGGATACACAAGAACATTATATATTAATTAAAGTGTAATTAAGAAGATATGATTATAAACGTATATGCACTGAACATTAAATCTCCAAAATATATGAAGCAAATATTGAAAAAATTGAATCGAGAAATTTACAGTTCTATATAATAATTAGAGACTTCAATGTTTCTCTTTGAATGATAAATGGAAAACCAGAGATAAGATCAATAAAGAGGGGCTGACCCCATGGCAGAGTGGTTAAGTTCATGCACTCCGCTTAGGTGGCCCAGGGTTTTGCTGGTTCGGATCCTGGGCATGGACATGGCACCACTCATCAGGCCACGTTGAGGTGGCGTCCCACATGCCACAACTAGAAGGACCCACAACTAATAATATACAACTATGTACTGGGGGGATTTGGGGAGAAAAAGCAGAAAAAATAAAAAAAAGAAGATTAGCAACATTTGTTAGCTCAGGTGCCAATCTTTAAAAAAAATCAATAAAGAAATAAAAGTTTTGCAACTTGTTAGAAACCAATTCGACTGAATAGACATATAAAAAATACCCTACTAAACATCTGAATACACAATTTCCTCAACTGCAACTGGAGCAGTCATCAGGATAGACTATATGGTAGACCACAAATCAAGTTGAATAAAAACTTAAAATGTTGAAATTATACAATATATTTGTGTGTGTATATGTATATATATATATATATATATATATATATATATATATAATGGAATATTATTTGACCTTAAAAATGAATGAAATTGAGATACATGGTACAAGATGGATGAATTATGACAACACTTTTCTAGGTGAAATAAGACAAGCACAAAAGGACAGATACTATATGATTTTACTTTTCTGAGGTACTTAGAATAGTCAAATTCATTGACACAGGAAACATCATATTAGCAGGACTGTGGGGGGACAGGAAGTTACTGTTTATAGAGTGAGAACCTCCGGTTTGTGATAATGACAATTTTCTGGAGACGGATGGTGGTTATGGTTGCACAAAAATGTGAATGCACTTAATGTTACTTAATTGTACAGATGAAAATGGTGAAAATGGTAAACGTTATGTTATATACATTTTATCACAAAATATAGGTTAGGACAAAGCTTTAAACTAGACTTGTAGTACACCTTTTCAAAAGAAACAGAGTAATGCAAATACTGGAGAACTTAGGAACTCCAAGAACATTTAAGGCATTATCTACAATAAAAAAAAAAGCTTTACTGAATATTATCTAAATAATATCTCATCAAACAGAGTAATATTACCACTTTAT
This sequence comes from Equus caballus, assembly GCF_041296265.1. NCBI lineage: Eukaryota > Metazoa > Chordata > Mammalia > Perissodactyla > Equidae > Equus > Equus caballus. The sequence continues at coordinate 98,938,470 of NC_091692.1, forward strand.
TTCCTATTTTAAAATTTTAAAATTTTGTACTTTAATGGTAATTCCCAAAATAATGGGAACAATTTTAAGATAAATAGTATATAAATCAAGTTAAAGATTACCCCCAAAGTGTGTGATATTTTATGAATTTCTTATGTGTTTATAATAAAATTATAATTTTCCTTTTAATGTATTACATTTTTTAGCAAATTTAATTCAAACTGCCATACTTACTGAATAACAACATGTAAAATAATAACTCCATAAAACTTTAAAGACATAGTTACATTTGAAGAAACTGAATAAATGTATTTGTTTATTTCCCCACTATAATTAACTATAATTAACATCTGTGAAAACATCCAAAGAAATTATCAAAACTCCTTCCCCAATCTTGGCCTAAGACCATCCTGAGCTATTAGTGACTTAACCTACAGGATTCAAGTCTCAGTGGACATTCCTCAGTGAACACACACGCAACAACAAATGCTACACTCACATCAGGATTGCCTGGAATCACGATTGCTGCTGTGTCTTCATGGAGTTATTTAAAATGTCGAGTGCAGAGATTAGAGATGAACATATACATTTGTTTGAAAAATATTCAAAGAAATCTGAGCAGAAAATGACTGTTCATGTGATGGCTTAGGACCACCGTCAGCTGTCCAATTCAGTGACGTTGTAAAAATGGGGAGATAATAAAAGGTACTGTTACAGGCTCTTAACATCAGCCCTGGTATCAGTTCCCCCACATTGAACCCAGCGTATATGGGGTTAAAACTAAAACCCACCACCCCATTTCCTGCTTCTCTAGCTCCACTCATATGTAAATACCTGTTTCTTTAAACTTGGACTCCTTGAGCTTTACAACTAAATGGGAGTTACAAATTGTTAAAAGCCCAGGTGGCCTGGAGTTGGAGGCACACTAAAGTTTAGCTAATCACGTGTCCTTGAGTTTTCCAGGAAAGCCGCTGTCTCAAGAGTATCAAGGAGCGGAGGCTTCCCAGACCTCAACTCCTGACTCCCGGCGCTCGAACCCGCCTCAAACAAGAAGAGGAGACAACGGCGAAGGACGCCCACCTGCTATGCTCCTATCTCACCCTCCCCCCCGCCTTGCTGCAAGCAGCCTCTCAAGGCCAAACGCAGGCTGGTGGGAAAGCACCGAGCTGCACAAGCTACATGTTCCCCCCTCCCCTACCCAAAACCCCAAATAAAAATCCCTACCCATTCCTCATCGGGGAGCTAGCAATTTTTGAGGCATGAGCCCTTGCTTTGCTCCCTGTGCCTGGCATAGTAAAAACCTTTCCTCTTCCACTCAAGACTCTGTTCTCGTTATTTGGATTGGCATCGGGTTCAGAGACCGAAATTTCTGTTACAGTACAAGTTCTAATCATATTCTTAGTTTTATTTATTACACATGAGTTAAGACTCTTCTGCAAGTTCTTAAGAGAAGTTTTTTAGAATTAATTTAGAACTACCTTTTATAAAGTACTAGCCTGATCAATTGATACATTAAGACATCTTATTTACCACGAAACTTTAAAAAGAAAATTTAATTTTATTAAAGTGGGTTTAAAAGGTCATATATATGTGTTCATACAATTAAAAATAAATGGATTGCTTAAACACCTGGAAACTTTTTTGAGACGTGAAGCTCTCTTCAATCCTAAAACATAACATTATACAATTCTAGAAAGTATTGGAGGTACTCTTAATAATCTATTGTGAAATAGTAGTGAAACATACTGAATTTGATAATAATTGATAATATATACTCAATGGCTGATATTATCTATGAACTTCTTTCCTGAATTTACAGTGAATAAGACTAAGGTCTGTAATGAAAGATAACATATTCATGAAAATACATTCACTTTAAAAATAATAATGATTCTAGTGACAGAATATATACTAAAATCATACAGGAATGCAAATGGAACTTCAAATGTAAGAGCAATTTATTTGTCCATAATTGAAAAAAGGTACTTTTTAGAAAAACAGTTGAATTTGAAAGATAAATAGTATTTATTGAGGAAGGGAAAGTGCAATGTGTCCAGAGTCTGTGATGAATCCTTTGGAGGTGGGCAAGACTGCAGCAAAGCAGAGAATGCTTTACTATGGCATGTGTCACATGGATTATACTCTCCAGAAGTAGAGCTATTTTTATACAAGCATGTGATGTGATCACATAGCTGTTGATTCTATTGCATTAATCCTTTTGGCAGTGTGGATTACTGTCTGGATTGAAATCATTCCAGATTCAAGGTGACCAGTTTAGAAAATGAATGACATAATCTAGGTAAGAGTTGGTCAAGTCCAGTGTTAGAAGATTTTAAGTGGAATTTGCATGTGAATGGCTGCACTATTTACAACAGAAAGTGGTTTTGGAGCTAGCTCATAAACGTGCTCTCTGGATGGGAAGAGAAATGGAGGTCTTTGTAAGATATAGAGCTGAGTCATATTGGGGTAGGTTTTTGATGGGCTCGTGTGACATTTGATGAACAAAGCTAGCAGATAAGAGCACAAATCCTCAGTAACGATTAAGAGGATAGACTTCCCTACTTCTTACTTGGGTTTTTGTGTCTTGTATCTGCCAGTGAGTACAACGTTTACATGGTTTCCAGGGTAAACTTATTAAACTTTTTATTGCTTATAAACTGTTTTAACTTACACGAATCTGTTATTTCTAATTAAATTTTTTCTCATCTAGATTTATTATAAATGGCATTTATAATAAAAATGAAATAGTAATAGCTAAATTTACCTGTCTCTGGCACAATAATATATTTTCTAAATTTAAAAGACACCTTCTGGAAATAATTCAGGTATTCATGGGAATAGTGAATATGTTAGAGTTATCCAGCTTTTTTAAAACACAAATTGTGCCTAAATTTACTGCTTTCTATGTTTAACTTTTGAATTTTATTTTAACTTTCTGTACATATCACTGAAGTTCCAGTGAAATAGTAATAATATCTGTATTAGTAATCTAGAGTGATCTGTGAAAATCCAGTGGGAATGGTACATAGAAATACTTTGGGAACAATATCACTGAGAAATATGGGGATGACAAGTGTGTGGAGGAAAATGATATGATGGTAACTTTCTTGTTGTCAATGTTGATAGTGAAGATGGCAAATGTCACAGCTAATGGTCAGTGATGACTTAAGCAAAAGCACATTCTAAGTATCCAGTATACATTATCTCATACTATCTTATCATAACTCTTACTTCTTTCCAGCTTTATTGACAAATAAAAATTACATATATTTAAGTGTACAGCTTAATGTTTTGATATATGTACACTGTGAAATAATCACCACAATCAAGTTAATTAACATATCCATCAGCTTACACAGTTACCTTTTTTTTGTGCTGAGATTAATGAGGGGTTGGTGAGCCGAGGAGTCGAAAGAAAGATTTCTTAGACTCTTAAGATCTGGCAGTAGTGCTCTTTTATTTAGAGAATAGTGTAGCATGGGGACAGGACCCATGGGCAGTCAGAGCTTCTGCTGCTGCCTCTGCTGCCCCCTCTGGCATGGAGACAGGACCCATGGGCAGGCAGAGCTGGTGCGTGGGGACAAGACCCACGGGCAGTCAGAGCTCCTGTTGCTGCCCCGAGTTGAGGCTTAGGGCTAAATTTAAGGCATAGGTATATGATTCATCTGTTTACGAGACAAAGGAAAGAACATGAAAAAAAGTTAAAATGGTATCAGTGCAGGTGGGGTCTGGTCATTGGGTGATCCCATGACTTTTAGACAAGAATCAAATCGGATTAAGCAAAGGTTAGAAAGGTTAGACGCCACCACCCTAAACCAGTTACATGAGATTGCCAGACAGCAACCAACTTAAGTTCTTGCCTTCCCCATTAAGAACTTCTAGGAACAAGGTCATCTCTCTTCTTCTTCCTGGTACAGAGAGGGAGGCACCTTTTACAGATAGAGATTTACCTTACAAATGTAAATGTGTCCCAACAAGGGCAAGTTCCATTCCCCAGAGCCTCCTTCCCTGTCCCAGTTTATCAAAAGCAATCAGCCCAAAACAATCCCGATGCCAAAGAGACATATCCTGGGGTGGCCAATTTCAGGTCCCTACAAGGTCATCCCCCCTTCCTTAACAAACGCAAATGTCTCAAAAGGGCAAGCAAAATTCCAGTCCTTGGAGCCTGCTTCTCATCTGCAGTTTTAAAAGTAACCAGCCTAAAAATCCTCATCATAAACCGTTTTAAAATTAAGCAGCCTAAAAATCCTCATCAAGATCACTTAAGATTTACTCTCCTAGTAAATTTCAATTATAAAATACAGTATTGTTCATTTTATTCACACTACTGTACATTAGGTCTCCAGAATTTATTCATCTTGCTTAATGGAAACTTTGATCCAAATCTTTCCATATCTTCCTCCCTTCAGCCACTGAGAACCACCATTTTACTCTCTGCGTCTGTGAGTTTGACTATTTCAGGTTACACATACAAGTGTGATCAGCAGTGTTTATCTTTCTGGGTCTGGCTGTTTAAATTTAGCAGAAAGTCTTCCAGGTTCATCCGTATTGTTGCAAATGGCATAATTTCCTTTTGTAAGTCTGTATAATATTCCAGTGGAATATGTATGTTCCAGATTTTCTTTATGCATTCATTCATTGATGGACACTTAGGTGGTTTCTCCATTTTAGCTATTGTAAATAATGCTGCAATGATCATAGGAGTGCAGATATCTCTTCAAGATACTGATTTCATTTTCTTTGGCTATATTCCAAAAGTAGGGTTGCTGGTTCATATGGTAGTTCTATTTTTAATTTTTAGAGAAACTTACATACTCTTCTCTATAATGACTGTATCAATTTACATTCTCACCAACAGTACACAAAAGAGTTCCCTTTTTTCTACATCCTTGCCAACACTTGTCTTTTTGCTAATAGTCATTCTAAGGTGTATGAAATAATGTTTCATTGTGGTTTTGATTTGCTCATTTATAAGCTGCAGTCTCAAAAAGTTAAATCACTAATCCAAGCGTAGATTTCTAGTAAGTGACAGAACTAGAATTAGATCTTGTGTTGACTCCAAACTGTCTGCAGCATGCTTGTGCAATAAGGCAGAATTACACCTGTCTTCAATCGGAATCCAAACTCAAAGTGGATACACTAGTAATCACTTTCTATTTGTCTCTCAAAATATCAGTCGACTTATTTTCCTGTTTATCTGTTAATGCTGATTCCCCCTTGTGTAATGTGATGAAGGTATATAATTTAGAGGTAAGCAAATATATGCATGTACAAATGCTGTGTATTCTTGGTCTCTTTATACACTAAACTAGTCGTGATTCTCAAGATCTACACCCTTGTAAACAAGGAAAAATATACATTGCTTAAACATTTAATAAGATTACTAATTCCTAAGTCACTAAAGTAAGATAAAGTGTGTATTTTTTGTCTCTTTTAAGTAGAATCTATTGTGGAAACACTTGATGGGCTGTGGACTCTCATGTAGGATTCAATAAAATGATATTGTGGTGAAATACGCTTGTCTAGACCCTAGAGGACACTCTTCTGGGTCATCTGATTCAGAATCTCTGAAAGCCACTTGGCAAGGCTGTAAATTCTGGATAACTGATGGCAACACAGAACAAATGTTGTCTATGGACATGCAGATACAAATATGACCAAAAATTTTAAAGAACTAAGATAGAATTTATGGGTCCAATAGGTTCAAAGTCCTGCTGGGAAACTGATATGATACCTATTTTAAAGGATTCCTGACTTACAGGTGAGTAAGGAAGTTCCCTTAGGCGAACTTCAGCACTTTAGACTTTTTCAGGGATCTTGAGAAGAGAGAAAATCTATGTGAAACCTGGTGGAAAGATTTTTTACAGTTAGATGCTTTTAAAAGTCCAGTCTGAGATTTCTTATAAAACTTCCAGCAAGGCCAACTTAAGGCTTCTTGGGTAAATCCACATTTTTGCTGCATCTATGCAAATAATCAGAACAAATGTGACCAGACTTATTTAGTGATCAGAAAGATCTTTCTTTGACATTAATTTTGACCAAAAGCAAGACAGTGTAGAAAAATATCTCTGCTTCAGAGAAGAACTCTGCATTGTCTAGCTTCTAGAGGTCATATCATCAGATCTGCCACTTGATCAGTGTATAGTCTTAAACAATTCAATTCAAATCTATAGGAACCAGTTTTTCATCTTAATAATAATAATGAGGCTATATTTGAAAAAATCTCTTTCTTCTGTAAATATATGATCACTAAAGTGAGGCATTTTTTTTTGGTTTTATTTCAGCTGAGTAAAAGCATAGGAAAAAAATATCTATGCAATGAAAATAAAGCATGTTGACTTTATGTGATGGAAATTTGCAATTTACTTTGAAACTTGGGCTGCAGTTGGATGATTTTCCTCACCATGATGTAGGAGTAAACTGAATATATCCTAAATATATACATTTTCAACCTTACTTATGGAGGAGATAGTGTAAGTGTTTCTCTGTAATCAAGATCTTCCAGGTTGGGACACTACAGTATTTGGGAAAAGACGTGAATTCGAGTTCATTTAGAGGTTCCGAGAATGATGTTCACAGTCTCTACACCATTCACTACAGTTTGATTGATGCAGGTAACACAGAATATGAGAGAATATAGTAAGAGAATATGGTAACCACTGCAGAAAAGAAAGAAAAAAACATAAGAATTTCTTGAAATGAGCAGAATTTAAACACTACATCAATTTATTTGTGCATAAAGGAACTTCTCATATACCTTCTCAGCCCTCTTTCATGTATAGTGAATTTCCATTTTAGTAGCATTCATTTTTTCTCATTTTATTTATTTAGTTTTGAGCAATTTAAAAGATAACTGCTAATTTCAGAATTACTTTAAAATTTTTGAAGGATAACACAGGAAAATTCCTTAAATAAAATGTTAATATGTAAGCATCTATATCTATCCATCTAGCATTTAAAGTACTAACCGGGGAATCAGGGAAAGTCACTTAAAATCTCTGAATCTTTTATCATTAATTATAAACCATCAGTGGTTACATCAACCTCAAAAGCTAGTTAATTTCATTTAATCCTGACACAAATCTTGACACGTCAGGTTCTACCCAGTGGAGATGGTCAATAAATGTTTACGTCACTATCCTCTCTTCCATGTACAGAACTTGTCCAGGTTCAAAGCTTGTTTCTCAGTCTCACTAAGAAACCATCTGATTGCTCTTTTCTCCTGCATATGTTGTCATTAATGCTGATGCCAAACCACAAAGTTTTAGTGGAATTTAAAAAATCAAGACAGGTGAAAATTTTTTATAAATGGTCTGCAAATGAGTTACTTATTGTTATTTCATTGGATACAAGTGAAAATAATCTAATTTATTTTTACATTAATAAAAATGATCTCTTTACTTTTGACCTTGAAACGGATATTCAATAGCTGAGGTTGCTTCCCTTTCAGAGGTAAAGCTTCTTTAAATGACATCATATGACAGGTTATTAGCACATAATAACAGGGAAACATAGATAATTAAATGATGCTGCATTGGCAGTCACGTGACATGGCATCAAAGAACAGACATGATTTGCTGTTCATTATTTCTGTTCTGTGTTGCTATATCCTCAAGGTTAAACTGGGATAATATTAACTATCTAATGGAATCTTTGTCATAGTTGGCCCCATATAAAATACAAATGATAATGGTACTCACAATGTTCGTTTCATTGATAATTACAAATACTACATTTTCAATCTTATCAATAATTGAAACTACTAATATAAATTATATCCTATCATATCAGTCTAATATGCTGGTGTCGTGTTGAATCCAAATGTCAATTTATGGAAAGAATTTTCTCCCCTTGTTTTTCTTTTGCAAGTTGTCAGTAGCCGGACAATAACTGAAAATCAATTGCTCCACAGAGGCCCAGTGCTCCGCTGTAGGTTTCTTACAATTTGTTTGGAGATAATACATATGCAGTCATTTGATTACATACAAATTATTAACTGTGAAATACTTTTTATATCACTTTAATATGTTATCCAAATAATGCATGGACACAGCATCAACAACCTACAGGGTAAAATGATAGTCCCGTGATCTACTCCTCCTGAAACCCAAGGTAAATAATTAAAATTGTTTTATAGATTTTCCCTGTAACGCCCTGATATTTTAGACAATATGCTTATCTTCTAAGGCTTGATTTCTAAACCCCAATTACTAGATCATGATTTGTGACTCAGGTCACTGTCACTGGGAAGCAGTCCCATCCTTACCTCAACACCTTCACTGTTTTCCTCTCTTTCTACACTCTTGACATAGTTATATCCCACTTTATGGCTTGATGGCATTGTTCAATTTTCTAGAATTTATGGGTTGAATGTAAAAAATATACCATTACCGTAATCCCAATACTATTTTTTGGTTACTACTCCATATATTTCTTCTAATTGTATTACTATCATTTCCCTCAAGAAAATTTTAGGATCTTATCTTTATAGCTGATATTTAGAATTGTCAAGAAACTGTTTTTAAGAAAACATTGAGTTTTTAAAAAAAGCATTCTTTAATAAATTATTTCTCATTTATTTTTCTGTGTTCTTTGCAAGCTATTTGAATACTGTACTTCTTTTAGACGAGCTCTGAGAAAACGTCTTTGTTTGATAATACTTACTCTGTAATTACTATTTCATATGCATTTTTAGGAATGCCATAAGTGTATGTTGGGTCAACCTATAATAATTATCAAATTCTTTCTTTTCTAAATATCTGACTTTTGTTTGATTGCTGCTGTTTTCTTTCTGGTCCCTTGTCTTCAATTTATCTTTTGAAGCCTTCATTGAATCTATTATATTAATTATTACCTTTTTAATTTCCAAAAGTCCTTTATTGTTATTTGCCACCTTCTTTTATATTACACATAGTGTTTGTACTGAGGTTTTAACAACTTCTCATATTTCTCTGAATATAAATTTTTAATAATATTTTCTTGTACTTTTCCTAATCATGTTTAACTCAGTGTGTGTGTGTGTGTGTGTGTGTATGTGTGTGTGTGTGTTCCTCTTTCATTTGAGTATTCCTCAAAACTCTGATGATCTTTTGTCTTAGAGCAATATTTTGACTGAAATACTACACCCCCTGTTTGGGCATAGCATACTGAGCTTGCTCTCTGATGGTATTCCCTTTGGACAAGAATCCCTCACTCATTCCCGTTAAGGACACTCTCAGGATGCCATACACCCTTCTCCATTTAAGAGACTCAATGTTTCTCAAAATTCCTTCTTCCAAAAGGTCCTGAACTCTTTCATCTCTGATTCTCCCCTCTGCTCTCTTCCTCGCTTTCTTTAAGTTATAATATGTTTTCTTACCTTGGTAGTTGAGTTTTATAACAGAGAGGTGATGAATATATGTGCTTATACTCCCACAATTATCTAGAAATGGAAAGAGTTTTAAATAAATGAGAACAAAATTTTAAAAAGAATGAATAATAAAAGGTGCCATAAAGCAATGGGTAATGTTATGTAAGCATTGAAAAACAGCTGGACAAAATACATATCTTCTTTTGGGAGAAGTTGAGCAGAATCATGGAAACTACAAGGAAATTGCAGTACAGATTATCTAGAAGGGGATTTACTTTGACCAAAGCATTGGGAAATTAAATTAGGAGGCAGAGAAGAATGACTTTGCATAAATGGTATTTGGCAATAAGGATTCATTGTAGATTTCTGAAAAGAAGAAGGAAATAATTATACTTGACATCTAAAAAGCTTGATTTGGCAAGCTTTTTGAGAACTAAAAAAGGGAATATAAACCTGTAACATGAGCTAGTAGGCTACTGCAGTTTCAGAGGTTTTAGGGCTCAAATATAAAAGAAAAAAATCATCCCCTAAGGTTCACAAAAATGTATTTACATATAAGTCTATAATTACGCATTTACGTTAATTTTCTATGCATACATTTAAAGTATGAGCTCTGACTTTTGTAACCGAAAGTTCGGTCTCTGAATCCGATGCCAATCCAAATGAGAACAGAGTCTTGAGTGGAAGAGGAAAGTTTTTACTATGCCAGGCACAGGGAGCAAAGCAAGGGCTCATGTCTCAAAAATTGCTGGCTCCCCGATGAGGAACGGGTAGGGATTTTTATTTGGGGTTTTGGGTAGGGGAGGGGGAACATACAGCTTGTGCAGGTCAGCGCTTTCCCACCAGCCTGCGTTTGGCCTTGAGTGGCTGCTTGCAGTGAGGCAGAGGAGGGGGCGGGATGGTGAGATAGGAGGATGGCTGGTGGGCGTCCTTTGCCAGTGTCTCGTCTTCCTGTTTGAGGCGGGTTCGAGCGCCGGGAGTCAGGAGTTGAGGTCTGGGAAGGCTCCGCTCCCTGATATTCTTGAGACAGCAGCTTTCCCGGCAAACTTCAAGGACATATGATTAGCTAAACTTTAGTGTGCCTCCAATTCCAGGCCATCTGGGCTTTTAACCATTTGTAACTCCCATTTAGTTGTAAAGCTCCTGGAGTCAAAGTTTAAAGAAACAGGTATTTACATATGAGTGGAGCTAGAGAAGCAGGAAAGGGGGTGGTGGGTTTTACCTTTAACCCCATGTACGCTGGGTTCAATGTGGGAGAACTGATATCAGGGCTGATGTTAAGAGCCTGTAACACTTTGATGGTATCTGGAATTATGTAGGGAAATAAAATAATTGTATCCTAATAAATTCATTAGAGAAATATGTTATTCTTACAAATTCACAGACTTCTATTAAATATTTTGGCCATAGATGTTTGCCTCACCAAAATTTTTTCATGAGGCAAAAAGTGGGATTTTTTTCAAAATAGGCAATTTTGTTCTTCATTTAAGATCTGTAGTGTTTCTTGAATAAATCACAGTATGACTAAAATAATGGGTTAAAAACAGCTTATTGCTCAATTCTAATTTAATGTTGCATCTGTCTTTAGGAAAAACTAAATGAGTACCCCATGGAAAATTCCAATCAGACATCTACTGATTTCATCTTATTGGGGTTGTTTCCATCGTCAAGAATTGGCCTGCTCCTCTTCATTCTCACTGTTCTCATTTTCCTAATGGCTCTGTTAGGTAACCTGTCCATGATCCTCCTCACCCTCCTGGACACCCATCTCCACACACCCATGTGTATCCTACTCAGTCAGCTCTCCCTGATGGATTTGAACTACATCACCATTGTCCTCAAAATGGCTTCCAATTTTCTGTTTGGAAGCAAGTCTATCTCTTTCATTGGGTGTGGGGTTCAGAGCTTCTTCTTCTTGACTTTAGCAGGTGCGGAAGGCTTATTATTGGCCTCTATGGCGTATGATCGTTATGTAGCTATCTGCTTTCCTCTCCACTATCCCATCCATATGAGCAAAGAGTATGTGTGGCAATGATAATAGGATCTTGGATAATGGGCTCTATCAACTCTTGTGCCCACACTGCATATGCCCTCCATATCCCTTATTGCCATTCCAGGGCCATCAATAATTTTTTCTGCGATGTCCCAGCCATGTTGACTCTGGCCTGTGTAGACACCTGGGTCTATGAGTACACAGTCGTTGTGAGCACCACCCTCTTTCTTGCGGTCCCTTTTATTGGCATTGCATGTTCCTATGGCCGTGTTCTCCTTGCTGTCTACTGCATTCACTCAGCAGAAGGGAGGAAGAAGGCCTATTCCACCTGCAGCACCCACCTGACTGTGGTGACTTTCTATTATGCTCCCTTTGTTTACACTTATCTACGCCCAAGATCCCTCCGATCTGCAACAGAGGACGAGCTTCTGGCTGTCTTCTACACCATCCTGACCCCACTGCTCAACCCCATCATCTACAGCCTGAGAAACAAGGAGGTGATGGGGACCCTAAGAAGAGTGGTTCAGAGAATCAGCTCTGTGAAAAAGTAGACAAACTATGTATGTTAGTCACTGAGATTCAGTTAAACATCAATTCAGTTGTGTCCCATCAGAAAGAAAAATAGTATTCCATGCCTAGAGTGAAGGAAGTGAAATTAATGTAGACAATTTAAAAACTTGAGGTTTCACAAACTAATTGTATATTCTAAGCCAGCATTTATGCTAACATGTGTAAATGAAAATTCAAAATACTTAAACTGATTATAGCTTTCAGCATACAAGTTTTACAAGACTTTTTGGTCTCCCAATATTAGTAAATTGGGATGAGAGAACAATAGATGGTTAAGATGCTCCTAATCTAATTGGAAACAAAATATTTTATTTATTTGTATAATAATTTATACATTTTTCCAGCTTTATTGATGTACAAGTGACAAAATTGTATAATTTTAAGGTGTACAGTGTGATGATTTGATATACATATATATTGTGAAATCATCACCACAATCAAGCAAATTAACATATCTATCATCTTACATAGTTACTTTTTTATTGGTGAGAACACATAAGACCTACTTTCTTAGCAAATTTCAAGTGTATAATACATTATTCTTAACTATAGTCACCCTATTCTAATTTAGAATTCCAAAACTTTTCTTTTTTTAAAGATTTTATTTTTTCCTTTTTCTCCCCAAAGCCCCCCGTACATAGTTGTATATTCTTCGTTGTGGGTCCTTCTAGTTGTGGCATGTGGGACGCTGCCTCAGCATGGTCCGATGAGCAGTGCCATGTCCGCGCCCAGGATTCGAACCAACGAAACACTGGGCCGCCTGCAGCGGAGCGCGCGAACTTAACCACTCGGCCACGGGGCCAGCCCCTAGAATTCCAAAACTTTTTCATCCTGCATATCTGAAACTTTATCCGCTTTGACCAAAATGTCCCCATTTCTCCATCACCCAGCCCCTGTTAAAAACCATTCTACTCTGTGCTTCTAAGAGTTTGACTTTTTTTTATTCTATATGTAAGTGAGAATATGATGTGTTGTCTTTCTGTCTGGCTTATATCACTTAGAATAATGTCCTCCAGTTTTATCTATATTGTCATAGTGACAGGATTTATTTCTTTTATAAGGCTGAATAATATTCCATTGCATGTGTATTTACCACATTTTCTTTATCTATTCATCCATTGATGCACACTTAGCTTGTTTTCATGTCTTGGCTATTTGGCTCTTGTGAATAATGCTGCAATGAACATGGGAGTGGAAACATCTCTTTGACGTAGTGATTTTATTTCTTTTGGATATATACACAGAAGTGAGATTGTTGGACCCTATGGTAATTCTCTTTCTAATTTTTTTAGGAACCTTCCATACTGTTTTCCACAATGGCTGTGCCAATTTTAAGTGGATTTTTTTCATCACAAGGAAGTGAATGATAATGTCATAATAATGTGGAAAAATGTAATAGTTGTGTGCTGATGAAAGATTTACCTCATCTCATTTAACTACATGACTCTCAAACTTGGAGAAATTTGAAAAATGTTATCAAGAACAAAATATTTAAAAAAGACAAAAGAGATAATTGCTGATTAACATCAGTGCCCAATACATATTAAGCATTTCGTATATTGTGGGGGACACAAAGACACATTTCACACAAAATGGTGGGCCAGTATGACAATTGCAAGCTAACATGAACCTTTCGTTCTTTCATTGCAATAAACCAATAAATAAATTGTAAAATTTTCTCAATGTTTTCTACTTAAACATTTTTAAGACCTCTCATCCTTATTGCCTATAATCACTTTCTTACTTCAGATCCTTATCCTCTCTTTTTTTTTTCTTTAAAGATTGGCCCTGAGTTAACATCTATTGCTAATCTTCCTCTTTTTTTTTCCTTCTGCCCAAAGGCCCCAATACATACTTGTATACTCTTGTTGTAGGTCCTTCAAGTTCTGCTTTGTGGGACGCCATCTCAACATGGCCTGATGAAAGGTGCTAGGTCCACACCCAGGATCCGAGCCTGTGAAACCCTGGGCCGCCAAAGTGGAGCATGTAATATTAACCACTGGCCATGGCACCAGGCCCCTCCTCTCTTAACTACAGTATTTTCTCACAAGATTTTCTGATTGAATTAAAATGATATTTGGAAGCTATTATCTGCTAAAGTTTTTAACTGGAAAGAGAGAAATAAATTCCATCTAATTTAAACTGGTAATATAATACTAAAAGTGACTGAAAGACACAGAATCTCTAGAAATGGAAGTTAATCATGTATGAAGACTCTGTGAACATGAGAAATTTTCAATATGATCCTGGGAATGAGTCCCTTGATGATACCACTGTGGCTCCATTCTGAGTGCCATTTATAGTCTCAGAACCATATGATGGGCTCCTCTAGAAACTTCACGAATTTATTTCTGTTTCATCCATGTTCCCCTGGAGATTGTGCACTTGCCCTGGTTCTTTGAATGACTCACTTCTTAGTTAAAACCTGCAAATAGAGAATCTAATCCATAGTGTAGACATATGTCTTGGCCATAGCTGTAAGATGGGCAGGGAAGTGAACATCTGGGTTCTATCATAGATAATTAAATGTTTGCTCTCTAAGACATGTCAAAAAGAGTTCAAATAAAAAATAATGATAAATGAAAAAGAAGAAGATTGGCAACAGATATTAGCTCAGGGCAAATCATCCTCACCAAAGAAAATAATAATAATGATAAATAGACTCTAGACCTTATGTTTAACCAGGAGTCCTGTGGCTCTTCACTTATCTACTTATATTGGCTAATATGAGTGAGATGTAGGAATATGTGAAAAGTTTGTTTTAGGTATAATGTCTGGAGAAATATAAATGAGAGATGGAAAAAGTAGATATGACCTGGCTTTCCTTCCATGATTAGGCCACAAAGACTTCCTATGACCCTCTTTGGATAGACACAGTGAAAGGAAGCAGAGAGAGACTGAGGTGCCTATCATGAAATTTGTAAAATTAGTGTGCAAGCACTGGTGCCTCTAGGGCCTGCTCATCTAATGTGACCCAGAGCCCTGTAGAAAGGTCATCTCTACAATTCATTAATGAGCATAATGTACTTGGAACAATGCAGAGTTTCTCACTCTCTTTGGCATCTCAAAGGTCCTGCGTCTTTCAAATTTTCTGGAATGATGCCTTCCTGGGGAGGATCACAAAAGCCATTCTCATTTATTATCACAAGACAAGAGAATCTGGAGATGATTGTGTTACTATGACTGTAGTCTTCAACATAAATGTTTCTTTCTATCTCTCTTTAAATACAGACTGGCTTGAAGTTGCTCTTGGAGTTAAGTAAAATACATATTAATGATGTTACTTTTCTTAGTATTGTAAGCAATTATCTCCTGTAGCTGGTTCATCCTTACATCTGCAGGATCACACAGCACAATTCCCTGTCTAAAATTTTATCTTCTCTTCAGGATAAATTGAATGCAATTCTCTGAAAAAGTTGTGAGAAGTCACAAGTGTATCAGGAATACAGTTGGCTGTATCTTCAATATATAATCCACTATCTTCATGCAAAAATCTCTGACTGGATGATTCCTATTTCTCACTGTTCTCAAAGTGTGAGGTCCGGCCTCATTTACATGAGGAATGTGTATCTTTCTTCTCTGTTCTCATAGATGTCAACATTCCTACTAATGAAATATGTCATCACTGTATAATAATCTTTTTTACTAAAAATTCATGGACCATTAACTGTATACTTTTTCTCTTTAAAAACTATTTTTGAAATATGATATACAAACACTCGATAAATATTCAAAAATTGAAACCACTGCAACTGACACCTCGATTGAGGAGTAGACATGACCAGTACCTCACAAGCCACCCCTGTGCTCTCTTTCATTCTCTAACATTCCAAAATTATCCTCTTTTACAACTTCTGATAACATAGATTAATTTTATTACTTAAATTTTTTATTTGTAGATCATGTGTCTTTTTGTATCTGCCTTCTTTTCCTTCGCATTTTGTCTGTTAAATTCATTCCGGTTATTTGTACATTTTCAGAGTATTAATTCACATTGCTACTGAATACTCCGTTTGGTAACTATCCTCTACTTTTTTACTCATTTTTGTTAGTGAGCATATGTGAGTATTGTAGGGCTTATCTATTAAAAAGATTGCTGCTATGAATGTTTTTGAACATCTTTTGTAGATGATATGGAGGAATTTCTGTTGGAGATGATCCAGGAGTCTAGATCATCAGAAATGCTTATTTTTATCTTTTCCCCCCAACTTTATTGAGGTTTAGTTGACAGATAAACATTGTATATATTTAAGATGTACAACATGATGATTTGATATATGTATGGACCATTAACTGTTAACCATCAGTGGCTTGCTATTTTCTTCTTCATGTGCCCAGATCATGCTTATTGAGTATTTGTTCCACTTTCAAAATACAAAGCATGTCTTGGTTATTCACAGCCCATTACATTTTCACATATTATTAGGATTAGATTGCACAATTTTCACCAAAAAATTTTGGATTTTCAGATTAATTACATACAATTTCTGTGAAAATTTGTCAAAAAATAAAATCTTTTCCATATTGACTCGATTTATTGACAAAACATATCTCATCACATATACATCAATTTATAAAGGCTAGAAACACATCCATGTCCTATTAAATTTGTATGAAAATGTATTTATGAAAATATTTTTCACCTGAATCTTGCATTTTTGGGACACAGAATGGGACTTCTTTTTCAAAATAAGTAAATGTGATTATTCATTTAAGAGCCATATGACATTATAAATAATTCAACTGAACTGAACACAGAAATTTAAGAACAATTTTTAAAAAGCTCAGAATTTTATTTAAGTTCTCTACTCTTCTTTCTCCTCTTAGAATAAGCCAAATCTCATGGCCCCACACCATGCTTGGTTTTATGGTGTCCTCTGGGGTAGTATCCAGCACTCAGCCCCCCCCCCTTTCCATTACACCCTTGGGGAGTATAGGGGTCTTTCAGAATCACTTCAACACCTGGGTTTGCTGGGGCATGGTAGGGGTGTCAGGGACTCAGTACTTCTCTCACTGAACACAGAGCCATCTTGACCAGACCACACATGATTATTGTGCGAGGAAGATGGTGGAATAGAAGGTTTTAGCCTGCCTACTTTCACAGAAACATAAATATAAATAAACATCCATGCGCAAACATACTTTCATGAGAGATCTGGATTCCAGATGAGAGAAGTGAAACACAGAAAAGGAAAAAAAACACATTGAAGAGGGTAAGAAGGACGGTTCACTCTATCTGAGCCACCTCTCACTTAATATTGTGCAGCACAGGAAGGAAAGAGATTTATTCTCATTTAGAGCTCACACATGGGGTAAAAAGAGTCAAGCGAGCATTCAACTTAATTGTGGACCCAGGCATCAAGCCTGCTCACCCATGAACCCCATGAGCAGACCCACCCATGTCACCTGCCTGTCAGCCTGCCCAAAATCTCTGAGTGGGCTGATGGGTAAAAGGCTTTCCCTTTCAAACCCAGTCTATAAACACTGGAGAAAGTGACTACTTCAAATACACAAACACCAAGGTTTTTGCAAAAATACAAGCCTACAATGTTCACAAAGGGTCAAAGAAATATCACACTACCAAAGAAACAAAATAAAGCACAAGCAACTGGCCCTAAAAAAATGGGTATCTAAAAACTGCCTGACAAATAATTCAGAATATTTATCCTAAAGAAGCTTAGTGAGGTAAAAGAGAACATATACAGTCAACTAAAAAAAATCAGAAAACAATATTTGAAGAAAATGAGAAGTTCAACAAAGAGTTCAAAACTTAAAAAAAAAAAAAGAAAAAAGAACCACACAGAAATTCTAGAAATGAAGAACTCAATGACCAAATTGAAAAAAAATCAATAGAGAGTCTGAACAGCAGATCTGGTCAAGCAAAATAAAGAATCGTTGAGCTAAAAACAGATTATTTGAAATTATTATGTCAAGGGGACAAAAATTAAATAGAATGAAAAAAGAGTGAAAAAACCTATGAGACCTATGGAATTCCATAAGCAAATCAATACGTGCATTATGGGAATCCCAGAAGGAGCAGAGAAATAGAAAGGGGCAGAAAGTTCACTCAAAAAAATAACAGAAAACTTCCCAAATCAGGGTAGGAAAATGAACCAGATCCATGAAGACCAAAGAACTCAAAATAGATTGAACATAAAGAAGTCTTCACCAAGAAATATTTTAATCAAAAATTCAAATATTTTAAAAATATTTTTTAAAAATTTAAACTGGACAAACATAACCCCTTACCAAAGTGCAATTATTTCAATTACTGGAGATTATAAAAAATACAAGAACATTTAAGGTATTATCTACAATAAAATTGCATTTTAATTATTTCCTAAATATTATTGCACCAAAGTGAGTAATATCATTTTAATTATTTAGTTTAATAACTAAAATTATTTTATAGTTTAATGGATTTTTCCAGCAGAAGGAAAACAATTTGAAAATATATAATATCTAAAATAAATTAAAGATTACTATATGTGTGATTGTAAAGAATTTCTGTTTGTGTTTTTATTAAACTAACCACATTCCATGTAATTTATTAAATTTTCTGGGCAATATAACAATAATAAGAAATTGGGGGCCTTCCCAGTGGCACAGAGGTTAAGTTCGTATGTTCTGCTTCAGTGGCCTGAGGTTCGTTGGTTCGGATCCCGGGCACAGACATGGCACCGCTCGTCAAGCCATGCTGTGGTAGGTATCCCATATACAAAGTAGAGGAAGATGGGCATGGATGTTAGCTCAGGGCCAGTCTTCCTAAGCAAAAAACAGGAGGATTGGCAGCAGATGTTAGCTCAGGGTTAATCTTCCTCAAAAGAAAAAAGGTAATACTAAGAAATAAATTAATATATGCAGACATGTAATTACTGTCCAGTTACTAAACAATACTATGTAAAATATATGATCTATAAAACTTTTGAGGCAGAAAAATATTGGAATAATCCAAATAAATATACTTATTTCTTTCCCCACTAAATTGACACAAGACATCTGTGAAAACATCTAAAGAAATTATCAGAACTCCTCCCCAACCTTTGCTTATGGCCCTCCTGGGTTATGAGTGACTTAATCCACATTGTGCAAGTCTCAGTGGACATTCAAAGTGAATACAAAAAAAATAAGCATTAGACTAATTATCTAGGTAAAGAAGCCCTATTTATTTAGATTTGCTTTTATATACATTCACATATGTTCACATACATTTGTGAAAAATGAAAAAGGGAACAAAGAACACGAGTCCCTGCTGTTTTGGATCAAGAATGGAGTACAATGAATTAAATGTGTGTGTGACATAAAGAAAGTTGTTCATTTAAAGAGGGAATTGTCGTGATGTGGGCAGGATTTGTATTGCGTGGTCCGGGGAGGCCTTTGCATGTCAGAGCATGCAGCGTGCTTATTGGTTTTGTCAATAAAGAGATAAAAGCCCACAACCCAAGAATAACAAAGAAAAGATGCCACATAAGAAAAGGGAGAAAAAGGCTAAGCTCATCCCCCATTGGACCATATAATAACATAAAATTGGCCAAATCATGGATTAAGGAACAGGAAAAACATGTCTTCTGATGCTAGGTACTAAAAATGCCCCACTTTTGTTATGCTTTATGTGTTTTCTTTTGTGAAGTGTTGGCTTCTCCCTTTGCTCATTTTCTCTTGTGTACACAATACATAAGATGTTTGACATCATGAAGATATCACTATCTTTGTGTTTTGAACAAGTTTATTTGTGTTCCCTTATTATTTTTGCTGGGCAATTGGAAATGTAATTAGAGATGGCATGCTGCCAGAACCAACGAAGACTTTTCTTCCTCATAGTCTCTCGGGGACCATGGAGCACAGCAGCTCTTTTTATCTCCTCATCCATTTCATTCTTCTCTCCTCTCTTTCTCCCTGTTAATCGAACAGATTTTTTTTTATGTTTGTTTAAATACACAGCAGTAAATAGCCATCCATCCTAATATGGAGCTCCAAGTTTATATGGCCATGGTAGGCTAAAGAATTGGAATTTCTGAGACCAATTTTTATATTATACAGGGGAAAGATTATTGACCTGGCCAACTTGGGTTGCATCTATTTCTACAATAATCAATCTGGCTGGGGCTGAGAAAGACAAGGAAATAACACAATCCAGGAGACCATGGTGTGCTTTGCGTGTGTGTGTGTGTGTGTGTGACTTGTGTAGTATGGGAAGTCCTCAGATCAGGGGTAGCAGAACTTATGTATTTCAGGGTGATTCTTACAATACAAGGGCCAGCCTTCAATCAAGAGAAGGGATTAAGGAGGGGATCTGTTTCAATTTATGGAACACCTTTGCAACAAGATTAATAAAGTTGTGAGGTGGTATGGACAAGGAAGTCCTATGCCTTGAGGTTTCAGCAGCAGCAGAGAGGCCATTTCATTCCTCAACACGTTTGACACCATATCTCATCTCTCTCCCTCAGGCTCATGTAGCTTGCAACACTGTCTTCACTTTTTTTGACTTAAACATTTGAAACAAACTCATTCCTCAGGGACTTGGCATTGTCCATTCCCTCTTCCAGGCACGTGCTCTCCAACATAATCTTGCATCTCCCTTTCTCTCACTTGAGGTCTGTTCAGTTATCACGTTGTTTTCAGATCTTGCCTAAATACTCATGAAAAATAGAACACCCTATTCACTCTCTCCTTTACACCTGCTTTCTTTTTCTTCATACCACCTGCCACCATCTGAGATATTGGTAGTTTTATTACTTGGTAATACTGTATATTCATCGCCATCATTGAACTGTATGGAATTTTGCTTTTCAGCACCCTATTCTTATTACCTAGACAGTGCCTAAAACGTGGTCAGGACACATATTTTAATTTATATTCTTGAAATACATAAAGAGTTTGTAATTAAAAGTTTAGAATACATGATCTCTTAGGGAAAAAGCAGGTTGGCACAAAAAAATCTGTGTCAGAATTGGCACAGGAAATCCCCTCAATGGAACCATATCCATACACAAAATATTAAAATCAATTCCATGATCCTGAAATAAAAGTTGTAGCATTTGAAATATATGATGTTGGTGTGAAAATTAATCACGTTATTTGCCTCTGCCCTGTAAGTCGCCTCTACCACATGAAACCAGGCATTGATACACACATTTCAGAATTTTCTCTTCTGGGACTTTCAGAGAAATCAGAGTTGCAGCCCTCCATATTTGGGCTTTCTCTTTCTATGTACCTGATCACTGTGTTTGGAAACCTGCTCATCATCTTGGCCATCAGCTCAAACTCCAACCTCCGCATGCCCATGTACTCCTTCCTCTATAACCTGTCCTGCATGGGCATCTGTTTTACCTCCATCACCATCCCAAAGATGCTAGTGAATATGCAGACACAGACTAAAGTCACAACCTATGTACACTATCACACAGATTTATTTCTCACACTCTCTACAGTGTTGGACATCCTTTTCCTGATGATGATGGCCTATAACCACTTTTTGGCCATCTACTATCCACCACACTACATGGTCCTCTTGGAGCCCTGGTTCTGTGCACTGTTGGTTCTGGTGTCTTAGATCATGAGTGTCCTGGATTTCTTGTTACAAAGCACAATGATGCTGTAGCTGTCCTTCTGGAGATTTGGAAATCCCTCACTTTTTTGTGAACTCAATCAGATGATCCCACTTGCCTGTTCTGACATCCTTCTTAATAACATAGTGGTGCATTTTGTGCACCTGCTAGGTGGTGGTCCCCTCCCTGTTATCCTTTACTCATACTCTAAGATGTTTTCCTCCACATGTGGAATTTCGTCAGCTCAGGGACAGTATAAAGCATTTTTCACCTGTGCATCTCACTTCTCAGTTGTCTTCTTATTTTATTGTACAACCCTAGGAGTTTACCTCAGCTTTTTGACTACCCACAGGTTACACTCAAGTTCAAAAGTCTCAGTGATATACACTGTGGTCACATCCGTGCTGAACCCCTTCATCTATGGTCTGAGGAATAAAACACAAAGGGGGCTCTGAAAAGACTTTTTTGGGATGGCAGCTGTAAAATGACCAGTTGTCTTGGGCTGAAGAAGTGCCCCTGATGGCAGAGCTCGAAGCTTTGGAGCCTGACATTGGTATTCTTTGATCAGATCGTGGAAGTAGAAATTATCTCTTATATTTATTGTCTAAAATTTTCTTTTCTTTGATTGTAACTTCTCTACACAGTTGTCCCCCTTATCTGCGGCTTTGCTTCCTATGTTTCAGTTACCCAGGTTAACCATGGTCTGAAAATATGACATGAAAAATTCCAGAAATAAACAATTAATAAGTTTTAAATTGCACAGTGTTCAGAGTACCCTAATAAAATCTCATACTGTCCTGCTCCATCCTTTTAGGGATATGAATTATCTATTTGTCCCATATATCCATGCATTATACACTACCTGTCCATTGGTCACTTAGTAAGTGTTTTGGTCATCAGATCAACTATCTTCTTTTTTTGAGGAAGATCAGCCCTGAGCTAACAGCTGCCACCAATCTTCTTTTTTTCTGAGAAAGACTGGCCCTGAGCTAACATCCATGCTCATCTTCCTCTACTTTATATGTGAGACACCTGCCACAGCATGGCTTGACAAGTAGGTCCACACCCGGGATCTGAACCTGTCAACCCTGGGATACTGAAGCAGAATGTGCGAACTTAACCACTGCACCATGGGGCAGGCCCCTCAGATCAATTATCTTGATATCACTTTGCTTGTGTTCAAATAATCATTATTTTGCTTAATAATGTCTCCAAAGTGCAAGAGCAGTGATGCTGGCAATTTGGATATGCCAACTAGGTGTTATTGTTGTTAATGTCTTATTTTGCCTAGTTTTTAAAATTAAACTTTATCATAGGTATGTATGTATAGGAGAAAACATACTGTATACACAGTTTGGTACGATTCATGGTTTCAGGCATGGGGGTCTTGGAAGGTATCTCCTACAGATAGGAGGGATTATTGCAAAATTTAAGAAACTGACTATATTAACTTTTCTGCTCTTGACATGCAGCAGTTTTTCCCCTTGTCATTCTTCTACTCTCCCACATTTGTCCTCAACTGTGAGTGTCATATATATAACATATCCCATTTTTCATGGGACCACATAGAGTTCTTAAGAATACTGTGTTCTCAAATGACCTATATCATACTGAGTAATTATTCTCATTTTACTAAATGAACAGTCATGAGTTGTACTATTCTTGATGACCAAGGCAATTTATATAATTTTATAATAGAGAAAAGTCTGAGACCAAGTTTGTCATTTTTATGTCAGACATTTCTCTGTATATCACCATCTTAACTTCTCTTCCTGATAATGGAGACTTTAATATACCAGTTTGTCTTATAACTGGACATTCGGCTTATTCTTTCTTTAGAATCCTGTTCTTTCAGCTCAGTGTCCACAATATCTACTAGAGTCACTGGTAAAATCATTATCAAATGCACGTCTCCAAATGGAGTCTACAGAGAAACACAAAGTTCAATAAAAAGATTGACTTAGGGGCCGGCCCCGTGGCTGGGTTAAGTTCGTGTGCTTCACTTCGGCAGCCCAGGGTTTCGCCGGTTCTGATCCTGAGTGCAGACATGGCGCCGCTCATCAGGCCATGCTGACGTAGCATCTCACATTGCACAACCAGAGGCACTCACAACTAGAGTGTACAACTATGTGCTGGGGGGGCTTTGAGTAGAAGGAGAAGAAGAAAAAAAAGAAGATTGGCAACAGATGTTAGCTCAGGTGCCAATCTTCAAAAAAAAAAGATTGACTTAGCATAGCCTTGGTGTCAGAGAACTTCTTAAACACGATGAAGCAACATTTTAAATCATGGCTTATGTTACTATGAAAAGTATTTCTTTTTAAAGCTGTACATATACTAATCGATGTATGAAATATTGGCGCCTATGTGTAAGGGGGTTTATTCATTGGGTGAAGAATTGGTTGGCATGTTTTTCTATTTTAATTCTCTTACTGTTTCTGATTGAAAACTTCCAGTGATGCTTACAAATATTATTTTTTCCATTACTCTAAATGAAATATCCCCCTTCTTTCCCTAGGCTATTGTCATAACCTAAGGATCAGTGAAAGAATAATATCCATATCATACATTTATCCATTTTTCTAAGGAGTCTCT